>NC_090288.1:41033353-41660399 GCF_037392515.1 Haliotis asinina | reverse complement strand
CTATCACTGAGTCTGGAGTCAAATTAATCAGCACAAGTACAGTTTGCCAATAACTAATTCTATGCACAAATCCTCCATGTGGTTCCGTAAAGTTGAAAAAGAGGAAGTTTGACTTACAGTTCTCTGCAGGACCAGTGGCAGCTGAAGCAGATTTCTGGGCATCACCTGCAGACTTGGCTGGTTTGGGAGTCTGTACAAGATCAAACATTTTCATCATAGCTGAACATATTTCCAAATACATCTACTTACTATCAGCGATTCTTTTATGACCATTTTGGAATGGCTGTCACCTGGCTCTTTATGAATTGGAAATACTATTACTAATCGCATTGTTTAAATATAAACAGGATTAAGTCTTTACAAAATTACTTCTCTGGGTTCTTTTTTTAAAGCAGCACTCAGCAACCCCAACTGCAAATAATCAAGTCCGGACCAAACAATTCACTGATCAACATTATGAGCATCCATGCGATGACATGTGTCAATCAAATCAGCGAGTCACACTACCCAATCCCATTAGTTGCCTCTTACAAGCATGAATTTTTAATGAAAACTGTGTGTCCTTTCCTTCAGTTACTACATTATCAAAAGACTATACCATACCTTTTGTTTCTGGGGCTTTTCCAGATCAGCATCAGTCTTTGGTCCTAGGAGATCTAAAATCTGGAGTAACAGAGACAGTCATTGTTGACATTTATTTGGAAACATTCTTTGTATGTCCAAAAGTTACTATTATAACTTTTGTTCCAATTTGACATATAAGATATTGTTGGTGTTAACCAGTAGCACAGTCACCAATTGATAATTTGTTTACAAACAGATATCTTCAATACCTTCACCCATGCACTCTTCAGGCATGCCAGCAAGACAGAGTGAGGGTGAGTTTAGTTTTTCGCCGCACTCAGCAATATTCCAGCTATATGGCGGCGATCTGTAAATAATTGAGTCTGGACCAGACAATCCAGTGATCAACAACATGAGAATCGATCTGCGCAGTGAGGACCTGATGACATGTGTCATCCAAGTCAGCGAGCCTGACTACCCGATCCCGTTAGTCGCCTTTTATAGCAAGCATGGGTAGCTGAAGGCCTATTCTACCCCGGGGACCTTCACTGGGTCCCAGCAATGGAGAGGTGAATTATCTCCTTTCATTTGACAGATATTTGGGGAGCGATTTAGACACAGTCTGTTCAGCTTGGTAATTTGCCTGTCACTAGTCCTCAGTGTGTCATGGTAAACAAATTTTTCATCCTTAAAGACATTCATTCTACAGGCAGTTGTTGCATATACCTTGATATGATCAATTTCACACACAAATACACTACATTATTAAATCAACAACTATATTAAAACATGCTACTCAAAAGAAGTTACAGAACACTGATTTATTTTGTCTGACTATAGTTTACTTGAGTGTGCACTTTAACTTGTTTTGAGTAGTGTAATATCCATGCATCAGCTGTACTTAGTAGTGTCAATCTAATCTGGTTTGTACATTACCTGCATGTCCACCTCGTTCTTGATAGCCTTGCCATCAGCCCATTTCAAGCTGTTCCTAGCTTCACCTGAATCAAAAACAACTGTGTTAGAATCTTGAAAGATGGAGCGGTGGGGCATATTTCTTGTGTCCCTCACTGTGACATTGTTAGAACACTGGTAAAAGCAGCATAAAACCACACTCACTCTTGAAAAACTACCAAAAGATTACTTAACATGGTTTCCATTCAACAAACAGTTGAAACTGAAATCGTTCACTTGAACTGGAAACTCATGAAGTATTACCATAAACAAGGCTAGCAGTGATATGTGTTTGTTTCTGTTTGTGAGAAAAAAATGGTACGAGCACTGATTGTGAAGAAACGATTTATCAACGCAAGCACAACTTCAAAATACAAATGTGTAAGTTAGTACAACTGCTCCAGCACCTTCACTAAAAATTACATACTCTAGGTTTGGTGAGAAGATTCACCGGTCATTATTTACAACACAGTTTTCACAAGAACCAGGTATCCAACCAGAGAGCTCAGCAAACAGTCTTACTCAGAAGTAGTCCTGCATTGAAACGGTACCGCTTATCCACCAGGTCATTCTTGTACTTGCCAATAACCTTCTCCACCTGAAGTTGAACACAAAAGAATCAGAGGAATGGCCAAACAGGATAAAACAGACTGAAGTTCTGAAATTGAAGGTCAGGGTATTCATAAAGATTGTTCCAAGGGAATTAACTCTATGGGGTTCGTTTGAAATAAAGTTTGGTCAGAAGGGGGTGCGAGAGTACTGTAATCGTAATACATAAAGTGATGTAACTGTGCATGGGTATGGTGCGGTCAAACCAAGTAACATTACTGAAAGTAGGTATCCAAACCTACAATCACAGGCACTTTCATCTGCCAGCTGGAGTGCCGATCTAAATCTAAGTTTGTCACCTGTTATGACAAGCATGCTGAAGACTGATTTTAAAAAAGATCTTTAAGGGTCCCCTTTTTCAACTTTAATTTAAGTAGGATACAACAAATACATGGAATAACATGCACAATATACATAACATGCAAACAAAGATATTATTTTGTTGACAATAACACCTTGTGACAGTATTTATCATGCAAAACCATGAATGTGACACGAGGAAAATTAGGAAATGTAAATACAGTCATGCCGCGTTAATCCGGACACTTCTGTTTTTCATCAAAAACGTTCAGATAAACATACGGACTACTGAAACAAACTTTCATGAACACAACTACAGTAGGGTTACTTCCCTTTGACATGGCAATACAAAAACATACGTATGTACACAAGTTTCAAAAGACTTTATTACAGTTTGTAGACATAATAATTTGAATATTCATATAATAACCAATCAATGCTTACAATCATACCTGGATAGATTATACATACACATAATAAAACTCATGAAAAAAATCTACATGATGCTAACAGTTGTGAATGGTGGAACTTTTTACTTCGGACCAGCCAGTTTTCTCAGCGCTTCACAGAGATTAAGCGTCTGTTGCCGGTCGGCACACTGGATGAAATGCTTGACGAGATATTTCTTGTAGTGGGCCTTGACAGTTCTCATGATGCCAACATCCATTGGCTGAATGTGCGATGTGGTGTTTGGGGGCAAGAAATTAACTTTCACGTTCGTCACTTTGACATTGGCACACTTGTGACTTCCAGCATTGTCACAAAGTAAGATCATGTGTCAACCACGTGATTGCATATGTCTGTCAAATGATCATCGCCAATCACAAAACATATCCGATGTCCAAAATTGTGCTCTTGTTGATTTAATGTCCGAATTCTTGACCAAAATGTTTACACATAAGATCAAAACTGGACTTGCCATTATGACTGACAAGTGTCAGCTGATCTCATTTTGACACGATCAGTGTTTTATACAAGAAGTAAGCATGACAGGTATTACTCCAACTAACCAGAAGTGGGATCTACTAATTGATCAAAATCACAAACTAACGACATCTTCAACTCGCAAGTGTCACTTAACAATTACAACTGAATGGAGCTCATGGTGTGAAGGGATTATCCAAACCTTTTTGATGTACCGCCGGATTAATGAAGCAAAACTATGTGTAATTAGCTATTCAGTTACCGCTGATTAACGTCTGGATAGGGAGAGTGAAGCACAGGATTATTGAATCAACAGGTAATGAGTTTACATAGTAATTTAAATAAACAAGATTGGTTACAGCTAGCTATTGTTCGGATATCGCAGGAATCGGATTGCCGGGGTCCGGACTAACGCGGCCTGACTGTATGCTCATTCTACAGTATGATTACCAAAATAGAGTCTGGTGTTCAGTAATTAAAACAGGAAATTTCAATAACAATAAAATGAAAGGGACTGAATTTCAAAACTACAACTGATTATTATCTAGCCTTGGTGAAATGACAAGAAAGACAAGGTAATAATATGACAATCACTGGGTTCAAGAATCCATCTAACCTATTCTTCATAACCCCATCAATTACACAGCTAAATTCCAAAGGCTTGTCAACATCTTTACGAGAACCTTGAGGTTCCCTGACACTCAGAAGTCAGGGATTAGAAATTAGCTGCATACCACAAAACAAGAACAAGAACAAGAACAAAAGAGTGAGTGTGTTTAGTTTTACACCACACTCAGTATTACTCCAGCTATATGGCGTTGTCTTTGAATACTCAAATCTGGACCAGGCAATCCAGTGATCAACAGCATGAACATCCATCTACTCAACTCGGATTTGGATACAAGGAGATGTGCCAACCAAGTCACCGACCCTGACCACAATATCTCGTTAGTCACCTTTCATGACAAGCATGGTTTACTGAGCATCAGTTCTAATCAGATCGTCATGGGTTAAAGAAAGAAAGGAAGGAAGAAAGAAAGATGGAAGCACTGACCGCTGTCTCGATCTCCTCAGGTGTGATAACCACACCAACTCCACATGCCTGTTCAAACTGACTCTTGTCCACAGGTTCAATTGGGTTGGACAGTAAATACTCCAATGCAGCTGAAACATAAAGAAAAAGAAATGCACAATTAGTAATAAGTCTTCATGTGATTCATCAAATAATGCAGTGTCCAAAAGTGTCTTAAAGTCCTTGTCTTAACCCTAATATTACATTTGTTAAAAGCAGACAATTTAGCGTGGTACATTATAACATCATTATATTGAATTCAGTATTTTCCTTTTCATTAATTTCTGTCAGACTGTTCGATGCTTAACACAGCACTCAGCAATATTCCAGCTATATGGTGGTGGTTTGTAAAAACTCATGTCTGGACCATACAAACCAATTGTTAACAGCACGAGCATCAATCTTTGCAACTGAGATGTGTCAAACCAAATCAGCAAGACTGATCAACCAATCCCATTTGTCGCCTTAGTTTTACAACAAGCATGGTGTGAAGAAACCATCAGAGGAGGTTCAATATGTGGCACAAAAGTAAATCAGATTAAAACAAGGACAAAAAACAGTGATTACTGAAAATTATATCCTCTTCAAACCACCAAGTGCTGAGTAACAATGATCCTGTTAGAGACAAAATCACATCATGAATCCCGCTCCATATCTTACCAGTTAGCTGTGCCTCAGATGCAATCTTTTTCTTGGCCACATATTCCACAAGCATGGACTGATGGTTCTTGATCTGAGCCTTCAGTTTGGTTGCAAGGCTGTACAGCAGCTTGCCTACCTCCTTGTTAGCGACCTGACCGGGGGCATACTTCTCAGCCTGAAATATACATGACACTCGTCAACATAGCTTCATGACAGTGAGTGACAGTGAGGTTAGTTTTATGACACATTTAACAATACTATTGCAATATCATGGTTGGCTTTACACACTGCACGCATGTGGGGAATCGAATTTGGGTTTTCGGCATGAAGAAGAAAGCCTTTAATTACCAGGTCACCAGCCGCCCCATCATGACAGTGAAACGATTAAATAGATATGAAAACTTAAGACTACCTAAACTACAAACATATTGTATCACAACATTAATGAAGAACATAATTATCCATGAATGAAAATTGTGTATGCTAACAAAATATAACAGGGATTGAAATTCAGTCTGAAATATATAACAATGTATAAAAATAAATTATTATAACATATTCCCTTTTTTCTGTCTAACAGGGATTGAAATTCAGTCTGAAATATCTAATATTATTACAAAATATCCCTTTGTGTCTTTCTTGCTAAAGCCTGTTACAAGATATTCAGCAAGAATTTGACATACAAAGAGAGGTACTGAGAATTAGTTCAACACAAACATAGGACAATGTCACTTTGACACAGTCAAGTCATGTAAATATCAATGATTCGTCAACACATCCGGAAAATACCAACACATTTCACACAACAAAATAAACCAAAGAAGGTCATCGGTCAACACTAAGTACAACCTGTTCAATGAGCTGGTTGGTCAGCAACATATTTCTCTGTCCTCTTGGCATATTTGTGAAGCAGTAATATTAATAGAGATTCCAATTCAGAAAATACTTCTGCTGTTTCAAACAAGCTGGTGAAAATTCTCCACGTCCTGAAGAGTAACTGAGAGCTTTCCTCAAGTATATATACACATTAACACATGTTTCATCATGCCTGGTTATGTTAGATAATCCAGCATGACCACCGGTCCAGCATGACCATGACATACATTGGTGTCAGCTGATAACCCAAATAGTAACCTGCATGATGCAAGCATTTGAAAGATCACTGATATCAGTACAGTAAATACTTGAATGAGTGCTAGGATGGACTGTACTCTTGGAGTGAAATGATACAATCTTACTACAGTACATTTGAGGTACAAGGTCTTTGATTTGGTATATGAGATGTGATCATAACACAGAAAATTAACAAGAGCCAGCCTATACATTGTTTAACAACCTGGAAAGAAAATAACATTAATCTTTGTATTTGTGAATGAACAAAACAGTCATTTTAGGACTAGATAGAAATGACAGTCTGTTTGAGGAGGGCAGCTACTTAAATGACAATTATGTATGGCAGGTGTTAAAGAATTTGATTCAAGTGTGGAATCCATGGTAGATGAGTGGGTTAGACAGCCGAGTTTGTGTCCTGGTGATTAGGTGCCTGACTGAGTGGCTGTGGGTTCAAATCCTGCATCATGTGGATGGGTCTCAACCCAAGAAAAGTACTAGAGTCTGAACTTTACTGGAAAAGTGAAATCCAAAATATAACATGTTACATTGGTTGGAGTGATTACAAATTTGTTCAGGTCTCTACTTTCACTTTCAGTGTTTCATAGTTTTTAAGGGATATGACAAAATTATCCTAATATATAGAGTAGCAGTTACAATGTATCTGTATACAAGTTAACCAAGAGGCAGTGCTTATTTAATATTTTGTTCCCAGATACAGAATAGAAATAATAATGCTATGCCAACAAAATCCTTTCAGCCACATGTGATGCAGTTAATAGTGTGTCTGGTGGTGCTGCCGAAGTGCATTGTCTATTCAGACTTACATGCTACATGCTAAAGTAGCATTTCAAAAACTTTGAAAGTGTGTCAGAAAATGTGTAACTTAAATAATATATCATAAATAGCTGAAATATCACTATGTTAAGTAAGTATCAATGCATTATAATCAGAGAGCTTGCAGGTACTTTGTCGTCATTATTGCTTGTATTTCCTTTTTAAAGTGATGCTATCGCTAATATCAATATGCTGACAAACAAACGTCAAAGATTTCATCATCCAGGTATAAACGAAAGTGACAGGTGAATGTTTACTGCGGACCATAAATCATCACGCATTCACGGAAATAGCTCAATTATACCTGGTCAATGATGTGTTTTAGGTTTTGTGTCAGTTGTTCATTTTTTAGCGTTTCTTTCGCTTTTTGTTCACTCAAGCCGATGCCAACAAACAGATCCACGAGGTTCGCAGCCATGTTGCCAGTGGTACTACGTAAAAGTTGGACTTCCGGGTTATACCAAGAAAACGGCCAACCATCTTGGTCATTTACATGACTTTACCTCTCTACCGATTAACCATTTTAAGGCCACAATTACATCAATACAAATATCAATACAAATATATGTAGATTATGGAATGTAAATATTCCTGGTGGAGCAAGCACCTGACCGAAAATGTAATAACCCGGGCCAGTCCGGCTGACGGAGAATAAAAACACAGATTGTAGATTATTAAAACGAAACTGCACACAGAGATGGATGCACTCCCTCAGAAATGCATATTTTGCCCTTTTGTCTTTAAAATGTCCATGTGAAAAGGTCACCCACAGCTTTCATCTTATGACAAGTGAGGCAAGAAGTGACAATGTTTTGACTTCTTTTCTTTCCTTAATTAACCTACTGAAGCTTCCTACTAACCTTAAATGAGTCCGTGGTGTAAGCTAACACAGAGTCAAGACAAAGTCAAAACAAAGTCAAGACAAAGTTTACTAGAACCTCCTTTTATTTTATTGTTTTAGGTTTAACTAACCTATTGGGATTTTTTAATTACGTGGTGCAGTGGGGTAGCCTTGTGGTCAAAGCGTCCTCTCGTCACGCTGGAGACCCGGGTTCGATTCCCCACATGGCCACAATGTGTGACTCCCATTTCTGGTGTACCCGCCATTATAATGCTAGAATATTACCAAAAGAAGCGTAAAACAAAATTCACTCATTCAAAGGATATAGTGAAGATCATGCTATTAGAAGGGAGGATCGTTGAGATTCTCTCACCTATGGGAGGGAACCCTTTCAAAGCAAACTATGGGACGATTCAGTTCCCATAACGCAAACTATTGTAGTGTCAGGAACCTTGCACATATACAAATGTCCACAACGTTCACGTTTTTTTAATATTTTTTTTTCAAATATCATATACAATATATTTTTCTGAAGTACGAATGAAATGCTAAATATCCATTCAAGAGTTGTCATTAAAAAAGAAAACATTAATAACAAATTTGGACCGAATGAGCATGACCTTGACTTCTCCCCTTTTTTGTTAATCAAAGCTTAAGACTTTTTATGTTGTTTTTAATCTCATGATACTTTCTCCTAATTGAAACTGCTTTGCCCGGGAAACTACTACCTAATTGATCTGCAGTATCAGCATGGATGTCATCTTACCATGTCCGTGGGTCAGGCTCGCTGTCGGGGTTGGCATATATCAGCGTATCCCAATTGCGTAGATTTATGCTCATGTTGTTGATCCCTGGATTGTCTGGTCCAGACCGGATTATTTACTGACGGACGCCATATAGTTGGAATATTGCTGAGTGTGACGGGAAGCAAAACTTACTTACTCTTTACAATGTCTGAAGATATATTTTGTTGTCCACGTGTCACCACAGTAATTCAAGCTAATTCTAGTTTCATTCTAGTTTCCTTTGGTGCAACTATTATAATATTTTCAAACTGCCCTTTGATTCAGGCTGTGCACAGATAATGTTCGTGTGTATGTAAGTACATCACTCACCCGCATCGTTCACAAAGGATAACAGTTTTATCTACGATTATGACATACGCCTTATCACAAATTTAAAAAAGAAATGAAAACGGAACGAAAAATGCAACTAATGTGTAATGGATGATTTATACATGGCGTGCGTTGATTAAAGCTTTAAATTGGCAAAGTTCGCGTCACCTAGATGTGGATAGAATGAAGACGTTCATCTGCACAAACACAAACTTGCACCAGTATGAACATAACTATACTGAACAGTAAAAGAAACACAAGTTAAAAAATGAAATCTCATAAAAGTAAGAGTTCGTGTTTATGTTGCGTTTCTTTTGCTGTTCAGTGTACCTTATTATAATATTGATCAATACATACGCATTGTGTCCCGGCCATATTAAATATTGCGATCTCCTTGCTTTTTGCTGATTACTTTGAAGACATTCCGGTTAGAATTTACCATTACCGAGTTGTTTGTTTGGCTGTTACTTGGACCCGGTATCAACTTCGTAAAGATGTCAGTAAGCAGAAACCAGACACAGACAGTGACACAAATATCACTTTAAACCTGAAGTAAAATGCCCAAGCTTCGGAATGTGTGCAAGCTTACACCACAGTGAGTGGCACAGTGATCGAGTTCTTTTCTGTGATCTACTCAAATGTAAAAAATCTCATTCCGTAGTAACCTTGTATCTGCCTGTCGTCAAAAATGGAACTCCCTCGAGCCGAATTTCTGTGCTGAACCAAGAGATTATTGAGTTGCATTAGGTCACAACAGCAGTTTTGTCAATTTCTATCAGTCATCGGCGATGGCTATACACATTCCTGGAATCAGAATTTACTCCTAAAGAAAATATTGAGAGATCCGTTAAGAATGATCAGAGAAATCTGATAAATACGGACTCACATGCAGTCTTTCGGTGAGTTTAGTTTTATGCCGCACTCATCTATATTCTAACTGTACGGTAGCGATCTGCAAACAATAATAATAGGATCTGGACCCGACAATCCATGGATCCACAGCATGAAAGTCCAGAGGGTGTAATTACGGACGCTGTCGGTAGTGTCTCTGAATGATAGATATCCCGATACGTAAGGATCAAAATGATATCGATGAATCATAATCTAACACCATATCGGTTCATGATCAAACTAAACATTCATTTCACGTCAGGGTGTAATGAAAACATCAGACCAACCAAATGTATAACGGGGTCATGTGGATTAGAGAGAGTTTGTGGTTTTTTGTGGGTGTTCTTTTATTATTAGTATTATTTTCAAAATTTTCACTCTTGCAAATTTACAGTTCGGCTTGCCGTTTACAATAGTATCTACACACACAATTTGATAGATATAGATATATACTACCGACAGAAAATAAGGGAACCAAGAAATTGAATGTAGATGACTTTGACTGTGACAGGGTCCGTTATCGTGGCGTATCTCCCAAACGCAACATCCAATGACAATGGAATTTCGCATAATGCATGCCCAGCACGTGCTACACGTGCATACAGAAGTTAACTCCTGTAAATGTACTGGAGAAGTCGCAATCACTAATGCAATAGAGATTGACACTTACTGGCAGAAATGACTCCGAGGCAGTATCTCGGTGAAGCAACAAAATGGAGAATTGTGGGGATGATAGAGGGGGGATATCATTATGTGAAGTTGCCCGGCAGATGGGTAAATCAAAAAGTGTAATTTCACGCCTGTGAGATAAGTACCGTCAAACGGGTGGGGTTGCAACGAGACCTGGGCGTGGTAGACCAAAATCAACGACACCACGACAGGATCGTCTCATTACGTTAATTGCTCTACGCGATAGGTTTAAATCGGCCCCTGCCATCAATAGAGAATTCCGCCCACTCACTGGAAGACGCATTTCAACCTCAACCGTTAAAAACCGACTCTATCAAGCTCGTCTGAAAGCAAGACGGCCTGTTAAGGGTGTCACCCTTTCAGCTCACCATAAGCGCCAAAGATTGGCATGGGCTAGGCAGCATCAGGGACGGGCTATGCGCCACTGGCGTTACACCATGTTCTCTGATGAGTCAAGGTTTTGCCTACGATTCACAGATGGCAGAAAACGTTGTTGGCGTCGGAGAGGGGAGCGATATGCCAGAGCAGCAATTCTTGACCATGATCGATATGGAGGTGGTAATGTCATGGTGTGGGGTGGGATTACACATGACAGACGATCAGATTTGGTCATCATTAACGGAGCCATGACTGGTCAGCGATACGTTGACCAAATATTGCGCCCTGTTGTGGCTCCATTGACTAGAGTTATCGGCCGAAATTTTGTATTCCAAGATGATAATGCTAACCACATCGGGCCCAAATTGTCTCCGCTTATCTCCGACAAGAAGGTATCCAGACATTGGACTGGCCCTCTAAGTCCCCAGACCTGTCCCCAATTGAACATCTCTGGGACGTTCTTGGTCGAAGGGTGTACGCCAGGGACCCAGGACCCGCCAACCTGGCCCAGCTTGGTGCAGCTCTCCAAGAGGAATGGCGGGCAATACCACGGGCAACCATCCGGAAATTGATTAACAGCATGCCATCAAGGTGCCGTGAATGTGTTGCCCAACATGGTGGACACACCAGATATTGAACTTGACGCCTAAAATTGATTTAGTGGATATTTAAAGCAGTTTCAAATTCGCTATTATTTCATTAGTTCCCTTATTTCTTGTCGGTAGTATAGATATAGATATAGGATATTTATATAGCGCACATATCCACGCACTAGTGCATGCTCAAGGCGCTGGTATTTTTCCCTCGATCACAGGATGTCAGTCTCAACAGCACATCCTATTTCAATCTCAACTCCCTGGGGGAGTATACAATTCTTGCTGCCACTAGGCGCACCGAGTTTATTGTGGCTCTCTCATTCTAACGAGGTACCCAATTGACAGCTGGGTGGACTGAGACGCATCGTCACAGCACTTTGTCCAAGTTTACTGCACGTTTGACATATTTGAAGTACATGAAATACAGAGACTGGACAAAAATAGTTAGGGATATTTGTAAATTTTTTTAATTATGAGTAATTATGAATTTATTCATTGAAATACTGATACGATATCAGTCATAAAAAAAACCAATATCCCTAAATTATTTTGTCCAGTATAGTATAACTGATGATGACCAGGATATAACAAAAATGTCGTTTACACCAGAAACTAAATAAATATATTGTGTAATGTCGTAGTATTGCATAATCGGACATACTGTTCCCCAAAATAGGAATGTTCATTTTTGACTGTTTTTTAAAATAAATAATGTCTTTCACGGGTAGGACAACGGCGTGCTTAGCATTGACATTTCTCCCTCTGATTCCGAGCATTATCTTTGAAATTTTGAAATTAATGTAAATTTGAGCTGTTTCGAACAATTTTCCTACACCTTTCCAAATTTTTATTACCGGATCGCAATAACAAACCTTGTATTCTAATATTTCAAATTCTTTATTAAAAAACGGCAAATGGATGATTCCTGTATTCATGTTGAATAAGTAGCAGCTTACAGAAAGAATACGATATCAATACTCCTATCCTGCAGCCATTTAAGTCAGAACTACAAGTGCTTGTATGCGCTAATACATTAAATACTCGCCAATCGTTTTCTGAGTATTCGAAATCTTAAATTCTTGCCAATTTATTGTCAATTTACAATCAAGGAATGTCCTATGTATAATGTACAAAGCTTGTACATTTACATGTACTTCCTAATAGTAGAGTAATGTAAGGTAGGATAAGTTAGAGGCAGATGGCTAATATAAGTTTACAAGCCATCTGATGAACAGATGGGGAATATTGATGTTGTGCAACGACAAGTACTGATACATAATGACTTCAGATAGGACAGTATTCAACCTAGAATGGTGGGACCGTACTGGGCACGGTCGACCTAGTAGGGTGAGACTGTATTGGACACGGTCGACCTAGTAGGGTCGGGACTGTATTAGCACGGTCGACCTAGTAGGGTGGGACTGTATTGGCACGGTCAACCTAGTAGGAACCGGACTGTACTGGGCACGGTCGACCTAGTAGAGTGGGACTGTATTGGTACGGTCCACCTGGTAGGGTGGGACTGTATTGGCCAAGGTCGACATGTTACGGTGGGGCTGTATTGGCACGGTCCACCTAGTAGAGTGGGACTGTATTGGCTCGGTCGACCTAGTAGGAACCGGACTGTACTGGGCACGGTCGACCTAGTAGGGTGGGACTGTATTGGCACGGTCGACCTAGTAGGAACCGGACTGTACTGGGCACGGTCGACCTAGTAGGGTGGGACTGTATTGGTACGGTCAACCTAGTAGGGTGGGACTGTATTGGGCACGGTCGAACTAGTAGGGTTAGACTGTATTGACACGGTCAACATAGTATGGTGGGACTGTATTGGGCACGGTCGACCTCGTAGGGTGGGACTGTATTGGTACGGTCAACCTAGTAGGGTGGGACTGTAATGGGCACGGTCGACCTAGTAGGGTGGAACTGTATTGACACGGTCAACATAGTATGGTGGGACTGTATTGGGCACGGTCCACCTAGTAGTTTGGACTGTATTGAGCACGGTCGACCTAGTAGGGTGGGACTGTATTGGCACGGTCGACCTAGTAGGAACCGGACTGTACTGGGCACGGTCGACCTAGTAGGGTGGGACTGTATTGGTACGGTCAACCTAGTAGGATGGGACTGTATTGGGCACGGTCGAACTAGTAGGGTTAGACTGTATTGACACGGTCAACATAGTATGGTGGGACTGTATTGGGCACGGTCGACCTCGTAGGGTGGGACTGTATTGGCACGGTCAACCTAGTAGGGTCGGGACTGTATTAGCACGGTCGACCTAGTAGGGTGGGACTGTATTGGCACGGTCAACCTAGTAGGAACCGGACTGTACTGGGCACGGTCGACCTAGTAGAGTGGGACTGTATTGGTACGGTCCACCTGGTAGGGTGGGACTGTATTGGCCAAGGTCGACATGTTACGGTGGGGCTGTATTGGCACGGTCCACCTAGTAGAGTGGGACTGTATTGGCACGGTCGACCTAGTAGGAACCGGACTGTACTGGGCACGGTCGACCTAGTAGGGTGGGACTGTATTGGCACGGTCGACCTAGTAGGAACCGGACTGTACTGGGCACGGTCGACCTAGTAGGGTGGGACTGTATTGGTACGGTCAACCTAGTAGGGTGGGACTGTATTGGGCACGGTCGAACTAGTAGGGTTAGACTGTATTGACACGGTCAACATAGTATGGTGGGACTGTATTGGGCACGGTCGACCTCGTAGGGTGGGACTGTATTGGTACGGTCAACCTAGTAGGGTGGGACTGTAATGGGCACGGTCGACCTAGTAGGGTGGAACTGTATTGACACGGTCAACATAGTATGGTGGGACTGTATTGGGCACGGTCCACCTAGTAGTTTGGACTGTATTGAGCACGGTCGACCTAGTAGGGTGGGACTGTATTGGCACGGTCGACCTAGTAGGAACCGGACTGTACTGGGCACGGTCGACCTAGTAGGGTGGGACTGTATTGGTACGGTCAACCTAGTAGGATGGGACTGTATTGGGCACGGTCGAACTAGTAGGGTTAGACTGTATTGACACGGTCAACATAGTATGGTGGGACTGTATTGGGCACGGTCGACCTCGTAGGGTGGGACTGTATTGGCACGGTCAACCTAGTAGGGTGGGACTGTATTGACACGGTCAACATAGTATGGTGGGACTGTATTGGGCACGGTCGACCTAGTAGGGTGGGACTGTATTGGTACGGTCAACCTAGTAGGGTGGGACTGTATTGGGCACGGTGGACGTATTAGGGTGGGACTGTATTGGCACGGTCGACCTAGTAGGGTGGGACTGTATTGGTACGGTCAACCTAGTAGGGTGGGACTGTATTGGCACGGGTGACCTAGTAGATCGGGACTGTATTGGCGCGTTAAGTTCTATATTGCCACGGAACATTGGCACATACAAACACTCACATCTTTCCCTTTAGCGGTATAGCTTATCCAGGACTTCTAGTTGAATAATGACAATGTCTAAATTTTGAAATACAAATGCATATAGGCAGTTATTAAAAAAATAGAAACCGGACAGTTTTTGAAGGGCATTTAGAAGTGATATATATGGAGGTGAAAAGTTAAGGGTATCAAATTTTCAACTCTGAACTGTATAAATGAAGAACGCCATCGTTCTGAATGGCATCGCGACGTTCTGTGTCCACATGTAAAGTAACGTACGTATGGGCTGTTTATGCGCTATCATTTCCGCTTTAAGTTATGATGAATCATGCCGATTCCTCTCCCAGTCACACACACGGTACATTTCCCCGAACAAAAACTACACTATAAACTGCAGAGAAGACCGTGGAGGGTAATTGAAGATATAATTAACCACAGGTATGGCTGGTGTTTGTAAAGCGTCTCTTCTTTCAAGTTTAATCAAACCTCTAATCAAGGGATTAGCTATTGCTGTACATCACGGTCAGGTTTGACGCCCCAAACAAACATTTCGCCCCGTTCATTAGGCTGTATCGATTGCCTGTTTCGTTGATGTCTTTGATTTGTAATTCCGTGCTCTTGTTACATCCACACAACTGATTTTATGTCAACCTAGGATATTAGAGGCTACATCGTTTTTGCACTTCAATCAAAATAATTGATTAAAAGAGTTCATTTCGCCAAAAGACCGTTTCCATAGCTGTTCAATGCATTGTGCTAAGTTTCTGGAGTGACGTTTACCAGTAGCTGTTAAAAAGGAAACACTGCCGGAGATGACTTGGCTGGGAGTTACAGTTTTGTCGGTGTTCTTGGTGGAATGGTCCACTGCTAGAAGTTCCGACGTTCAAGTGGGGTACTGGAGTCGAAACAAACAGATCAATCACCTGTATCATGACGCCTTTAAGTTCCACAAGCTAGACCGTCGGCTCAAGTGTGCCAAGAAGTGCCTCTGTACAAGGTACTGCACGGGGTTCGCCTATGCCAGGGATGTACATTCCTGTTACTTGTTTGTGCACAGGGAATACGACGCCATGGTCAACGGTAACAGCTTTACAGGACTTCGACATTATAGGAAACGTATAGGTAAGATACAAATGACCTTCTGATATTAAAAAGTGATGAAAAACAACTTGGTTCAGTTCTTTAAAGGTCACATGCAACCAAAAAATCAAACATAATTAAAACACAATCATCAGTAATGTAAGTCATTGATATATAATATACATTGCTGCTTGTAAAAATATAAACGAAATTATAAGCGTAAATCGAGATTCAAAAGTGCAATATTTTGTACTTGGACTTACTTGACTCGAAACGAAGCCCTCGGGAGACCGAACACAGTCAAAGTGGGTGGGTGTGCACTGAAGTGTAACGACGGCTGGTTCATTTGCTGATATTCTGAGGGGTCACTGTGTGTACAGAAAGATGATCTGTTTGATGTTCATTTTACAAGTATGGCGAGTCACAAGAAAGTAAGATTCTTTATGGATAACTTATTTTACTGTACTTGATGCGTCGTTTCAGTATGGATTCATATACCGTTGTCAAACACTAGAAGAAGTTGTTATCCATAAAGAATGTATATAGAGATGTTGGGTTTTGTAAATACATGTTCTCTGAATTTGCGTTCGATCCAATCAAAAATCATCTCAGTAGAGATGGTGAACTACCGCGTGGCTGCAAACTGTCATTCGTCCAAATACAAACTAACTACAATTTTAAGTATTTAGTGCTGTCATTTTTATCTCCATGACTTATGCTTATGTGTGTAAACCAAGCAGGTGACGTTTGGAGCGAAACTGGGGTTGATGTTTTCCGCTTCCTACGATTGGAAAATGAGCAGCACGAGTTGGCCAAAAGTTGTGTTTTACTGTAGTTTAAAGGTCTGACTGTACCCACGGAATGGCTACTGATAGAAGTGTGATAGTTACCAAAAAATACAAAGTTACTATAGAAGTCCATGGGAAAACATTTGATGTTGTGTGACCTGTAGGGTCACTAGTATGTTTCGCATAGTCCGCAATGGAGGAACCCAATGTTTTTGGTACAATAGGTAGCTAACGGTACTATACACTTCATGTGTCTGTGCACAGTAAACTGCCCCTCGGACTACACGCTGTCGGAGGATCAGGAGGTGTGTCTCAAGGTGTACACCACCTCCACATCCCACGACCAGGCCAACTACCAGTGCTGGCGGGACAGTGGGCACCTCTACCTCATGGATACCGACTACAAGAAGGACACGCTCCAGAAGCACTTTACAAGTAAACGACTTCTCGTTTAATAACATATTCCCATAACGGAACCTGAGTGCATATAGTATACTGTGCTCATATTTTCACCATGATTTTAATTTATCGATGACGACGACGGCGGTTACGGTTATGTTGATGAATGTGGTACTTGCTGTGGTGGTGATGATGAGGGTGTTCTTTGTGTTTTGGTGATGATGGTGATGATGACGACGACGATCACGATGGTGATGATGACGACGACGACGATGATGATGATGATGTGATGGTGATGATGGTAATAGTGATCTGATGATGGTGACGATGATGGTTATGGTGACGACGACCACGACGATGTGATGATGGTGATGATGATGATAACCTCAAAGCGTGTCAGCTTGATGGAGAAAATACGAAGTGATTTCAAATCTAAGGTGTGCTGATACAATCTATATCTTACTCTTATACAAAGTGATTCATTCTTGGGATAGTACATCGCACGGACTGATCATAACTAAGCCCTACTTGTAAGTCCTCTGAGGGCATATTTGACGCCGTGACCAATAAGACAGACGGACACACATTTGTTATCAATTGTAGTTGAAAAGTAGTAATTTTAGTCATACTGACGACCTATCACTGGTCACTGACTGAGTGAGTGAGTATGGTTTTACGCCGCTTTTAGCAATATTCCAGTATCACGGAGGGGATACCGGAAATGGGATTTACACATTGCGCCAATGTCGGTTTATGAAATAATACAAAATTGGATATGCATACGGAAGAGAATGAAAACTAAACGGTCATGTAAATTTTATATAGAACCAATAGAAAAGACCAATCAACAATATAGTTGATCAAGTATCTTCTCTTCTTCTTCACTGATTCTCTGTCATTGGTATGATGCTCATTTCTGGCGTCCTTGTGTTAATTCTGTCAACTACGTTCATATCAGAGAACCGTTGTTAATCTACTCTTCTAACCCTACGCATTCGACAAATGTCGGTTTTCGTGTCTTTAATTAACACCACTAAAGTATTCCATTTTACAGATTCCATCTACGGAGATTACTTTCTGGGAGCAACACAGAAGGTGATAAATGGCACAGCCAAGTTCCAGTGGGACAATGGAAGGGAGGTATTGTGGAGCCAAAGCGAGACGTTCACGGCCAACGAGGGGTGCATTGTCACCCGGCCAGCCTCTTTCCTGCTGAGGGCGTCCACATGCGACGTTCTTGCCATGTTTGTGTGCGAAATCTCCTGAAGATGCATGGGACAAGGATGATGTCAAGACAATGACGTGTGAAATCTAGGCGTAGCTGATGACAGAAAACACCTTACATGATTCTTGTGCTGTAATCACAATTAGCTACATCTTGATCATTCTCAATTAAAAAAACACACATTTATTTAATGGCGCGGTTAAATATAAAGTCACACGAGCAGCACCGAATGTACACTCTATGAGGTGGATGCTTGTGTACGTCACTGACTTTGGATGTAAATGTGGAAAGAAGCCATTATTTCAATTATATTATATTATATTATATTATATTATATTATATTATATTATATTATATTATAAGTACAGTGGAGTCTCGCATGACCTAACGTTTATGACTCGTGTTCCGTTTATTTGGAGCGGTGTTTCCAGATATTGTATTAGTGTTGTGTGTCTGTGTAGATTGTTTAAAAGACATTACTAATAAAACCAGCGAAAACACCACAGCAAATGAGTTAAGCGTGGATGTGTTATGCTAAATGACACGACCACGAACCTCTCTTATTCACAGGCAACACGTGCATATATACGCATCAGCCATTTTTTAAAATTATTGCGTTAATTCAAAGAAAATTATTTCATATAATATTAATGGTAAAAGGGTGGAGATTCACACAGACAAAGAGTTCATTAACACAAAAGCGGCCTTTATTTTTGTGTTTCTATTCACTTGAGTCCACAAGATGGAATCAATTTTTCAACACTGTGTTTGGCCATCACTGGCAACAATTACTCGGCACTGTCTTCGTATAGACTGGATAAATCGACGCAGTCGCTCTTGCGTAATTCTTCCCCACTTTTCCTACCATACGATTACCAGTTGTGGAAATGCTTCATGCGTGCTTTGATGCTGACGAACATGTCGATCAAGTTTATCCTATACATGTTCTGTCGGGTGTAGATCTGGTGATCGGGAAGGCCATGGCAAGACACTGACGTTAGAATTGGCAAGGTAGCGGACCGTGAGGTGTGTTGACATGCTGGAACAACTCCCACTTCCGGTCCATAATCGGAAGCGTGTGACGAGTAAATTTCCCTGACAAGCACTAAATCAGATCTGTGTGAGTTGAAGATCCCAGCCCACACCAGGACACTACTCTCACCGAATCTGTCGACCTGTCGAATGCAAATATGAGCAAAGCGTTCATTTCTCCGACGGTAAACACGCTGTATTCAATCTCACCGGTGAAGGAATTCTGACTCATTACTCAACCAGACTAGCTTCTAGTTTCTAAAGTTCCACTTCCAGATTCTACAACACCACCGCAAGCGATCGCGCTGACGAAAGTCTCTCAAAACAGGGGCGACAACTGGCCCTCTTGGTCGAATCCCCACTTCACGCAATTGCTTCCTGGCAGTTTGGTCGGAAATTCGTCTCAAGCCAGGGATACGTTGTGCAGTCTCCATGGTTGTGACAAGACGATGACGCAAGTGGGCAGCCCGGATATAACGGTCTTCAGCTTTGGTGGTCACTCGTGGACGGCACCTTCTTGGGCGATCTTAGTGGAACTGATCTGCAGAAAACGATCCCAAAGACGAGATATGTTGTTCTGAAGAAAGTGTAATGTCGGGTGACTGCAGACTACGACTCTCCAGCTTACGGCGACGTACGGCGAGTACGGCGATGATACGACTGGCGGCACTCAGTCGTGGCATGATGATTTCCTGTGTTCCAGGCAAAATCGAATGACAAAATTGTACATAACGTTTGCCTTTTCACAGTGATCGACACCGCATGCTCTTCTGCTTAATTGCTAGGTGATTTGTTTCCCTCCTAAAACGGGTGAAACGAGGCGTTATGGCGCTGAAGCTGTTTACAGACACACAAAGATGACGTTTTGGAAAGAAATAGAATATCTGTATTATTTTGTCCCAGTTTCACGACAACAAAACCAGCTATGCATTTTTGAAGAGTGTATATCGTTCAACACCGAATGTACACCGTATGTTGCTACTTGTTTATTTCGCTGCCTTCTGTCACTTTGGAAACACATTATTTATTACAGACAGAAGAGTGACCTGGGTCTGTTTTCACAAACCGATCATAGCGCTTAGACGATGTTATTTATTGGGATCGGTGTTTCCGAATTTCTTTTTAATGTTTGATGTTTGTATATTATTTAAGACATTACTAATAAATACAGTTAAAACACCACAACGAATGGACCTTCTCACAAGTTAAGCATCTATGTAATACAGGGATGACAACAGGTGAAAGTGATTTCAGCTGAAAATCAGCTGGGGGGCGCCACAATATATGTAACGAAGTTACGGTGAAATTCTGAAATTTGATAGTCCAAGAGACACAGATGTGGGTACATGGCGTTGATAAGCGGGACCTCACCCCCAAAATAGTTTCTCTCAGAATTTTGACGTATTTCAAAATCGATTGATTTGCGGGTTTCCGCGAAAAATTGTGATCCATGTTAATAACGTGTCCATGGGCCCATCGTATTCACAGTAGAAACATGTATGTATACTGTAATATAGTTCACTGAAACAAGGAAAAGGACTGGATCACTCGTACAGTTTGTAAGTGTTTTTGTGAATGCCAAGAGTTAACAATATCGGAGTTGTATAATTAGAAACCACATCCTGAATGGCACGTTCCTCATCTGCGAAAAGACGCTCTGACTGGTGGATGAAAGGTCATTCTGACGTGTCCCCTTAGAAGATGCCCTTAACTTTTGTTGTTTAACGCGGCACTCAACCAGTGTCCCAGCTATACGGCGGCGGTCTGTAAATAATCGCGTTTGGACCAGATAATCCGGGGATCAACAGCATGATCGTTGATCTACGTAACTTGGATGCGATCACGTGTCAACCAAGCCTGACCACCCGATCCCGTTAGTCGCCTCAGAAGACAAGCTTGGTTTGCTGAAGTCCAATTCTTATGGGTAGCGAAAACTAAGACCGGATTATTTCTAAACTTTGTCTTTGTCTTAGTCTTTGTTTGCGATCCTTGTTAACCATTATTAAAGGCCCTTGTTCACAACTAGTCAACTCCATAAGCTTAACGTGCAATATCCTCGGATACTGATATTAAAAACATGACTCTTTCTTTCCTGATCATTAACCGCAGCTATTAATGTTAATTGAGTTATTTCTGTTCAAGAAGTCTTTGAAAAACTGTGGTATTGCATTGGTTATCTTTTACCTAGAACAAACCACTGAAGCAAGCAGGGGCGGTGGTGTAGCCAAATGGTCAGAGCGTCCGCTCGTCACGCCGGAGACCCGGGTTCGATTCCCCAAATCGGTACAATATGTAAAGCCATTTACAGTGTTCCACGCCTCATTTTCTTAGAATATTGCTGAAAACGGCGAAAAACTGTACTCAATGACAAGCAAGCAAAGTAGGTTATTTTAAAGGACATATCTGTCATGTCAAAAAACAGTCTTCTCCATACATAACACAACTGCCTCAGTGAGATAATTGAACAGAATTATCACGTTAATTACCATTGTCAATAGCTATCAACACGGCTCTACGAATAATTACGTATCGCGTGTTTACACAAAGCACCTTAAAGTGTCCAGGCAAAGCGTCCCGTTACAACCAATGATGCAATTATCTAACGGCAACGTTGGGATTCTTGTGCATCATTAACCTATGATATATTCCTAAATATTTTTCGTGTCAAAGGGCGCTGATATCGTGAAATGCACGTACGTTACCCTGGCTTCACAGTAGACATGATAGCGCTTGATGAGCAGTGTCACCAAATTGAAATTCCACATGGTCCAGTGTTTCAGTTTTTATCACAAGGCTACTGGCATGAAATCCTGTTGATCTGCCGTGACATTTGATCACGTGACATTTACAAATTCGTGTGTATATGAGTAATACATACGCGAATCGTGTTCAACAATGTCATCACCGACCATAAGACACATGAGAACTATCGCCAAAATCAAAATGGCCGCCAAAAAGCCAAGAGACGGGAAGACTCATGTAGTTGGACATGTTTTCAAAGATTATGCTCAGAGAGCTACAGTGCATGGGATCCCGCAAACGGTTGGAGCTACAAAGTACTGTGGTCAAAGGTAAGAGTCCGCTACTGAACTCGTAGAACATGCTTATGTGTGTGAAACTGAATCTTCCTTAAACAGCTGATATAACTTTGACAAAAAAGGAAGATTTTTACACCCACGGAGGTTCTTCCTGATTCTAGAATACGAAAAGAGGTTTCTGTGTCTCGTGTTTCAACAATCCAAAATTGTTTTTGAAATGGTCGAATCTTACTCTAAGTATACAATCAACAAAATATTACAGTTCAAGATGGCTTTCCGCCCAAGACATGAAAATATGTAATGAAAATCTTGTGTAATGGACCGTCAGTTATCATTGATTGGATACCATGGATTCGCAGACGTGATGGAATGTGACATTTGTCATATCAACATTTTTCGTTGTTTTATTGACAAGCACATTCAAGTTTAAAGCTGAAAAATATTATTTCAAACCAACAAAGTTTTGCTTCACAGTGACACGAGGTAACTATTTGGAAATTTGAGGTAGTTGCCAATATCTCTTTTCCGAAGCTATAAGTTCAAGTTGTAACGGTGCAAAGAATATTATAACTGACAATTTATTGTCTATATTTCATTTGCAAAACGTCCGAACTAATAAAAAATGGCTTCAGGACCCCATACTGTCGTATCTTAACGGCAAGCGCGACGTGCTGTTCAAAGACCAATTGTAACAGTCGACTGGGTTTTCAGTACAATACTAGCTGTTTTAGGAATGGCAAGAACTGCACTCATTCTACGCATGCGTGAAATTAAATATGGGGCTACCCTAATGACACTAATCGTGTTGGCCTAGGATTACCGCCTGCAATTGATATTTTAAACATGAAGTGATATTATGCCCGAGCCACTGATAGCACCGCAAATTGCGTTTCCTGCGTCGGTTTGCGGGTCCTTTTTGTCTGTGCTGCCATTTCATCGAAACAATTAACCCGTTCAGGCGCACCTCTTCAGATATAAGCAGTAGCAGAATCTAAACATAACGAATTTTAGTTTTACGTGGGGCTGTGGGGTACCCTAGTGGTTAAAGCGTTCGTCCATCATACCAAAAACCCGGGTTCGATTCCCCACATGGGTACAATGTGGGAAGCCCATTTCTGGAGTCCCCCGCCGTGCTATTGCTGGAATAGTGTTACATGCGGCGTGAAACCATGCTCAGTCACTCTTAGGTTTACGACATGTGGTTAAAGCATATGTTTGAGGCCATACGACTGATCGGGAACTGGTGTAGGTGATGCAGCAACGTTCTAAATGGAAACTTTCTTGAGGTTGGTTGAAAGTGGTACGATAAACTATAGCTCTGTTATCGGCATTTGGATGCTGTTGCCTTTTGCCGTCTGTAAGCAATAAGATACTGGTTGAAAAGTCAACTTGGCGGTTATTCTAGTGGTTAAAAAGTTCGCTCGTCCTGCCGAAGACAGGGGTTCGATCCCCCACATGGCTACCATTTGTGAACCACACTAATGGTGTCCCCTGCTTGGTATTGCCGTAACAATGCTAAAAGCGGCATAAAACTATACTGGTAACGCCATATTGAATGGTGCAAACATATGCGTATGCGAGACTCCAGAAAAATCGTAGACGCAATCGTAAACGTAAACATTAAGCGTTCGTTGCCTGATCAGGTTTGTTGAGCAATATCATTCTTGTAATATTTTTATATTTAGGTTCATTTGGCTGGTTCTTCTCCTGGGCTTGGCCATATCTCTGACTATTGTCGTGAGTGTGCAAATGACAGATTACTACTCGTACCCCACTGTCATCAACATGGCGGAACGTCCGTTCGACGAGGACGACTTCCCTGCCATTACATTTTGCGATCCTCCTCCACTCAGTCCGTTTTCCTTCCTGGACAACGACGACGATGACAACGACCACGTGAAGATCTTCAGCCTCTTGCGAACGGGACCCCTAGCGCCGCATGGATGTCTGCACATGCGTGGTGCAGAGGAAGCGGAAAGAGGAGAGTGTTTGCTGACTCACAGCCAAAACAGCGTCAGGATGAAGCTGATAAAGTGTGGTTGGAACAAGCTGCAGTCCAAGGGAGTATGTGATGAGTTTATCTACCCCACAACAACAACTGAAGGGTCGTGTTTGACATTGAATTCGTCACGGAACAGTTCCAACAGCGTGGGGCAGACCTTGACCTTCAATATCATCATTGAACTAGATAGCTCCGTGACCAGCATTGGCCAGAGGGACGGGATACAGGTAAATGTCATACCTACAACATCTGATATAAATTCCCATGAAGATCCGGGTTAGAATTGGTCTTCAGTAACCCAAGCTTGTGGTAAGAGCCGACTAACAGTATCGGTTGGTCAGGCTAGATGGCTTGGCTGACATATGTCACCGTATCCAAATTGCGCAGATCGATGCTCGTGCTGTTGATCACTGTCTGATCTAGATTCGATTATTCACAGACCGCTGGCTTTGTACCAGGAATATGTATGAACGCGGCGTAAAACTTAACTCACTCACCCATTTCAAATGTTTGATTATTTTTGCTCAGAATGTTATGGTATGCACGTGAGTGAGTGAGTGAGTATGGTTTTATACCGCTTTTAGCAATATTCCCGTAATATAACAGGGGGTACACCAGAAATGGGCTTCACATATCTTATCCTTTTGGGGAATCGAACCCGGTTTTAAGCGCCACCGCCGCCGGTGTAATAGAAAGGGATCATGGACTCATGGACTCATGACCTTTTTGTCTGTGATAGTGTATGAAAAATCATTGTGAGGATTTTGCCTGTATTGCATGACATACGGTATTATGTTCTTGAAATGTTTGGCGAAGAGACAATTTAGCACCATGACTAGATACTCGGGGTACAAGTATCAGGTAGCATTAAGGGAAACGTCGGAGGCTTATCCCCCGTAAGCGGCTCCTGGCATGGCTAAGGTGCGTAATTGTATCTGCGCTCCATCTTCAAGCATTCCGTTCGCAATAACATAACATAATAAACAGCTATAAGACAGTATTCGAACTATGGCGTATGATATAAACAGCAAATCAGTATCTCGATTTTTTTTCCGATTAAACTGAAGAAAGGGTCTTGAATGGTAATAAGGATGTTAAAATACTATTCGGGAGATTCGGCTTAATAACTCCACTTTGATACAGAGAGATTATTTCCTGCAGACAGTCGCCAGCACATACTAGCAGAGATTCATCCATATTCAAAATAACAGTCTACATCTTCACTGTATATATATGTCATTACAAGTAATAGCATCATTGCAGTAGTATATGCAATGTATGTCTGATTGTGATAGTCGTGGTTATGTTGATCTGCTTTGATCACTCTATTGAAACAGATGTAGGCTTAATGCTCCTAGCTTATGTAGTTTCTGTCGTCTATAACGGTTCAATTCATAACTGGGTTCACCTCGTTGCATTGTTCCTTTTCTGAAAAACATTAACTTGATAAAAAAAATGTCGACAAACAGGACTAAAAGGTCAACCCAGGACTTCAGCGATTGGCCACGCCAACGCTCCGTCAAGACATAAAACCAGTTTCCGCGTAGAAGTTCGGCAGGGCTTCTAATATAAACATAAAAACTTCCACGATATCCCTACTTCAGAAAGAAAAACTGGTTTCGTTTTAGATTGCCCTCCACTCCAACAACGAGTACCCCTTCCCTGACGTCAAGGAGGCACACTTCATCCCAGCTAACTCCAGCTGCATCGTCAAGTTCGAAAAAACTACGGTAGGTCTGTTCACTTTAATTTTATTACAGTTTAAATGGGCCTAAAATTATCATGAAATGGATTACAAATAAGCAGGCAGGCAAAGTCGGTTGCACTTTATTGTTGCATTGACAAGGAACTTAAACACGGACACTGCAAAGCTCCTTGTTTTGAAACCTCATTGTTAATCAACATAGAGACAAAGACACGTTTTCGACTGCCATGGTGATCAGTGAAGTTTCTCCATCATGATCAGTTAATGGCAGTCGCGGACTTCCGCAAATGATACCCTTAACGATAGCGTTACCCTTATACATGCATGTGGGAAAGAGATTGAACAAAATTTATTATGGTTAAACATCTGACAAGATTGTATGAGCGTTGAAATGGTCACTCGGCTGAAGCGCTCAATAACTGATGAAACTAGATCGATTCCCAATAACCAGTTCCTATATGCTGCTCACGATCGATATTCTCATGTGTTTTTATTTTTTACTAAATTAATAGATGTCTAGAGAAAATGGCATGGTAGAGTTCTTCTTAGTATGATATCGTTTCTATAGGATATTTGGCTGTAGAATTTCCTTTCAACACTTCTCGTAATGTTATTGTGAAAAACAGATCGATTCCGCCTCAAAAGGTAAACGGATGTAACACACTTGGTACTTTGGGATCATATAAAAACCGCTTGTTCTAAGCCATAACCAAGTACTTTACAAAATATTGTCTTTGGTTTAGGGTTTCTAGCTTTTTTTAAATATTAAGTTTGTGTTTTCTTTCGTGCGTCATGTATATTTTCCTGTTCTGTAGAGACACTCACTCGGTCCGCCGTACAAGGATATGCTTGGGGGCAGGTGTTTACCTGACCAGGAGGCCGACCAGCGGTCACTCTACCGGTACCCGCACTACAGCCAGAAGGCATGTCAGAGGGAATGTCTGGTCAACTTCACGTCGGAGCAGTGTGGCTGTAGATTCTACCTGGATAGAGGTGGGCTGATGTGGGCAGTTGATGTTCACGTCTGTTTCACTATGTTTCACTTGGTTGGGTGGTTGCTTAACGTCGCACACAGTAATATTACAGCTATATGGCGGTGGTCTGTTAATAATCGAGTCTGGACCAGACAAGCCAGTGATCAACAGCATGAGTATCGTTGTACGCTGTTGGGATACGATGACACGTGTCAACCAAGTCGGCGAGACTGACCCACCGATCCCGTTAGTCGCCTCTTAAAACAAGCATAGGGTATTGAAGACCAGTTTTAACCTGGATCTTCACGGGCAGTTTCTCTATACGTTTACATGGCAATGTTTATGTGGGTATATTGGTACGTGCTACGAACTAGATGACTAACACAGAGACACACGTCAGTTTTAGCTTTAGGAACAGTTAATAATTCATGACTAGTTGGGGTGGTGATGATTTTTTATGGAGTTGCATGAAAAAATTAAGTGACCCCCCTGGTTGTTATGTACAAAGTCAGCGACCCACCGCTCCAGAACACAAATACAAAATTGTTGACCCTCCTTACCTCCCCAGAACACAATGGGTGATTCCCCCTTAAAATCATCATCGCCCGTTTTGTCGGCACTTGTGCACATGCTACTCGAACACGTTGCCCCTTTCTCTGCACAACACCCTCGTAACAAATTTAAATAGTGAATTGTGCCAATATTTTGATGACAGTTTGTTAAATAACTTTTATTAAATTTTGAGACAGAAATTCTGCAAAAACATCCCAGAGTTGGTATGATGTTTTAATTATGATCAGCGTTTCATTAGGTATTTTATGTGTATTAGTTTTCGAGTTATATTGCAATTCATGGGTCTGCTTTTGAGTCACGGGCTAAAGTGTTAGAGCTGATATGGGTGCTAGCATGTACAACCTGGGTGAGGGATGGTGTCATAAAACACTGTAACATTAAACCTCCGCGGATACAGTTAACAGTAGACATGTTGATAATACGCCGACGTGTAAGATTACAAAACATACCTGAAATATACACCTGAAAACTAGTGTGTGACTGTCTCCATGTATTACACTGCAGGAAGCGAGGATCTGTGCTCAGCCGGGCAAACATGGCACTGCTTGGAGAGCAGCGGTCAAGGTCAGTGCTTCTCTCAGAAAACTGCCGACGTTTTTCACCAATGTATATGTTTTCTACAATTATTCGTCAACACATTCATTGATAATAAATACAGTATGTGTAATTATATATTTGTGAAATGAAAGAGGAAAGTCTTTCGTCATGTCCATCGACATCTATCAATGATTTTTTTTGACATTTCAGATTTCTATGGCAACAAGAGCACTCAGTGTAACTGCCCGTCGCGGTGTACTCGTGTGGAGTACGAAACATTCGTCTCGTGTACCCCACTAACGTAACTGATATAATATTTTTACATTCATAATAGAAGTGGTCATTCCTAACAATTTACATATCAAGCTGAGAACTTTCATTCCATGGCCGAGTCCCTGCACCAACAGTAGGGTTAATTATGTAGTGGGAGGGTGACCACGTGACACGAACTTCCACAATACTAACTGAATCTAATGTGTGTGTGTGTGTGTGTGTGTGTGTGTGTGTGTGTGTGTGTGTGTGTGTGTGTGTGTGTGTGTGGGTGGGTGGGTCTGGCTGTGTGGGTCTGGCTGTGTGTGTCTGCTGTGTGTGTGTTTCATTCAATCTTAAAGCGGTTATTTATCATACTCTCATCAACCACAGCGTGAACAACCAGATCTGAACATTGTCAGTTTGTAACCATGTGCTACAGGGAGCAGTTCCAATCCCAAGAATTCTCCAGAAGGTACTTATGAATGTCGAGGAAAAAGTGTAAATGGTATCTGGAAGTTGTCACATCCCCAGTAAATACCATTCATTGTTATTATATGCGGCATTCAGCAATAATTCAGAAATATCACACTAGGCTGTCAAAGCAGGGACTAGAATAACACTTACAAAAGTAAATGTGACATGGAAAAACAACCTAAACTATTAGCTCCAAGGATTCACTGATGTTTTAACAGTTCAATCCACGCCTCTGCTCCCATGGTGCATCTGACTTTCCTGCAGTCAGGACCGCTGAAGATGGAGATCGAGCAGATACCCGTATACTCGGTTGAAACCATATTGGGTAAGAACCATCCTCGACACACAGGGGAATTGCTGGTCATTGCTTGGGTGTTATCGGGAATTTAGTACGGTAGATTATGTACAGTTTATTTTCAACTGAAGCAGTTAATACTTGGCTCTTTTAACATGTAAACACGAATTAAGTGGTTTACCAACTACATATTTCTAACATGGGTGAATGAGGTTTGACGTCTTTTAAACTATATTTTACTACTCTTGAAAAGTTTAGACTCACTTAAAGCACCCACTATGTGTTATGTACATACAAACGGTTACACTGATGGTGAATTTCTCCATTAACTTGAGGGAATCAACTATGAACTTTATGCATATCAACTGCACGAGGATCATGCATCAAATTTGCTGAAAGCCATGTGCAAACATCGTGCATATGAACAGCTACGTTTCGGTCTAAAGTTTTGTTAAGAAATCGCCAATTTCTACTGAGTTTCCCTCTTTATTTGACACATGATATTGAATTTTTCAACATTACGAATTTGTTCTACAATGCATCAGTTCATGTGTAAACAGTACCTTTAAAGAGAAGGGCATATGTTTGCAAAATCTAGTTTAGAACTGTTGACTGAAGAAATGTGGCTACATTTACACTAGTGAGTCTGAACTTCTGATGAGTAGCATATTATCATTTCACTGATTGTCACTGTAATTTGGGAGACCATAACTGGTATACATGGGCTCTGAATGATTACACCTTATTTCACAGAGATGCGTCCTTTAGTCATACTGAAAACTATGTTTCAAGTCCGTAATAATAATGTTTCTGGAATAGTCAGTACCATACACGTAAGACCTGCATCATGGTCTTTACTCCCATATCAAGGTGACAGTCCCTATATAATTGAAATACTGCCAAAGCACAGTTAAACCTAACTCACTCACTAACTCCACCCGTGAAGATCTGGCTTAGAATTGATCAGTAACCTATGTTTTTCAAAAGAGGCGACTGACTGGATCGGATAATCAGGCTCGCTGACTTGGTTAACACATGTCTTCGTATCCCAGTTGTATAGATCGATATGCTGATTAGGCTGATCACTTGATAGTTTGGCTATCGCCGTAAAATAGATTTTTGGCTGAGTGCCGCGTAAACGTAATCTGACATCTCTTTGCAGCCAACATCGGAGGCCAGATCGGACTGTTCATGGGCTTCAGCATTGTGTCCATGGTGGAGATTCTGGAGGTCCTGGCCATCATGGTCTTGACCTTGATCACTCCCAAGGTCGCCCAAAAGGTGGGGAAAGACAAAGGAAAGGCAATCAAAGAGGAAGATGGGAAGCTGGAGGTAGAAGGTGGACATGATGACCACAATGTCTGAGAAGCATTAGGGATCAGAGGTGTTTGTTGTTGTCCCCACGATGACAGTCAAGTCACGAGTGTATGAGGTTGTCAATTACACGACAGGGACACTACACTGATGAATGTATTGAAGGGGCATCTGGACATTCACGAATCGCCCAGACGTTTATGTGTCACAGAAATGTATCTAGAGTGGACAAAACAGTAGACTTGTGAACATTCAGTTCCTTGATAGCGCAAAGAAAACGATGGTAATGTTTTGTTAATGACTATTTTTTGCGTTTTGTTTATGATTTCCATTTTGCCCCCATTTTGGATCTAGTAGACCCTATTTGTCCAGCCATGCCCTCATTGGTTCAGGATGTCTATACCCAGTTTCTGTTTGAAAGACATAAAGGTCTTTGAGAACTGTTTCTAAATCCGAGCATGAACTTGCTGGTACACGTAAAATATGACGGTGGCAAAGTCGTCATTTGGCAAGCAAATGAACATCAATGTAAATTGTGCTTACACCATGAAAATGAAACAAACTTTGTATACAGTATTAAAACGAGGACGATCAGCAACGGATGAATATACAATGTATATCGGTTGACCCAGACATTGTTGTTTTTGAAACCTATGGATCCTGCAGGCGAACCTTTCATGTGACATAGGGCAATTCAGTTCCAAGGTTAGATAGTCTGAAGAGGGACATAATTGCCAATCACATTCACACCAAATTGTTTTAACTTTCCCTGCTTATGATTTTTCCTATGGCTGCAACTATTTTCCCAGGGTTATTGATGTTGGTTATGTCAATTCTTCAGAAAGAATGTCACTTGTGATCAGCTGGTTTGTTCACAAGAAAAAATGGTGATTTCCAAAAACCGTGAAAATGTCCAAACTTGAAAATATTATCTTTCCTAAAATTTCCAACCTTGGAAATTTTTGGAAATTTAGGAAGGATTTTACGGCTGCTTTTGGTTTCTCCTTTACCCAATGATACTAATAAGTGAACTCATAAGAGTTCATTGCTAGTATTCCATTCATCTTTTGTTCTGTTTGAGTTCTTACAGGCTAATGTACATCGGTGATCATGCATTTGACATGTTTATTCATGAGAAATGCAGGAATAAGCCGTATTTTGACAGTATGCATTTGTGATTCAAATTAATGTAACAACATCTGACGCATGAAGAGGCACATTTACATAAAATTGTTTCCTATTTGTTGTCCTATGCGATCAACTAGGAATCAATTCTATATATTAGTATAACTTCACTCATCTGCATCCTTCTTGTACTAAGTGTCAAAAATTGATATTGACTGTAATATTTGACCCTAGTATGACCGGCATTTTCCAAAATACGTGTATGCTTTACGTATTATCCACAGAAACGTAAATATTTTTTCCCGTCACGATTCGAATAAACACAAATTACAAATGTAACAAGTATAAAATACAGAATTTGTAAAAGGGTTCTGGAAAAATAAACTATTTTAACATGTCTTGTCTTATTTATCTGTTCGGGTTCAATTTGGAACACCTTAAACAATAATAAATGTCAGTCATTTTCACAAGTCCATGATGTATTCAAAGTCACCACTGGCCCATGGGTTGAAAGTAGTTCCTATGCAAATTAGCCATGTTTTAATGAGGTCAGACCTGCTGTCTTGTCCTTGGTTTCCATTGGCTGAAGATGTGCAGCGTTTTGATTGGATGTTGAATTTAGTTGCATTTGGAAAGTGTGAAGTTCGTTCACTTGCTGCCCTTCTCCCAACTGGGCAAGGTGGTTTGAAAGTCATGGGAAGAGGATATTGACTTTGGTGGATTTCAGGTTAGTCATACGTATACATGTATATGATTTTATATTAAAGGAATAAACTACAAAAATATATATATCTTCAATTGTTGAAAGGTTCATTCAGTATTTATTGTATCGGAATTTATGTATTTGGTGGAGGTATATTTTGACTTAGAAGTTGTTAGTTTCACTTCCAACTGATTCAGATTAATGTTTGAGTCCAAACAGATTGTACGTTTACTTTTCTGGTGAGAATAAGCATTTCCATGCTAATTAAGGCATGTATATTTTAGGTCCTTGGAGGGTGTATAATTTTGGTGCCTCACAATATGTGGTCTATTTGATGCAAGTTGTCCCATAGATGGTAAGGCGAGTTGATATTTAATTGTGTTTGGAAGATGCCATACGTTTTCCATAATTGCACTTCTAAGAATCTTATGTAACTGAATCATTAATTTTGTGATGTCCATTTATCTGGAGTTCTTTCATATGTTCAGTGGTAGTAGAGCAATTGTTTTCTGCAATTGCAATGAAATGATTGTGATAAAAATGGTATTAAATGTATTTATGTAAATGCTATTAAATTATCATTTCCCCTGTGTGAGATTTTTAACAAATCGCTTCACGCAGCAGTTTTTCCTAAGATATGGAGAAAGGTACCAGTAATTCTTTTACACAAGAAGGATTCAGTAAATGAATGTGGCAACTATAGTCCTTACCAGTTGCTTATCTATAAAGTTTTCGAAAAGTGTGTTCATATATACTTGTTTAATTATTTGAGAGATATCATTAGTACAATGCAGTCCGGATTTATTCCTGGTGATTCTACAGTATATCAGTTAATGGATTTGTACAATTGTATTGCAAGTGCTTTCAATAAAGGTAATGAAGCAGGAGCAGTGTTCTGTGATATAAGTAAAGCATTTTTACAAAGTATGGCATAGGGGACTTTTAAATAAATTAGACATTTGGAATTAGTGGTAAATAGATAGAATGGCTAAGAAGTTATTTGTCATCAGTCACTTGATGCTCAGTTAATGAATTTATAACAGGTATAATTAGTGATAACGCCACTTAGATTACCCGACAAAGGTCCCCATTTGGCATTTCTTGTGTCTGGGTCGATCAAAGGATTAACCGATAAAATGCTGATTAATTACTTTTATGCGGATGTAAATGGGGATTTGTCAAAAGGCAGTGTTTATGTATGTGCATTTACTAATCTATACTGAATACACTGCCGTGTAAAAACAACACCCTTCTGACTAATGTGACTGTACAGCAATGTGAAAAACCTGAAACGATACATCACGCTTTCGTATGTTAGATGATACACGTCATCCACCAGACGAAGGGGTAAGGGATCTATAACATTTTGCGGTATGTTAGAATACCGACTTCTCAATGCCTCTCAAGAACCTCGTATTTGAGACTGTTCACTGACACATCACTTGGAATTCTGCAGATAAATTATATATCACTCGTTTTTGTGGATATTGATGGATACATTCCTCGAACAAGGTAAGGCCTGACATTGCTCCTATAATTTAAATTGTTTTAAATTTAAATATTTGCATTTTGTTTTTATTCAGATGTCATAGCTTTCAACAAGAATTGTTTTCGTCGTGAAGTGTAATGCTACAGACGACATACAACTAGGTCGTGCAAACTATAAAACATTACATTCCTGTTAATAAAAAGAAGCGATCTGCGAATGTAGAAGTTTCAAAATGAATACAGGTATGATTATAGAGTAATTAGGATTGAGATCAAATATAAAGACGTATATTGACAAGTGTCTACATACTGAGTTTAACAAAACCTTATACGTTGGTTTAACATTAATTTAAGACTCGCTGTGCGCATGCGCATATAAAATATCTACTAGCTAATTTCCGCTTTGGTCGTACGTTTACCGATAGTGTAAACACACTCCAAAGGAAACGAAAAATCAAAACACAGATTTATGTCGATTACAACTTATTTTAGTGAAATAAATAGCTTAATGTACGTCAATACGTTCTTGCATAAACACATCTCAACACCACCGTTCTTCCCGCACATCCCCTTCTCACAACTAACAAAACTCACATTCCTGATGCAGCTGCAACCAAAATAGGACATCAATAATTGAAAAGCATATGCGAATCGATATATTTAGTGAGATATGAACAGTTGTCACTCGAAAACAATTATTTATTTTGTTTTGAGTGTTTACACTATTCGTAAACGTACGACCAAAGCGGAAATTAGCCAGTAGATATGTTTACACACTCTGCGCATGCACAAGGTCGCGTCAGGTAACCTTTGAGATGGACCAGTCAGAACACAGCTTACCAAATCGCGAAAGTGTACATTCGCACATACCTTTTAAACTTATCTCGCAAAGGTTCGTACCCGAACGATTGCGAATGTTATATAGCGTACGCTCGGTTCCGGGTGATGCACACGGCGTACGTACAACCGTTACAACATTGAGTAAATTGTCTCTGAAAATAGTGTTTTGTGCAGTATTCAAGGATGTCATCTTGCGGAAATATTAGCTAACGGTAACCATGTCAACAGAAACCCCAAGGCGTATATACTGCAGGTCAAATAACTGTTTTATGCGGATTTTTGTTTGTGGAGAGATCTGTCAGTGACGTGAATATTATATTTGTAGTAAGTAGTTTTAAGTTTCTAACTTGATGAAAACAAACCATAATCTCATTAATTCAAATGGACCCTGTCTGAGGATAAATGTATTTTATTGATGGACATCAGGATTTTACAGACCCGTGAAGGTCCCGGGGTAGAATTTAAGCACAAAGTGAGCGTTGTGGAAGCCTGTGGTATATACTAAATCGGATGGTTCGCCCCTATCACGCTTCCAGGATAGAAAATCGAGTTCGTAAAATCAAGACTGCTTACTACACATAGCTGACCAAAAGGATTTTGCATGAATATAACGCTTCCTTGCTGGGAAGTGAGGTTGTGGTAGAAGTGGCAATATTATCGTAAGTAATATTACATCGACCCGACTCGCTTTCAAGAGTGAAATTGTTATGTTACAAGCAATGTCATGTAAAATCCTGAGTGAGTGAGTTTAGTTTTACGTCACACTCAGCAATATTCCAGCTATATGGCGACGGTCTGTAAATAATTGAGACTGGACTAGACAATCCAGTGACCAACAACCTGAGCATCGATCTGCGCAGTTGGGAACTGATAATAAGAGTGAACCAAGTCAGCGAGCCTGACCACTCGATCCCGTTAGTCACCTCTTACAAGCACTGTCGCATTTTATGGAAAGCGTGGGTTGCTGAAGGTCTATTCTACCCCGGGACCATAAAATAATCGGAATCATCATATAATGTGAACTTACGTTACAATTACAATGGAACATGGCTTTGTTTCGTCGCTAGATACTGTGGAAAATGCTTGTCATGAATTTGAACCCGCTGTTTCCAAGTGAATTCCTTACTGTTGTGTGGAGGGGAGATAACTGTTTAAGGTAATTAAAATAAAATTATCAATTATTCGTGACATAGTATACACTGATCCTTGTAAAAAAAATAAATAAATAAAATCAGCGTACAATCGCCATTCAAAAGTGCAATATTTTGTACTTGGGCGTACTTCCCCCGAAACGAAGCCCTCGGGAGACCGAACCTAGTCGTAGAGGGTTCATTTTACAAGTATGGCGAGTCACAAGAAAGTAAGATTCTTTATGGATAACAACTTATTTTATTGTACTTGATGCGTCGTTTCAATATGGATTCATATGCCGTTGTCAAACAAAATCATATACACTAGAAGAAGTTGTTATTCATAAAGAATGTATATAGAGAAATACGTGTTCTCTGAATTGGCGTTCGATCCAATCAAAAATCTCTCAGTAGAGATGGTGAACTACCGCGTGACTGCAAACTGTCATTCGTCCAAGTACAAAGCGGGGCTTGAAACTGACAAGAGTTTGCACCAGTTTCCGTCAGATCCAGTCGGCCGAGAAAAATGGATGTAGTTTGTTTGCAACCCATAGACATAAAAACATTCCATGTGTATCACAAATGGCCAATTACATAATGTGGCAGAGACAGTACTCGGCTACACGAGTCAAATCAATTTATTTTGTTTATGGCGTATAGCCTGATAGGTGTTAAATTCAAATTGCGTGTAGTCAATGATTGAAGGTGTGTCGAAGAAATCAAGTACTAACGTTTTCATAAACACGAACACAGGCTTAAACACTTCCTGCTGGTTCCTTCGTTAACCATTTTTCGTGTTTCTTTAAACTTCCACTGGATGTAATTCATAAATTACAGAACCTCAGCTGTGTGCAAATGCATGATTAACGTAACACGTTATTTTTCTCCCCGATGCTCCTATAACATACTGTTTTTCATAGAATGCCATGAAAGTTGTCCGTGTGTTCCACACCTTTGGTACTTGGTTGATGGTAGGGCTGTCTAGTGGTTTGAGTTCGCTCATCACGCTAAAGACCTTGGTTCGATTCCCAACTAGTGTCCAGTTTTTGGTGTCCCCCGCCGCTATATTACTGGAATAGCGTTGAAACAGTTGTAAATCCACCCCGTGTTATTCGGATAGTGATCGAGGCGACTAAAGGGTAATATGGGTCTTAGTGTGGATGCATTTAAGCTTTAAATTAAATGTGATAAATTGTGTGATTTTCGTAATTTGGGTTACATCTCCATTGCTTTCCTGTGAACCTTCTTCAAATGGATACAAAATACCTAGATGCGTTGTCTATTAACATATCTGCGATACTATCTAGACATTTTGCACGTGTTGGCATAATCTATGAAGATAGTCAGATCATCATACGGCGTGGAAATGCATGACCACTGTCGATTTTCTGATTCTACAGGAGGATAATTATTACACGAAGTAGAGCACTTTAGAATGACCTGTCGACGATACATTCTGGAAAATGTATGCGAGACTTAGTTGTATACCTCGCCTCACGCAGCATTGTTCAGTAGTTAGGCATGGCTAAATATCGGCAATAGAAAATATTATCGATAGGTTCTGACTATTAACGAATATCGCGAATATCCTTCATAAACGTTTGTGACAGAATCCAATGACATACCAGTGGAGTGACAGTGATTATCCATCACTATGATCTAGACATGGTACCAGTTATATTCGGACACATGACGTAATTTCCATATACTTCTTACAATTTTAGTGTAAAATAAATTTTCGTACGATCCACAATTTCCGTTGCTTCTTCATCGAATGGGAACAAGTTGATCAGCACATGCACCATGCAAATAATTCATTTTATATGGTGGCCGTAAGTCGATGAATGATGTCAGTTAAATAACGGTCGATAATATAGAATTGTCAAATTTGACAGGCAAATGTGAAAAGATCCATCCTGAACTCGCTTCAAGAAAATGCGTCACTGAGAAAACATGGAAGTCTGAATATATCTGGCACGGGTCTGTGTATCTATAGTCAGTCCTTTCACCTATATTGCTGGTGACATAAGTATTTCCTGTTTTTGCATTGAAAAAGATAAAATGCATGAAACCGAACCACCCGATCGCTTAGTCGCCTCTTGCAAGCATATTACTGTAATATTGCACAATAAGTGCCAGATCTACATATTCCTTTTGAGAGTATTACTTGTAACATTACAACATAAATCATATTTGAAGTTATGCAAAATTTAATGAAAATAATAGTTCATTTGCAATCTGGTTCAGTAAATTATTTAGAATCACAATATATTGTACTTTTTAACATGAGTTCAATACATACAACACTGGTTTCAAACACCAGTTTACAAAAACAGGGATAAATAAACATTACAATTAGAGAGTGGTGAAGCGTAACAGTACATTTGCGATTATACTTCACCAGGAAGGATCTAACGCATTCAGCAACTGTCCTGGTCTGTAAATGAAAGTCTGACTTCAAGAAGAGGGGTATACCTATCAATGTGTACTTCTGAGAAAGCATAATGCAAAATATAACAGTGAGTTAAGATTTAACGTCACATCGGCAATATTTCAGCCATATTGTGACGAGACCAAATACACGTTACATGTAAAGCAAATGGCTGAATAACACTTTTTGCAGTTTGATGGACAAAGAGTAAGCGAGTGTTATTTTATGCCGCTTTTAGAAATATTCTAGCAATATTACAGCGGCGAGCACCTTGTGGAGAACATAACCCGTGTCTTTAGCGTGAGATGCCGACGGTTTTGCAACAAGGCGTCCCCCATCGACCCTCGTACCCTTTGGAATACTTCCAAACTCTCCCAGTTACACTGAACAGATTTGAGGGTGAATGTATTTTTTAAAATCATTTCGGTATTGAATATTTTCAGAGAGTGCAAGCTGTCATGCATTAATGCTAGTTGGGTTTAGTTGAAGTTAGATTGGGTTCGTGAGTGCAAGTGTGCGTGCTCATATTCATTACCGAAATGAAACCAATACATTCACATTTTATGTTTAGTTTCATTAATGTGAAATGAAAATAAGCTAGATGGTGTTTCAAATATCAAGGGTAGAGTCTGGAAGCCTTTTGTAGGGATAAATTACAGTAGAAAAATGTAATACTTATACACTTATTATAATAGGTTTTCTGTGTATACATTTGCAAACTATTAGTCCATCTAAGAAGAAAGTAAAAATTCAATTTAAAAAACAACGCCTTTGATCTCTATATAAAAAGGGTACATACAGTTCATCTGGTCCAGTTATGGTTGCATGAAGTAAATCGGGGATTAAGCACGTGCAATACCCACTGACTCAACGCCGTTTTAACATTTCCAACAGACATGATTAGCAAGCTGTAGGCGACAACCGTTTCACTTATTTTATAAATGGAATGTTCTGGATTCCACATGTGTGATCACTCAAGTCCAGACAGTCAAAGTAAGACTAACATGACCAGCATCCCATGCTCAACTTCATATGTCAGTTTCACATTAAACGGAAAGAACTCACGGAAACATACATTGTCTATGCAGATAAAGTTTCATTCAGCATTGCTCAAAAACAGCCTGAATGTCGAATATCACATTTCACGACGATATTGTTTTCTTGGCCATCAGTACGCAACATTTACAACATCCTGTCAAGTTCTCCAAGGTCAAAAACAAACCAGTCAAGACTTTTGACCTGTGACTTTCTGTGAACATCTAGCTGAATCATCAACGGGCCTCCTCTTCATCTTCAGGGAGAACGAGTGAGTGAGTTTAGTTTTACGTCACACTCAGCAATATTCCAGCTAAATGGCGGCGGTCTGTAAATAATCGAGTCTGACCCAGACAATCCAGTGATCAACAACATGAGCATCGATCTGCTCAGGGAGAATGATATATGCCACACTCCACATATCCACATGATCTAAGATGATAGTCATACAAGGAAAACATGTACCACCCAATCCTGATTTAAGTGAATGTGTAGTCAATTATTTGACGTGCATCGACAATATTTTAGTCACCAGGCAAATGGAAGACATCATACATTTTACAATTTGAAGAAAATGTACATGAAAAATGAGGGGCCTAGAATCCTAAAGGGAATAATTCTAGTATTGCCAACAACAGGCCCCTGATAGAAAAAGATATGTATCGGAGAGAATGTTTACATACTGAATTGGCATTAGAGTATCATATTTTATCAATTAAATAATGCTTATGTAAAAATATACTCAAGAAAAACAAAATGTTATGGACCACCCCAGTATTAAATACGTATTACATGGATCATAATGCTTAATAATTCAGTACTAAATATTGGGGTGGGCCTTAATTGTTTTTGTTTAGTATACTATGTAAATGCAATATTTATACGAAGAGACAGTCCAAATGCTGAACCCGAAACATGTACATGTAATAGCTATTGTAACCTTCACATTGAAAAAATCTTACATTTGTTACGGTTAATAACATGACAAGTCTAAAATATTCAATATATTGAGCAAGTTACAATGAAACACAATACAGATTTCTAGTACAATGCAATCGAGTCAAAAATCAAAGGTAATGTGTCTCAAATATCAAATTAACTTGCCAGTTTTGACCTTTACAGTGAGAGCGGAAATACTGAATGAAGCTTTCTAACAATGAGAGGGGTCGTCAACAACAAGGCTTTATATATACCGACAGAGATTTGTGAACATTCTAGCAAATCGTGGCTACATTATTTTCTCATAAATTTCACGATCGGCATCGTGTTTACCATCAGTAAAACAGATTCTTGTACATACGATTACCTCAAGGGAGGCAATTCTGAAGCGAAATGTGACCCATAATTATCTTATCAGTGATTATGCAAATTAGAAAAAAAACACCCTCGTAACACATTACATTAAATTCAATCTAACATAGAATTGTTTAATCAGCATTCTAGAATTTTCTTAAAGCACACTGTTTCGGTGTAGATTCTCTTAAAGGTTTAAGAAACGACACTGAAACGCTCTATGAAATAAACAATAAGTCGTATGCATCATTAATAAAATTTACAACTGAATGTTCACAAATTACTGCAGTTTAACATTTGTCATGTTATGTCTCAAGAGTAAATAAAAGTCCGGACAAGAAAATCCAGTGATCAACAGTTTGAACATTGATCTACGCAATTGGATACGATAACGTGTCAACCAAGTCAGCTGGTCTGACCACTCGATCCCGTTAGTCGCCTCTTACGACAAGCATAGTCACCTTTTATGGCAAGCATGGGTTGCTGAAGGCCTATTCTACCCCGGGACCTTCACGGGTCGCCTCTTACGACAAGCATAGTCACCTTTTATGGCAAGCATGGGTTGCTGAAGGCCTATTCTACCCCGGGACCTTCACGGGTTACAAGAAACAAGAGAATACACTATTCCAATATAACGTGCGCATGCTAACATTGAACACACATTGTATTTATAAAGTGGTCAAACGTCACATTTTATTTGGGATTAAATTTTCCGATCACATACCACATTTGACCTCTTTTGAAAGGTGGTGTGTAATTAATCTTGGCCATAGGAGCTGTGGCATAAAAGGTGACGTGGCTAAATGGTTCAAGGTGCCCAACTGAAGGCTGGCCAGAAACTCAAAACGAAGATTCTGTACTCTATGCATTATGACAGTCATTTTCAAAGCAACTTTAATTTTAATCAAAACAAGCATATGTGTATTTATACAACCTTGTTGTGATTTGTAAATGGACGCGAGACAATTGAAAGTTTGTAGCCCTCAACTTCAACATGTACTTTTCTGAGATCCAATTTAGTCCACAGATGGTGAAGAATACTCTAGCGTAGTTTTATGCTGCATTTAGTAATAATCCGGGAATATCACAGCTAAGTGCACCGGGAATGGTTTCACAGCATGTGCTGACGTGGATAACCGTAAACTATCTTCATCGGGAGGAGCCAGCGGTTTTGCAACTAGGCGTCCCCCATCGACCCTCTTACCCTCTTACCCTTTATATTACTTCCAAACTCTCCCAGTTCATGTGAAAAGCCTCAAAATTATTTTGACAATGGATAGATGGACATTTAAACACCACGTCAAAGCAATTACACTGAACAAATTTGAGGGTGAAAATATTTTAAAAATCATTTCGGTATTGGATTTTCAGAAAGTGCAAGCTGTCATGCATTAATGCTAGTTTGAGTTAATTGGGGTTCGTGAGTGCAGTGAGTGTTCCTATTGTCTACCGAAATGATTCTTGTATATTCAACCTCATTCGAGTCAAGTTTCATTGATGTGATTTGATTAAAAAAAATGGCGTTTACAATCTCAAAGGTAGAGCTTGGAAGGAAGCCTAGGGACCTCATGTAGTAAAAAATATACTTATTCACGTAATATTAGTCATTTAGGGTACACATATGCAGACTATTATTCAGCTGAGGGAGAAAGTGAAAATTGAGTATAAATATTGTATACCAACAGTTTTGATTTCTTTGCTAAAACATAAGTCACCTGGTCCATGTTAAAGGCTGAGAGATGTGGATGTGATCAGATATAATCACCAGCTGCATGTCTCTGAGTGAGTGACGGGCTGCTAAGAAAGTGATTGACATCACGAGCTTCAATCGTACATAACATTGAGTTAGAGTTTAGTTTTACACCGCACTCAGCAATATCCCAGCTACATGGCGGCGGTCTGTAAATAATCGAGCCTGGACCACACAATCCAGTGATCAACAACATGAGCATCGATCTGCGCAATTGGGAACCGATGACATGTGTCAACCAAGTCAGCAAGCCTGACCACCTAATCCTCTTAGTCGCCTCTGACGACAAGCATAGTCACCTTTTATGGCAAACATGAGTTGCCCCGGAACTTCATGGGTAAAACATAACAAGTCTGGCCACTGAGTGCAGACAAGCATGGGTTGCTGAAGATCTATTCCAACTTCTTCATAGGTCAGTTTCACATGCAAAGGAAAGAACTCCAAGAAAACTACTGATGTCAGTAAAAAGTTGCAAATCTGTATGTTGGATGACGACATTTCGGAGCAATCTACAACATTCATAACACTGAATTGATAATGTGCTTTAAATACATTGTCTACGTTTCATTTGACATGGCTCCAAAAACAGCTTGGATGTGTGATATCACTATTCACGATGACAATGTTCTTGGTCATCACTACGCATGTCCATGTCTGCAAGGTCGAATTCAATCCAGTCAGACTATTGTCCTGTTACCTTCTGTGAACATCCAACCGAATCATCAGCGGGCCTCATGACTTGTAAGTCCATCCTTTCCAACGCCAGAAATCATCTTCAGAGGATGAGAGAGGGAAACAAATAAATGAAATATGCCACAGTCCACAATATTTCAGTGACTGCATGACAGGAATATGATCCAAGATGACGCAACCATACTAGGGAAATATGTACCACCCAATCCTGATTCAGTGAGTGAGTTTAGTTTTACGCCGCACTCAGCAATATTCCAGCCATATGGCGACAATCCAGTGACCAACAACATGAGCATCGATCTGCACAATTGGGAACCGATGACATGTCTCAACCAAGTCAGCAAGCTTGACCACCCGATCCCGTTAGTCGCCTCTTACGACATGCATAGTCGCTTTTTATGGCAAGCATGGGTTGCTGAAGGCCTATTTACCCCGGGACCTTCACGGGTCCAATCCTGATTCAAGTGAATGTGTGGTAAATTAATATTTAACGTGCATCAGTAATATTTTGATAACCAGGCAAATAGAATACATCACACATGTTACAGTTTGTGGATAATGTACATGAAAAATATTAATTCCATTATTGCTAACAAAAGACCCTGGATACAAAGAAAGATGTATTGGACTTTTTGTTGCGTATATAATTTAAATGTAATGTTTATACCAAGAGACATACCATGTCGTAAATCCGAACCTGTAATATATATTGTAACCTAAACATTGAAAAATCTTCCATTACAGTCACATTCATTCTCAGAAAACTAAAATGAATACATACCACATAAAATCAATCTATCCCATATGCAATTGTTTGATTAGCGTTCTTTAAGCTGAGCCTATGAAGCATACAAATTCAGGGATAACAACGTCTTTTTTTTGTTTTGCATGAAGCAATGTTTCGGTTTAGATTTCGTTACAGTGTAAGAATCTACACTGAAACCCTCTATGAAATAAATCTAAAGTAGTTATTCAAAACGACGTTATATGCTTCATTAGTGTTCACAAATTAAACTTTAACATTTGCCATGCTTCAAGAGCAACTGATCTACGCAGCTGGAATACGATAACGTGTGAAGCAAGTCAGTGAGCCTGACCGCCCGATCCCGTTAGTCGCCTCTTACGACAAGCACAGTCGCCTTTTATGACAAACATGGGTTGCTGAAAACTAACTCTAACCCGGATATTTACAGGTCACAAGAAACAAAAGTATACAGCTGCAACAACAAAGTGAGTGAGTTTTAGTTTTATGCTGCACTCAGCAATATTCCAGCTATATGGCGGCGGTCTGTAAATAATCGAGTCTGGACCAGACAATCCAGTGATCAACATCATGAGCATCAATCTGCGCAATTGGGAACCGATGACATGTGCATCCAAGTCAGTTTGCCTGACCACCCGATCCCCTGAGTCGCCTTTAATGGCAAGCATGGGTTGTTGAAGGCCTATTCTACCCCGGGACCTTCAAAACAACAAAGAGTTACATAACACTAAAACTGTGTTGCCACGTAACATGTTATACTTGGGATTAAACTCCCTTTGCAAACGTTACATCTGACCACTTCTAAAAGGCAGTGTGAAAATAGCCATTACCTTGTCAGGGGTCTACATATAACGTAATCTGTACTACCACTTGGCACAAAAGGTGGCAAGGGTAACAGGGATAAGGTGCCAAGATTATTGTTACATTTATAAATGCTTGGTACAGATCGATCCCAGTCATTTTGGAAGCAACTTTAATTTTAACAAGAACCAGAATACGCGCATTTTACAATTTTGTATTCATAAATAACTATAATTCTGAGTGATTGAGTGAATTAGGTTAGTTTTACTTTTTACATCGCACTCAGCAATATTCCAGGTATATGGCGACGGTCTGTAAATAATTGAGTCTGGAACAGACAATCCAGTGACCAACAACATAAGCATCGATCTGCGCAATTGGGAACCGATGACATCTGTCAACCAAATCAGCGAACATATGTCATATTTGGGATTTCACTTTCTTAGTAAAGTACAAATTCTAGTACTTTTTTCGGCTGAGTCCCATCCGGGATTCGAACCCGCACCCTCAGAGTCAGGCACCTAATCGCCAGTCATTTATGAAGTCGCGGTGGCTGAGCGGGCTAGGCGGCTGACTTTGTGTGCTGGCGATTAGGTGCCTGACTCTGAGGGTGCGGGTTCGAATCCCGGATGGGACTCAGCCGAAAAAAGTACTAGAATTTGTACTTTACTAAGAAAGTGAAATCCCAAATATGACATATGTTGCATTTGACCACTTTCTAAATGGCATCGTGTAATCATCAGCGAACCTGACCACCCCGAACACGTTAGTCACCTTTTATGGCAAGCATGGGTTGCTGAAGTCCTATTCTACCACGGACCTTCACGGGTCAACTATAATTCTGAAATACTTTATAATATATTGTAGGTTTAATAGGTACACACTGGAGACTTTGTTCAAACTTTAGATTGACTAATGTAAATATAGTCATCTGTTCTACAATGAATTTTGCAATACATTCCATACTATTTACACATGAAATTTTGTATTCTACCATGACTTCAGTAAATACTGGATTGTGATTGGTTAATCAAAGTCATCCAGAAGTATATAATCTCTATAATATTATATACCTCTGATTTCCCAACACAGTATGTTTATCTCCTAATTGTATTGAAGCTTGGTGAAAGTTGATGTAGTATCACGCAAACCCATGGAACTCCCCGCAGCAGTGGGCACCACCTTTGGTGAGAGACTCAGACTGACAAACCAATGCTATTAGTTTCTTAAGTCCCGACATTGCAGAGCATGTTGTGCATGTTGTGCATGTTGATGCAATTCATAGCGATGCAGTACCAAGTTTCACAACCCATGCAGTAATACAGTGAATGAGGTAATAATTACCTGAATGTGAGTGTTTTACACCACTTGTAGTTTCAGTGTGATGAGCTAATATTTCAACCACAAGGCTACACCAGTACCCCTCACTTCTTAAAATTGCTCCGGTGCCAGAGAATCTATCCAATTTACATAAGAAGGGGATGCCATAAACTGATGCAACACATGAGACCACAGACTGCTGCTGCAACACCTGACACCACAGACTGCTGCTGCAACACCTGAGACCACAGACTGCTGCTGCAACACATGACACCACAGACTGCTGCTGCAACACATGACACCACAGACTGCTGCTGCAACACATGACAACATGAACTGCTGCTGCAACAAATGAGACCACAGACTGCTGCTGCAACACATGACACCACAGACTGCTGCTGCAACACATGAGACCACAGACTGCTGCTGCAACAAAGGAGGCCACAGACTGCTGCTGCAACAAATGAGACCACAGACTGCTGCTGCAACAAATGAGATCATGTACTGATGATACTGAAAGAATGGACATCCTGACTGCTGCCATTTTTATCAATTTTTTTGCTGTACTGGGGTTGGACTGTGAGGGGGGATGAGAGGGAGAGAGAAGGGGGAGGGAGAGAAGGGGGAGGGGGGTGTCCAGGGGGGGGGGAGGACTAGTGAGGTGGGATGCAGTCAGCACTACATGCTTCAAAACATGGGCAGTGGGGAGGGTCGTTGATTTTGCACATGACACGCAGGGCTGTTAATTTGTACTTGAATTAAAAAGAAGTGGGGAAGGGGCCATACATTACTAACGGTCTTTAACCTATGTTAATTAACCCGAATGTTTGAGAATATTAGAACTTATGTGGCCTTACCTAAAAGCATTGCCTTTCTTCAAATGCATGCCCAGCAGGTCTGCATTAAATTGAACACATAAAAGTATCCTTGTATGCTAATGATATAAAGTACATTACAATTTTAGTTGACAAATTATATTAGTAAGTACTCAGGTGGCAGTAAAACATGTAAAATATATAAACTTACAATGTCCTTTCTTAAAAGTTGACATGATTTTCTCCCTTCAAGAACTGCTTGGTAACCATAGGTAATGCCTGAAAAAAACAAATAAGAATTGAAGAGGGGCTGCCACCTGTCTTGTGACATATGCAATTTAAAATCATAATGGATATTACATATATTTAAATTATAGTATGCCATTTATGAACTTTTACGGACTTTTACTTTTATGAACCTGAGTTTGCTACATCGTTGTTTAGATGAACATATGCAAAAATGTTGCTTACCAAGACAGCAGGGAACACAGCCAGCGCAGATTATCTTCTGCTTCCAAGCGGTAAATGACCATGTAACGTAGTGTTGCTTGCCAGGATAGCAAGGAACACAGCCAGTAGAAAAATTATCTTCTGCTTCGAAGCGGTAAATGATCACGTAACGTAGTGTTGCTTGCCAGGATAGCAAGGAACAGAGCCAGTGCAAATTATCTTCTGCTTCGAAGCGGTAAAGGATCACGTAATATAGTGGATGCAACACATTATCACGCGAAAAATGTCTTTCGGTTGGTTTAGGTTTTTGACATGATTACCCCAAATTTGCTTTGACCTGTTTTACACTGCTAAACAAATTGGATTTAACATCTCTAGAATAACTGATATTCATTTCTTACCAAGTGCCTCGCCTTTCTCCTATGTAACGACCTGCAAGAAATTGAAAATGCACACAACATTGAATTTGTTATGGCTCTTGTATCGGCTCTTGTATCAAGAAAGAGAATTATGATTCTGGTAGCCATGTCATGCTAGTTATTACTCAGAATATGCTCATTAACTGAAATTAGTTAAACAACATCTTCACTTGGAAGAATGAATATGTGGTTTTGGCAGTTTTTAGCAATAATCCATTACTGAGCAGACTTATTCCCATTAATCTTCCTTCCACCCACAATTAAAAGAAAAGCAAATTAAACTCACATCTGCCATCTATTCAAGGCTGAAAGACTTTCTTCTTTCATGGAAGTGCTTGCTTAATACCTCCTCTTTGGTTTTGTAAATGTTATAGCTACAAAAAAAAATATTAATAAACTTTCACTTGTTGACATAATAATAGTAGATATTACTTGATCTATATTCCGAGGTTATAATTTCACATGGCATTTATGGAAAGCCATACTTAAAATGGAACAATTGAAGGAAAGCAAACATGGCTTACCTTGATGGCAGGGACCAACTCCAAATGAAATATCTTCTCACAAAACGCGATTAAATATACACGTGATGACACGATTAGAAAAAAAACGCGACGGCGCGCGATTAAAAAAAACATGATGTCACTCGCAGAAATCATCGTTGTAGTCGATTGTTTCAACCCTATCCCTAAACCTAACCCTAAACTTAACCTAACCTAACCTAAAACTTAGCCTAAACTGGTAAAGAGCTCAGTAAATGAAAATAATAAAAGCTTACTTACCTTCACCTCTCTTCTTCTGTTTGATTACTATAGTAAGTGCTTGCTATATGACTAGGTGTAACCTAAGTGCTTGCTATATTCTAAGGTGTACTGTAAGTGCTTGCTATAATGTTCTACTGATGCTGGGACATTGTGTATCAGGTTGACAGACTGTACTGTACTGTCATAGCATTGAGAAATGGTGGATCAGGCTGACAGACTGTACTGTACTGTCATAGCATTGGGGAATAGTGTATCAGGCTGACAGACTGTACTGTACTGTCAATATAGTATTGGGGAATTGAGTGTGTTAGTAAATAACCTAAGTGCTTGCTATATTCTAAGGGGTTTTCCTGGATATCCTAAGTGTTTCCTTGGGACATTGTATATCAGTTTGACAGACTGTACTGTACTGTACTGTCATAGCAGTGGGAAATAGCATATCAGGCTGACAGACTGTACTGTACTGTCATAGCATTGGGGAATAGTGTATCAGGCTGACAGACTGCACTGTACTGTCATAGCAGTGGGGGATTGTGCATCAAGCTGACAGACTGTACTGTACTGTCATAGCAGTGGGAAATGGTGTATCAGGTTGACAGACTGTACTGTACTGTCATGGCAGTGGGGGGACTGTGTATCAGGCTGACAGACTGTACTGTACTGTCACAGCAGTGGGGGATTGTGCATCAAGCTGACAGACTGTACTGTACTGTCATAGCAGTGGGAAATGGTGTATCAGGTTGACAGACTGTACTGTACTGTCAAAGCATTGGGAAATAGTGTATCAGGCTGACAGACTGTACTGTACTGTCATAGCAGTGGGGAATAGTGTATCAGGTTGACAGACTGTACTGTACTGTCATAGCAGTGGGCGATTCTGCATCAAGCTGACAGACTGTACTGTACTGTCATAGCAGTGGGAAATGGTGTATCAGGTTGACAGACTGTACTGTACTGTCAAAGCATTGGGAAATAGTGTATCAGGCTGACAGACTGTACTGTACTGTCATAGCAGGGGGGAATAGTGTATCAGGCTGACAGACTGTACTGTACTGTCAATATAGTATTGGGGAATTGAGTGTGTTAGTAAATAACTGAAGTGCTTGCTATATTCTAAGGGGTTTTCCTGGATATCCTAAGTGCTTGCTTGGGACATTGTATATCAGTTTGACAGACTGTACTGTACTGTCATAGCAGTGGGAAATAGTGTATCAGGCTGACAGACTGTACTGTACTGTACTGTCATGGCAGTGGGGGGACTGTGTATCAGGCTGACAGACTGTACTGTACTGTCACAGCAGTGGGGGATTGTGCATCAAGCTGACAGACTGTACTGTACTGTCATAGCAGTGGGAAATGGTGTATCAGGTTGACAGACTGTACTGTACTGTCAAAGCATTGGGAAATAGTGTATCAGGCTGACAGACTGTACTGTACTGTCATAGCAGTGGGGAATAGTGTATCAGGTTGACAGACTGTACTGTACTGTCATAGCAGTGGGGGATTGTGCATCAAGCTGACAGACTGTACTGTACTGTCATAGCAGTGGGAAATGGTGTATCAGGCTGACAGACTGTACTGTACTGTCATAGCAGTGGGGAATAGTGTATCAGGTTGACAGACTGTACTGTACTGTCATAGCAGTGGGCGATTGTGCATCAAGCTGACAGACTGTACTGTACGGTCAGAGCAGTGGGAAATGGTGTATCAGGTTGACAGACTGTACTGTACTGTCAAAGCATTGGGAAATAGTGTATCAGGCTGACAGACTGTACTGTACTGTCATAGCAGTGGGGAATAGTGTATCAGGTTGACAGACTGTACTGTACTGTCATAGCAGTGGGCGATTGTGCATCAAGCTGACAGACTGTACTGTACTGTCATAGCAGTGGGAAATGGTGTATCAGGTTGACAGACTGTACTGTACTGTGAAAGCATTGGGAAATAGTGTATCAGGTTGACAGACTGTACTGTACTGTCATGGCAGTGGGGGGACTGTGTATCAGGCTGACAGACTGTACTGTACTGTCACAGCAGTGGGGTATTGTGCATCAAGCTGACAGACTGTACTGTACTGTCATAGCAGTGGGAAATGGTGTATCAGGTTGACAGACTGTACTGTACTGTCATAGCAGTGGGGAATAGTGTATCAGGCTGACAGACTGTACTGTACTGTCATGGCAGTGGGGGGATTGTGTATCAGGCTGACAGACTGTACTGTACTGTCATAGCAGTGGGGGATTGTGCATCAGGCTGACAGACTGTACTGTACTGTCATAGCAGTGGGAAATGGTGGATCAGGCTGACAGACTGTACTGTACTGTCACAGCAGTGGGGGATTGTGTATCAGGCTGACAGACTGTACTGTACTGTCATGGCAGTGGGGAATAGTGTATCAGGCTGACAGACTGTACTGTACTGTCATGGCAGTGGGGGGATTGTGTATCAGGCTGACAGACTGTACTGTACTGTCAATATAGTATTGGGGAATTGAGTGTGTTAGTAAATAACTTAAGTGCTTGCTATATTCTAAGGGGTTTTCCTGGATATCCTAAGTGCTTGCTTGGGAAATGGTGTATCAGGCTGACAGACTGTACTGTACTGTCAAAGCATTGGGAAATGGTGGATCAGGCTGACAGACTGTACTGTACTGTCATAGCAGGGGGGAATAGTGTATCAGGTTGACAGACTGTACTGTACTGTCATAGCAGTGGGGAATAGTGTATCAGGTTGACAGACTGTACTGTACTGTCACAGCAGTGGGCGATTGTGTACCAGGCTGTCAGACTGTACTGTACTGTCATAGTTGTGGGGAATAGTGTATCAGGCTGACAGACTGTACTGTACTGTCACAGCTGTTCGGAATAGTGTATCAGGTTGACAGACTGTACTGTACTGTCAATAGAGTATTGGGGAATTGAGTGTGTTAGTAAATAACTTAAGTGCTTGCTATATTCTAAGGGGTTTTCCTGGATATCCTAAGTGCTTGCTTGGGAAATGGTGTATCAGGCTGACAGACTGTACTGTACTGTCATAGCAGTGGGGAATAGTGTATAAGGCTGACAGACTGTACTGTACTGTCATAGCTGTTCGGAATAGTGTATCAGGTTGACAGACTGTATTCTACTGTCAATATGGTATTGGGGAATTGAGTGTGTTAGTAAATAATCTAAGTGCTTGCTATATTCCAAGGGGTTTTCCTGGATATCCTAAGTGCTTGCTTGGGAAATGGTGTATCAGGCTGACAGACTGTACTGTACTGTCATAGCAGTGGGGAATAGTGTATTAGGCTGACAGACTGTACTGTACTGTCATAGCAGTGGGGAATAGTGTATCAGGCTGACAGACTGTACTGTACTGTCATAGCTGTTCGGAATAGTGTATCAGGTTGACAGACTGTACTGTACTGTCATAGCAGTGGGGAATAGTGTATCAGGTTGACAGACTGTACTGTACTGTCACAGCAGTGGGGGATTGTGCATCAGGCTGACAGACTGTACTGTACTGTCATAGCATTGGGGAATAGTGTATCAGTTTGACAGACTGTACTGTACTGTCAATATAGTATTGGGGAATTGAGTGTGTTAGTAAATAACTGAAGTGCTTGCTATATTCTAAGGGGTTTTCCTGGATATCCTAAGTGCTTGCTTGGGACATTGTATATCAGTTTGACAGACTGTACTGTACTGTACTGTCATGGCAGTGGGGGGACTGTATCAGGCTGACAGACTGTACTGTACTGTCATAGCAGTGGGAAATGGTGTATCAGGTTGACAGACTGTACTGTACTGTCAAAGCATTGGGAAATAGTGTATCAGGCTGACAGACTGTACTGTACTGTCATAGCAGTGGGGAATAGTGTATCAGGTTGACAGACTGTACTGTACTGTCATAGCAGTGGGCGATTGTGCATCAAGCTGACAGACTGTACTGTACTGTCATAGCAGTGGGAAATGGTGTATCAGGTTGACAGACTGTACTGTACTGTCAAAGCATTGGGAAATAGTGTATCAGGTTGCAGACTGTACTGTACTGTCATGGCAGTGGGGGGACTGTGTATCAGGCTGACAGACTGTACTGTACTGTCACAGCAGTGGGGTATTGTGCATCAAGCTGACAGACTGTACTGTACTGTCATAGCAGTGGGGGGATTGTGTATCAGGCTGACAGACTGTACTGTACTGTCATAGCACTGGGGAATAGTGTATCAGGTTGACAGACTGTACTATACTGTCAATATAGTATTGGGGAATTGAGTGTGTTAGTAAATAACTTAAGTGCTTGCTATATTCTAAGGGGTTTTCCTGGATATCCTAAGTGCTTGCTTGGGACATTGTATATCAGTTTGACAGACTGTACTGTACTGTCATAGCAGTGGGAAATAGTGTATCAGGCTGACAGACTGCACTGTACTGTCATAGCAGTGGGGGATTGTGCATCAAGATGACAGACTGTACTGTACTGTCATAGCAGTGGGAAATGGTGTATCAGGTTGACACACTGTACTGTACTGTCATGGCAGTGGGGGGACTGTGTATCAGGCTGACAGACTGTACTGTACTGTCACAGAAGTGGGGGATTGTGCATCAAGCTGACAGACTGTACTGTACTGTCATAGCAGTGGGAAATGGTGGATCAGGCTGACAGACTGTACTGTACTGTCATAGCATTGGGGAATAGTGTATCAGGTTGACAGAGTGTACTGTACTGTCATAGCAGTGGGCGATTGTGTACCAGGCTGTCAGACTGTACTGTACTGTCATAGTAGTAGGGAATAGTGTATCAGGCTGACAGACTGTACTGTACTGTCACAGCTGTTCGGAATAGTGTATCAGGTTGACAGACTGTACTGTACTGTCATAGCTGTTCGGAATAGTGTATCAGGTTGACAGACTGTACTGTACTGTCAATATGGTATTGGGGAATTGAGTGTGTTAGTAAATAATCTAAGTGCTTGCTATATTCCAAGGGGTTTTCCTGGATATCCTAAGTGCTTGCTTGGGACATTGTATATCAGTTTGACAGACTGTACTGTACTGTCATAGCAGTGGGAAATAGTGTATCAGGCTGACAGACTGTACTGTACTGTACTGTCATGGCAGTGGGGGGACTGTATCAGGCTGACAGACTGTACTGTACTGTCACAGCAATGGGGGATTGTGTATCAGGCTGACAGACTGTACTGTACTGTCATAGCAGTGGGGAATGGTGTATCAGGTTGACAGACTGTACTGTACTGTCATAGCAGTGGGCGATTGTGTATCAGGCTGACAGACTGTACTATACTGTCATAGCAGGGGGAATAGTGTATCAGGTTGACAGTGTGTACTGTACTGTCATAGCAGTGGGCGATTGTGTACCAGGCTCTCAGACTGTACTGTACTGTCATAGTAGTAGGGAATAGTGTATCAGGCTGACAGACTGTACTGTACTGTCACAGCTGTTCGGAATAGTGTATCAGGTTGACAGACTGTACTGTACTGTCATAGCTGTTCGGAATAGTGTATCAGGTTGACAGACTGTACTGTACTGTCAATATGGTATTGGGGAATTGAGTGTGTTAGTAAATAATCTAAGTGCTTGCTATATTCCAAGGGGTTTTCCTGGATGTCCTAAGTGCTTGCTTGGGAAATGGTGTATTAGGCTGACAGACTGTACTGTACTGTCATAGCAGTGGGCAATTGTGTATCAGGCTGACAGACTGTACTGTACTGTCATAGCTGTTCGGAATAGTGTATCAGGTTGACAGACTGTACTGTACTGTCACAGCAGTGGGGAATAGTGTATCAGGTTGACAGAGTGTACTGTACTGTCATAGCAGTGGGAAATGGTGTATCAGGTTGACAGACTGTACTGTACTGTCATAGCAGTGGGGAATAGTGTATCAGGTTGACAGACTGTACTGTACTGTCATAGCAGTGGGCGATTGTGTATCAGGCTGACAGACTGTACTGTACTGTCATAGCAGGGGGAATAGTGTATCAGGTTGACAGAGTGTACTGTACTGTCATAGCAGTGGGCGATTGTGTACCAGGCTCTCAGACTGTACTGTACTGTCATAGTAGTAGGGAATAGTGTATCAGGCTGACAGACTGTACTGTACTGTCACAGCTGTTCGGAATAGTGTATCAGGTTGACAGACTGTACTGTACTGTCATAGCTGTTCGGAATAGTGTATCAGGTTGACAGACTGTACTGTACTGTCAATATGGTATTGGGGAATTGAGTGTGTTAGTAAATAATCTAAGTGCTTGCTATATTCCAAGGGGTTTTCCTGGATATCCTAAGTGCTTGCTTGGGAAATGGTGTATCAGGCTGACAGACTGTACTGTACTGTCATAGCAGTGGGGAATAGTGTATCAGGCTGACAGACTGTACTGTACTGTCATAGCAGTGGGGAATAGTGTATTAGGCTGACAGACTGTACTGTACTGTCATAGCAGTGGGCAATTGTGTATCAGGCTGACAGACTGTACTGTACTGTCATAGCAGTGGGGAATAGTGTATCAGGTTGACAGACTGTACTGTACTGTCATAGCAGTGGGGAATAGTGTATCAGGCTGACAGACTGTACTGTACTGTCACAGCAGTGGGGGATTGTGCATCAGGCTGACAGACTGTACTGTACTGTCATAGCAGTGGGGAATAGTGTATCAGGTTGACAGACTGTACTGTACTGTCATAGTAGTGGGGAATAGTGTATCAGGCTGACAGACTGTACTGCACTGTCAATATAGTATTGGGGAATTGAGTGTGTTAGTAAAAAGCCTAAGTGCTTGCTATATTCTAAGGGGTTTTCCTGGATATCCTATGTGCTTGCTTGTGAAATGGTGTATCAAGCTGACAGACTGTACTGTACTGTCATAGCAGTGGGAAATGGTGGATCAGGCTGACAGACTGTACTGTACTGTCATAGCATTGGGGAATAGTGTATCAGGTTGACAGACTGTACTGCACTGTCAATATAGTATTGGGGAATTGAGTGTGTTAGTAAATAACCTAAGTGCTTGCTATATTCTAAGGGGTTTTCCTGGATATCCTAAGTGCTTGCTTGTGAAATGGTGTATCAAGCTGACAGACTGTACTGTACTGTCATAGCAGTGGGAAATGGTGGATCAGGCTGACAGACTGTACTGTACTGTCATAGCATTGGGGAATAGTGTATCAGGTTGACAGACTGTACTGTACTGTCATAGCAGTGGGGAATAGTGTATCAGGTTGACAGACTGTACTGTACTGTCATAGCAGTGGGGAATAGTGTGTCAGGTTGACAGACTGTACTGTACTGTCAATATAGTATTGCGGAATTGAGTGTGTTAGTAAATAACTTAAGTGTTTGCTATATTCTAAGGGGTTTTCCTGGATATCCTAAGTGCTTGCTTGGGACATTGTATATCAGTTTGACAGACTGTACTGTACTGTCATAGCAGTGGGGAATAGTGTATCAGGTTGACAGACTGTACTGTATTGTCATAGCAGTGGGCGATTGTGTATCAGGCTGACAGACTGTACTGTACTGTCATAGCAGTGGGGAATAGTGTATCAGGTTGACAGACTGTACTGTACTGTCATAGCAGTGGGGAATAGTGTGTCAGGTTGACAGACTGTACTGTACTGTCAATATAGTATTGCGGAATTGAGTGTGTTAGTAAATAACTTAAGTGCTTGCTATATTCTAAGGGGTTTTCCTGGATATCCTAAGTGCTTGCTTGGGACATTGTATATCAGTTTGACAGACTGTACTGTACTGTCATAGCAGTGGGGAATAGTGTATCAGGTTGACAGACTGTACTGTATTGTCATAGCAGTGGGCGATTGTGTATCAGGCTGACAGACTGTACTGTACTGTACTGTCATGGCAGTGGGGGGACTGTGTATCAGGCTGACAGACTGTACTGTACTGTCACAGCAGTGGGGGATTGTGTATCAGGCTGACAGACTGTACTGTACTGTCATAGCACTGGGGAATAGTGTATCAGGCTGACAGACTGTACTGTACTGTCATGGCAGTGGGGGGATTGTGTATCAGGCTGACAGACTGTACTGTACTGTCAATATAGTATTGGGGAATTGAGTGTGTTAGTAAATAACTTAAGTGCTTGCTATATTCTAAGGGGTTTTCCTGGATATCCTAAGTGCTTGCTTGGGAAATGGTGTATCAGGCTGACAGACTGTACTGTACTGTCAAAGCATTGGGAAATGGTGGATCAGGCTGACAGACTGTACTGTACTGTCATAGCAGTGGGGAATAGTGTATCAGGTTGACAGACTGTACTGTACTGTCATAGTAGTAGGGAATAGTGTATCAGGCTGACAGACTGTACTGTACTGTCACAGCTCTTCGGAACAGTGTATCAGGTTGACAGACTGTACTGTACTGTCAATATCGTATTGGGGAATTGAGTGTGTTAGTAAATAATCTAAGTGCTTGCTATATTCTAAGGGGTTTTCCTGAATATCCTAAGTGCTTGCTTGGGAAATGGTGTATCAGGCTGACAGACTGTACTGTACTGTCATAGCAGTGGGGAATAGTGTATAAGGCTGACAGACTGTACTGTACTGTCATAGCTGTTCGGAATAGTGTATCAGGTTGACAGACTGTACTGTACTGTCAATATGGTATTGGGGAATTGAGTGTGTTAGTAAATAATCTAAGTGCTTGCTATATTCTAAGGGGTTTTCCTGGATATCCTAAGTGCTTGCTTGGGAAATGGTGTATCAGGCTGACAGACTGTACTGTACTGTCATAGCAGTGGGGAATAGTGTATCAGGCTGACAGACTGTACTGTACTGTCATAGCAGTGGGGAATAGTGTATTAGGCTGACAGACTGTACTGTACTGTCATAGCAGTGGGGAATAGTGTATCAGGCTGACAGACTGTACTGTACTGTCATAGCAGTGGGCAATTGTGTATCAGGCTGACAGACTGTACTGTACTGTCATAGCTGTTCGGAATAGTGTATCAGGTTGACAGACTGTACTGTACTGTCATAGCAGTGGGGAATAGTGTATCAGGCTGACAGACTGTACTGTACTGTCACAGCAGTGGGGAATAGTGTATCAGGTTGACAGACTGTACTGTACTGTCACAGCAGTGGGGGATTGTGCATCTGGCTGACAGACTGTACTGTACTGTCATAGCATTGGGGAATAGTGTATCAGGCTGACAGACTGCACTGTACTGTCATAGCAGTGGGGAATAGTGTATCAGGCTGACAGACTGCACTGTACTGTACTGTCATGGCAGTGGGGGGACTGTATCAGGCTGACAGACTGTACTGTACTGTCACAGCAGTGGGGGATTGTGCATCAAGCTGACAGACTGTACTGTACTGTCATAGCAGTGGGAAATGGTGTATCAGGTTGACAGACTGTACTGTACTGTCAAAGCATTGGGAAATAGTGTATCAGGCTGACAGACTGTACTGTACTGTCATAGCAGTGGGGAATAGTGTATCAGGTTGACAGACTGTACTGTACTGTCATAGCAGTGGGCGATTGTGTATTAGGCTGACAGACTGTACTGTACTGTCATAGCAGTGGGGAATAGTGTGTCAGGTTGACAGACTGTACTGTACTGTCAATATAGTATTGCGGAATTGAGTGTGTTAGTAAATAACTTAAGTGCTTGCTATATTCTAAGGGGTTTTCCTGGATATCCTAAGTGCTTGCTTGGGACATTGTATATCAGTTTGACAGACTGTACTGTACTGTCATAGCAGTGGGAAATAGTGTATCAGGCTGACAGACTGTACTGTACTGTCATGGCAGTGGGGGGACTGTATCAGGCTGACAGACTGTACTGTACTGTCACAGCAGTGGGGGATTGTGTATCAGGCTGACAGACTGTACTGTACTGTCATAGCAGTGGGGAATAGTGTATCAGGCTGACAGACTGTACTGTACTGTCATGGCAGTGGGGAATAGTGTATCAGGTTGACAGACTGTACTGTACTGTCATAGCAGTGGGCGATTGTGTATTAGGCTGACAGACTGTACTGTACTGTCATAGCAGTGGGGAATAGTGTATCAGGCTGACAGACTGTACTGTACTGTCATGGCAGTGGGGAATAGTGTATCAGGTTGACAGACTGTACTGTACTGTCATAGCAGTGGGGAATAGTGTATCAGGCTGACAGACTGTACTGTACTGTCATAGCAGTGGGGAATAGTGTATCAGGCTGACAGACTGTACTGTAGTGTCACAGCTGTTCGGAATAGTGTATCAGGCTGACAGATTGTACTGTACTGTCACAGCAGTGGGGAATAGTGTATCAGGTTGACAGACTGTACTGTACTGTCAATATAGTATTGGGGAATTGAGTGTTAGTAAACAACTTAAGTGCTTGCTATATTCTAAGGGGTTTTCCTGGATATCCTAAGTGCTTGCTTGGGAAATGGTGTATCAGGCTGACAGACTGTACTGTACTGTCATAGCAGTGGGGAATAGTGTATCAGGCTGACAGACTGTACTGTACTGTCATAGCAGTTGGGAATAGTGTATTAGGCTGACAGACTGTACTGTACTGTCATAGCAGTGGGGAATAGTGTATCAGGCTGACAGACTGTACTGTACTGTCATAGCAGTGGGCAATTGTGTATCAGGCTGACAGACTGTACTGTACTGTCATAGCTGTTCGGAATAGTGTATCGGGTTGACAGACTGTACTGTACTGTCAATATAGTATTGGGGAATTGAGTGTGTTCGTAAATAACTTAAGTGCTTGCTATATTCTAAGGGGTTTTCCTGGATATCCTAAGTGCTTGCTTGGGACATTGTATATCAGTTTGACAGACTGTACTGTACTGTCATAGCAGTGGGAAATAGAGTATCAGGCTGACAGACTGCACTGTACTGTCATAGCAGTGGGGGATTGTGCATCAAGCTGACAGACTGTACTGTAAGGTCATAGCAGTGGGAAATGGTGTATCAGGTTGACAGAATGTACTGTACTGTCATGGCAGTGGGGGGACTGTGTATCAGGCTGACAGACTGTACTGTACTGTCACAGCAGTGGTGTATTGTACATCAAGCTGACAGACTGTACTGTACTGTCATAGCAGTGGGAAATGGTGTATCAGGTTGACAGACTGTACTGTACTGTCATAGCAGTGGGGAATAGTGTATCAGGCTGACAGACTGTACTGTACTGTCATGGCAGTGGGGGGATTGTGCATCAGGCTGACAGACTGTACTGTACTGTACTGTCATAGCAGTGGCGGATTGTGCATCAGGCTGACAGACTGTACTGTACTGTCATGGCAGTGGGAAATGGTGGATCAGGCTGACAGACTGTACTGTACTGTCATAGCAGTGGGAAATAGTGTATCAGGCTGACAGACTGCACTGTACTGTCATGGCAGTGGGGGGACTGTGTATCAGGCTGACAGACTGTACTGTACTGTCACAGCAGTGGGGGATTGTGCATCAAGCTGACAGACTGTACTGTACTGTCATAGCAGTGGGAAATGGTGTATCAGGTTGACAGACTGTACTGTACTGTCATAGCAGTGGGGAATAGTGTATCAGTCTGACAGACTGTACTGTACTGTCATGGCAGTGGGGGGATTGTGTATCAGGCTGACAGACTGTACTGTACTGTCATAGCAGTGGGTGATTGTGCATCAGGCTGACAGACTGTACTGTACTGTCATAGCAGTGGGGGGATTGTGTATCAGGCTGACAGACTGTACTGTACTGTCATAGCAGTGGGTGATTGTGCATCAGGCTGACAGACTGTACTGTACTGTCATAGCAGTGGGGGGATTGTGTATCAGGTTGACAGACAGTACTGCACTGTCAATATAGTATTGGGGAATTGAGTGTGTTAGTAAAAAACCTAAGTGCTTGCTATATTCTAAGGGGTTTTCCTGGATATCCTAAGTGCTTGCTTGGGAAATGGTGTATCAAGCTGACAGACTGTACTGTACTGTCATAGCAGTGGGAAATGGTGGATCAGGCTGACAGACTGTACTGTACTGTCATAGCATTGGGGAATAGTGTATCAGGTTGACAGACTGTACTGTACTGTCAATATAGTATTGGGGAATTGAGTGTGTTAGTAAATAACTTAAGTGCTTGCTATATTCTAAGGGGTTTTCCTGGATATCCTAAGTGCTTGCTTGGGACATTGTATATCAGTTTGACAGACTGCACTGTACTGTCATAGCAGTGGGAAATAGTGTATCAGGCTGACAGACTGCACTGTACTGTCATAGCAGTGGGGGATTGTGCATCAAGCTGACAGACTGTACTGTACTGTCATAGCAGTGAGAAATGGTGTATCAGGTTGACAGACTGTACTGTACTGTCATAGCAGTGGGGAATAGTGTATCAGGCTGACAGACCGTACTGTACTGTCATGGCAGTGGGGGGATTGTGTATCAGGCTGACAGACTGTACTGTACTGTCATAGCAGTGGGGGATTGTGCATCAGGCTGACAGACTGTACTGTACTGTCATAGGAGTGGGAAATGGTGGATCAGGCTGACAGACTGTACTGTACTGTCATAGCATTGGGGAATAGTGTATCAGGCTGACAGACTGTACTGTACTGTCATAGTATTGGGGAATAGTGTATCAGGTTGACAGACTGTACTGCACTGTCAATATAGTATTGGGGAATTGAGTGTGTTAGTAAATAACCTAAGTGCTTGCTATATTCTAAGGGGTTTTCCTGGATATCCTAAGTGCTTGCTTGTGAAATGGTGTATCAAGCTGACAGACTGTACTGTACTGTCATAGCAGTGGGAAATGGTGGATCAGGCTGACAGACTGTACTGTACTGTCATAGCATTGGGGAATAGTGTATCAGGTTGACAGACTGTACTGTACTGTCATAGCAGTGGGGAATAGTGTATCAGGTTGACAGACTGTACTGTACTGTCATAGCAGTGGGGAATAGTGTGTCAGGTTGACAGACTGTACTGTACTGTCAATATAGTATTGCGGAATTGAGTGTGTTAGTAAATAACTTAAGTGCTTGCTATATTCTAAGGGGTTTTCCTGGATATCCTAAGTGCTTGCTTGGGACATTGTATATCAGTTTGACAGACTGTACTGTACTGTCATAGCAGTGGGGAATAGTGTATCAGGTTGACAGACTGTACTGTATTGTCATAGCAGTGGGCGATTGTGTATCAGGCTGACAGACTGTACTGTACTGTCATAGCAGTGGGGAATAGTGTATCAGGTTGACAGACTGTACTGTACTGTCATAGCAGTGGGGAATAGTGTGTCAGGTTGACAGACTGTACTGTACTGTCAATATAGTATTGCGGAATTGAGTGTGTTAGTAAATAACTTAAGTGCTTGCTATATTCTAAGGGGTTTTCCTGGATATCCTAAGTGCTTGCTTGGGACATTGTATATCAGTTTGACAGACTGTACTGTACTGTCATAGCAGTGGGGAATAGTGTATCAGGTTGACAGACTGTACTGTATTGTCATAGCAGTGGGCGATTGTGTATCAGGCTGACAGACTGTACTGTACTGTACTGTCATGGCAGTGGGGGGACTGTGTATCAGGCTGACAGACTGTACTGTACTGTCACAGCAGTGGGGGATTGTGTATCAGGCTGACAGACTGTACTGTACTGTCATAGCACTGGGGAATAGTGTATCAGGCTGACAGACTGTACTGTACTGTCATGGCAGTGGGGGGATTGTGTATCAGGCTGACAGACTGTACTGTACTGTCAATATAGTATTGGGGAATTGAGTGTGTTAGTAAATAACTTAAGTGCTTGCTATATTCTAAGGGGTTTTCCTGGATATCCTAAGTGCTTGCTTGGGAAATGGTGTATCAGGCTGACAGACTGTACTGTACTGTCAAAGCATTGGGAAATGGTGGATCAGGCTGACAGACTGTACTGTACTGTCATAGCAGTGGGGAATAGTGTATCAGGTTGACAGACTGTACTGTACTGTCATAGTAGTAGGGAATAGTGTATCAGGCTGACAGACTGTACTGTACTGTCACAGCTCTTCGGAATAGTGTATCAGGTTGACAGACTGTACTGTACTGTCAATATCGTATTGGGGAATTGAGTGTGTTAGTAAATAATCTAAGTGCTTGCTATATTCTAAGGGGTTTTCCTGAATATCCTAAGTGCTTGCTTGGGAAATGGTGTATCAGGCTGACAGACTGTACTGTACTGTCATAGCAGTGGGGAATAGTGTATAAGGCTGACAGACTGTACTGTACTGTCATAGCTGTTCGGAATAGTGTATCAGGTTGACAGACTGTACTGTACTGTCAATATGGTATTGGGGAATTGAGTGTGTTAGTAAATAATCTAAGTGCTTGCTATATTCTAAGGGGTTTTCCTGGATATCCTAAGTGCTTGCTTGGGAAATGGTGTATCAGGCTGACAGACTGTACTGTACTGTCATAGCAGTGGGGAATAGTGTATCAGGCTGACAGACTGTACTGTACTGTCATAGCAGTGGGGAATAGTGTATTAGGCTGACAGACTGTACTGTACTGTCATAGCAGTGGGCAATTGTGTATCAGGCTGACAGACTGTACTGTACTGTCATAGCTGTTCGGAATAGTGTATCAGGTTGACAGACTGTACTGTACTGTCATAGCAGTGGGGAATAGTGTATCAGGCTGACAGACTGTACTGTACTGTCACAGCAGTGGGGAATAGTGTATCAGGTTGACAGACTGTACTGTACTGTCACAGCAGTGGGGGATTGTGCATCTGGCTGACAGACTGTACTGTACTGTCATAGCATTGGGGAATAGTGTATCAGGCTGACAGACTGCACTGTACTGTCATAGCAGTGGGGAATAGTGTATCAGGCTGACAGACTGCACTGTACTGTACTGTCATGGCAGTGGGGGGACTGTATCAGGCTGACAGACTGTACTGTACTGTCACAGCAGTGGGGGATTGTGCATCAAGCTGACAGACTGTACTGTACTGTCATAGCAGTGGGAAATGGTGTATCAGGTTGACAGACTGTACTGTACTGTCAAAGCATTGGGAAATAGTGTATCAGGCTGACAGACTGTACTGTACTGTCATAGCAGTGGGGAATAGTGTATCAGGTTGACAGACTGTACTGTACTGTCATAGCAGTGGGCGATTGTGTATTAGGCTGACAGACTGTACTGTACTGTCATAGCAGTGGGGAATAGTGTGTCAGGTTGACAGACTGTACTGTACTGTCAATATAGTATTGCGGAATTGAGTGTGTTAGTAAATAACTTAAGTGCTTGCTATATTCTAAGGGGTTTTCCTGGATATCCTAAGTGCTTGCTTGGGACATTGTATATCAGTTTGACAGACTGTACTGTACTGTCACAGCAGTGGGAAATAGTGTATCAGGCTGACAGACTGTACTGTACTGTCATGGCAGTGGGGGGACTGTATCAGGCTGACAGACTGTACTGTACTGTCACAGCAGTGGGGGATTGTGTATCAGGCTGACAGACTGTACTGTACTGTCATAGCAGTGGGGAATAGTGTATCAGGCTGACAGACTGTACTGTACTGTCATGGCAGTGGGGAATAGTGTATCAGGCTGACAGACTGTACTGTACTGTCAATATAGTATTGGGGAATTGAGTGTGTTAGTAAATAACTTAAGTGCTTGCTATATTCTAAGGGGTTTTCCTGGATATCCTAAGTGCTTGCTTGGGAAATGGTGTATCAGGCTGACAGACTGTACTGTACTGTCAAAGCATTGGGAAATGGTGGATCAGGCTGACAGACTGTACTGTACTGTCATAGCAGTGGGGAATAGTGTATCAGGTTGACAGACTGTACTGTACTGTCATAGCAGTGGGGAATAGTGTATCAGGTTGACAGACTGTACTGTACTGTCATAGCAGTGGGGAATAGTGTATCAGGCTGACAGACTGTACTGTAGTGTCACAGCTGTTCGGAATAGTGTATCAGGCTGACAGATTCTACTGTACTGTCACAGCAGTGGGGAATAGTGTATCAGGTTGACAGACTGTACTGTACTGTCAATATAGTATTGGGGAATTGAGTGTTAGTAAACAACTTAAGTGCTTGCTATATTCTAAGGGGTTTTCCTGGATATCCTAAGTGCTTGCTTGGGAAATGGTGTATCAGGCTGACAGACTGTACTGTACTGTCATAGCAGTGGGGAATAGTGTATCAGGCTGACAGACTGTACTGTACTGTCATAGCAGTGGGGAATAGTGTATTAGGCTGACAGACTGTACTGTACTGTCATAGCAGTGGGGAATAGTGTATCAGGCTGACAGACTGTACTGTACTGTCATAGCAGTGGGCAATTGTGTATCAGGCTGACAGACTGTACTGTACTGTCATAGCTGTTCGGAATAGTGTATCAGGTTGACAGACTGTACTGTACTGTCATAGTAGTGGGGAATAGTGTATCAGGCTGACAGACTGTACTGTACTGTCACAGCAGTGGGGGATTGTGCATCAGGCTGACAGACTGTACTGTACTGTCATAGCATTGGGGAATAGTGTATCGGGTTGACAGACTGTACTGTACTGTCAATATAGTATTGGGGAATTGAGTGTGTTCGTAAATAACTTAAGTGCTTGCTATATTCTAAGGGGTTTTCCTGGATATCCTAAGTGCTTGCTTGGGACATTGTATATCAGTTTGACAGACTGTACTGTACTGTCATAGCAGTGGGAAATAGAGTATCAGGCTGACAGACTGCACTGTACTGTCATAGCAGTGGGGGATTGTGCATCAAGCTGACAGACTGTACTGTAAGGTCATAGCAGTGGGAAATGGTGTATCAGGTTGACAGAATGTACTGTACTGTCATGGCAGTGGGGGGACTGTGTATCAGGCTGACAGACTGTACTGTACTGTCACAGCAGTGGTGTATTGTGCATCAAGCTGACAGACTGTACTGTACTGTCATAGCAGTGGGAAATGGTGTATCAGGTTGACAGACTGTACTGTACTGTCATAGCAGTGGGGAATAGTGTATCAGGCTGACAGACTGTACTGTACTGTCATGGCAGTGGGGGGATTGTGCATCAGGCTGACAGACTGTACTGTACTGTACTGTCATAGCAGTGGCGGATTGTGCATCAGGCTGACAGACTGTACTGTACTGTCATGGCAGTGGGAAATGGTGGATCAGGCTGACAGACTGTACTGTACTGTCATAGCAGTGGGAAATAGTGTATCAGGCTGACAGACTGCACTGTACTGTCATGGCAGTGGGGGGACTGTGTATCAGGCTGACAGACTGTACTGTACTGTCACAGCAGTGGGGGATTGTGCATCAAGCTGACAGACTGTACTGTACTGTCATAGCAGTGGGAAATGGTGTATCAGGTTGACAGACTGTACTGTACTGTCATAGCAGTGGGGAATAGTGTATCAGGCTGACAGACTGTACTGTACTGTCATGGCAGTGGGGGGATTGTGTATCAGGCTGACAGACTGTACTGTACTGTCATAGCAGTGGGTGATTGTGCATCAGGCTGACAGACTGTACTGTACTGTCATAGCAGTGGGGGGATTGTGTATCAGGCTGACAGACTGTACTGTACTGTCATAGCAGTGGGTGATTGTGCATCAGGCTGACAGACTGTACTGTACTGTCATAGCAGTGGGGGGATTGTGTATCAGGTTGACAGACAGTACTGCACTGTCAATATAGTATTGGGGAATTGAGTGTGTTAGTAAAAAACCTAAGTGCTTGCTATATTCTAAGGGGTTTTCCTGGATATCCTAAGTGCTTGCTTGGGAAATGGTGTATCAAGCTGACAGACTGTACTGTACTGTCATAGCAGTGGGAAATGGTGGATCAGGCTGACAGACTGTACTGTACTGTCATAGCATTGGGGAATAGTGTATCAGGTTGACAGACTGTACTGTACTGTCAATATAGTATTGGGGAATTGAGTGTGTTAGTAAATAACTTAAGTGCTTGCTATATTCTAAGGGGTTTTCCTGGATATCCTAAGTGCTTGCTTGGGACATTGTATATCAGTTTGACAGACTGCACTGTACTGTCATAGCAGTGGGAAATAGTGTATCAGGCTGACAGACTGCACTGTACTGTCATAGCAGTGGGGGATTGTGCATCAAGCTGACAGACTGTACTGTACTGTCATAGCAGTGAGAAATGGTGTATCAGGTTGACAGACTGTACTGTACTGTCATAGCAGTGGGGAATAGTGTATCAGGCTGACAGACCGTACTGTACTGTCATGGCAGTGGGGGGATTGTGTATCAGGCTGACAGACTGTACTGTACTGTCATAGCAGTGGGGGATTGTGCATCAGGCTGACAGACTGTACTGTACTGTCACAGCAGTGGGGAATAGTGTATCAGGTTGACAGACTGTACTGTACTGTCACAGCAGTGGGGGATTGTGCATCTGGCTGACAGACTGTACTGTACTGTCATAGCATTGGGGAATAGTGTATCAGGCTGACAGACTGCACTGTACTGTCATAGCAGTGGGGAATAGTGTATCAGGCTGACAGACTGCACTGTACTGTACTGTCATGGCAGTGGGGGGACTGTATCAGGCTGACAGACTGTACTGTACTGTCACAGCAGTGGGGGATTGTGCATCAAGCTGACAGACTGTACTGTACTGTCATAGCAGTGGGAAATGGTGTATCAGGTTGACAGACTGTACTGTACTGTCAAAGCATTGGGAAATAGTGTATCAGGCTGACAGACTGTACTGTACTGTCATAGCAGTGGGGAATAGTGTATCAGGTTGACAGACTGTACTGTACTGTCATAGCAGTGGGCGATTGTGTATTAGGCTGACAGACTGTACTGTACTGTCATAGCATTGGGGAATAGTGTGTCAGGTTGACAGACTGTACTGTACTGTCAATATAGTATTGGGGAATTGAGTGTGTTAGTAAATAACTTAAGTGCTTGCTATATTCTAAGGGGTTTTCCTGGATATCCTAAGTGCTTGCTTGGGACATTGTATATCAGTTTGACAGACTGCACTGTACTGTCATAGCAGTGGGAAATAGTGTATCAGGCTGACAGACTGCACTGTACTGTCATAGCAGTGGGGGATTGTGCATCAAGCTGACAGACTGTACTGTACTGTCATAGCAGTGAGAAATGGTGTATCAGGTTGACAGACTGTACTGTACTGTCATAGCAGTGGGGAATAGTGTATCAGGCTGACAGACCGTACTGTACTGTCATGGCAGTGGGGGGATTGTGTATCAGGCTGACAGACTGTACTGTACTGTCATAGCAGTGGGGGATTGTGCATCAGGCTGACAGACTGTACTGTACTGTCACAGCAGTGGGGAATAGTGTATCAGGTTGACAGACTGTACTGTACTGTCACAGCAGTGGGGGATTGTGCATCTGGCTGACAGACTGTACTGTACTGTCATAGCATTGGGGAATAGTGTATCAGGCTGACAGACTGCACTGTACTGTCATAGCAGTGGGGAATAGTGTATCAGGCTGACAGACTGCACTGTACTGTACTGTCATGGCAGTGGGGGGACTGTATCAGGCTGACAGACTGTACTGTACTGTCACAGCAGTGGGGGATTGTGCATCAAGCTGACAGACTGTACTGTACTGTCATAGCAGTGGGAAATGGTGTATCAGGTTGACAGACTGTACTGTACTGTCAAAGCATTGGGAAATAGTGTATCAGGCTGACAGACTGTACTGTACTGTCATAGCAGTGGGGAATAGTGTATCAGGTTGACAGACTGTACTGTACTGTCATAGCAGTGGGCGATTGTGTATTAGGCTGACAGACTGTACTGTACTGTCATAGCAGTGGGGAATAGTGTATCAGGTTGACAGACTGTACTGTACTGTCAATATAGTATTGCGGAATTGAGTGTGTTAGTAAATAACTTAAGTGCTTGCTATATTCTAAGGGGTTTTCCTGGATATCCTAAGTGCTTGCTTGGGACATTGTATATCAGTTTGACAGACTGTACTGTACTGTCATAGCAGTGGGAAATAGTGTATCAGGCTGACAGACTGTACTGTACTGTCATGGCAGTGGGGGGACTGTATCAGGCTGACAGACTGTACTGTACTGTCACAGCAGTGGGGGATTGTGTATCAGGCTGACAGACTGTACTGTACTGTCATAGCAGTGGGGAATAGTGTATCAGGCTGACAGACTGTACTGTACTGTCATGGCAGTGGGGAATAGTGTATCAGGCTGACAGACTGTACTGTACTGTCAATATAGTATTGGGGAATTGAGTGTGTTAGTAAATAACTTAAGTGCTTGCTATATTCTAAGGGGTTTTCCTGGATATCCTAAGTGCTTGCTTGGGAAATGGTGTATCAGGCTGACAGACTGTACTGTACTGTCAAAGCATTGGGAAATGGTGGATCAGGCTGACAGACTGTACTGTACTGTCATAGCAGTGGGGAATAGTGTATCAGGTTGACAGACTGTACTGTACTGTCATAGCAGTGGGGAATAGTGTATCAGGTTGACAGACTGTACTGTACTGTCATAGCAGTGGGGAATAGTGTATCAGGCTGACAGACTGTACTGTAGTGTCACAGCTGTTCGGAATAGTGTATCAGGCTGACAGATTGTACTGTACTGTCACAGCAGTGGGGAATAGTGTATCAGGTTGACAGACTGTACTGTACTGTCAATATAGTATTGGGGAATTGAGTGTTAGTAAACAACTTAAGTGCTTGCTATATTCTAAGGGGTTTTCCTGGATATCCTAAGTGCTTGCTTGGGAAATGGTGTATCAGGCTGACAGACTGTACTGTACTGTCATAGCAGTGGGGAATAGTGTATCAGGCTGACAGACTGTACTGTACTGTCATAGCAGTGGGGAATAGTGTATTAGGCTGACAGACTGTACTGTACTGTCATAGCAGTGGGGAATAGTGTATCAGGCTGACAGACTGTACTGTACTGTCATAGCAGTGGGCAATTGTGTATCAGGCTGACAGACTGTACTGTACTGTCATAGCTGTTCGGAATAGTGTATCAGGTTGACAGACTGTACTGTACTGTCATAGCAGTGGGGAATAGTGTATCAGGCTGACAGACTGTACTGTACTGTCAATATAGTATTGGGGAATTGAGTGTGTTAGTAAATAACTTAAGTGCTTGCTATATTCTAAGGGGTTTTCCTGGATATCCTAAGTGCTTGCTTGGGACATTGTATATCAGTTTGACAGACAGTACTGTACTGTCATAGCAGTGGGGAATGGTGGATCAGGTTGACAGAGTGTCCTGTACTGTCATAGCAGTGGGGAATAGTGTATCAGGCTGACAGACTGTACTGTACTGTCATAGCAGTGGGCGATTGTGTATCAGGCTGACAGACTGTACTGTCATAGCAGTGGGGAATAGTGCATCAGGCTGACAGACTGTACTGTACTGTCATAGCAGTGGGGAATAGTGTATCAGGCTGACAGACTGTACTGTACTGTCATAGCAGTGGGGAATGGTGTATCAGGTTGACAGACTGTACTGTACTGTCATAGCAGTGGGGAATAGTGTATCAGGTTGACAGACTGTACTGTACTGTCATAGCAGTGGGCGATTGTGTATCAGGCTGACAGACTGTACTGTACTGTCATAGCAGTGGGGAATAGTGTATCAGGTTGACAGACTGTACTGTACTGTCATAGCAGTGGGCGATTGTGTATCAGGCTGACAGACTGTACTGTTCTGGCAGTATAGTATTGGGGAATTGAGTGTCTTAGTAAATAACCTAAGTGCTTGCTATATTCTAAGGGGTTTTCCTGAAGTTCCTAAGTGCTTGCTATATTCTAAGGGGTTTCTTTTAATTGCCTAAGTGCTTGCTATAGAATGTGTTGAAGTGCATGCTCTATATATGTGTGTATGTACATGGTCTAATCATGGTGGCACCAGTTCAGAGTAGAAAGGAGACTTGTTGGTGGCATGCACAAGGCCGGGCTGATGTTAGGGTGGTCCACAGATTACTGCCAGAAAGCTGATTAGGAAAATCCAAGACATGTTTGCAAAATTCATGAAAATTCCAACTGTTTTATGTTGTGTACTAAACACAAAGAAACTTCACACGTTTGTTGCAAACATAACCATAGAGAACAAATCATGTTGCTAATGGGTAAATCTAGTTTATGGATGCAATGAGCGAACAGTGAAACAAGATTAATGACAAAGGTGTACTCTCCAGTCAACAGTATGTTAGGGTCATTCATAGGGACAAGCCATACTTATTGGAGCTTCTTTAGAATCACGTATGCCTTGTTTGAATAAATCCACTTTTAAAAAGATTCATTTGTCTAAGTGTGAAGTTTCTTTTTGTTCAGTATGCTTGTTTTCTAAATTTTGAAAATACCTCCTTTGGGTTCCATCCCACCATATTTTGATGAGGAGCATCATTGGTTGGAAGGATCCAAATGAACTATTCCCAAGTTACAGCTTGCAGTTAATGCAGCCGTTTCATCATACTGCCACCTGCTGTTATGTTATGTACATGTTTTATGTGATGTGAAATGTAAAGGACTCCCTACCTTCTCTGATGACTTCGATTTCCAGTCTGTTTTCAGTGAACCATGAAACAGTCACAAAATGTCCACAATATATCCAATCCACATGTATGTGAGGTCCTGGTGACAGTTCAAACACAATCTTCAAATCGTAAGAAAACATCTTTCCCACCGAAACCGACACAGCCTTCTATGACTTCTACTGGGTCATTGCATGGAAACAGTAACTACAGCACCTGAAAAATGCAACAAGCTATGGTAATTGGTTGTGCAGGTATGGAAATGTTTTCTTTAGCTATACATCACCCAAAAGGAAGGTTTGGAGCAAATAATGAATAACGTTCTGTTTGACTTGACCAACATCTAGTTTCTGAAATGAATGTATTATGAAAAAAATCATAAAATATAATATAATGGAAACTAGAAACTTTCATTTCAGACACAAACTGTCGTAATCTGACATGACATTCTAGACTTGCAAGCCTTCACTGACATACTTGTTTCAGGGTCTGTACGACAAGACTAACTGATGGAACATCTTCAAAGCACATTTTCACTTCTTCAAATTGGTGAACAGTAACATTACTGATTAAAACCATTATTCGGAAAGATGTCATATTTCTTGTGTCTAAAATATGGGAGATCCACACACCATATAACTAAGGACACCAATTACATGTCTGCTGATAGATTACTGATATCACAGACACACAACCAGGATGAGTATGTGATAAGCATGAATCATTTTTAATTTCAATCAATATGATCGAAGTAAGTGTAATATATATTAAACAAGGCACAATATGTATGAGAGCAGTGCTTCTGATGTTAAAGATGCTCCCAAAACGCAGACAAAATATATACAAAATATAAAGTGAGACATGTTTCAAGAAAGGCATATTACTAGTACTTAAGAGTACCACATTCTTGACAAGAAATATGTGCACAAACTCTTGACCTGCTTGCAATGTTATCTCTGTTCCACTACTAAGATACCAAGAATAATATTAAGTTCTAGGTCTGTCAAGGCAAAATAATGTTTCACTTGGAAAAGTCCAAACACTTGTAAAGTGATGTTAATTTGTCAGAATGCTGTCTTAATAGGCAAATAGAAAGTATTATTGTATCCACATGACCAACATATCAAGACGATGTGTGACATTTTCTGAAAAGCACTGGATTTGTGCACAGGTTTGGTGAGGAGATTGAAGGTGAAGTGTGTGATTAAGTTGACATATGCCTACCATACCTGTCCACAAAGGGCAAAAATAACTAGGTTTTATTCAGATTTACATTTACAACTGGTATGTTCAGGTGTCTTCATTCTTTTGACACGTTTTAATGGCATCAAAACTTCAAAAATGTGACATGCAACCGACTTATAGTTTGATGACATTTCACACCTTACTGATGCAGCTGGACGTTTCATCCCATCAATTCATACAATGGCATGAATATTGATTTAACTGTTAACTTCACAGACGAGAACCATTTACTCCAATTTACTGAAGTTCTATTGTTTTACTCTATTTGATTCCTACATGGTCAAAGACGTTTCGGCCGTTTGTTTTTGGCAAAGGTTATTCTATCAATTTTGTACTGAACGAAAGTTACAGTTTATGTTAAGTGCCCAGTGTTTTCTACCAACGGTTCGTAAAACGCGTGGGAACCCATTACTAGCAAAAACGTGGGTTGGGGAAACCTAGCTATCTGCCTATTATAGGCTATTTTGCTATGGGCCGAACGGAATGTTTTTGAACATTTTCCTTATTTCAAAAGATATCAATTTCCGCACAAAACGGTTTGATATGATCATAGAGACGAGTAGTTATTATCTAGCCTCATGTAAGAATGTCGAGTTTTGATTGGTCCACGTGACTGATAAAATACTATGTACATCCATCACGATCCTCGAGTGGGAGTATAAAAGTCGTGTACTCCCTCTACGAAAGTTATATCACCCTGCTACGCCTCTGTGACGACACGAGAAGTGAGAAAAGCGTGCATCGACAAGCCTTTAGTAACGTGCAGTGCATTGAGGACAAACGATCAGCTGGTGTCAATATGGCAGCAAGTCGATTTGATGCATGTTGTTTTGTTTTGATTTAGTGAAAACATTCAGCTAGAATAATGCGTTATCACATCGTGTCGAGGGTTTTATCAGTCCCGAGTAAGGTTGTATTTCCCTCGACACGATGTGATAACTAATAATGGACCTTCCCAGCGTGAACAACATAAGTTTTAGGGCAAAATGGAAATTTATATCATGTTCCGGGAAAAGATGTTTCATTAAGAACGCAATTTTGCATAAATTTTGACAACAACTGAACATCTGAATATCAGTGAAAGTCGCGGTGGCTGAGCGGGCTAGGCGGCTGACTTTGTGTGCTGGCGATTAGGTGCCTGACTGAGGGTGCGGGTTCGAATCCCGGATGGGACTCAACCGAAAAAAGTACTAGCATTTGTACTTTACTAAGAAAGTGAAATCCCAAATATGACATATGTTGTATTATAGACATATTTCAAAGATTTCCAAACTCCTGTATTATGTGATGACAATACTCAAAAAGGGTTTGAATGTAAACTTTAAGACAGCAAAACTTAAATTATGTTAACATCCTCAAGTGGAAATGAGTCATTTCAAATTCATTTGATAAATATTTTGATTTTAGGCCGATTGGTAGAATTATATTATATTATATAATAGGTCAAACGGAAGGGTTCCCTAATCTGATGCAGGCCACCACTATTGAATGGCCTGGTCCACTCCCCACTACTGTGAGCGTTTATCACGGAGATGTAGTGCACAAGAACATTGTAGATCCAGAGTGGGGTGGAGGGTGTCCGGCCAAGCCCTACCCAACCAATCTCTACCCCAATGATTTTACCCGAACATGTGCACCCTCCTCAAATCCTGGATGATTTTTTTTATACCTGTTCGAGTTTATTGAATGTATATTTAGGGTGAGGTATGCATGTCAGTTTGTAACTTTGGCTTTTGATTGGGGTGAAGGGTACGGACGGAACTCTTAACCCCTTACTTGCAATAAAGAAATGCTATTTTAGCAACTTATGACGTCGAATCGATATTCATTGACAACCGATTTCTGCATGCAAATTTGGGAAATAACTTGGCAAAAACTCTTATATTACTGAAATTTTAAAAATTTCCGAAATGAAATTTAAAGTGTTGAGCAAAGTCACCACGGATTCTAACGATTGGCGTGATCATCTTCATTTACATTTCGAGCCGTTTCCCATACATTGCCGCTAAATATTTTAAGAGATGCTGGTAGAATTCTACCAAAGGCTGACACTTTATAGAATGACCACGATATATCTTACAATTGTGAGTGAATGCTTGATAAAAAAATAAGCTAAATAGTGCTAATAAATGGAATACAAGCGGGGATTACAGGCGCAATTTGCCGTCTTTTGAACTGCCATTCATTAAACATACTTTTCACCCTTTTATCCACCTAATGAGAGAATTGAACCATAAAAAGGTAAAATAACATGTTAGTTAACTTACACACGCACAAAACGTTCATACATCTTACAAAAACGAATACTAAGTAGGTTTTAAAAAGTTTTCATTCGTTCCCAGTCGTCATACAAAGTTCTTACAAAGTGCTTTGAAAATGTTCCACGTAAGCAAAACTAATCTATATTAATGTTTTAACAATGCAGTTTGACAAAACATGAGTACATGTTTTAACTTCTGTAGTGTATGTGATACCATTTATCATCCGATAGAAAAGGCAGCTCATTGAACGAGATTTGAACATTCATTTAAACAACTGTGATTTCTTACCTTTATCCGCTGATACGAATTGTCCCGTCCCTTTCGTTCCAAATCCATTAAAGAACCTCTGGCACAAAAAAAGATGTTCAAAACACTTGTGCTGAATCCTAGTGTAGCTGATGTTCCTCACAAAAGTTCAAACACTGAATGGTTGATCCACAATAACAGTTGTGGAACGAAATGACGTCTGCTCTTGAGCACGCGCAAAGTGTCGTCTGCTTTGTCGTCTGTCAAAAACGAGCCAATCACATCAGAATGCACGTGAAAATCGAGAGTAGTGTAGTGTTTAGGAGAATGTTAGTGGTATCGAGAACACGTTCGCGTGTTAATTGATGTCACAAACATGAACAGTTTGTTTTTTTAAACTACTTTTACTAAAGCCATATCACACCATAACATGGATAAAACAGATGTTTATTGTTTATGATGTTGTTTATTATTTTTTTTATTCTGGTTTTCTTCTTACCTTGTGGCGTCATGTTGTAAATTAAAAAGTTAAAAGGAAATATGCTATTATGGAATTTAAACAAAACAACACAAAAATTTATATTTTTGGAATAAAAAAAAAAGAAGTAACACTGAAATGTCTCTATGGTCAACACAAAGAGTTTCAAATGAGTGAGGGCAGTAGGGTAGCGTAGTAATTAAAGCATTTGCTCATCACACCGAAGTCCCGAGTTCGATTCCCCATATAGGTACAATGTTTCCCCCGTAGAGATATTGCTGGAATATAACTAAACGCGAAGTAAATCTAAATTCATCCATTCACTCACACTCAGTTCCCCGTGTGAGTGAAGCCTGTTCCTGGTGTCCCCCTCGGGATATTGCCGAATGACTGTTCAAAGCTAAAATCCTTTGAGACTATTTTTTAAAAATGCATTGTGTTATCAGCTTTGTGAAACATTACTTAATTTATTGCAACATGGTAACACAAGACAACGTGTGAGTGAGTGAGTGAGTTAGTGAGTGGGTGGGTGGCTGAATGAGTCAGTATCTTTTTACACCGCTTGTAGTAATGTTCCAGTCATTAATACCACGGTGAGGGACACCAGAAATGGTCTTCACATCATTGAACCCTGGTGGGGAATCGAACCCGGGTCTTCAGTGTGACGAGGGAACGCTCACAAAGACAGAAAGACAGACAGGACGACTACTGTGGCAGTCAAGGAAGATAAGACACGCAATATGTTTAGAAGAGAGAGAGAGAGAGTGGGGTGGGTAGGGTGTGGGGGTGGGTGTGTGTGCTTCGTTGCGATTCTCCATCACCCCCAAAACTAACCCAAATACAGCTATATGTCTAGCTTGAAGTACATCCTCGACCACTGAAGTTGTATCTTAGTTGTGCAGAATGATGATCATGCTATTGATCACTATATTGTCTAGTTTGATTATTTACAGACGACCGTTAAACATCAGTGACGTAGGGCTACTGACAGACGTCGGCTTCTTACTGAAACCGCATGACAACGTTTGCTCGACATTTATTGAGTGAGCATAGCCTCTTTACGCCTTGTTTTGCAATATTCCAGCAATATCACGACGTTGAACACCAGAAATGGGATTCACATTGTACTCACACATTGCGGGGAAGTGAAGCTGGATCTTCGGTGTGACAATCGAACGTTTAAGGCACTGAGCTACCCCACCGTCCACCTCGACATTTATTGACTCCCGTGCGAGTTGTAGAGGAAATGCGGTATATTTCCATTATAGTTTTTTACCATAAGCATTAGTTTATACAAGCAACACACAGTGCATATACCCCTGACGTTCATTTGTTGACACGTCGTTGTTTTAACATTACACAACCCCTTTAAATCACTTTATGAAAGATTATCCTATATATAGAGTATTTCTGTATTTCTCCCAACAGTCCACAGATATCAATTATATTGATTCGAGTTGATAAAGTCGCAAATATTCGTGAATAGCGAGGGTATTTGAAGTTTTATCAAGTGGGTGCTGATTTATTCGATATCAGAAGACACGAGAGTGAGATTCTATTTATCATTAACATTATATCTTCATTAGTTTCCAGTGGAAAATGTAAGTGTCTGAACACGGTACTACCATTACAGTGGCAGTTCAGAGATGTTACAGCAAAGTGACGTCAACAAGTTTATGACGTCATAGCATTGTGAGTCATGAAACTGATTATGCTAAAAGCATTGTGATGCTTACTAAACGACATCAAGGATTTGTGCAATATCTGCTATTGTAGCTAAAATGGATAGAATTATCATGAAAACGACCGCTCGTTATCAGAAATGAGCGGTCCACTGTAATTTGATAACGCCCGCAAAATGCTTGACGACGGGCCATTATCAAGCCCGTTGTTAGGTGACGTCATAAGTAGCTCAGCTGTTGAAGTTCAATCACCTACGGCTCGAATAAACTTGGGTTCATTACTGACCATATATCTGGCTCACATTCGTCACATGTGCCTGTGCCATTATGCACTTTCCTGCCTGTGCCAACCATAACAATTGTACCATAAATGTCAACATACAGCAATGAAAATGTCTAAAGTCTAACGTTGTTGATGACTGAAAACAATGGCGGCTGGTAGTATGAGCAAAGGTCAAGGTCGAATGTCGTCACTCTCGATAGTGACGACATCTGGGTTGTTCTATGACGTTTCTATATTTGCAAAATTTGTGTCAGTGACCTTCGTCGCTTTGTTGCTGGCAGTAAATGCTTCTAAACTGATGCCGTTGTTTTCATTCTTATTGTATTGAAAATTCTATTCATTTTAGCTATGATAACGGTAACGCTATTTTTCAGGGCATTATCTTTTGCAGAAGCCCGAGGTCTTTCATTAACTGCCCGACGAAGGAGGGCAGTTGAAAAGACCGAGAGCTTAACCGAGAGCTTCTCGGTCCGGCAGGTAATGAAAGACCTCGGGCTTCTGCAAATGATAATGCCCTGAAAAATAGCGTTACCCTTATATTATAGAGGATACTAAACGACTTTCCGCGTAATACCATTTTTATTAAACGAGTTAATGATTCGGTACCAAACGAGCGAGTTTCATACAAATGGTATTTCACGGAAGCAAGTTTAGCATTCTGTTTATTACTCTCCAACATAATTTGATAGAAACTGCCAACAGTGTGGTTACTCTCAGCTCTCTCAAGGTCTAACAGCATTGTGACATAGGTATTAGACTTGTTATGCCATAACTGTAAGCCATCATAAGGTCATACGTCTAGCGGTGTTACACTAGTGTAATATTGTCGTCAGAATATTGCACTGTGGTGTCTTCCACGGGCGAGGAATGAAAAAAACCTATATCTCCCCGCAGATATCGTTGATATCACCCAAGCAATATCTCCTGTTGAATAGGGACGGTTAGGTAGCCCAGTGGTTAAATCGTTGGCTCGTAACGTCGCAGACTCAGGTTTGAATCCCCTCATGGGTACAACGCGTGAAGCTAATTCAACGACCTCATTTACTCACTCTCATGGAACATTTTTGCATGATAAAATATTGTTCAATACAGATGTTAATGGACAAACATGAACGGGACGTGTATTTTTACAATGACGAGTGGGCCTTTTCCGTTTGCATTTTTGAGGTGCAATGTTTCATCTTTTTCATTACAAGCAATGGCTTTTGTATTTCCGAACAAGAACATTGTCAACAGCCCCATGCTTCACAGATCCAGCGCCACATTTTAACTTCACTTGGTAAGACGCAATATGGAATCGAAGCAGGCAAAGGGGTAGCCGAGTGGTTCAACTGTCCGTTCGTCACACCAAAGATCTGGGTTCGATTTACTTGATTGGGTACAATGCATGAAGCCATTTCAGGTGTCCTCCACCACGATATGGAATGTTAAAAGCGGCTTAAAACCAAACTTACTCTCTCATGGGATTAAACCACCGACATTTAGGAATCCTGGCAGACACTGTATCCACTAAACCAAGGATGTAATCCATTAATGATAAATGCAACCTACACAGACAGACACAGACAGGCAGATTTGACTTCCAATTGAATAAGATAAGAGATAGTTCATTTGTAAGTGTTTGCATGCATACGTTGATATTTAAATACTTTCTAAAATATACAGTCATATCAGTCGCCATTTCCTTGCTGCTCACATTGCTTCAGAGCTTCAGCCCACACATCTGCTGTTTCCACGATGCCTTCCAGTGGACAGCCACCAATTAAAATCACAAGAATAACGCGAACGTCTTTCTCCCGGTCCTTCACAAATAAGTTTACATCAAGAATGTCAAATATTATTTGTATATTGTGTTTTGTTCAGTGCTATTAATGGCAGAAAACCCAAACACGTGCGGTCTGTGAATGATCAAGACTGGACCAGACAATCCAGTGATGAACAGCATGAGCGCGATCCGTTTGTCGCCTCTTACCACAAGCATGGGTTACTGATATAAATCTATAATATAAATCATAGTAGGTATGATAATGGCAAAGAAAGACATTTTGGAGTTCACGATGTAGCCATACGACTATCATTAATTAGAAGCCTTACCCTCAAGTATTGTTTCTCGAATTATATCAATTTTTTAAATAATGTCTTTTGAACGATTCACGGTACATAAATGAATACTCCCAACTGGTTTCTCAGTAATGACGAGGAGTATTAGCACATGATTGTTTATCAATAATACACATAATAAAAACAGTATATGGAAACGTAGAATGTCTTGAGTTGTTACGGGGCGTGATTAGATGCAGATGCTAACCTCTATTTCAGACAACACGAACAGAGATAACCTTTTTGAGAGGCATTTTAGACGGTGGGAAATACTAAGTAGCCAAACTTTATGGATAATGTCTATATTACGAGGCTGTGGCGTTTCTACAGTCAATCAGGAATTGTTTACAAACATCATAGACCTGTAATACTTCTGAAACAAATATCTGCTGGTGTAGGCACATTTGTAGTCACATTTGTAGGCACATTTGAACCATCGATTCTGCTTTTGGCAGATATTTCTGAAGGTCGAAAGGGTTTTGTCGCTTCTATTATCCAAAAAGTTTGACTATTAACGAATAATGACGGTTGCTATGACCGGTCGACCTTATTTCTTAATTTGCCATAATTTTTTAATTAATACAGGTACTGCTACGCTTATCCCAAGTTGTCTCCAGTTCCAATACTGTACTGTTTGATGTTGCCATTTGTGGCATAATACGGAGTTTTCTACATATATCACGGCTTGTCAGGGAGTGGGCATGGTTTTATGTCACATTCAGTAATATTCCAACTATGTGGCGACGGTCTCTTAATCAAGTCTGGACCAGAGAATCCAGTACTGGTGATCAACAGCATGAGCATCGATCTATGAAAGTAGGATGTGATGACATGTGTCAGCCAAGTCAGTGAGCCTGACCACCCGATCCTGCTAGTCTCTTATGACAAGCTTGGGTGACTGAAGATCATCCATGGACATAACTGTGGGATGTTGGGAGGATGACAGCTGGGTGCCATATCTGTTCTGTTTTGGCAACAGTACATTACAAAGTCTATACCCTGCAGTCATCATCAAAACTTTACAAAATATTTGCAATGGAAAATGATCCCAAAGTATTAGGTGTGTGTTTTCTCTTGTATGTCAGTTTATAAAAATACACTAACTTGCTACAAAAACAAACAAGAAATATTTCAAGAAATATTTTCAGCATTTTAATCAAATAACTTAATTCAATATCACTGGAAATATTTGTACATGACAATTACCTACTGAATAAGTTACAGCTCAGTCAAATCTTTGATACAAAACAATGCAGCACTTAAACCACATCAATCATGACACTATATCTTTCTTTCATATAAACATAAAATCGTATCACCTTTATTTTCAGATACAGAAACATAGAATAAATACAATTTGTCATACATTTATGAAAACACAGCAGCTAAATGCTGATTATGGTCATTTGATCATGAACATTCTCTGATCAAAAAGACCAGCTGTACAGAATCACTAAACATTCATTTTGCCAAGGTATGTCATCAAAAGCCAGTTGCTTCATCATTACAGATACTTGTTTACAAGTAGTAATCTGAAACTGTCATCATCATTCAGTCATTATTTTGATGAGAGGAATGTATCAATATTCTGACCCAATCCTATTAAAGTAACTCTGTCAACATGGTAGAATGATGTACACATGATAAATGATCATTGATGAATGATGCAGATACAGTCAGCAATTACTATGAAAGAATGACAAGTATATATCACAGTGACAAATATATGCTTTCTGAGCTGTTCACAAAAGACTAATTTCCACAATATCATTTAGGTGATTGCACATTGAAACCAACAGCACCTAATGAGTAATTTCAGGACACCTGTGACATACCTATCAAAGTGGTCAGCAGAATGACTAATTTTCTTAATGTATTGTATTTACAGAATTTAATTAATGAAAAAAAAATGACAGGGCAATGAAATCCTATTCTCCTATATTAGCATGGTTCTCGGCTACTATATACAGAGTATCCTTGATCAAAATATTCATAGTGTGGTATTGTTTTGAAGTTCCCTTGACTGTAGATGGGAAAACACATTTGTATTTTGGGGGGTTCTTAATGCTCTGGGACTCCTTTCAAAAAACACTATGGCGATGGTAAGTCACTAAGCTAGCCTTAGTGCAATGTTAAAGAATGGGAGTCAAGGTTGCTTTGTGTAAGGAGACCTAGGTTCATAGTGTTCCAGGTATATAGCAACAGTCTGTAAATAACTGAATCTGGAACCAATATTCCACCGACTGACATCATAAGCATCGATCTATGCTGTTGTGACACAATGTTTCAAACAAGTCGTCAAGCCTGTTAACATTTTTGTTACAGACCTTCAGAGTTTTTCAATCCAAGAACGACACATTTGTGACCCATATTACTAACAAGACAAACAAAACAATCACTTAACATTGATTATTTCATATTTTCCAACAAAAAGAATAGCAATCTACATATTGGTCAAGTCAGGACCCATGAGACAAAGTGTTCTTAGCGCTACATTGGCCAGTGTTAAAGTATGGGAGTTACCATCACCTTAGCACTTAGATTGATTTGTGAAGCTGGGTCCTGGACAAGGCAAATAAGTCATTGACAGCATCAGTAATGATATACTGAGAATAAAAAAGGGATCACATCAAAACATAAGTCTTCCTATTTTTCTTGCCAGGTTTCTTCACAAACTTTGTATAGTGTAACTTGTGAAGAAACCTGGAAAAAAGAAAGGAACACGTGTGCTTTCATTTGATCCCATATTTTTGTCCCTCAGTATATATATTTCCATGATGCACAGCTAGGTTAGAAATTACTTCTAATGTCGCCAACAACAAGCATAGGTTACCCGGAACTGTTATACCAAAAATCACACATGGCAACACATACGTTTTCTGATATGAGCAAACACAAGGATGTGTATTCTTTCAAGATCCTTCGTTTTGTCCATCAAATTGTCCATAGTAAATAGGCAGGTTATCCAAACACTTGGTTATGCCTCTCACAAATCACAAACTATACTTGAGATATTGTCCTTGCTACTACTGAATAGAAGCTCATGTTTTGGCTGTTATTTTAACATACATACAGCATGCTGATCAACTTATCCACTACTGACAACAGTGCAAAGATGTAACTGCAAATGTTTTAGATAAGATGAATTCCTATATGTACCTTAGGTTATAAGGATATTCACAGAGGATAATGCAATGTATGTTGAATATTCAATGTCCAAAGAGACACGTTTCAGTTTTACAGGCTTTCTTGGTCAATCTGCCAAGAGGTAGTAGGCAAAGCCCAAACATTACAAAATACTGCATTGAACAGATTGAAATGAAAACAAAAACTTTTAAGGTAATTACAAAAATCAAAACAACAACAACTATATTTACAGCTTATTCACAATTAACCACATGATATGAAGGTATTACTTATCACATACTTGAAATAAAACCTTGGCAAATATATTGAATATAAAAATAAACTGCAAATGCATAATTTACAACTGTGAAATTTGAAATTATCTACGTCAACAAAGACATCTATGCATCTCTGCACTGGACATTCTCAGGTCATTTAGGAAGTGAGGCAGCCAAGTGGTTAAAGGGTATCCTCACCCGGATGAAGCTCTGTGCTAGTTATGTTGTGTGTCCCCCAACATGAAATTACTAGAATACTACAGAAACCCTAACTCACTCACTGACTCACTCAGCCACCTGACTATACACACAGTCACTTACAGTCAGCATTAAATAATCCTGCATGCCCAACCGCCTGGGATGAGATACTTTGAACAGATTTTCACATCCATCTGCCCCACGGTTGGGTTAAAATCTAGACATGCATATGAAAATGTTCATCATATTTCTGTAGAATAAATCATTATCAAATGACTCTTAGAAATATAGCTAACATGCACTGTCACTAAGGTGCTGCAAATTACCGAATCAAACGTAAAAAGTAATGAAAGTTTATGAGGAAATTAAATGTCAACAAAAACATAACCAGTGAACCTCTCTTGATATCTTGCTCTTTCGTTGTTCAAACACAAATATTTTCAAGACTGACCCTAACTTGTAAATAGATGTCATAGAGTATGAAATATGCAAAAATAGTACTGAAGACATTTCAAGGGATGTCTGGAAAGCCTCTGAAGAAAATCCAATGAACCGCTCTTGAGCTATCACATGGACTATTCAAGTTAACATGCTGAAATGACCATGACCTTGAAAATTAACTGAAGGTCACCAAAATGAACTGGGTGCCTTAATCCAGTGAATGGTTCTTGAGCTATCTCATTGATAAGTTGAACATGCAGGTAAAGATGCTGATACCTTCACAGTATCACCATGACATCGAAAATTAAGTGAATGTCACCCAAATCGACTGGGCTCTGTGCCTTCCCTAGGTAAAGCTTGGTGTTGAATATGAACAAAATCCAGTGAACAATTCTAGAGATATCTTGCTGACAAGGTTATAACGTTCAAGTTCCCTTGTAACCTTGAAATAATGGTCAAGGTCACCACACCTGACTGGGACCTTTTTAATACTGTGATGAACCTAGGTACCAGATATGAAAAGAATCTAGTCAACGGTTCTTAAGACATTCCAATTTGTATGAGCGGATGGACAGAGCCTTATACTGAATCCCCAGCTTTGCACTAAATGTGCAGCAGGGGATAATAAGAAAATTGGTATTGTTTGTGGGCTGGTAAATTTTGGTCAGTGCTGGCAAGTTTTATATCTAACCAGCCCTAAGGTTGGGCTGAAATATTTGGAGTTTCATACCCTGAACTTACAATGATGAAGTACTGCTTTGTATCAAAATTAAAGAAATGTGATCAAAATATTGCAGGAAGGAGTAGATAAAATGCACATCAAATGTAAGTACACACAGCAAATGCATGTTTGCTGGAATAATCAGTGACATCAACCTTAACAAGCAGTTACCTGTTTTAACAATGCACCTGAAACATTGATATAGCACCAACATGGAAAGCTGAACACTTGTATCACACTTTGAAATCTTGTGATTCTCAACAAAACATTTGGCATGTGTGAGGTTTAATGCTGAAGCAATGTTTCAACATCAAAGAGTTCTGTAAGAATTATCTCAAGCAAAGCAGTGACTTTAAGTATGTTGATCTATTCTTGATGGAATGATGACAACTACTAGCCAAACAATCCTCGTTATCCAGCTTTAACAAGTATTGGACACTGTGTTGCAGGTTTGTAATAGTTTCCAGCTACATTACACTTGGCTTAGATGGCTCTTGGAGCAGATATAAACATAAGTTCAATGAGTAATACCATCCATTTCACTGAATACACTTCAGATAGTGCCAGTCAGCATAGAATGCTAGTGAAAGCTGTTGGACGAGTGCTAGTGAGTCTCTCAAACACATCGCCTGGTCGTGGACGAAGTGGCACACCAGGTCGATCTGTTCCTTGTACTGGGCGTATTGCTTGTTGGTCTTGAGACCGGCCAGTGCTGTACGGCTAGCCCTGGCCATCTGTATGTTGGACAAGGGCTGGTGTGGCTGGAGCCGGAGCTCGGTGTCACTGTAGATCTGGGTGGCAAGGAAAGCGGCAATGGTGCGGCACATGATGCGAAACCTGTGTAAAAACCAGTTAATGCTTTTCTTTCTGACATTCAGCATCACAAAATATGGCATTTTTGGAGGACATTTGATATGACCATTTCATCTAGTTTGAACTAACCTGGCAACAAAAGACGAACAACATATAAAACAAATTTATCATACTTTCACTACTGCCTGCCTCTCTTTATTGAAGAAGTACCTATTGAGTAATGTTCAACTCAATTCTTACTGATGAATTACACAACATACACTGTCCTCCTAAAACACTCATCCTTCACTTGTCCATGCAAAAAGTATACTGAAGTCATGACAAGGTTGTAGATGGACAGACATTGTAAAAAAAAGTGTTCATGATGATAAATACATAAAGCACCGTCATTACTTTTCTGTTTTATCGTAAATGTTTCAGAATGGTATACTTACTTGAGTGACAGAGATGACTTTTTACCAAAGCCTATAGCACCAAGCAGTCCTGAGGAAGCCCGGTCCTCTCCAAAGACATTGAGCTGCATGAGGAACTTCTTGAGGGCGAGGATACACCGGACCCTCCTCTGTGCCCCCTCCAGCTGTCTCAGGAGGAGGTCCAGCAGCTTCTGCCACCACAGCAACAACTTGCCCTCGTTCTCAGCACTGGAGGAACACGGAGACATTGTATACTACTTAACTTATACTACCCATCAAAATCCTAGCATCACTTAAAGCACTCACTATGTGTTAAATGTATGCATCCTATATATGCATCCTATATACATGTTATATGAGCAAAGATCCATACACTCTGGGTACAATGACACACATCAACAAATCCAGGCTGACCACCAAATACACGATCACCTAAAGTGACCAGCACGAACTGAGCATATGATTTTTGTCGGTCTGCTGTTGATCTTCCCAACTGCCCCTCCTCACCCAGGTTTGATGTCGTTCGTCCAATTGACCAAGTTGTCAATCAGCTTGAGTTCATCATCATAGCTCTGACAGAGAGGTATCTGTTGCAGGGTATAGGCATACAGCATCAGGTAGGAGCCCTGGTTGATTGCCTCATTGATGCAGTCAGAGACATTCAATTCCGGCATCTGGAACACAGCCAGGATGTGGTCCCACTGTCCACTGCTTCCTGTGTTCTGGTCTGAAGAGAGAGGGATTCAAATATCAATAAATTCTGGTTGTTGAAAAACTGAGGGTCTGACTTTGCTTAAGACATTATCATGGTTGCAAATACTGGCCTCAAGAACTATGTGACTGAGTGATTATATATATACTTTTGTATATCTTTTTATTGATATACATAAGCAATATCACTGAAGTCAGCATCACTCTGGATTCACATATGTATCACACTAGTGACACCCACATACAAAGATATGGTTCTGATAAACCTGTGGGTGAGGTTCTTGCACACTTAGAGGGCTCAGCTCTCAACAGATTCTGTTGTCCCAGTTGACTGGCCAATACAGCAACCAGTCTAAGTAAACTTATCCTCAGTACTTTTCGTTACACTCCACCACTGCATCTAACAAACCTTATGGGAGGTCGCGTCAGGTAACCTTTGAGATTGAGATTCAGAACACACCTTACCAAATCGCGAAAGTGCACATTCGCACATCCCTTATAAACTTTTTATCTCTAAAAGCTTCGTACCGGAACAATTCTGAATGCTATTTAGCGTACAATCGCTTCCGGGTGATGAACACGGTGTATGTACTGCCATGACAACGGTGAGTAAACAGTCGCTGAAAATAGTGTTTTTGACAATATTCAAGGATGTTAATTTGCGGAAATAACTCATGGTAACCATGTCAACAGAAACCCCAAAGCATATATACTGCACTTAAAATAACTGTGTTATATGCTGATTTTTGTTTGTGGAGAGATCTGTGTCGGTGACCTGAATACTTTGAAAGTCCCTCCGATCCCTAAATAGTAGTCGTTGTCTGATTGGTTAAATCTATTTAACCATCTCGCATTTGATTGGACCATCATTGGTTGCTCAACGGTTACCTGACGTGACCTACTAGGTTTGTTAGACTCAGTGGTGGAGTGTAATGAAATACACTGAGACAAAGTTTACTTAGACTGATACAGCCACGATCCATGCTCTATGGGTACGATGACATACATTCAAAAAAGACATCTAGACCCACCACTTAATACACATGATCACCTATAACAACCAGCACAAACTGCTAGGGATGTTGTAACCTTTAGTCCCCATGGTTGCCTCACAGAATGGAGGTACGTCGTATACACCTACCTGCTGTGAAGTAGACCTCAATGCAGACCTCGGTGATCTGTACCATCTGTTGTAGGGAGGCCAAACACCTGTTGGCGGCCTTGATGCAGGGGGTGAGGAGGATGCTGTGAGGGGAGGACTTGAGCCACTCAAAGATGGTTGTCATGACTACACTGAGGGAATTGCTGTCAGGGTTGCAGTTGTTGAGGAGACTGAGGACATCTTTGACAAGGTCTAGAGACTCCTCCTGCTGGGTCTTCACGTCCACCACTGAAATCACAGATTAAACACATGCAGTACACTCAAAGAAGTATGTTATTAGTGAAAAACAGTGCATAATATCATGATTCCATTATCTGCACAGAAGTTCACTATAAACTACGAACATACCAGACGTTTCTACAGCCTCTATCTCTGTGAGGAGGTTGACGATGACAGTTGAGATGGCCTCGGTATTGATGTCTGCCTTGTAGGAGCACTGACAGAGCAGCTGGGTGATGCAGTGTACGTACATCAGTCTCTTGGTGGACAGGTCCTCTGACCAGGGCATGCTAGAGTTGTTGCTGAACCCTGCCGCCACCCGCATCAGTCTGTAAGTGGGAATGAAACCATACGAGAGATGATTTCTTTTGTATAAAGAATTAAAGTGAAGTGCAGGGGGCCCATCATGAAAACTGAACTTATTAAAAAAACAGCTTTAGGATGTATGACATTGACTTACATCAGACCCATCCCTCATTCTGCTGAAGGCATGGGTTCAATTCACCATATGGTTAAAATGAGTGAAGCCCAATTTTGCTGTTTCCCAATGTGACATTTCAAGTATACTGCTAAAACAAGCATAAAACTTAACACACTCAATCGCTCACCCATTCTTAAAGATAGGTTTGGTTCATTGTAATGGATAGGCAAGGTTATTCATGTGTGGCAACATCAACCAACTTGAGCGACGGTGCGAAGTACAGAGTAAGTAATTGTTTTATAACAACACTGACTTACTTCAGGCCCAAAGCCAGGGAGGATGATCTCTCAGCCAAGACACAGCAGGGGTCACAGCACTGCATGAACCAATTGCTGGCCACCCTATAGCTGGACGACCCCACATACAGCCAGTTGAAATTCTCTGCTGCCGTTAACAACTTGACAGTCTCTGGTTTCTGAAATATTTACAAAGGACATAGGTATGCACCACCAAGATAAGTATCCATTAACTATGCCCACCCCTACAGGTCTAACCACCCACCCCTACATCAGCTCTAATCACCCACCTCCTCATACGTACATCACCTCTAACCACCCACCCCTACAGCTCTAACCACCCAACCCTACATCAGCTGTAACCACCCACCTCCTCACCCCTACATCACCTCTAACCATCCACCCCTACAGCTCTAACCACCCATCCCTACATCAGCCCTAAACACCCACCCCTACATCAAATCTTCCCACCGACTCCTATATCAACCCTAACCATCCACCCCTGCATCAGCTCTAACCACCCACCCCTACATCACCTCTAACCACCCACAACTACATCAGCTCTAAACACCCATCTCCCCACCATACATCACCTCTATCTACCCACCACCCACCCCTACATCAGCTGTAACCACTCACCTCCAGCAGTGACTTGTCCCCATAGCACTGAACCAGCAGGATGAGCAGGGCTGACTGAAATCTGGCTGTCATGTCTGGGGACTGGTAGATCATCAGGTACTGCACCAACTCATTCCACGTCACTTTTGTCAGAATGTCGCCAATCAGGTGGAAGCATGGTGCAGTCACACGCTCCTTCAACTGAGATTTAAAGCAGAACATACTGGAATTTGATCCATCTTTATATCTGTTCCATATCTCTCAAGCACCTAATACATAACTACAGGAAGAAATCAATATACATGTAAATGTATGTAAGTCAGTGCTTAAACTTTCAACCAAAGTAAGATCAAATTAAACAAATTTTTGGTCCTGAAACTTGAAAATTCTCATTCAAACCTACCAGTACCCTTTGATAGGTTGATATCACAATGTCTGCTAGAAGCTCTAGTGCACATGTCAATCACAGCTATCACTTCAAAACACTTATAATGGGTACTATGACAGAACGGTCATCACCTGTGCCATCATCTCAAGGAGCTGCAGGTCCGGCTTGAGTTGTTCCCAGGGGAGCTGTTGCAGCTCCTGGTTGTAGATTTCAGCAATGCAGATGGGCAGGGTGGGAGTGGACAGGCAGTTCATGTAGTACATCAGCAACATGCCCAGCACTCGACCATCCATGTCTGTCATCTTGGCTGCAGGCAGCAAACTTCACTCAACATGTATCATTTTTATTACAAACTACCAAAATTTTAATATTTTGTGCAGCATATACCTGTTCTCACGTCTTGCACCCAACATTCACACCTTGTCCTTCCCTATAGTGGACCCCAATATTCATTCTATGGACCACCCTGTTCATGCCTTGGACCTCCTGCTCATGCTATGGACCACCCTGTTCATGTTTTGGCCCGTTCTTCATGTTATGGACCCCCTGTTCATGTAACGGACCACCCACTTCATGCTATGGACCACCTGTTCACGATATGGACCACCCTGTTCATGCCATGCAGATCCCTGTTCACACTTTAGACCCCTCTGTTCATACCTTCAATGACCATATTCACAAACTGGACAACACAGTGCCCCTGCCACTGTACATGCTATTGTCCTCTATGTTCATTCAACCCCACCCCCCACCCCTCCTATTTCTGATTACACAATGCCATTTAGAAAGAGGTGTGTTGGTGATTAGGTGCCTGACTTGAACCCAGATGATTTGTACTTAACTAAGAAAGTGTAATTCACCCTTTCCCTAAAATACATATACTACCTTAATACGTACTATTAAGCTTGACTTGCAAGGACTGACAAACAGAGAAGGGCAGATGCCAGTATTGTATCCTTGTGTGTCATAGAAATGTTCTGTACTTGATGACACATGAGGACAGAGATGGAGTTTACCTGAGAACTGTACTCTGATGTAGTCCACCACCTTGCGGAACATGGCCACCATCTCCAAAGCCACCAGACTGTCACTCTCTATCCAGGGGTACCAGGTCTGCTGGGGGTTGGCCACAGGCTGGATCCAGGCAGCGAACAAGTCAAGCACCTGCTTCCATGTCATGTCCAACACTAACATACACAACCAGAAACAGCTGTCAGTTTGTATGTTAAAGAAACGAAGCTTGTCTCACAGCTGACATTACAGACAAGAGGCCTTTTAACAAAAGGAAATTTCATGATAACTGTAGTGTGTCTCAAATACATATTGAGAGATCAGGTTGTAGAAGCACTGAGATTGGAACTGCTTGTTTCTTGGCTAGCATCCTCAGCTGCATGACTATGTGAGTGAGTATGTAAATGAGTGAGTCAGCAATATTCCAGCTATATGGCAGTGGTGAGTAAATAATTGAGACTGGACCAGACAATCCAGTGATCAACAGCATGAGCATTGATCTGCGCAATTGGGAACTGATAACAAGAGTGAACCAAGTCAGCGAGCTTGACCACCTGATCCCGTTAGTCACCTCTTAGAACAAGCATGGTCGCTGTTTATGGCAAGCATGGGTTGCTGAAGGCCTATTCTACCCAGTGACCTTCACGGGTATCCATGACTATGTAATTCCTCCAACTTGTTACAACAGTCAATATATACAGAGCTGAGGCTAGTGAAATGACATTGTGGGTCTTATTTCAATGTGTATCAGACATGACAGGCCCAGAGTAATGAATGATGAAACTGGGACCAACTTCAGAGAGTAACCTCGGTACTATCACTGTCAGCATTCTTTTTCTTGCCATGAGATGAGGTCCTGACCCAGTGAGGAAAAGCCAGGTAAGCAGTAAAGCAGCTTTCACAACACCTGCGGTTAAACTCGAGTTTGAGAGTGTGAGCTTTCCACCAACTTGCCACCAACACTAATTTCAGAGTTGTTGAGAAAATAGGCTCATTGTCTACTCTGACAAACTTTTCCATCAAACTTAAGGTTTTGTCAAATTTGAGTTTGATGTGTAAAGTGTTGACCAGAAATACAGTCAGACCCTGGATAACTGGACACATTCATTTTAGCATAAACTGTTTGAATAATTGAATAACCAGAATTCTGGATTTCTGTTATCCAGGCTTCATTGTTGAAATAGCGAGCACACACTGCTTGATTAAAATCACTTCCAAAACAGCATGGTCATTTTCGTTTGCCAATTGTGAGTCAATTCTGCATTGATTTAGTGGGTTTGTTTGTAAAATTTACTGTCCAGAAACAAAAACACAACATCCATTATAGACAGTCACTTTTACAGCATAAAAAATTGTTTTTTTAAGAGAATCAACCACAAGGTGAGGTTTCTGGATATTTGGGGTCTGGGTATCTGGGGTTTCACTGTGTAACACAGAGAGAAAGCATACTGGCAGGGAAGTTTTAGTCTCCACTGGTATGCAATAGCAATAAATATTTCTGACCTTGGTATGGATTCATTTCTGTGAAATTTGGCAGCATCTTTGTGACGAAGCTTCTCATGAGTCCCCCAAGGAAGTGGGACACATATGGGATGTAGCGGCTCCACTTTGGGTAGAGGCCGAACAAGGAGTTCTGGGAGTTCTGGAGGCGAAGCTGCATGAACTGGCTGGACAGCCACTGTAGGATCTCTGTCAGCTGTGTCAAGTCAGAGTACAGTCACAGCATGATGATCATCTTTGTAATGTTACTATTAATCAAAATACAAGCAAAGTGGACAAGAGAGTTCTCTTTGTTGTCTATGTTACGATGCTAAACACAGATCACAGTAAAGCCTGACTGAGTAAGTTTGGTTTTATGTCTCTTTTAGCAACATTCCAGCAAATTCATAATAGGGGACACCAGAAATGGCTTTCAAATATTCTACCCATGTTGGGATTCGAAGATAACAGTAAAGAATATTTTTGTCTGTGGCCAGTCTGCAGGTCATGTGGCTCCTTAGAGTCTGTTACCCATAACAGTCCGAATATGAAGACTATTTGATGTCTTTACATTTATGTCTCAGCTCAGCAGAACTGTCGAATCAGGCCATGTGGTCAATATAGGTCAGTCAACTGTATAATGTGGAAGCCCAAAACCGTATGTTTATCTCTTCATCATCATCACTGTGATGTTGAATAATTTCATAGTTCAGTACAACTATGTTATCAGGTCACAGTACTACTCAGAGTCTCTGTTAAATCTATCAGGCAGAACAGACAGAATACAGTAGGCATATCTCCTGATTTTTCACTGATTGTGTCCATGTGAGGCAACTCATGTTAAAACTAAGTACATGTCCAGCTATGTTGCTAGGTCACAGGCCTCACCAAAGTCTGTCAGCTGTATTAGACAGAACAGTCACAAAACTGTCGGTACATCTCTTGAAGGCAGTGACATAAGTTCTATAAACAAGGAACATCCTCAGTCTAGAAGAAGTAAATATGAGCTCTGTCTGTCTAAAATTATGGTAATCTTTAAATACTGCTGTCAATCTCACCTGTGTTGTAGCAAGGACTGTATCAGTACATGACTCCACATCACTCAATGAGAAGCAGATTGATGGCTTCCGTTGTTGTGGAGCCAGACTCTGGGTGACTGGGGTGAAGCACTCTCCAAGCAGTATCTCCCAACACTGGACATGAAGCCTCTCCACTGCTGACCCTGTCAACACAGCAACTTGCCTTTGTCATCGAGGAAGAATAACATCCAAAACTGTGTTCCACAGATGATATTGCTTGTGTGAGATCAAATGATATCTCCGGGAGATATAATTTTGACAGCAGATTTTGTACAATGCCCTGACTTGATAATGTCACAATGCTATGACATCGCTACATTGCAAGTCTAACGGCAAGAACTGTGTTCAGATATAAACATTCTTTTATTTATAACTATCTCCTCATAGTCCCATTATCACTGACTGCATATTGTCTTAAGGCACACTGGCCAAAATACCATTTTGTTGAAGCAGCCTTCTAGTAAACAAGTCAAAGCCCGGTGAACATTGTTATTGTTTGTTATCAACTTCCAATGCTGTTTAAAGACCATGACACTCTATTAGCTGAGCCACAGGACAACCTTATGCACATCACAAGCAGCTCTAAACCTGACAAACTGTTTAAGTATGAAAAAATAGCAGATTCCCCTGGCTAACCTTGTATGACCAGTGATAGGACATCACACAAGTTCTGGGGGAAGTTGGTCTGCAGGTATGAGTTCAGATGACTGCAGTACAGCTGTGGAAGAGAGTACACATCACTGAAGAGTGAACGAAAATATCAACGTCCCATCAACTTGTTACATCAGCTTGTTTGTTGTTTTACGCTGCACTCAGCAATATTCCAGCTATATCATGGCTTTCTGTAAACAATCAAGTCTGGACCAGACAATCAAGTGAACGACATCATGTGCATCTCTCTACGCAAGTTTGATACAATGACATGAGTCAACAAAGTCAGTGAGCCATATCATCCAATCCTGTTGAATCATAGGACAAGCATGGGTTGTCAAGCTCTGCTGATTGGTTACACATAGAAACTGCTTCAGGTGAACTTTCAATCAGCGCCAAAGCCATTAGATTTAATCAATAAGAGTAAACAGAGATTCAGAGAAGCATATATGATTTCTCATTCTTGCAAATGATACCGGTAACATTGAGGTATATGAAAGAACAATATTTTATACATCCTCCTTCTGACATAGATTGTTGGTGTCTCTGAGAACGACATTTCATTGAAAGAATATGAGAAAAAAATTTCCTCCCCAAAATTAAACTGAACATTAGTCAGGGTCCCTTTGTAAATTGCTTCAAGCCTTTAATGTCCCATGGTGTTCTAGTAAAACTCACTGCTGGTATCTCCTTTAACTAACTGACATTCAAGTAACACATGAAACACTTACATCAAACACAAGCTTAGTCGTCCTCTCGGGTTCAGCTCCACAGGACATCAGAGCAGAACCAAGAATACCTACAAACCTCTTCCTATCTGCCTGTGGGGGTTGGGAGGTCTGCAGCCAGGTCCACACGTCAAACTGTAACACAAAGTCCCAAACATACACCCATACAAACATCTGTATCAAAACCCTTGAATCAGAGCACCCACTTCTAAGAGGACACTCTTAGAAATCAAGTGTAAGAAGTCACCAAATATTACCTCCCTCCCTCTGCAAGCAGGGTGGGTTCTGCTGTTTATTTTGTTGGTAGTTACATACACAGATTCTTTCAAACAAATGCATAAAATCGGTGATTTACAATGTGATTGGGTTGTCTGATCATCCACCTGCAAAGTCTGAGATTGACTGCATCATTGGATGAAAAGATATTTACAAAAAACAGGTCCACATGCATTTCATGCCAAACTATAGTAGTCAATGAATTGGACAATGTTGAAGATGGACCCACATTTCTTCAACCGTCATGTGGTAGATTTGTACCTTAGTGAGAAGAGCGAAGACCAGGTCCATGTTTTTCTGTTGCAGTATGTGAATGAGTTGTTCGTACATCGGCACGTATGACTCTGGGCTGTTGTTGGGAATGAAGTGTTGAGACACATGGCAGGAGAGGTTCGGGTTGTCGAGACAGAACTGCAGCAAGAGCTGGGTCTGGGTGGGGTCTCGAGACAGGAACTCCTGGAACACAGCATCATTGGTATTTACAGAAAACATTATAACATTCAGCTTCATGATTCAATACCAATGTCCATTCATGAGATATTTTGAAATAGTAGAAGAAATATCGAATAGACACCGATCCAGTGACAAGTGGGAATATATTATCTGTTAAGGTCTGAAATCATTTGTTGAAAAAATTATAAAAATCATGATTAAAATTAGGACTAGCTTTGTATTTGGTTCGAGACAGAATATCTGTTCAGTCCTGTATTCAAAACATTTATTTCGTTTTTCAAGATTTCAAGATGAAAAGAAATAGAGTTTTAGGGTCCACAGCATTCCAATTTATCAAATAATTTGTGAAACTGTTTAAGGCATTTTTATTGGTATGAATTATTTGTTTAAAACATAACAAATCTTCTCCCCTGTGAATATCAAATGATGTCCTACCTGTCCCAGGATCTCGAGGCAGGAGGAAAAGAACTGCTTGGTTGGGAGGTAGAAGTTGGTGTCCTCATTGATCATGGTGGCCAGGTGGTAAAACAAAGTGTTGGCAATATCAAACAAGGTGGCGAGTCTACCATCATCTGTTGTTGACTGGGACATTTTGATCAGCATCCTGAAGCCATGGAATGGACAGTCTCAGAATCACTTGTTGTGTAATGCCATACTTTGCATTTGTCACAATTTGTTCTCGTTTATAACAGGAGGTTTAGCTCAGAGGCTGGCTCAAGCCTGCATCAGTGTCAGTACAAATTCCAATCTCATTCAAATCAGATCATAGAGTTCTATACTGGTACAAAAATATCTGAGGAAATCCCCTTACAGCTGCACAAAAAGACAAGAACTTGGTAAGAAGTACTCTTTGATGTACACGACACTGAAAACATTCCCATATATAGGTCATAAATGGTATCGAGGTCTACTGGTTGACACGGCAGATACCGTGGCTCTAGAACTTCATGACAGCAAACACTTTATTAATTGCCCATTCTTAAAATTTGGACAAGTACATCAGACAGTCCAAACAGTTTTTACCTGACACATGACATAATTCATGTCTACTTGTCAAACACCATTCTGTGTTATAGACGTAAATGGGGTCACATGGAGTTGGGGCATGTACGTCTATTAATTAATACAGTTAGCGATTACTTCTTTATAGCACAAGTATTTGCCACAAAGGTGGTTACGTTCAAGTCAAATACTTCCAATGACCTTGACCCCGAATGATTGCCTTATCAAATACCACCTCCAGATACACATGCTTTTTAATTCATAAATTCAATGTACTAGTATTAATCAAACAAAAAAACCTTCATTTTTTGTCATCACTCTGAGAATATACTGATGGAGTGTTTAACTCTCATGATCTGATGTATGATCATGTCATGATCTCATGCTCTTGTTGATGATAATACAAAGTTGCCAATCGGCCCTAGAGATAGCTTGACAACAAGCACGTTAAGTTCATAAGGACTGACAGACATAGCTTAAAGCTGTGTGTGAGGTCTGAGAGACTAACTGCAGCAGTAATACTGACGTGATGGCGTTCTCCACATGTACGGCTGCCGTGCAGACATTAGATGGCGGAGGCAAAAGGCACTCAATCATCACTTGTTTGTACTCTGCCCGATTCTCGTCAATCTTACGCTGAACACTTGTGTTGATGGTCTTCTCATTCACCTGCACAGGTAAACAACAAGCTTTATGTGTAATATAAAGAATATTATAAAAACATGAACATCAATATGTCGAGTGACCTGTACCTGTAAACTGTCATATATTATTCCATGCATTGAAAAGCAGTAGGTTAAACAGAGGGAGTGGTGCAGCAAGTTATGTGGTTTTAAGAGTATTGCATTGTTTGTTTGTTGAGTAGCAATGCAAACAGCAACATCACAGCTATGGTTGGTGTATCATTGTCGTGACAAACCAATGATTGATATCATGATACAAAAAGGCATACATTAGATCATATTACTCATGGGAGAAGCATATGACATACTTATGTAAAACAGTTGCGACTTACCTGAACTGTAGCCACAGCTGGGTTAGTGCATCTGTGCAGAGGGTTCACCTTGCTCTTACACTCAATCGTCAAGGTCACCTACGGAAGGAAATGTGAGATTCTGCAATTTCTCAAATCACATTTTGAATAAAAACTAAAGGTGTGAGTGTAAAGGTGCCATCTGTAAATATTCAAGTCAGGAAAAACCCACGAACCCATACATCAGTTATCTGTAGATACACGTCTGGTCGCCCATTGTGATCACCTGATTTCCTTTGTTTGTTGCTATCTTACAAACTAGTTATTGATAACACAAATATTATACACATGATGTCATTTAATTTACCAAATCAGTTTGAGCTTAACCAATCGCACCACATCATCCACAACATTTCACAGACCCTTATTCAACTGCATGTCATAATATAATCTGTACCTGGTTGAGTTGGTTGGAGAACAACTCAGGTAACAGGTCAAGGTAAATTCCATCCACAGCACAGTGCTGGGCTACTCGAGTAGAAAACACTCTGAAAATTAAAATATGTCGGTTACATAAACAACCACAGCTAGGACTGTAAACAATTACTTAACATAGAATCAACAAATAAAAGTACAGAGAGAGAGATTGTGAGGGAAGTTTCATATTGTCAGCAGCAATATAGAGGCTTGGTTGGTCATGTGACTGTTTTGGGTGGAAAATTATGCAAAAGGGGCAACTCGTGGGTGAGTGTACTTTTACGGCCTCTTCAAAGGAACTACTACTGGGCATTTTAAGTGTTCCACTATCATTTGCATAGTAGAAGGAGACAAGCATTTTAAGCATGAGTTAGGATAAGGAAAAAATCTGTTATATACTGTAATCATGTTGGGACATGAACCTATCTTCTGAATGTGTAAAGGATGTACTGAGTCAACCTTCAAACTTGTAGAGACCCCGTGGGTTGTATGATGCACAATAAGGTAAGAATGAAAATCAGAAGTACACTGATCAATTGACATGGGTAATAAGGATTTCTGAGCATGATGATTTAACAAACATGTCAGCAGTACTAAACATATACCTCAACAAGCAAAACTATCAAATACAATCACAACAACCAGGACTTATGTAACCTTCTATAGTCTCAGCGCATTACCTTGTATAGTCCCGGAGTGTGCTGAGATCAGCATCCACGAGGTGTATAAGAGAGTGTTTCTCCACCAGGATGACTGTGCTGATGTCTGGCACCGGTGCCTTCAAGGTGCACAGCGGAGGAGCGGACAGAGGGGGGTCATAGTGACGGAGACGAACCAAGATCCGGTCAGCAGCTGTGGGGTTCAAATATGCATGTTACAATGCTGGATTGCTAGTGTGTGAGTTGTTCACTGATCACCAGGGGGCACTGGTTCAGGGAACATAAACAAACATCGAAACTACATCAATTAAACCATGGACCCCACTAGACCAGTGAACAACATGTTTATCTAACTGAACACCTAAATGTTAATTTTGAACAGTTTAAAGCCTGGGTATCAGATCATACACTTCAGTCAACCTGTGTGAATCAAATGACTTGAATCTTGCAGTTTTTCTCACAGATAATATTCACAGGGACTACATTTGAAAGTTTTGTCAAAATATATTTCTGGGAATGTGAGACCAGTCTTAATCCTTTACTTCTAACGAGGAAAATCCTAAAACTACTTCATCAAGAAAAGAAATATCTGTTAAACAGATCTGCACAGCTTCCGTTTTCTGCTTTTAAGTAAATGTTTCCAAGTTCAGTTTTATGTCGCTTTTAGCAATATTCCAAATAATATATCACACGGGGACACCAGAAACGGGCACTTCCAGTCAGTCCCGCTTTAATGAAAACATTTCCATCCAAAATAAATCATCAATCACTGACTATCTAATGATACATCTCTATTCATAAACAAAGCAGCATTTTACATCCTGTTCTTCATCCTGTTTGTTACAATAAATTCTTGCTTCAGTGCATGGTATCTAACCAACCTTTGAGGGGATCGAGCTCCGGGTGGAGCTTGGTGTTTCTCACATCATCTGACGAAGCAGCATTAACCAGTTTATTCCAGTCGTCTGCGGACTTTGCCAGCTGGTGTCGGACAGCCTCTAGATCTACAAACTCCAGCCATGGCACCTGCACAGCACATCAAAGGAAGGTCACAGTGACTGACCGCATTATCATATATTTCAATATTTGTCACCTAATACATTACCAACAGCAACTACACCCTTAGCTTGTAAGACATTATTGATCATAATTATATTAATTTTTTATATTTGGTTATTTTTCACTTAATAACAGTGTAGATATAGACCAGCATTGGACATCAATACAAAATTACTTAGTCACCCGTAAAAATCTAGCGAAGTTTATTACCATTTGATTCTGGAAGACTTGCAGAAGGCGAGCTGAGTCATATTGAGCTGGGAGGGATGGGAGGTAGAGGTTGGCATCATGGAGACGAGGTTCATCCAGCCACAGGGCAAATGTCTGGTACATCCTGCAGAGAGATATTCATCTTACAGCCACAACTGAAGTCTCAATTTTCTGGGGTGTCTCTCCATACTGGCAGTTAACATCAACATACAGATCCTGAACTACATGTATACAACACTACCTCATGTGCTAATATTGCATGTCTCTGAACTTATTTGAATGATGCAAAATGATTTTGGCCCTACCTGGCCAAATTCACCAGATGGACATGTCAGACAAGCAGACACAACCAACAAGCTCCCACCACCTTGCCAGCTTCACTCCCCACCCCACTGTCCATCTGACACAACCAACAAGCCAAGCAGACACTACCAACAAGCCCCACCTTGCCAGCTTCTGGTGAAACTCCTTGGAGCTGGTGTATCCTGGTTGCCTTTCCTGAGACTCCTCATCTGAGCCACTTGCATCCTCTGTGTTGTCTCCCTTGTCCTTCTTGCTGTGGGAATACATGTGGTAGTCTGCCGCTTCACCAAGACGCTTCTTCATCCTCTTCAGCATAGAGGAGTAGCTCATGCTGTCAAAGAACCTCTCTCCCACGCTGGCCCTCTGAGGCAGACTAGAGAGGAAGAACAAGTTACGATTAAATGAACTCTATTCCAGATTTCTCTGAATATGAGTTTGTTATTTCACGCCTCACCACAGATTATAGAGCGGATGTCTGTCAATAATCAAGTTTGGACCAGACAATGCAGTGATCAGCAACATGGGTATTGATCTACGCCACTGGGAAACAATAACGTGTCAACCAAGTCAGTGAGTCTGACCATCTGCCTCTTACAACAAGCATGGGTTGCTGAGGACCAACACTAACCCTGAGCTTCATGGGCATTTTTCTTTTTTTGTGAAGTTAGAATAAACCTTATGTGATGACAGATACACTCAATAACTCTGGAAGGCATTCATCTCACATACCTGGAATCAAACACCTGTCTGCCCAGGTAGAGTAGGAAGAATCTCTGCCACACTACTGGGAGGAATGGATGGGAGACTGGAGAATCAAGAGCTTGCTGTGCCCAGCGATAAATGTTGAGACGAGCAAAGGTTGGAGCTTGTTCTAACTTCAATTTGGGAATCACACGCTGGAATTTAAGTCACTTCCATTAATAATTCATCTTTTTTTTCACACTATAAAACTGTTCTCAAATAAACATGGGTGACAGATATATCCAAATTAATTGATTTGTTTGTGTATTTACTTCTTAACACCGCACACAGCAGTATTCCAGCTATATGGACCAGACAATCCAGTGATCATAAGCATGAGTTGGGATACAATGACATGTATCAACCAAATCAGTGAGTCTGACAATCTGATTACAACACAGGGTCTTACACAAACTTTATCAATTCTAAATAAAGCTTGGCTGTGCAAAAAAAACATAAGGTTTTGCTGAATGCAGTTTACAATCAGATAATATAAATAAGGCAGAGTTAGTTGGATTCAAGGTATACGTATGTGATAAAATACTGCATTAACTATGACTTGTATGAAACCGTTTTGGACTGTTTGGGGAGTATGTCATGTAAAAGTTGCCATTTTAAAACCTTATTTTCACCAATATTTCCGTTTTGAGTTCAGATATAACAAAAGAGCCACAGTATCATAAACTGAAATGTAACTGGTGATCAGGCATGTCGTACCCTGTGAGCCTGATCAGGAGCCAGCTTGGTATCACCGTACATCTCCTGTACGAGAGAGAGCCACAACTTAGTGTCTGCCTCGTAGTCAGCTTCCACAACCAGGATCATGTAGGCCAGCCAAGTGAATTCTGGGAAGGAGTTCCTCTCCATCAATGAAGGCAGGGTCACCCCCGATGCAATCCAACTGACAACAGATGTCACTAATCCTTGGTTCTGATCACTTTTACGAATGTCCTGAAATAACAGATAACAATGGACCATTATAACATTTGCTTGTTGCTTTATGACACAACAATATTTCAGCAATGTATGAGGGAGAGGGAGAGGGAGAGAGACAATGGGAGAGAAAGAGAGGGAGGGAAAGAGAGAAGAAGGGAGGGAGGGTGGGAGGGAAAGAGGGAGAGGGAGAAAGAGAGAGAGAAAGAGACAGGGAGGAAGCGAGGGAGGGAGAGAGGAAGAAGGGAGGGAAAGAGAGGGAATGAGGGTGAGAGAGGGAGGGAGAGGGAATGAGGGAGAGAGAGGGAGAGAAAGAGAGGGAATGATGGAGAGAGGAGAGAGGGAGGGAGAGGGAATGAAAGAGGGAGAGAGAGGGAGGGAAAGAGGGAGGGAATGAGGGAGGGAGTGAGGGAGGGAAGAGAGTGGGAATGAGGGAGAGAGAAAGACCATGACCACTTGGCTACCCTTTAAAAAGTAAACAAATATTAAGAAGTCCACAATAATTGGGTGGAGCAATCCCAGATGTATCCATACAATCAAGAACCTATCTATGTGCAGGGTTAGAACTGAACTTAAAATTGCCACTAACCTGTAACCTTCAGTAACCTTCAACTATCACTAGCCCAGACACAAAACCAGTAGTCCAGAGGAATGAAAGTTATTCACTGAATTGTTAATATCGTGGCACTGTCTACAATTCATCTGACACAGAAGATTGCTTCACTAGTGATAGGGCTGCTAAAAGACGGTCGTGGGCTCTTGCTTCAATCTTTCTGAGTTCATCAACATCAGGAGCACCTGAAGTCGGTTTTTGATTTGATAATCTACCGAAAATAGCAGGTCCCCAGACAACGGAGGCAGAATGCACATCAAAATGATAGGAATAATTTTAGGAACCAACCTGAATGTCACAATGTCTGAAAACACTTATGGCATTTCAGATGGTCATACATTATTGACAGAATTCGAATTATAAACTTGTAGTGATATTTTAATTTGAAAGACACGATTATCGAACTCATGGATTGGCAACGTGTCCACATCAAAGTTGTCAAAAAAAAAAAAAAAAAAAAACCAAAAAAAAAAACCTGAAGCAACACTGTTTGGCGGAAATAAATAAACAAACTAAATAAACAAACGAATAAAATAAACAACAGTACTCATGAAGGTTGTCAAACGTAAAATGCCGTACCATGTTTTCGGGATATTTCTTTACCCCGCAATTTCTTGCGTACAGCGACATGACAGTGCCACCTGTAAACACCGTCTCGTGTGCAGAAGCTTCCGTCGCAATCGGAACACAAAATGTTTGAAATATTCAGATTTCACGGACGTTGTGGCCTAATTTCTGTCAAAGGACTAAAAATCTACCATAGAACATAATGCACTTTGAAAACCTTCGTAAATGAGATCATAACTTTTGAAATTACACTCGCAACTTGTCAAGCGGAGCATCGTCTGCTCAAGTGAAAAGCCAAACATAAATATCACGTGACTCGAATGGAATGTTGCCGACGTAGTAAAAAAAACCACATTGTTCAAACACCGAATTGGTCATCTCTTACATATATTTTATACGTGCAGCAGAATTCACACCAGGCATGTGACCTCTGGGTTCATTTAAAATGCTACTGCGATGATACTATGCCGCACAGACATGACACGTTTTATTGTCCCTGCAGACAAGAAGAATGAATGTGCAAATGATTGAATAACTTACCTGTATATATGTTTATTTTTAACAAATTTTACAAAAAAATAATAAAATAATCAAAAACAAAATTACCAGTTTGCTTGGCTTTTAATTAAAATGATACACTGTATTTGTTGATTTCCGTGGAGAAGAATGGATCACATGCGCTTGGAACCATACAACAGTGTTACCCCGCTTAACAACGAGTAACCTGAAAACATGGTACGTCACTTCTAGCACTCGTGCTTGCGAACAAGACACATAATTATGTTGCATTGGAAACCAGTGGACGACAGAAGAATTCTAAGAATAAATTTATGAAAGGTGAGGTGATATTTATTTACGGAATTAGAGTTTTGATAATCTACTGATACGCAGTAATATTCATGATCATATTTAGCGCTATTACCCCGAGAAGATGTTACACCATAGTATATCAAGTTGCCGTTTAATACTTTTTACGCAATTGCGTAAATATTTAGTGAAAGTCATGTGACATCTCGAACTTCACGCTCAGACGACGATGTCTAATGCTAAAATATGTGCATGAAGCATTTTTATTGCAGATAACTTATGCACGATGCGTCCACTAAGTTCCATAATTTACGTATAGGTGGCAAGGTTTCGAGTAAAACGTTCTAATTGGCATGAGTTTACCTAAAACTTGCGTCTAAATCTAAAAGCTTTCAAGCTTTAGGTCATGTGCATGATTTGGACCAATCACCATCTTTATAGCAGACAGGCGGAAATGCTTCATTAGAAACCAATAATGATCCAATTATTTATACTCCATCTGGGCCAGTAGTAAAGAACTGAACATGTGGAAATGTATTTATAACTGAATTTGCCAGACGTTATGAGAGGCGTGTGCGAGGCTGTGATTTGTCAGATAGTTATTCTCTATCAGGGCCAGCTGTAAAGAACTGAAGAAATGGAAAGGGATAACTAAAATCGTAAGCCGTGTAACTCTTTCCAACCTATACCTTGTGGTAAAGCGGAGGAGCGATAACATGATTTGAAAGAAGTGACACAATGTATATGTTAACTTTTGAGTTTTGCAACGATAGAGATTCACTAGTCTGATGATTTGAGTAGAAAATGCATGATCTCAATTCCAGTACATGATGAATTAGAGTAACCACTGAAAAAACCCAAGTAGTTCACCGGGCTAGTGCAGTTATATTTCCATTTGCCCGACAAAACATTTATTCGCCACCGGCGTGCGGACGAGCGTAAAGATTCGAACCCTGTATGTGCATGGATGAATTCGCTGTACTTCACAGTGCACTCAATACACTGAGCTATCCTTCTGCCAGTCATTTCTCACCTTAAATGCTTGTGTAAAAACCAGTTTCATTTCATCAACAGCACCCATGACGGTGAAAGCTCTTTCCACAAGAGAGTCGACAAGGTAGCAACAGTTCCTGTAAATACATTGGTTTTCAGAACACACACAACCAGCTTCAGTGGCCTAATGCCCAAAATATAAATGTGAAAAGCATTTCTGTCCCGAACCAACTGATTTATATCTCAGTCTATATGCATATAAAAGTGAATGAACAAAATTTAGTGTGTGAGAGAGTGAGATAATATTTACAGTCAAATCAGCAACATTCAGCCATATTGTGATGAGAACAAATTGTATAATAAAGAATATGTATATATTATAAAACTAAATTCCCTAGAGCTGTACATAGTTTACCAAACACTCAGACTTCATTGTGTTTCTGATTTTGTGGAATACACCTCACATACACTATGGCAGGGTCATCAGTGCAGTGTGTTCAAAAATCTATCAGGAAAACACTAATAAACAAACAATATTTGTTCTGTCAAAATATTTCACTAGGGATTTGTGTGTTTGTTTGTTTCTTGTTTATTGTTGTACCCAGCAAACATTCTAGCCATACAGCAGCGGTCTTCAAATAACCAAGAAAGGACAAGATAATCCAATTATCAATGGCATGAGCACTGATCTGATACGATGAGCACTGGGATACGATGACATGTGTTACATAGGGGAATTGCCAATATATGGTAACCACAGTTGTAACCAAAACATAATCAGGTCCAATCTGGCAATCCAACTGATAATGCACTGACACTATCAGCCATATCATTAATCATAATCACTCCAAGTACTTTCATCTGCCAAACTGTGGCTGAGGAGCTGGGAAAATATTCTGCGCCTGATACACATTCAAGTTAACAACATAAGCATACCTATCAGACGACCATCTTGGAACTTTCATGAGCGCCTTAAGCCAGAACATGATCACCACTGTGGTCTTCCCTGCAACAGCGCTGGATATCTGGGACTGTAAAAGAATATGTAACAACTCTATAGTCATGTCATCATGATCTGTTCTGTTGGCTTTGGAGAAATTGAATAATAAAAAAGGTATAATACTGTATGGATGACAATTTCTTTATCATATTATCATACAATGTCTCTGTACAGATTCAAATACCTTTGTCAAGCAAGAGGGTGACATGGAATTAGAATCACACTCTTGCTGGACAATGGTAAAAGAATCCACACCAAAACATTGCATAATAAGATGAATAAGGAAGTTGTTATCAAAAAAGTATTGTAGCTTTCTCAATACACAACATCTCCTTTACTTAACAAAACATTCTTTGAAAATTTAAAAATGCCAATCAAAGAAGGAACTCATTGGTTGGTTCACTGTACTGACAGTAGCACCCTACCTGTATCATGTCTGTGAACTGTTTGGTGACAGTGCCTGGGAACTGGGATCCCAAAACTGACTTGGCCATTTTGAAGAGTGATTCATCTGCTGCTAGAAGGGTTTGCTGAATCTTCAAGAACCTTCATTAAAACAGTATCATCAATATGAAGTACTCAACAAGATGTTTTAAAAATTTATTGAACTACCAGCAAAGACAACCTTGATTTGGTTTTTCACTTAACATTGCAGACAGCAGTAATAACCAGGGTCAAAACTTTCATAGGCTCAAGATCTTGTCACATTTCTTGCACCATTCATATCTCCTATGTTACAATATAGGCAACACAATGCTACGACAAAAGATCTAAGATCTTACGCTTCCCAGAGCTTTGTGAAATGGGGCACTGGTTGGGGACTGACCAATCAGTGGCTGATTAATGTCAGGCGTTATCAAGGTCCAATGATAAGCTTCACCAAGAAATGGTGAGTGATGAGCCATTATAAGAAATATTCCATCAGCATAATAACTGGGGACACCAGAATATGGCTAAACACTGTATTTAGGTGCGGAATCAAACCAAGTTCAGATGTTGAGTGAACACTTCTACCACCGGCGCCACACTCAAAAGGGATCTTTTCTAACCCAGACCAATATGAGAGACATGATGTACACAGTGGTATAATAACAAGAGTGAGTGAGTTTAGTTTAATGCTGTCTACATTAATATCACAGCAGAGGACATCAGAAATAGACTTAATAATACGTTGCACACATCTGGTTCAGGGAATCAAACCTTGGTCTCCATCATGACAAACAAGCAGTCATTAGGGTATCCCACTACCCTAAAATAACAACAGAATTGGATGTTGAGATTTACAAAGACCTGAATAAATATAGCTGAAGCAGCTGACCAGACAGCTGCTGTTGCTACATTTGGGATCATTTCACATACAGTCATGAACAGTTTCAGCCTACCCTTCACTCTGCAGAAAGTACATGGGGGAGTCGTAGAAGTAGGGCACGATACAGCTGATGATGTGGATGACAGCGGAGAACTGGTTACACATGGTCAGACTCAACAGGTAGTCCATGCCCTCTGTCACAAAGCTGGTGATGCTGGAACAAGTAACAGTGCCAGGTCACAAAACTAAATGTATTCAGTCATGGCACCAAGAAACCAAAGCTGGATAGTGTGAGCATGAATATTAATCTTCAGGGTTCAGTCCTACTCTACTACTGTTCTCTACTTGTCTCCAAGTCCAACCTGCCCACTTACCTGCTATCTAACCTCAAGATGGCTGAAAATCACAGTGATGCAACTAGGTCACATTTTGACCAACCATTTGTGACAATTGTTAGGAATTTCATTTTTCATGAAATTTGACAGGGAACCTTGAGCAAATGATTCTGTGAATGATAAAAAAACATCCTCCATCTTAAAACTTTATTAGAGATGCAAATAAGTCTCACACACAGACACACTCTCCCTTCTTTCAACCAGAACTGGCTACTGCTGATGTATTCAGAACTAGATTCCCCACTGGATAGCTTAATGCATGGAATTCACTTTTTAAAGGAAATCTGACTGGGAAGCATGAACATATCATTCATCAAGAGACACAAAAATACACCAACTTCTTTATTATTTCAGGTGCTGCATATTCACACACACACATTCTCCATCCATCCCTAAGCTCTTATATCCAGTACAATTTGCCAGGTAACCGTTCTGAAACAATATCTCCTTGACTAACACAACTAGAAGACACAATTGAAGCATGGCTGTCAGTCCAGGCACTTACTTGTGTCCAATAGTGGTCATAGTGAGAGCTACAAAGCAAGCCACGGGATTCTTCAGTTTGAGTCCCCTGGTAACTGGCATCAAGAAGTCATCCTTCAAAAGATCTGGAGGCACCATGTCGCCAGCAAGTTGTTGTGATGGGGAGGGGATGCTGTGTTTATGCAGCTTCAACTTCAGGAGCACGTCCCAGGCCCAGTTGTTGAACTGCTGCTCTTGGGTTTGGTTCTGTCGGACGACGGATGCCATCTGCAATAAAACAACATGTGAGTGTTTGCATGTTTACGCTATACACATCAATAGTTTACCTTAATGAGGGAAACTTGTAAATAGTAGAATCTGGACCACATAAACTATTGATTGACTGATTGATTGATTGATTGATTGATTGATTGATTGATTGATTGATTTTGGTTTTACGCTGCTTTAAGCAATATTCCAGCAACATGACAGCAGGGAACACTAGTAATATACTCATGTGGGGAATTGAACAGGGGCCTTTGGTGTGAAGAGTAAGCACTTTAACCACTGGGCTACCCCACCGCCCTCAATGTTAATATCAGAAATAGTACATGCTGATGAATCTGGTTCTGTTGGAAGACTTTTGCCACTTGCAATCAAACTCTATACTGTTTGAAGCTGTGCAAGGTACTCAGCAATATTGAAGCTAACCTTCAGACCAAGAAGAATCAACAATCCACACCTTGTGTAAGAACACACATCTTTGGTATAGAGTGACAGTAAACAGATGACTTCACCACTGAGACCAGCATAGGTAGCACCTGTTCTAACCCAGACAACTCAAGTGTAATACACACAGAATAAACACTTCAATCTTCATAAATCCAGATACTTTCAAACTTGGTCTAGGATTTGATATAGGCAAACATATCACAGAATATAGAAGATGGAGAACATTTTCACCACTCACAGATTATATATACAGTGTATATAGACGATACTAAATGACTTTCTGTGTAATATCATTATTATTAAACAAGTAAGTTAATGATTTGGTATCAAACGAGCGAAAGCAAATTTGATACTAAATCTTTCACAAGTTCAATAAAATGGTATTTCACAGAAGCGGGTTTAGTATTCTGTTTATTACTCGCCAACATAAACTGCCTACAGGGTGAAGACTCCTGGCTTTTGTGTGCCGTAATAATGTTACACTGTAGTATCTTCCACGGACAAGTAATATACTGCTTTTCATGCAAAGGGATGTTTTCCACCTACCTGCCTGATCCCCTCTCCAATGACAGCCCCCATGTGTCTACTGGATATATACTTGGAATAACATTCCACGAGTAGTAGTGCCACCTGGCGGTGAAGTCGTACAGGCAACACAGGTGCTTCCGTCTGAAACAAAATGGTGATTAAGTGCGTACGATGGGTGACTTTGTGCGCTGGTGATTAGGTCCCGAATAGGACTCAACCCCAAAAGTACTAGAATCTGTACATCACATTTGACCACTTTCTAAATGGCATTGTGTAATCAGGATGAGAGTTTGTACTTTCTGCAGTTATGTGATAACTGGGATACTATCTAAGATTTCTGTTAAACTGAAAATTGATATTGTGTAGTAAATCTTGGTGCTCACAGGCATCAACCAAAAGACTTCAATACATCTGCAGACAAGTCATTTGGATGTAGCTATTCTGTACAATGCCTGTGGTTGATTTTGTTAAGTTGTCAGTTGTTATGATTAGCATGTTTAATTCAACCAAAATATCTCATGATTCTTACAAATGAAAAACCATTCTAATATGACCTCTAAATGTGTGATCTAGGTCAGCCCAAAGTTACTCGATCAAAACAAACAACAGTCATCAGAAGATGACATATCCTCCCGGCCCCCACATGTTTGAAAGCACAAATAATCTGAGAGTTACTCATTGGTTTTTTAGACTAAGTTTGAATTGTTTCCATGGAATTCATGAAAATTATAAATGCCATATATCTGTAACCAGCAAAGTCACAAATTCAAGATCTGTCTCATATATCTGCCAAAATCTGTTGAAAGATATGAAATGTTTTTCGAGTTGTGCTCTGAGATCGAAGCCCACCCTTCCATTTTGAGACTGGGCCGAAAGGTTTCCATGGAAAATGAGAAAACAATAAATCCCCAAAAACCTGTAAATAGCAAAAGGCACCACTTTGGGGTCTGCAACACATATCTACCAAGTTACACTGACAGATATTAAGAAGTTTTTGAGTTCTGCTCCAGAAACTAAACACACCTCTCACTTTTGAGATGAAGTCTGAATCGTTTCCATGGAAACTGAGAAACTAAGAATCACAAAAACCTGTACATAGCAAAAGGCACCACTTTAGGTTCTGATTGATATATCTACCAAGTTCTGCAGAAAAATATTGAATGGTTTTTAAGTTCTGATCCGGAAACGAAGCACATCCCTCCATTTTGAGACTAAGTCTGAAACATTTCCATGGAAACTGAGAAAATAATAAATCACAAAAACCTGTAAATACTACAAAAGGCACCACTTTAGGGCCTGTTACACATATCTACCAAGTTTTCCAGAATAATATTGAACGGTTTTTGAGTTCTGCCCCGGAAACGAAGCCTGCCCCACCACTAGACTAACACCATGGAAAAACAAAAAAAAAATAAAAATGCCAAAAATCTGTAAATAGCAAAAGGCACAACTATAGGTGGGGATCATTATATCTATCAAGTCTGGTCTAAAATATTGAATGGTTTCTGAGCTATGCTCCAGAAACAAAATGATTACAGACAGACAGACAGACAGACAGACAGACAGACAGACAGACAGACAGACAGACAGACAGACAGATAGACATGCCGTGGGGATAATAAAATGTATGTGCCTTGAAGTAATTCAATTCAAACATAACAGTCAATAATTCCATGTCTCATGTAGTTGATTCACCAGTTATCGCCTCAGGATGCAGGCATTACCTGTGTATCGATGCTCCAGTTCATCCGACTGAGGACAAGTCTCGCCAGCTGGTTTTCCGGCTGTGCAAGATCTGCCAACAGCAGCCATTGCCTCAACACCAGCATGTCCGGGTCGCTTGGCAACCATGACCACATTGGCAGCTCACGGAACAAGTACAGAGACATCTAGAAGGAAGAAAGTGACGACATGTTTTGGGATCTTTCCATTATGTTAAAAGTAAGTGTCTTCAGCTGATCAAAGTCAAAAACAATACTGTCACCAGAATGGCTTTCGTGGATATATGGTCAAAATAATTTCAAATATCAAAAATACCAATCTTGCATATAAACTGTTTGTTGAGCTTTACCCTGATCAGTTGATTGGTATCTGATGAAATGATGGATGACAGAAAATCACTGGTACCAGTATTTGGAATTGAGAATGCCCACATGACAACTTTACTACACAACACCAACAGCAAAGTTTACACGAACCTGTTCTACAAAGATCTCATAAGCCTAAGATCTCATAACTTTTCTTGTAACCTTCGGACCACCTACATCACAGCGTAGGAGGTAAGAATGCTACAAGAAAAGTTACGAGATCTTAGGCTTACAAGAGCTTTGTGAAACAGGCCCCAGGACATCAGCTTGGTAAAAATATGAGTAATTCTGGAACGGTGAGTAGTCTTAAGGTAAGAGCCTTCACTTGTCATGTCAGAATTCCTGGTTCGATTCCCCATCTAGATGCAACGTGTGAAGCCCATTTCTGGAGCCATTCACTGTGATATTGCTGGAATATTGCTAAATGTGGTGCAAAACCAAACTCGCTCTATAATAAACTGATGCCTGGATGGAAGCCATGAGTTGCCATAGAAGATTGCCAATCGATTCCCGATTAATTTTATTCTTAACAAAAATCAAGCTAAAATACTATGCTCAGGCTTTTAAACTTTACACACAAACATTCGCTCGTGTTCACAAACGTAAAATGACTATGTTGCTCACCATTCCCAGTTTTGGCATGACCTCCTTTGACCTCTGTAGCAGTAGAGACAGTATGAAGGGATGTCTGATCACGATGGAGGAGAGCAGCTCCCGACCCACCTTGGAGCAGAACTCACGTGTATGGCTGCATGTGTACGATATCTGGAAATAATTACATTAATAAGTCTTCCCTATAAAGTATTATAGCACAATGATGCTACTTTCCCCAAAACATTCTTACCCAATTTTAATATGTCACTACTTGGCAACAAATGAGTGTCCATATTGTAGAGAAAGCCTCACAAAGCAGAAAAATACAAAAATGAAAATATAAACACAAAATATACAGAGATCAGTGGGGTCAGATCACTATTTCAGTTACATCACTATATCCAAGCTATCAAGGACATGTATCATACATAACAGGCGTAGAATACTATTTCAGTCGCATATATTCATGCTACCGTGTATATATGTCATATATAATCTTGATGAAGGGTTAGCACAGTGCTGACAAACCAAGGATCATAACAAGATAAGACGGTGAGTTTCCTTTAATTCTGTTTTGAAAAGTATCTTGGTTTCATCAGTTTGGTTTGATGTGGGAGGAAAGACTTCAGTGATGCAGATCTCATACATAAACCATTTGTCAAAGAATTGTGTATGCTTGCAAGAAACCTCTTAACATAATCATGAAAAAACATCAATACAAACCCGGGACTGGAAGCTAGATCCTAACACAGCTAAGGGACCTAATCCACAAAAATGATGCAGCCTCATAATTTAATGGCTTTCTAATGCCTTAGAAGTATGGCAAAACATTTCATGATGATATAACTAGGAGAGTACAATTAACAAAACAGTTTACAAAAATGAGATCACTGACACTAAAAGTTACTTCATAAAAGTCAAACCAACATCACAGCTGAATATCAGGACAGTGGAAGAACTCTAAACCAGCAGTCCTCCAATGCGGCAAAATCTAAATATTGGCACTAGAATTTGGTCCTAACAGAAGCCAGTTCATTTATGATCATATGCACGCCCTCTAACCCGGTGTCAATTTATTTCGTATTTTGGCACAACAAAGACCCCACCAAATGACTATTTGTGCTCCTGTTCAGGCTCTTTATAACTGGCATCCGGTATCTCAGCTCTCCTGCTGATTGGCTGATTGGCTGATTGGCTTATTGTGTATTAATAACAGTGTTCATGGTAGGTTTTCTACGAGTACATGCAGGAATAAAATTGTAAATATGTAGTCCAATTTTGTTTGCGCATGAAATTTTCATTACAATCCTGAATCATTTCAAAATATATTGTTTTTCTGTATGTTGTTGTTTTAAGATACTTTATATAGCTATGTAGACCATAATCTATACGTCCATATCATGCACACAAAATGTTTTTTGTGTCTTTATTATTTGCTGGTTTCTCCATTAAGGCAAACACTGTAACACAGTGGATTACCATTGGCATTGAGTTTTTTAAACATTATGCATAATGCTCACCATGTCAAGATGCCTAGACCAGTCAAGCGGGCTAGATTGACACATGAAGAATATGATGACTATGAACATGTTGTTCAGTCGTACTTCAGGCACACAGAAAATTCTCAGGTTGAAAAGGGAAAAGTCCTCTAACCAAGGATGCTCTCTATACCAACATTTTTTGTTAGTCCTAATGAATGCCGGTTTAGAGGGTTTCCACTGTATTTAAAGCTTTGAAGTTACAGCAAGCAGTCAACTGGAACTGACCTCAAACACCCCAAAGCTCACTGTCTGGATGAAATCTACTTCTTCTTCGGGTCGACACTGAGCCATGTTGGCAAACGTTGTCAGCAGGTATATGGTCTCTGATGTCTGAAGACTCAACAGATTGTCTGCCAGCTGCTGTCTGCTGTCAGGATCTGAAAACAGGAATGGCTAATACTGATTCTTCAGTTAAGATGAATCTGCATGACTCATTAATATCGCTTAAGCAAAAGCATCTTATTGTGGTCTTTCACAACTTCTTTAAGTGAGTTTAACATAGAGTGAGATCTGCTAACATTACTAATGTTTCAACATCACGTCAATATCAGCATAGCTATGTTCCTGGTACTCCTCCTCCTATACAACATTACAAGGACTGATCTTCTGCTACCACTATGACAAACACCTACCTTAAGATATCCCTGATAATGGCAGTGTTCTACTGGGGAAAGAGTGTGAACGTACCTTTAAGATATCCCTGACAGTGCTCTACTGGGGGTAGCGTGTCAAGGTTGAGGGTGTGACTCTGTCCCTGGTGTAGCACCCACAACAGCTGCCACATGCTGTCACTAGACACACACGTGTAAGGCATGTCTGCCATGAACTGCCACGACCCCAGTCTGAAAGAAGTATACAATGATAAAAACTGTCAAACTGAACTAAAACCATCTCCTTAATACTACTGCTTTTGGTACAACTCCAAACCAAAGACTGAAGATGTTTCCTTGTTAAATGAAATTTTGGAGCCATGCATCAGAGAACAATGCTGATACTTTCGTTCATACTCATACCCTCCCCTTCCCCACTCAAATTTACAGAAATTCTAATAAATTTGGCACTTGAAAAAATTTGTCTCACATACAGCATTACAACTACCTGTTCCAGAAACAGGGAATTTAGAACATGTATCTTATAACACTTCACCCAAACACAACCAATTCATGATGGACCCTTCTTCAAGAGTGTGTGTGTGTGTGCACGTGTGTGTACGTGTGTGTGTTCAAGTGTGAGCATATGATTATTTACTGTATCATCAGATTCATGCTGACATCCAATTCAACAACTTGCTAGGTGCCTTTGATATTTTGTTTAACTGCATCATTTGCAAATCATGTGCACTGAGCCACTCACAATGTAATGTTTCATCATAGAGAGATCTTGATTATAAACCAAACTCTCTTCAATCAATATATTTCTTAATCAGTACATTTTCAGTAAGTGATATGGATAGTGGACTCTCACTAGTCAAGATGAAGGACACAGAAGGGGCATAATTCATAATAGCAGTCACTGGTGGGTCAAGCCAAGAGATTGAAAGCCTGCTTGACAATAACTGAAAATAGACTCAACAGCAGAAATGCGATATGTGATACATTGAATAAGTTAAAAAACAATAAGTAACATTTCAACCTTTAAATGTTGTAAGAACAGTAAGATGTCACTGAACAAACATAAAGCAAGATCCATGTAAATTACTAAAGAATCTATTAAGACTGTCTCTTTCTAAATTCATATTTGCAAACAACAAAATAGATTGAAATATCCAATATCTTTCTTGACCCACCCAACAGAATTTGCTTAAGAGGTGACAATCTGTCATAAATCCTCATATTGTTCAACAAAGGTAACACACAAGACAAAAGAATGTTTGTCTTTTTCGCCCAATACGCTTATCTCATCGGGTACTATGACGTGATATTTTCACAATTGCTGCTACCAAGAGTGAAAATATCATTCTATTCATGCTAAGAGATGAGACAATATAAAGAAAACACAAACATGACATTTTTATTATGTATTTCTTGCCTGATCACCCAAATCCATAGCGACATTGAGCGAGCAGGATCAGTGAGCTTAACAGCAAAAGAAACAAAAGCTTCGAAAAAAATAATGAACATTTGTGTTTATGTCTTCTATCTAAAAACTTGATGAAAAAAAACCAGCTGCATTTCTATGGCTCTTCAGTATATAATGCCACATCCACAGTACTCCAGTTATATGGTAATGGGTTTAGTGTTACTGAGGAAGCGTGAAAGTAGCTTTGCCTTCACATGTTATTTTGCTTGAAATTCAACATCTTCACATAATTAAATATTTCACTGCAAAATACATAATAAAATGCAACACATCTAATAAGATAACCAACAGATCAAACTTCCAACCAAAGTTCCACTACTATAACTCAGGCCATGAGGGAAATACACAGCTTACAACCATAAACCCAAGAGAAAACACACAAAACTTGAAAAGGAAATTTCATCACAAAAATTTAAATTTAACCAAATGTGCAGCAATTATCATCACAGTAATTACATGGTTTACTCACAAGTCTGACTCATGAAAGCTGAAAGTTTAGGAAAAGTCCTGGTCATATCCAGTGAATGAAGTAAGACCAAATTCAGGCCAGTATCAGAGGCTCCTTTCACAAAGCAACCTTTACTATGGTTAAACTTAACTCCCATACTTAGCACTGCACTAAGGTTACCTTAGGGACTTATGATCACCTTATTGCTTTGCAAAAGGAGGCCCTGGGCTGGTTACTTCAAATGTTACCTGACCAGAATGGATTTAACCAGACCAGACAGTCCAAAAAAAAACCGTCCTAATTTTTCATTATTGTTAAGTGGCTATTTAAATGATAATTATTAAATTTTTATTGTGTTCATTTAAATTCTGGCAATCTTATTGGTTAACTGGGAACATTTCTTTTGATTTCATTTCCCAGTGAATCTAAAAAATAAGCCACACCCAACAAATCGGACTACTTTCGGACCTGAGGAATGTCGGGGAATTCCCTTGCACTCGGGTACCTTAATTAACTTTGGATAAACACTGAAGTGATACACTGTGGTTATGTAAACAAACAACTCAAAATTATCTTTGAACGTTAATAACGTTGTAATGCCTCGACAAGAGCATGCGCATGTTGGAACATCAGTTCATGGCATCGCAATCCCAGTCACATCACAGCCTCTTTCCACTTGCACAAATACTGCTGCCACTACCTATCTCAGTTCCACTAACTTCATGTCTTTAGGCTTCATTTCCAATTTTCACTTTTCAAACTGTGTCTTTCCGTTCATTGGTATTAATTCAAATGTTTGAACTTGAAACTTTACCGTTACCAGAACGCGTCACGTTGTGTTGTTCTGCTCTGATTCCCCACCCAATGTTAGCTTGGTTGATTGACAGCTGTTTGGGGGTGCTCTTTGCTGATTGGCTAATGGTTCGGGAGGCATGTCATTTTATGTAAATGAGTCACTCTATCACCGAAAAAGTTAACTGGTGGTAAGGTAACAAAGACATCTGCTTTGATGAATATGATTGAGTTTAAATAAAATATTGTTGAAAGCCTATAGTATTTGTTGTTGAATTTAATTATAAGGATTGACTGTGTATTTTTTTTGCTGCATTGAGGTATGACGTGGATTCTCACAAAAGTGTGCCCATTGGTTTTTAGTTTCATACTTCAATGAAACGAAAGAAATACACAGTCAATCCTCAAATATATGTCATTGGGGTACTTTGAGCTTGCAATATCAAAATTCAATGTTCAAAGAGTAATTGTCAAGTCGAAACGTAATGCTAATTTGTAAAAAGGGCTTTAAGATGTAGCCCATCTCGGGCAGTTGGATAGGCCTTATTTCACACACTGTCACATGATTGAAAACTTTCCTTACATCTCATATTTATCAAGTAGTCCCTGGGATTCATATTCCAATATTCCAAAGTCAGTGGGACCAATTATAAATAAAAAGATTGCACTTAGGAAGTTTTTCAACAGAACATCTGTCTTATACTAATCTTAAGACAATAAATTTAAGTGTAAGTTAAAAATATCATAGTCTGAGATGACTGACCCTACTTAGGTATTATCAATAGCCAGGCTCAGACAAGATGGTGGCCCTGGAAAGTTTGATTCCAATAATTCTGACTCAAATTTATATGCCAAGTCAAATAATATACCTTATTTAGTTGTGCTAAGTGTTTACTAAAATGCAGTGTTTGTTTTGAATTTTTTCCAAACGCTAGAAAACACTGGAAAAAACATATCAATAAATATGTTAAAGATAAACAAATAAGCGTTCATTGTGTAAAGGCCATGTATCTGTTCTGGTATTATTTCATTCAATATTTTTTGCAAAAAATTGTGTCAAACTACAAATCAGCCTAAGCCTTAACCGTGACAAATTTACGTGAGACTGGTTATTGTGATTTCTAGGAATTTCATTGCAATTTGTTCTGCATTCATGCATCAACAAACAGGATTCTTCTTTCTTCTGTGATAACAGAATAAGTGCATCTTGTGCTCCGTTATTACATGGGACAATGCTATTGATGTCATGTTGTCTTCAGTTATTTTTGCATTGATCGTTTTAATAAAGACATTCAGTGCTGGGTTCTATGCCAAGCAGGAGACACCAGATATGGACTTCACACATTATACCCATGAGGGGAATCAAACCACGGTCTTTGTGTGATGAGCGATCACTTTAACCACTAAACTACCCCACTGCCTCATCGCGTTTGGAGATACTAAAGTTGAAACTAACAATTTAGATTGTTTGTGTCCATATTTTTACTGTTACATCTCCATAAACACAAGTCAAAATTTTAGTACAAACATTTCATAATGAAGGAGACCTACTTCTGTGCGGTGAGGATGCAGTAGGTGGACCTCATGAAGAACTGGTCAAACTCCATCTGGAGTCGCTTCAGTGTGTCTGGGGTCAGCCGGTCGGAGTTGTGGGCCTTGAAGTTCAGCCAGTGGTCAGACACGAAGGACACAGTTTGTCTGGAAGAAGGAGGCTGGACATTGTAAGTCATTTCATGTACAAAGCACACAGCACAAACATCCGGGTATTTCAGGAGGCACAGACAAATGTGAACTGATGAAACAATACTCTAATAATCGCAAATCTATGAAAGGCAGTAGAAGTGGAATGCATAACAAAAACAAAATTTATGGATGTCACAATAAAGAAGTTGACATCCATAAATCTTGCTTTTCTCATAAGCATGTCAACATGATTTTTGGTTGAGTCTCATCCAGGATTCAAACCTACACTCTCACGAGTCAGTCACCCAACTGGAAGAACACAAAGCAAACCATCTAACCCACTCAACTCCAAAGTTTCAACAAAAATGGCATGTTTTGAGTATCCCTCTTACAAGTCTAAACTGGCATGTCTCCAAGAAAGTGCTTATTTGTAAAACATGCTGTCTGTACCTGATCCCAGAGAACATACCTGATCATCTTTCCCAGCCTCTTGTACAGCCGTCTGTACCTGATCCCAGAGAACATACCTGATCATCTTTCCCAGCCTCTTGTTCAGCTGTCTGTACCTGAGCCCAGAGAACATACCTGATCATCTTTCCCAGCCTCTTGTTCAGCTGTCTGTACCTGATCCCAGAGAACATACCTGATCATCTTTCCCAGCCTCTTGTACAGCCGTCTGTACCTGATCCCAGAGAACATACCTGATCATCTTTCCCAGCCTCTTGTTCAGCTGTCTGTACCTGAGCCCATAGGACATACCTGATCATCTTTTCCAGCCTCTTGTTCAGCTGTATCTACCTCGCCCTACAGAACATACCTGATCATCTTTCCCAGCCTCTTGTTCAGCTGTCTGTACCTGAGCCCATAGGACATACCTGATCATCTTTCCCAGCCTCTTGTTCAAGTGTCTGTACCTGATGCCAGAGAACATACCTGATCATCTTTCCCAGCCTCTTGTACAGCCGTCTGTACCTGATCCCAGAGAACATACCTGATCATCTTTCCCAGCCTCTTGTTCAGCTGTCTGTACCGGGCCATGCAGTATGTCTGTAGACCTGACCCCAACAGGTTCACCCAGCAGGTACAGAAGGCAAATGTCCTCATTATGTCCACCTCTCGAGAGTGTTCAATGTTATAGTGAGACGTGCCTGAAAAAAATCCATTATCAAATGTAACTGATTTTCTGGCAATGCAATACATGGCCCATTTTCAATATTATAATGGCAAAACAGAGATACAGTTGAACCCTATATTATCTCTACTTGTAACAGCTTGCATTACTCTCAGATGTATCACACCTTTCACAAAGGTGACTTGATCTTGAATCTTTGTATTCTGGTACAAGACTTGCGACAACTTGTATTAAGTTTTCTGATTTCTTGACCATGTTAGCATGAAAATTGTTCCTAACTTATAACAATTTGATTTTAGTGGCCACTGGGCAAAAAAATACAAATGCTCATCAGTTTTCAAGCTCATCACTTTGACCTTTCAAGTGAAAAGTTAACATAAGTTACTCTTTGATCCTGGTAAGTCAAAAAGGTTGGATTAGAATAAAACAAGAGTATTTTAGCAAAAAATCCAGTCAGGTCTGATTGTTTAGTGAATTTTCATGAGGTCATTTAGAAAATACATCTCTCTCTCCAACTTTTAAGTTATGTTACACTTTTAAATCATGTAGGATTATGGCCTGATATATATGTTCATCACATTGGCAGCCTAGTGATGAAACCTGGTCTACATTCAATTTGGGGGCTAGTGAATTATTTTGTTGGTAACTTTAAGGCATAGCTTGCCTGACTGGTTTTCAAAATTTCGAAACTATTTTGCACAGTTGTCATGTAATTTCAGTGTCCTGGAAGGTAGTACATCCCCCATACCTGACTCATCTATGGTGGCCTTCAGTACATGGGCAAACACTGCAGTAATGGGGAACTGCATCAATATGGCCACTATGTCATTCTCATGGAGGTACAGCCAGGCATGTGTTGGGTCTTCATCCTGCAGGAAATAGAATATATGCCACATATACACAAGGAAAACACAGTTGATTAACACAAGATATAAACAACATTCACACAAGATATACACAAAATAAATACAGACAGTAAGAATTATACACAGATTGGTCAGTTGATTTGTTTGATTCTTTGGTTTGTGAGTTTGTTTCTTTAAAGCAGCACTCCTCAAAATTCGGGTTATACCAGCTAAACTTGACTACACTATCCAGTGACTGCCCTCATGAGCAACAACCATATAGTCACAGTCCAATCACAGACAAGTCACAAAGTCTGACCCATTGCGAGGGAACACTCTCACCCAGAATCTCTATTGGACTTTCTGCCTAACTGAGTCTTACTTTTGCCACTTTTAGCAATATTCTGGCAATATCACACCAGACATGGACTTCAGACATTGTACCCATGTTGGGTATCAAATCCAGACCTTAGTGTGATGAACAAATGCCTTAACCACTAGGCTACTACACTGCCCTTATTGCTCAGTGACTGGTGTTCAGAAAAAAACATGTATTAGGAGTAGGACATACCTCTTCCCCATCTGAGTCGACGAGGATCCAGGTGTTCTCCATCTGCATGCTTTCATTGGTAAGGGATGTCCTCATCTGACTCATGAACTCCTCACGGGATCTGAACAACAACAGTTACCTGTTTCAGACCAACATGTGCTAAACATGACTATTTTCCTGGGGTTGTCACAGTGACTGGATGTATACTAACTTTATAAAGATGCTCATAATTAACTGACAAATGTTACAAACTGGGTTTCCTTTGTCCCAATCGCATGCTGTCTACTTCAGTTGAATAGTATATAACAAGACCTGGCTGTAACAAATTGAAATTAGTGGTAGCTTTGATTTTCTTAAGCTCTGGTAGATTGTTTCATTTAGATATTTGTAACTACTCATCTCCCTACAAGAAGACTCATATACCATTATTGTCCAGGATCATGACAAACCAATCAAATCACGCATAGTAAAACGCATTTCAAAACATGAAAATGGCTCAACCGTTGAACTTTGAAACTTCGCTAAACTATACAAAGCACAATTTAAACACAAACTTTGAGCTAAAGGACAAACAAGTTTCAACACTGAAACATATTTGCAAAGGGAATTACCATATTGCTGTTTTGCGGTATGTAGGATATTCTTAGAGCCGTGTTTGGACATTCAGAGTTATCTTTCCTTGATAATAGTTCTCGAGTGTTTTCATCTCCATGCCTCTTTGTGCTTAGACAGGACCAAACCGTAAACATGGCCACAAGAGGAGTACGAGATGCCATCCGGCTTGCCGGAATGACATGTGTAGTTACGAATGTCATTTTGAGTTTCATATTTTCAACGTGACTAGAAATATGGAAGCACAAGAGCAAACAGCGTCTTCTGTCCTCCACACTTGAGTGTTGAATAACAGAGATTATCGTGAGTGAATTTAGTTTTACTTCGCACTCAGCAATATTCCAGCTATATAGCTGTAAATAATCAAGTCTGGATCAGACAATCCAGTGATCAACAACATGAGCATTGTCTACACAATTGGGATATGATGATATATTGTCAACCCAGTCGGCGAGCCTGACCACCCAATTAGTCACCTTTTACGACAAGCATGGGTGTCTGAAATCGGATTCTAACCCGGATCTTCACATGCTAACCAGTTAATGTGTAAGCTATGTCTAATTCTGCTCACTGTGTAGGGAAGAGTAGAGTTGCCAGTGCAGTAACAAGATGATCCAGCAATGGGCTCCCAAAGGCTCCCTGCATGGAGCTGGATCCAGGCTCAGGAACCTGTATCAGCTTGGTGGCCCACTTCCCAACCCCAGCTGGACATCGCAAGATGTGATTCAGGATGAACAGGTGGTCATCAAATGTTGCTACTCTCAGAAGCGCCGCCACCTGTCAGTTTACAACAACCATATTACCATTTTAACTCTACTTCTTTCCTGAGTCTATGAGACGATATACCTTACAAAACTGACAAAAAGATTAGCCACAGTATCACTGGAATTAAAATTAACAAACACTGTAATTGTTCCTTCAAGAGGTCAAAACTAGAATTGAAGGATCTGTAACTGATCTAACATGACCTTTAACGCTGAATTTCATATGTTGAGAGAAGGAGCAGTACACGAATACTGTTCTCGGAGGTCTGGCTGTGATGTGAACTAAATGGAATGTAAGAAATAGTATCAGAAACATTTTTGAGGAAAGAGTTTACAAGGGGGATACCTGAAATGGGCTTCACACATTGTACCCATGTGGGGAATTGAACCAAGGCTGGTATGTGGGTGGGTGGGTGAGTGAGTGAGTGAGTGAGTGAGTGAGTGAGTGAGGTAGGGAGCCGCACTGGTGGGTGAATTGCAACTCTTCAGTTGACTGAGCCTAGACTGTGCCATTGGTGCAGTGAGGAAGCTCCGTGAACCACTCACCAGTCTGTCAGTCCACTGTCTGATGTTGGTAACAAATTCCACATCCTTGATGGGGCGTCGGTGAAACACAAACAACACAGATATACAATCCCGCAACTTCTGGACCTGATGCTGAATGTCTGCTCGGTGGCTAGCCGATGCTGCAAGATATGTCACCGTATAACTAATAAATAATACAGAAAGTCAGTGAACATAATAAATAGGTCATATGTGTATATGGGATTAAACTTGTCTGTAAGTACTGATTCTGGCACTTTTGTTAGGCTGACGCCCATCCGGAATATAAAGCCATACTCTCAGCGTCAGGCACCAATTCACAAGCACACAATCAGCCATCTAGCCAGGCTAAAGTCTTTCTACTTCACCTAAACACAACCCACTGATAATACAACAAGGCTCCTGATTGGCCCATGAGTTATCCAGTGGATCCAGTAAAGTTAAATCTTGAGATAAGATGTATCGTTTTGGAGACAGAATATATCGATTCTTCAGATGTATTGTTATATTGGAATTCCAACCTTATTTAAGAAAATGTATACCTGAATGTTGTTACATGTAAAAGTAATGAGAGATGTTTCTACATTGACAGCAACAGTCATCAGAAGATGACAAATCCCACACAAATTTGAAAGAATAAATCATTGTGAGAGTTACTTAAAGTCCAACTTGATTCTTTTAGTCTAGGTCCAAATTCCATCCATGGAAATCATGAAATAATAAATGCCCAAAATTTGAAAATAGCAAAAGGCACTACTTCAAGATCTGTTTGACATATGTGCCAAGTCTTGTAGAATGATAGTGAACAGTTTTTGAATTGTGCTTTGAAAAAAGCCCACTCCTCCCTTTCAAGACTAAGTCCAAAATTAAACGAAAACTGACAAAAATCTGCAATAGGCAAAAAGCACAAGAAGAGAGGGAGGAGAGAGGGGATAACAATGGTTTCCCGAGGCTCTATAAGCTTCTTTATATGTTTCATGTCAGTAACATTTGTTAGAATCTATGCACTGTTTAATTTTGTTTGTGCAGGCCTCATCTGACTTGTTCTACTACCAATGGTTTGTCAGAAGCTCCTTCAGAATGGAATCATATCAGGTCTTAATACAACTGGTGAAAATTTAACAAGTGAACTATGAACCAAATTTAGTGTAGATGAACATTCTGTGCCTGTTAATTCTGTCAAATGAAAGGCTGTGGAGATTTGCACCCACCATTAACTGGAGTATTCTTGGGGATGTCTCTCAGCCCAGGGGAGTTCATGAACAAGTTGTGAATGTAGGATTCAACTTGTAGCCTGAAATAGGACATTTCATATATATTTCAGGATAATACATGTAAAATTTACCACATACAGCATAGTGTTGTAAGAATACACCAAGGGTAGGTAACTCTGCCACACAATGATCATGAGAATGATAATGATAATGTAACACTGATGATCATTATAATGATAATTGACAGTGCTTTGAGTCACTGTCATGTATGAAGTTAAGCTTATGTTGTTGATCAAAGACATGAAATACAGCTGGAATATTGCTGACAGTGGTGTCAAGCAATGAACAAATAATATGTAGTTGTGATACTGTAAGCCTGAGGTATACTGACTTGGAGAGCTGCGAGGAGTATGCGTGTAGGGTAAGCTCCTCCTGTATTTGGTCCCTGATGGTCTGTAGAGTCACCTGCATGCTGTGTAAGGAGTCCTCATTCAGTTTGCAGGTCTCATACAGATGTGTGGTTGACACCTTGGACCCATCCCCGCACATGGACTGCAAAAGAAGTGTCAGGTGAGTAGAATACTTCGTTGGAATAAGGGAACAGCTGGTTCAGTATGACAGAAACACTTGGTGATGGAACATATCTTTGAGGTTGTCAGAGCCAGAAAATTCTCAGAATACTCACATCACTAGTTGAAAAGTCATGACTGAATATTTCTTGATGACTCCAAGAAGTTTGTGTACGGGAAATTTCATCACTTTAAAGAACGAATAAACTTTTGATTTTTGCACTCTTACGTATAAAAGACTTGTGGACAGTCTTAAGAGGAACACCAAATTCATTCTTCAAAACCTTTTGGTTAATTAATACCTAATGATTAAATGTTGTCAAAAAGTCGTCTGCTTCACTCTCGCCTGCCAGTGAAACCACAGACAGGTTATGTAACTCTGATGCCAGAGCTCTGCAGCAAACCTCAGTGATGCCATGTGAGGAAGGATTTTCAGCTAGTTGTATATAAAATGTGTAAGAAGCTCAACATTTTAATGATTTCTCAACATCAACAAAGACATGCCAAATCGCTGCATTGCTGTCAAATGCTCCAAGGTGTTGGGTAGTGGTGACACCATGCAGAGATTTCCACAGGAACCTGCAGTTCATGCTAAATCGAGTGCAAATCGAGTGTTGTAGGATATATTAAATGGGATGGTTTCGTTTCCAAGATAGAAAATGCTATTTAGATTTGTTTTCATTGAGTTCAAGAAAATCAAAACTACTTACAAGTTGCAGTAAATGATTGATGACCAAAAGGATTTTGCATGACACAACTTCAACATAATGATTTTTTCCTTGGAATCAAGTTGTGGTCAAAGTGACAATTTCCTAAGTAGTATCATATTCTCACCCATCTCGCTTCCTGGGGTGAAATTGTTATGTTATAAGCAACGTCATGCAAATTCCGTTGTCCATCAGTCAAATACATACCTTATTCCCAGTAGATTTAGATTTTGATTTTGTAACACAGTGAAAACAACCCTAAATAGCACTTATTCTCAGACTGGTGAATGCTCATGACAGGCCACTGCCATGTTTTAAAATTGTGGCATTAGGGCCAAAAGTTGGTAGGAAAATGAATTAGATAATGGTTTGTTTTTATCAAGTTAGAAAAAAAAAACCTATTACCATATCATCATAGAGAAACTCAGCAAAATGTTCTTAAGGTTCAAATGTCCCCAAACTTACAAACAAAAACCCAATAAAACACAAAAACAATATACGACATGCACACCATTAGAGTCCCAAGAAGCCAAAGAATAAGTTCACGGAATTCCAAAGAGCTTTTTCTGTAGAGAGGTGGATTACATTCCCTATTCCTGTAGTTCGTTGTACATATATGGTGGAGGCATACAAACAGTTACCCATTTATCCATTTACTTGCACAAGCACCACTGTTTGCCAGCTTTGCCATCTTTGAGGTACACAGAGGACCACATTTCTCCACGTGTTTACCTGAGCAGTGATGGACTTGGTGGTGGTGATCCACATCTCCTCCTGCAGCTTCACATAGTTCGACTGCAGCCCCTTCACGTCCTCCTCTGCACTGATCAGATTCTTCCGTGAACGAAAGTAGCTCAGCAGAATCTCGTAAAACTCATGGCTGTCTTTCTTTGCTTCTTTCTATATGTAGAAATTACACCACATGCCATCAGACATATTCTGTTACGTGCACAACACAAACAACTAAACACTGGTATGTGATAACAACTATAGAAGCCAAATAATCAACAACATGTTTGAATGAGGCATCCAAGCTAAAACTGTGATGGTATTTCAGAAAGATAGAACTCAAACACCAGTCTCAAGTTCTACTCTGCTTTAAGCAATATTCTACTAATGTCATTACTAGGGACACCAGAAATGGGCTTCACACATTGTTCCCATGTGAAGAATCAAACCAGAGTCTTCGATGCAACAAGCAAACACTTTAACCACTAATCTTGTAACTTAAGTGAATGTCAAATTCACATAACCTCTCTTTTAAATTTGAACTTGATGGAAACAATTTGATGACCAAATTTCAAAAATTTCAAATGGAAATTTGAACACATGGAAAATAGATCGGACATAAAACATGGTATATTAGTCTTAAGACATCATATTAATCTGATCCTTGTCCCACAGTGATCTAAATGTTTAGAACTATAAATCTCTATCGTACAGACCTGTATCGGAACAAGTGTAGTAAGACAACTTGTGGTATAAGCTCTTCCTGGAATAGAGCACAGGGCCCTGTATCACAAAGCTATCATAAGTCTAAAATCTCTTAACTTTTCTTGTTCTGTAACACAAAACGTACAATGCTGACAGAAAAGTTACAAGATCTTAGGCTTATGTGAGCTTTGTGATTTATGGTTCTGTGCTCAAGGACATTTCCATACAATCAAAAATGAATAAGATTACCACTATCCTTAGGTTTCTAAAGTCAATCACTGGAACATATATTTTTCCAAATTTTAAATATCCTCTTCCTTCTTTACTCACCAAAACAAAACTTTCAATGAACTGTGGGTTTTTGGCAAGTTGGGGGTTATAGTACAATGCCTGGATCTGCTCAATGGTCATGGGCTTGAACATCTGGGTTGTTGTCTCACTGTACACCTTCCTGTGAACAACCCTCTCTCTTGCTGCTGACTTCGGCTGTGGAGCTGAAGCGGGAACAGCCGTTCTCTCAGCAGTCCCAGTCCCAGCCTCTGCTGACTCTTTATCACTCTTGGGTACGGGGAAGGCTTCAATAGTTTCTAACACATCTACCAATTTACTTTTGGGTTGTTGCTCGTTTAATTTCACAGCAGCTGGTTCCGGTTTCTTTGGCTTGGTAACAAATTCATAGGAGTCATCAGCACTATATTCTGATTGAGATTCTTGACGAGACAAGCCTGTGGCACCTTGTGTCCCCTCATCTGTTGAAATGTCACCTGTTATACCATGAGCTTTGTGAAGTTCTTTGGTGAACGTTGATGAAGGCACTGCCAGAGGAGGCTCCTGTTGCATATACTTTGGTGTTTCATGGTCTTTACCTGCTGAGTTCAGGTCATCACTCTGGTCAATATGATCAGCATTTTCAGCTGCAGCAGTGTCTTGCTTGATGTCAACAGCAACACCAGGGATTGCTTCCTGTTTGAGAACATCATCTTCGTTGGAAGATGCTACAGTGTCAGCCAAGACAGTATTTACTTCTTGTTTGGGAACATCATTATCTTCATTTAATGATCCAACTGTTTTAGATGAGAAAGGGGTTTCATCCTGTTTGGGAACATCGCCATCTTTATTTGATGATGCTACAGTTTCGGGTGAGCCAAGGGTTTCATCTTGTTTGGGAAGCGAATAGAATGTGTCAGTTTCTTCCTCCACACTTTCCTGTGCATAAACAGTGGCAGCAGCACTAGCACTGTTTAGAACTGGAACAGGCACAACAAGGACAGAAGGCAAAGACGGATACATGTGTGTAGCTTCTGTCTGTTGTTTAGAATCATTTTCTTCACCTTCATTAGAATCCAATAAGCTTGAGACAGCATCTAACTCTTTCACAGGTTCTGTGCTGGACACAAATTCTCCCTGCGGATCAAGAAGAACGTTAATAGTTGGTTCTGAAACACCTTGAACTTCACATGAACTGCCTGTAGCAGGTTCTTCAGACAAAGCTTCTGATCCTGTGGATGTGTGTTGTCCAGTATCAATGATAACTGCACCAACTCTATCAGTAATCCCAGACACCAGCACATCCTTCTCTGTATCTTTACACACATCCGACTCTGTCCTTACTGGCTCTAATCCAGGATCAACATGTATATCTGATGTCCTTGCATCCTGAAGGTTCTTAACATCTGTGGCCAAGTTTGCTTCTGGAAGTGAATGTTCTGTTTCAGATGGAACTTGTTCCCTAGTGTCAGCTCTTGAGAGGCCTTGAAGCACAGGCTCAACTGAATCTGAAGTTTCTTTTTCACACTCATCTAACCTTTTGGAAAGAGGAGAATCAAAGCTTTCTTCTTTCTTTTTGGCCCTTTTGTCTTTTCCATCTTTCTTATTCTGTAGACAAAATCAATTACAATTAGAAATTCTGAAAAAGATACAGCACTTACAAAAAATACACAAGTCTGATGTATCACAGCATTCACCTGTGTTGGTGCTATTGCAACATTACAAAGGCTGATGACATGGGAATATTCTCACTATCTGTGTTATTTGATGAGCTTCTCATAAGTATCTGTCACATGATAAGTATGGTTTGTGCTAACTGGATCACTTATCCCCTCTGTGTACAACATACCAAAACCAAATACGAAACATAGCAAGCTGAGTGAGTGAATGAGTGAGCGCGTTTAGGTATACACCTCCTCACCAACATCAAAATTTTCGAAATATCTGGTGAAACCAGTAATGAGCTTCACATACTGTACAACATGGGGAATCAAACCCAGCCAAGTCTTTGTGACGAGTGAATGCTTTAACCACCAGGCTACCCCATCGCCTTTCTCAGGTTCAGATTACAGCAATGTCTTCGTGCATTATGCAAAAGTGTGTCCTTGATTTAATTCTCTATACCACTGACTGATCTCATGTCAACAGTTAGTGAGAGCGAGTGAGTTTAGTCTTACACCGCTTATACTTTTATAGGAATATTCCAGCATTTTCATGGCGGGGGACACCACAAATGAGCCTCCCGCATTGTACCATGTGGGGCATCAACCCCAGGTCTTTGGAGCGACGAGCTAACCACTAGGCTACCCAACTGCCCTTCATGTCAGACAGTTGAAATTTAAACTCACATTGGCAATATTCCAGGCATATGTGACTCTCATATCAGTAAAGACAACTGAGGTAAAATAAGGATAAAAGATTAAGTTACCAGTCTTAATAAATTTACTTTCTGGCAATTTTCCCTTCTTTGTGAAACCTCAAGATAGCAGTCTATAGCTCTGTTGGAAACATAGTTACCTGTGCCATACATTTTTATGCAAATGTATTTCCTGGAACTTTCAAGGTCCCTACTTGTCAGACACTACTTATGAGACACACACAAGTCATGTTTGATTGGGTCAGCAATTGATTTGTTGGCCCCATTCCATCGCAACAGGACTACAATATATTACCATGGTTACTGGTATTACTGGTATACAGCCACACACTGTCTAAAATTAAAATATGTAACCAAGAAAACATCTAATTTTTTTTTATGGATCAGAACAACAGATTAACTACATTTAGGGTTTTCGTATGTAGGAAATAGGATCTGCATAACCATTAGTGTCAATCACTGTTGAACATAATATATAGCAATATGGGCATCTGAATCAAAATATAATGTAGTACACTTTGTTGGCCACCTCATGGACTAACATTCTCACAGATGGTCTACATTTACAGCTAGTCAGCCCAATGGTCTGTTAAAATTTTGAGACAAGAAGTTACATGCATCTGAAAATATATTTTTCGAATTGAGCATCACATTTAGACTTGACAGTTACCGGATAAATTATCATATTGCAAGCTCTAGGTACTGACTAACTAAAAATTGAGTTGTTTTCTTTGGATTGTGTGGCTATATCAGTTACCATTCCTGATGTTTGGTTGGGTTTTTGGCTTATTTCACCCTCTGCAATTAGCAATATCAGACATCATCATCAACTGCCATTGTGTACAAATTTGATAGAGTACAATACCACAATTCTATCAAATAACCTCCATGACTTCAGAAAAAGAAAACAGGCAGAATCCAGAATCTGCTGACAAAAGCCCTCAATCGACAGGGAACAAGGACAACTGATCCAATCTGCCCACAGTAAACTGAAACAACACAGCTGTTATCTCTAAGTAAGCTTATAACCTTTGTATATTTTGTATCACTTCGGGTACGGCTGGCTTAATCCAGTTATTACTGCATTAATTATCAACATCACTTGTTGTTTTTAATCCATTTCATGCATACCATGCATTTCATGCTGTTTGTATCCATCCTTATCAGATGTATTTAAGTCTGTTCTGTGCTATAGTAATGTGTTCTTAAATAGTCAAGCAGCATTTTGGATTCAGTGAAAGTTTCTTGATGAAAGCAAATCATATATTATTTTGTGAAAATTGCTAAAATGTTTGCTTCCAATTTGACAATTTATGTCAAGTCTAAAGTTAGCTCAAAATCCAAAATGGCCCCCAAAATTTAACCAGAGAGCTGAAAAAGTTGCAAAACATGAAACAAATATAAGATTTTGATATCAAATACCATGCATATTTGGCTAAGGGATATATTTCTCATATCCTGAAAGTCACCAACTCTAGTTAGCCCTTAGTCTGGTACCCACCTCACAATCTAGTCACGTTATGATCATGTGAGTCAACCATTACATTAAAGAATGTAATATGTTATTTTTTCATTATTTAAAAGTGGTATTGTCCTTGAAGATTTAGACATAATTGCAATCACCTGTAAACATGATTTAGTCCTGAGTAATACATGTTTCATTTCGGAACAAATGCCGTGAAATAGAGAATGGATGACACGAATAAGAATGACTCACATATGGCAAATATTCCATAAAAAGGAACAAATACCGTAGGTCTAAACTACCCCAGCCATTAGTGAATGCAAAATGGACTTGTCCAACTTGTCAACACCCAGGATTTCTCTAGACAGAAACACACGTCAGTTATGTTAGATTAACTTAGTGTGCAGCCATTTGTCACGCACAGCAGGAAGGTGCAACAGGCAGGTTATGGAGGCAGAAGAAGACTCTGCTCTAGTAGAGTATAGTAGTGAAAACAAATACAAGGAAAATGCCACAGAGAGCAAAAAGAAGAAATAAGGAAAAAGGCTAAGCATTTCATGTTTCCCAAAGCTTCGTAGCACAATGTATGGGGCGAGATCAATGATAAGTCTGGTCCACTGAGACTTGTGACACATAGTGACTAGATATTACCAACAATCAGAATTTGCTATATTGATCACTGTAAGTTTACCAGAACTGTAAATCAAATTGAAATACAACGATAATTGAACAATTCTTCAGTATTGTCCAGATTGTCAGGACCCTTATCACCCAATGCATGCTGTACTGTTTAAGTTTACATATTTTTTCACCTAAAGCTATTTCAGTGATAACATGTAGATAATTATACATACATCCTTGCAATAACAATTTGAAACAGATGCACAGAATTTCGAAGAATGGTGAATCATATCAAATGCTGGTTTAGGCTGCCCTATTACACAACCATCCATTTATATGATCTTGAGTTTTTTATGAAGGAACTTTCACAAATGATAATTGTTTCTTGATAGCCACAGCATTTGTTCCATATGAAACAAACATTATATTAAAAATCCTATTTTCTTTTCTGATCACACCAACAAATAAAACCCTGTTACATACTTTAGGATGTGTGTGGGAGTTCCTACTTACACGTAAAAGATTATGTGTACGGGGAATGAAATAATTGTTCCGTATGTCCTATATAGGAACAAATGTGAAATGAAAAGTTTCAACGGAACTTTTACTATGTATTAGTGAGTCACATCAGCAATACTGCAGCCATATCATGATGAGAACAATTCATTTAATAAAATGAAAATATCTGGAAGAGTAAAACCTGTCGACAACGGACAGTAAAAATACTAGACTATCACAAATATGAACATAAAACTAGCATGTAAAACTAAAACACTGTAATCAGAGAAGACAATACAATATAAAACACGGGCTATAGATCACCAAGTACTGAAGGTAGATGACCATACTAGGGACCAAGGAGACTTACATTACTTTTGGTACCTGCTTGAGCCTAGCTTACTATGCGGGAACCAAATCCTTCATTATTAGTCCCTAACCTGAAGAATATATTCCCATTTCATACAAATTTCATGTTTGGAATTAACATAAGAAATATCCGGGAGGGATAGGGTAATATGGGGCGAGGTATAGGGCCATCTCCTATTCTTGCGTTAAACACATTTTCTGTCAAAATCGTCCATGCGTGACACCTAGCGGTTCTTTACCTTGTTTACTGGTAACAAGGAAGTGATCAAATTCTGTGAGTGAACAAAATATTGCAATGTCACGAAAATGGGTGAGTTTAGAGAAAAGAACCATAACACCATGTTTGTGATACACCAGGGGTTAATGATATTTACCCTGTCACAATGTGGTATCTAGTTAAAAAACAAACAGAAATATTCAGTCTCCAGCAAAAACATCGTCTGCTACACTACGACTCATTGACAAACAGAAATCACATGATTATCACTTGACTTCATTTTCACATGCTGTAAAAAGTATGGAAACAATTAAGGGCCATAAAGAGGAAGTGGGTCCAATCGTCATTGATAATCTGTTGTAACTAAGCTATATATGTCATGACATTAAATATAATAGTTTTAATGTGATACGTCTTCTAAACAGTAATTAATAAAACGAATACATGACATAAATTTCACATTAAAGATTAAATTTTTGAACAAAAAGAATAAAAATAATAATAGAAAAGTGACTTTGTAAAATAACCTTTTTTAAGTCATGACTTCTACATTCATTGCATTGTATCACAGAATTTCTATTAATAAAACGTAGATACAACATAGGTACATATATATATATATATATCTCAAAAGGTATTTTTTATTTGTCTTTTCGGGAGCAAAGGCTGGGGTAAAGAAGCCATAAGATAAGGACAATCTTCTAAAAGAGTACAAGGCTACCAGTACAGGAATGTCACTCTGTAGAGTTTGATGATGTTGCTCTTGACAGAACACCTGGACCTGACACACTATTAACAACTACAGAAGAGGAATCACTGGTTAACCATGTAAAATACATGGGGGAAATTGGATACGGTTAGTCTAAGAGCAACATCCAATATCTTGCAGCCGACTATCTCAAGTCAGTTAAGAAACATGTTAAGGCTAGCCACTTCTTAAGTAACAAGTGGTTCTGTGATTTTTTTAATCATTGGCCAGACCTTAAATTAGCCAAACCACAGAATCTACACCTAGCGAGGGGGAAAGGGTGCTTCTAAACAAGCAATAGATGAGTACTTCCGTGAGCTTCTATGGTAAGTACAACAGTTGCCCTGAGCACATCTTTAACATTAATGAAACTGGTGTGAGCATAGAACACAATCCATCAAAGGTTGTCTGTGGAAAAGATTCCAACCCCCACGTCATCACATCACCTAGATCGGCAAATATGTCACAGGGATGGAAATGACCCATTGCCATCCAGTGTCTTTTTTTCTGTCAGGCAAGCTAATTTGTATATCACTCTGTACCGTTGTCCAGTGGACTTTCCATTGTTAATTATGTTGATTACATGTATCTAAATAATCAACAAGAAAATCAGGTAGTATAGTGGAAAACTTTTCAGGGCAAGTGATTTTACAAGTGCCACTGTACCAGGGTACATAAGGAATTCAAGAATTATTTCCATCCCTGTGTCACAATCATTGCAGGGGCGAACACACTCGGAAATTATGTTCCTCCACTTTATGTTTTCCCAGGTTTTCCCTCTTGACAGGTGTGCCAGTTGGATCCAAAGGGAAGATGTCGCAAACTAGTTGGTCGACTTCCACCATTTTTGAGACCTGTGTGATGGATCATCTCGCCAAACATGCTGTATTAAAGGAAGGGATTGATGTCCCACCTACACTGATCCTTCATGACAGTCACAAGACACATATGTCTCTGACGCTAACTGACTGGGCGTTCTTTTTGTACTTCCACCAAACACCAGCCATTTGTCTCAAACTCTTGATGTTGGAGTATTCAGTCCCTTTAAGAATCATTATTACAGGGAATGTCAGACATATCTTCACAACAACCCTGGGGTTTCTATCACCAGATATAAAGTTGCCGCTTTGTCAGTTCAGTCATATGATGATTTAGCAAAGCACTTTTTGTCCAGACAACATCTCCAAAGCATTTCACAAGTCGGGAATCTTCCTGTTTGATGGAGGTGTCATCAATGAAGCACAGACAGCACCAGCGATTATTTATCCTACTGATGTCTTGACTGAAATTTCGGACACTACTCCTGTTACATCTACTGCAGCTGTTGGAACAACACCGTATGTGGTCATCCCTCTGACTTCCACTGGCACCAGTGATACAAATTGCAATGTGAACGCTCCACCTGTGACAGTCTGCGAATCACATTTGCCGACTAATACTTCTACTCTTGCTGGTGATTTTCTCGAAATTAGGAAAATAACAGTTGCCGAGAAGAAATCCAGAAGAAGGTTCGTTCTACCACTCAAGTCCATCACTGGAAATTTCATGAAAAAAACAACACCACCATCTTGAGGAGCAGTGCAAAGAAGCAAAAATCAAAATGTATACCTTCATCTGGATGTAAAAAAGAAAAACTAACTGATAGTAATGACATCATGTCATCAACCAAGGGGGAAGATGTACGACCTTCCACATCAGGACTGTGTGCCTGTATCTTTGCCAGAAATCAGTGACGATAGTGATGACTGTGACAGGTCATAAATCACAGAGGAAAAAAAATGCCATGCGTGCAACAAATTCCACACTCAGGAACTTCATTCCATCAAAGGCATTGTTTATCACCGGGGTCATCACTGGTCATTCACCTCGTGGATCTAGCATATGACAGACACTGATGTTAGAAGAGAAGACCCATCATTAAAAAATACTGATACAAAAAGGCTGTTGGTTTTTCAAAGAAAGTACACACCCATGATATTGATGATATTCTATCATATAATGGGACATAGTAGCGTTGCAATCTCTAAAATATTGTTACACTCTTGTGACAACACGATTCAAGCTATAGCAATTGCTTATTCAAACGAACAGAAGATAATGAAAGTGTGTAAATCTTGTCATCCTGTAATTCCTGATCAGATTCGTCTGCAAGCATAAAAAAGAAGATAACCACACTACAAGCTGTCATGACATGAACAAGAGTGACAACAGATATTTTTCCAAAAGCACATAGCAAATAAAACAGACTTTTTTTTCAAGCAAATTTTCAGTAATGAACAAAATGAAAGCCACCTTGCTTTTCCGAGGCCTTTCCCTCGCAGCTTCTGCCATCTTCGACTTTGTTTTGATCATATGACCAGTGGGTTTTCACGAAAAGTCAGAACGACGGCAGTGAAAACTGAAACGAAATATGAATAGTGGGTGATTGAATTTAGTTTTAAGCCGCATTCAGCAATATTCCAGCTATATGGCTGTGATCTGTAAATAATCGAGTCTGGACCAGACCATCCAACGATCAACAGTATGAGCATGTACAACTGGAAACCAATGACGTACAAATCAAGTCAGCCAGCCTGACCACCAGATCCCGTTAGCCGCCTCTTAAAAGCATAATCGCCTTTTATTGCAAGGTTGCTGAAGGCCTAGTGAAGGAGTAGTGAACTGACTGAATGTTGTCGCTATTTTTAGAACTGTTGCCTGAACCACTGGTACGTGAATGTTATGGGATGCTTTTCCCTGAGAGCCGGACCGGGCCGTATTAACAATGTTACTTGCTAATTAGTAATTACTCCGTTATCGACCAGAGGGAAAACATCTTTATTAAGGGAACATACACATTTGTCATTAATGAACAATCGTATACAACAACGTTTACCATAATAACGTCATTGCGACTAAATCACTTAAAACTCACGAATTGTGAATGGGTTGACCTAGGTTTCGCCTAAAAGAGGAATTGTTAAACGAAAAAGGATTCGAAACATGAATACTACAAAGCATTCCTACACACATTTCTCTTTGTTGAGTAAAGCGTTTACGTCTACATTCAAACAAATACTACTTTAGGGTGAGCCAGTGAGTTAAAAATTTACATCGCATCGACAATAATACAGTCATATCTCGATGAAAACAAGGTAATCAATTTAAAATAATTGACAGTGACTAGACTATCACAGATGTATAAAACTGGCTATAAATAAATTACCAACAACTGAAGGTAGATCACCAGTAGGAAGTATGGACACTTACAGTACGTTTGCTACTTTCACTTACCCTAGCTGGATTTACACCCACCCCGGCCTTCAGCCGCTGATGACTGTAGGAACATTTAGCGAACTGTTAAAATAACTAAAACAAAAACAAAAACAAAAAAAACAAAACAAAACAAAACAACAAAAAAAACCCCTAAAACACAAAACAAACAAAAGACTAACCACCCTAAACCAAAACATTTCAATTAAAGTAGAAAATTGCCAACAACTGAACCAAATATTAGAGACCTACATTTGCTGTATGGAGTGTCCTGACTGACTAACGGAATGCTGGAACCCACGTGCCCATGCATACTGGTCTCGCGGTATCAATGCCTAGTACAATCTATTCATAACACACTGTCCTTAAGACAGACCCACTCTCAAGATATTTTTTATATAAATTGTTGAAACAATTCTTCCTAATTCAGTATCTAAACTGTATCGCATATAGGTGGGGTTAGGGGCTTTTGTATGCAGTCTTATGTATGAGCCAGCATGGTGTGACAAATAATCATTAAGCTAAAGTGTGGATTCTTTCCTTAAAACATTTGAGAACATTTCATATCTCTTTCCAGGGCTACCTTTGGAGAAGAAATCGACATTTCAGCAGTTGAAGAAGATTTTCTTGTGACGGTCCCGGAGTAGAACAGGCCTTCAGCAACCCATGCTTGCCATCAATGGCGACTACGTTTGTCGTAAGAGGCGACTAACGGGATCGGCTGGTCAGGTTCGCTGACTTGGTTGGCACATGTCTTCGGTCCCCAGTTGCGCAGATCGATGCCCATGCTGTTGATGACTGGAATGTCTGTTCCAGACTTGATTATTTACAGATCTCCGTCATATAGCTGGATTATTGCCGAGTGCGGCGTAAAACTAAACTCACTAACTCACGTTTCTGACCACTCCTCAGAAACTTCGCAACCACTACTTGATCTCGTCTCCTCACGACAGTGGATTTATTACCTGGAACCTATCATAGAGTTAGTAAACGAGAGACAAACGTTAGCAAAACTCACCCAAACCCATCCATTCGTCGTGCCAATGACGTTAGTGCCAAATCAGGTTTTGCACGTGCAGTCGATCACGTGATCTTCGCATGGAAGTTTTCTCTATTTGCTCGTGTTTGCACTGGTCTCAAGAATTGAGAAAAAAACACACTTTTAAACCACACTTCTAATGGTACTTTAAATCCCACGATTGTCAAATGTGCAACGTGAACGTGCCGTTGGGATGTTGCAAGCGGGAAGATCAGTTATTGACGTCGCAAGAGCAATGAGATGCAGCAGTCGTAGTGTGTATGACTTGCGAGGTCGTCTACAATAAACTGGCACCACTTCTGATCGGCCAGGGTCGGGTCATCTACGTGTGATGTCACGAGCAGAAGACCGTCAAATCGTCCTTCGTCACCTTGACATATTTCTGCCGGCTACACGAACCAGGGCTGAGATATTTAGGGGTTGACCATCCTCACAGACCATTCGAAATCGGTTGCGGTTGCCAGTCTCCATTCTCAACGTCCATATCGTGGGCCAATATTGACGCCGTTTCATCAACGTCAGCGTCTGCTGTCGACCCAGCGTCACCTTCGACAGACCTGGAATCGAGTCGTCTTTTAGCGATGAATCCAAGTTTACCCTCAGATTCGCTGGCGGCAGGCATAGAGTCTGGAGACGATGTCATGAATGAGATGACCAGTGTTGTGTACTGGAAGTCGACAGATTCAGGGGCGGAAGTTGCATGGTGCGGGGTGCTTTCTGTGAGAAACCGTTTCCGACTTCTGGTCATCCGTGGAAACCTCTTAGTATGGTGGAATATTTAATATTCGGCTACATACAATATGCTCAGACTACTGATGTAGTCCCGCTGCAGATGATAATGCCGTGATATGTCCTTTTTATGATGCCTTTCTTGTCATTCTCACATCACTAAAGTGACATGAGAGTGGTGTCACGTTACCGCTGAGCGTCTCGCATTCTTTCGGGTGTCTAATGAGCTGACCAGGAATGGGAGCGTTTGCGATGGATCGCGCGTGCGAGAGACCAGAAGGTTTTATTCAACTCTGTATCCAGAGCGAGAGGGCATAACGTGAGATAGGACAAGTAAACTATCAAAAAAAAAAGCAAACAACAACCCAGAAAAACACACAAAAAAATACCCAACAGAACAAAGACAAAATCAAAACAAAACACACTCATAGACGAGAAATCGGTTGCGAAAATGTTGTATTTTCAAACATACATATCTCCTCCACAAATACACTTTAGAGCATGAAATTTTACACCAGTTCAGAAGGTAATGTCTATCCAACTAACTGGAATGTTTTAGATAACGGGGACGTTGAGCGCGATGGCGACGACATAGCACGACTTCCCCTCATGTCGGGTTTCCTGGGCTGTAAGATCAAACTTTCAAACTCTTCCGTACAGTTTGACCGGATATCTTCTGAAGTCCAGGCATCCTGACTGCTGTGCTCTCTCTCTCGTGGCAGTACGATCGCGCAACTGTGGTACCTGGATATACTATTGATCTTGGACAGCAGTGGTATCTCGAGGTCTGCCTGTACGGCGACGGTCATTTGTTATACATGTTTGGTTGAAACGAGCCAGCCACGATATTTTGCTGAGACTTTCAGACGCCTGGCAACAGAAGATTGGTAATCTATAGCATGGATCCTTTCAAAGGCGATGTCCCATATCGTGTCGCAGTCATTTCACCTTGAAACTCAAAACCAATGCCAGTAATCTGGACTTATGGCCAGACAGTGAATGCTCTTTGCTGCATAATTTCAACTGGAAGGTGATTTCTGTTACGCTGTGGCAATGCCTTTGTAAACCTTGTAAGATATCTCATCAAAACCAACATTTACAGGTAAAATCAATTTTTTACTAATGCAATAGTGTAAAAACATTTATCAGCACGTTTGTTACATATTTTGACGATTGTTTGAAGACAGTAGCTAATTAACAGATTTTTAAAAATACAAATCGCCTATGCGTTTCTTGTTTGGAATAGTATACAATGAAAACAATTTACAAGTTCATCCATGGAGTAACGGGATCGGGTGGTCAGGCTCGCTCACTTGGTTGACACATGTCATCGGTTCCCAATTGCGCAGATCGATGCTCATGTTGTTGATCACTGGATTGTCTGGTCGAGACTCGATTATTTACAGACCGCCGCCATATAGCTGTAATATTGCTGAGTGTGGCGTAAAATTACACTCACTCACTCACTCACTCATCCATGGAATATGTCATTGTAAGTCATAGTACTTATGACGATAATATTGTTATGATACGTGACATAAATACATTATTAATACTGACCTTTTAAAGTTTACGATATTGTTTCTTATGACGCAATTTTCTATCCAAACCTATGGCATTTTTTCCATGACATTTTTCTCCAACATTGGCACTACCATCTCCATAGACCTGACCAAAGGAAATGAACGGTGAAACAATGTGAGCATGCTACCAAGAGTGACTACTGATCAGACAACATAGTTTTATATCAATATATGGCAGAGCGGTTTCTGAATAGTATGTATGAGGTGTTTGCTATGAAGAAAAAGAAAGGACCCATGGCTGGAGACTAGTCGGAAAGAACTATTCACGCAGATTAGATTTAAACACGCCCGCAAAGACAAAATTATCAGACTGGATGGATGACAAGATCACAAGCAAAACTCAGGTTTGGTGACCTTTACCTTCATTTCAAGGTCACAAGGGAGCTCTAACCATTTACCCTTGTCAGTGAGATATGTCAAGAACCATTCCCAGAATTTTCTTCATATGCAACTCCAAGCGTATTCTTGGGAAGGTACAGGACCCAGCCGAGTTTGGTGACCTTCACATACTTTTCAAAGTCATGGCGACACTTCAAGCTGCATGTTAAGCTTGTCAGCGAGATACCTCTAGAACCGTTCTCTGAACCAGAACTGGTCACCGCATTTTCTTATTCATCACCAAGCTTCATCTTAAACTACTACCTTCATTTTCATCACTTTTGAATTTTATTTGATAATTTGCGGCGGGGGATTATGTCACCATAGTGACAATACTTGTTTTAATTGCCAAGACAATCTGCCGGAATATTACAGAATGAAATGTATTTCTAATACGCTACTTCTAGTTCATTCATTAATATATTTCAAAACTCGTGAAGGGCCGGGTTAGAATATTGATCTTCAATAACCCATGCTTGTCGTAAGAGGTGACTAACGGATCGGGTGGTCAGGCTCGCTTGGTTGACACACGTCATCGGTTCCTAATTGCGCTAGATGCCCATGCTGCAGGTCACTGGATAATCTGGTTGAGATAAGTTTGACTGCCGACATACAGCCGTAATATTGCTGAGTGTGGAGTAAAACTAAACTCACTCCCACTTATACGTCAAATAACCAAGACACAGGAAGGTGGGAAATGACCGGCCATATATATGGAACCCATTCTAAACATATATCGCTGTAACTGTGCACACGTGTGTATTATGGACTAGACCTGGTTCTGGATGAAAGGCTCAAATAAAGAAGATGTTGAGGCATTTTTAGTAATATTTGGTACACAGGGTATTTTTCCTATTTAAAGGGTACTGGTCACGAAAAATGGGACACTAAACTTTAAAAAAGTATATTTGACCCTCGCAATTAAGAAAGAAAATGACCACCATATTCTGAAACAAGTAGACAAAGTAACCAATATCCTCATCAATGGCAAAATCCCCTTCATGAATATGCTTGACAGTTATGTCAAATGTGTTTGTGTTTTTATGGCAAAGTGGAAGGACAGCATTTCCAGGTTCTGCTTCAGAAAGGAGCACTGCCACCCAATTTAGTCGCAATCAAACTTGTTGCTATGTAAACAAAAATAAATAAATAAAAATAAAAATAAAACACATTCTTTATTCAGAATTCCACAATGCCAGAAGGTAGCAGCATCCCACCATGTGCCAAGATTGGTGAAGAAATAGTGAATGGTTTTATAGTTTTGTTGTCATGGAAACACAAAATATTTTATCCCCCCGTGATTGTAATGCGGGTGCAAATAGTCGACACCCCGTCTGTCTGTCCGTTCGTCCGTCCGCAGTCATTCTGTTTCAGGAGCACAAGCCAAAAACCGTTCAATATTTTCAGACCACAATTAGCTGAACCTATGGTTGTGCCTTTTGCTGTTTACAGATATTTTTCATTTTTTATTTTTCCCAGTTTCCATGAAAACGATTCGAAAAGGAAGGGAAGGGCTTTGTTTCCGGAGTACAACTCGAAAACCATTTGACATATATAATATTTTATTTCAATAGGGGGGCGGCGGGGTAGCCTAGTGGTTAAAACGTTCGCTCGTCACACCGAAGACCCGGGTTCGATTCCCCACATAGGTACAATGTGTGAGGCCCATTTTCCGGTGTCCCCCGCCGTGATATCGCTGGAATATTGCTAAAAGCGGCGTAAAACCAAACTCACTCACTCACTCACTCACTATTTCAATAGGTCTTGGCAGATATGTGAGACAGCTCCTGAAGTTGTCCCTTTTGCCATTTGTAGCCATATGTCATTTATATTTATTTTTCATGATTTTTCACGACTAAGTCTAAATAAAATCAAGAACCTGTCAGATGATTTGACCTTTCAAATACGTTGGGCCGGGGGACAGGTCATCTGCTGATGACTATTGTTTTCAGAACTCCAAAACCATAAAAAGGCACCATCACACCACCAGAATTCATGAAGAAATAGTTCATAGTTTTGAAGTTCTGCCCCGGAATAAATGAATGTGCACGCACGGATGGACAGATCTCATTTTAATACACACATGCACAAACACCCCCTCAAAGCGCGTGGCGGGGACGGGATGTGACGGTATATCTGTTTTCTACATCGTTGAAAATTTACTTTTTTTAAACAAGTTGCTGATCAAATCGGATACGAATTTTGAAAAAAAAACCGTGCGTGAACCTCAAAATTGGAAAATCATCTTTATAGTGATTAAATTTGCTTACTTCTAAACATGTTAATGTGGCAGTGTTGATACTGTCACCTTAAGGTATTCTATTGAAATTAGTAAATAAATCGCATCTAATATATTACAGCCATGTAGCGATGAAAACAAGGTAGTCAGTTTAAAACATCTGTCGACAAAGGACAGTAAAACTAATTAGATTATCACAGGCAGATATATTTAATACTATAAGTGAAATCCAATATACACTGTAAAACTTTGCCGTAAAATATACGGTAACTTCACGTGAAAATGCGACGGTAGAACTACGTTATGACATTGTTACGGTGCAATGCCGTTAACGTCAATAAATTACGGGATAATATCGTTAAACCACACACCATTGTGGGATTTACGGCATTTTACTGTTGTGACTGATTTTTACGTTATAACACCGTTTAAGCCCAAAGCATTGTGGGATACTGTCATCCACGCTTTTGCTTTTGCGACAGTACATTTTCTCGTATCGAAGAGCTCTTAAAACATATGCGTCAGCATTTAGATAGAAGGGATCCCATTGTATGTCCATTTAGATCTTGCAATACCAAAATTGTACATGCGTCAACATTCTGATCCCATATAAGTAGAAAGCACAAAAAACACACATTGTCAGAGTCATCAGAGTCAGTTGTTGACACAAATAACACACGTACAAATCCAGATGAAGGACAACACTGCATGTCTTTACAAGCTGACAACAGGTTGGTTGAAGTTGACCTTGAAGGAAGTGAAATGCGGGATGTTGATTTAGATGTGACCTCACAAAATCAATACCTAAAAAATATTGCCCAGTTCTGTTTAAGGTTAGAAGCAAAACACTTGCTACCCGTATCTTTGATTCAAGATATTCTAACAGAATATCAATCTCTGCATGAACTTAGCAAACATTTTGCAGAGAATCGAATCATAGAAAGACTTCAGCCAAATAGGATTTCAGATGATATCATTGATGACATCAGAAATGACATGAGCACATCAGATATATTTTCTATTTGCAATAAAGGCCCCTTAAGATCTGCAAAGTGTAGGTCAACTTTCTACAAACATAATTTCCCAAATGTACCCCCAGAGGAAGTAGTTTTGGGTTTCAGTGAAGAAAGTGAGAGGGAGCAAACATTTCAGTATGTCCCTATCCTCAAAACATATATACCTACCACAGTTTACAAATGGCATGCCATAATGCCAGTGGTGTGAGCAACAGTGGTGAGCAGCAGCCACCTTTGCAGGACATTCACCAGGGTTCACATTTTAAAGACAACGAATTCTTTCAAACACACATGAACTCTTTCCAGATAATTTTGTACCAGGATGCCTTTGAAGTTGTGAATCCCCTGGTTTCAGCTAAAAGAAAGCACAAACTTGTAGGAGTATATTTTACTCTCGGAAATTTTCCATCTTTCAAGCGTTCGACAACTGACCAAATGCAGTTGGTTATACTTTGCCGTGAAAGGGACATGAAAGAATTTGGTCCAGATAGAGTTTTTCGTAAATTGGTGAAGGATCTGAAACATCTTGAAATTGTTGGCCTTGTAGTGGCAAACGATCTTTTCATTTTCGGATCTTTATATTGCATTCTAGGAGATAATCTAGGTTCCCACATGGTTGAGGGTTACGTGGAAAGTTTTAGTGGAAATCACATTTGTAGATACTGTCTTGTCAAAAGATCAGAAATGCTTGAGGTATCTTATGCTGTTAGAGGGGAGAAAAGAACAAAACACAATTACCAGGAAAGTGTCCAAAGAGTCCACAGTGAAAGTCTTATCAATCACACAGGAATAAAGCAAAGTTCTATCTTTAATGAGTTACAACACTTTCATGTAGTAAAGGGGTTGCCACCCTGTTTAGCACATGACCTATTTGAAGGAATTCTTGCCTATGATATGATGCTTGTCATTGTGAAAACCAACAGATGGCTTACCTATGACCAGCTTAACAAAAGACTGAATGGGTTTCCCTACAGTGGCTCCGATGCTCTTGACAAGCCTTGTGCTGTAAACCGTGCATCAGATAGACTTCAAGGACATGCAGTTCAGAACTGGGTATTCATCAGATTATTTTCCTTGTTAGTTGGAAAATACGTTGCTGATACAGAGGATAGGGTTTGGGCCTTTTTCCTACTGATGAAAAATTTGGTGGAACTTGTCTGTACACAAAGTTTTGAAATTTACTAAATTGCAATTTTGAATTCTGTCATAGAAGATTATTTGCATTAAAGTAAAGATATTTCCAATGTTCAGATGCGTCCAAAGCACCATTATCTGGTACATTATCCGGGTCTTGTTTTAGAGTTTGGGCCCCTCATTCGCCTCTGGACACTTCGATTTGAAAGCAAGCATGCCTACTTCAAAAAGTGTGCAAGAAAACTACTCAATTATAAAAATCTTGTGAAAACACTCGCTCAAAAGCACCAGCTTTTACAGACTTTGTACAATTCAGGTAGTTTGTTTCCAGATGAACCTGAAGTGGAAATACTTTTACCCTTCCACCCAGAAATGTATTCTAAAAACATCTAATCGGTTTTGTCAAGATGTGACTTAACGGGTTCAAACTCTATGAGGGCCGCTAAGGTTTGTATAAGAGGCATTATATACAAACTTGGAAACACACTGGTGGTCAGCAAACCATCTTCTTTTGAAATGTTAATTGGAAACATCCAAGACATATTTGTTGAAGGAATCAGAGTATATTTTTTGGTACATGAAATTGTATGCACCTACATAAATGACATGGATCTTTATGCATGTGAAAGTTCAACTGATCAGGAGTATAGATCGCAGCGTCTGACTCTTTCTCAGTTTGCAGATTACTACCCAGTGGAAGTTTTGAATGAGGAACTTTCTACATTTCCCTAAAGCATTCATTGCCACAGTGACTATCAGTGCAGAAAATGGCCAGTGATATGTCTCAGGGTGAACAGCATCTTCAGAGATATGTCCATGGTGTTATTGGTGACCTGGACGAGGACACTTTGAACAGTATTGTTCAGGTGCTGAATACCTTAGGCGTCAGTCAAGCGCATGACCTGCAGTGGGTGACACAGGAATGATCTGGTGGGGAAAATCAAGCCTGTTCATACAAGGAAACTCCTAAGCCAAACCATGAGTGAGTACTCTTAATACGAGGGTTGGCTGAAAAGTTGTCAGTCTGAGTGGTTTTTCCCCACCAGGTAGAGACAGGTGTTTGCCACCAATGAGGACAATCATTTAGTGAATCATAGACACAAGAACTACAATCGTACTAATAGTTTTATCTCAACTACAGCTCTTTTGGTAAACCTGCCCTCTGAAATCATCAGAAATGGACAAAACTGAATACAGGGCAGTCATCAAGTACTTGCAAAAGAAAGGGATGTCCCCAACACAGATACATGCTGACATGGTCTCCACTCTAGGGGATGATGCTCCTTCATTTTCCACAGTGATGAAGTGGACTGCAGAATTTAAGCGTGGCAGACAAAGCCTTGATGATGACCCACGCTCAGGAAGGCCTTCAACAGCAACCACTCCAGAAAACATCACGCGAGTGCTCGATATGTTGATGGATGATCGACGATTGACTACTCGACATATTGCTAGTGTAGTGGGCATCTCTCATGAGAGGGTTGACCATATTATCACCAACGAATTAGGAATGACTAAAGTTTCTGCAAGATGGGTGCCAAAGCTCTTGACAGCAGAACAGAAACGTGTCAGGTTCCAGACGTCCCTTGACAATTTGCGTCGTTTTGAAGCAGATCCCGATGATTTTGTGGCACGATTGGTAACCATGGATGAGACCTGGATACATCACTTTCAACCAGAAACAAAACTACAGTCAAAACAGTGGAAGCATCCTGATTCACCAGCTCCGAAGAAAGCCAGGTCTGTTCCTTCAGCTGGAAAGATGATGGCATCAGTCTTTTGGGATTCCAGGGGTATTCTGCTCATTGATTATCTTGAAAAAGGTCAAACTATCAACAGCAGATACTATGCTGATCTACTGGACCAGTTGCGAGAAGCAATCAAAGCCAAACGACGAGGGATGATCGCTAAAGGTGTCCTCTTCCACCAAGACAATGCGCCTGTTCACAAATCGGTGGTGGCCATGTCAACAATCCGCGATTGTGGCTTTGAACTCTTTGACCATCATCCTTATTCACCTGATTTGGCTCCTTCTGACTTCCACCTGTTCCCCCAAATGAAAAAGGGCCTTGCAGCATCACTGGCAAAAATGTGTGAACTTGGAAGGGGACTATGTAGAAAAATAAATTACAAACGTGGACTTTGTAACTTTTTTTCACAGTGAGGCTTAGAACTTTTCAGCCAACCCTCGTATGTATTTGACAGCTAATGCACAAAATAATTCATCATGTTTCAGCTTCTTGTAGAAAAGTTGTCATTCCTTTAAATTGCTGAAGCAGTCTGAGTATTCAGGTAATGGAATTGGATTGTTAACCTTCCATAAATATGCAGATACCATGCAAGACATGGCTATTGCAACACCAAAAGTGCAGTTTCATATAGATGGTAAATGGTTAGGTAAAAGTGTTACACAAGGACGTTGAGCTTACATATAATATTACTGCCATGGACAAATATGAGTGCTGCTGTTATAAATGATTTAGAGTGGGGAAAAAGACTTAATCCAAGTGCTAAACAGAATCTTGTCAGATTGTTTGTTGATGCAGTGAGAAAGAAAACCAATCATGCAACTAGGTCCAAAATGTCAATCATTGCCCAAAGGATGACTGCACGATATCCTGATAGTCTAATGGATAACCTGGATGGTTCCATTATTGGTTCTGGATATGACAGCATTCTGAACAAGCAGAAATGAAAATCTGAACCGAAATGCAAGCAGCATGTGTCTTTCTCGTAAGAAGAGACCACGTGCTTATGATAATTCAGGTGTTCAAGATACCGGTGGCACTCCTGTAGCAGCAACAGCTGAACGAAGAGACTCATATGGCTGCATCAACTGGATACCACTGTACACAGGGGATGCAGATGCTATGGAAACTCAAAAGCAGAGTTTGAAAGCAATGTTTGAGGATTCCGATACTGATGATGAAAAGGTAATGCATTTGATGAAGGCTACCTCTGCCCTGTGGCGCAAGGAGATTAACAGTGGGACCTCCATGGAGGAATTGAAAAGAAATTGGCCTTTTCTTTTTCATGTCAAGGGCCTTTTAGATCATGCAAAAGAACTTTTGGAGATCGACGTAAGAAATGCCTTGGGAAGCGCTTACTCGGACAAGGCTATGAGAATAAACAGATTCTTTAAAAACAAATCAAGTTCCAAATATGAGATGATCTATGATGAAGCCAAAAGGCAGAGTGAAAAGGATAATATCAAGGCCTGGTTGGTGGCGGTGATTTTCTGTGTTCTTAATCATTTTGTGGAAAACGAGAAGGATGTCTTCTTTGTTGTTGATGTAAGATATATTCATGTATTAGATATATTAATAGTAAGATTCTGATAGCGAATTAGTATCATCGCTCTCAAGATCAATTTTAAACTTAGAGGGACCTCTTTTCAATGCTATTGTTTTTCTATTGTTTTCAGTTTCAGTATGAAATCGAAAGGTCTTTCAAAGACATTCTGCTCATCGAGTGTTTTCCTGTGTATTCATTTTACCTTTACAAAACAAGTGTTGGAGAAATAGAAGAGAGTGCAGGACTGGAATCACTGCTGCTGATAGTTTTTGGTAAATATTTTATTCAGTTATTTCAAATGTAATATTGAGCTTTATTGGAAACAGTATTTCTAGATGTTCAGGGACAGTTTCCTCTACTTTCGTAGTGAGTCTAAAATGTGTAAGTACTAATATCAAAAGTTGTATTGTGGATAATTCAAAGTATGCTATCCATGTCCGAGCCATTGAATTTATATTATCTGAGAACAATTTCAGAACGACGTCCAAGCAGCCTGTCTGATAATATTTTATCCAATTATTTCTTATACTTTCTGTTCTAGGTGATTCAGTCCTTGCTGGCAAATCATATATGTTAATGTGTGACAGAATCGTCATCCCATCCATGGGAAGAATCCCAAGCTTCATGGATGCCTTCTCTGCATTCTTGCATCATTCTACATGTTCAATCTTGAGTATCCCCCGGCGGTTTCTGCAACCATGGAGTTTATTCAGAGGTATTTTACATTCAGTACAAATAGTCAGAGACACAGAGTCTGCGGATTACACAGTGCACTTCCTCAAAGTGATAAGAAAGCACACGGGAGGTTGTGGATTGTCCGACGTGTGTCTGGAAGTAGGTATTAAGGATGGATTCAGTGGATTCAGTTCTTGTTGGAAAGAAATACAACAAGGGAATGAAAACGACCAAGTTCTCTATCAAGGCCGTGTCTTAAGGACACATATCTCTGCATTTCTGAAGAATTCTGATAGGAAACGGACTGATAGAATATCTGAAGCTGCTTCAAGTCCCCGTGGTCTTTCTGCATTGACCGCTTTGTTGTTGTCATCCAGTTTGATGGAACTATTTACAGCAAATAAGAGAGAAGGGAATGCATAAATGCACACCTCAGTGAACAAAGACATTACAGTCAATTCTAATTTGTACAACGGCATATACACAGCATGACTACTACATTAAGGATCGACGGTATGCTAAGATCTTTTACCTTAGAGAACATAAAACAGTACATAACCAGTCCGTATAATTAAATCTGACAACGGAAACAAACGAAATGTTTACATTAGTTTCACAAAAGACAATCATGTTAATAAGAGGAGACATAGTTTTTAGTAACTAACGCGAGTAATAAACATTTAAGGCGAAGGTGTAACGTGTAATTTATCAAACCAACAGTAATTTCCGCAGGTGCATAAGTAATAAATATATACATGATGAGTCCCTATATTTCGTCTTGCAAAAACTCCTTCATGCTTCCACAAGATCATTCGCCGTTCAGCGGCTCTTCAGGTGGTTAATGTGAACTATACTTTTGTATGCAATGCATTTTTGTAACTAACTCATCATCCAATGATCCAATTTTATGAAAAAAACTGGAAGGTTCGCTTTTTAAATGGGCATGGTTGTAAAGTTATTATAGTTGTAAGCACAAATGGAAGAATGTCCATTTCTGTATTTGTTTCTTTTGTTTTCAAAAGAGTCTCTTGAAAGTTTGACTGCTTTATGAACTGCATTTTCAACTAACCCACGTTGATATCCTTGTAGCTGAAGACATGCCTTCAATTCTTCTAATCTCACATTTCTTGTGTCCACATTCGAAACAGTAGTAAATACTTTTCATGCAGCTGCATATGGAATGTTTATTTTTGTGTGCCGTGAGTCACATGAATTGAATTGCAGGTATTGATGCGTGTCCGTCGGCTTGTAGTAAATATCCGTTTCCATTTGGCTGCCTTGCTTGTAACTTTTTCGCCCAAAAATGAAATCTCATTTTGGTCGAATTACTGTCACTAACTGCAACGTCATACTCATGATCACGACATATCTACTACAGTTGTGCGTCGTCTGACAACATTTAAGTTTTCTTTAACCACCTAGAGCCGTTGAGCGGAGAATGATCTTGAGATATAAACGAGGTCTAGAGGGACTCGCACACATATTTGTGTACATAATTTATTTATATATAACTAGAACTTAAATCTAAAACTGTTTAACCATAGAAGACGCTACAATGTAAAAGCAGGCTACTGATCACCAACGACTGAAGGTTGTTAGCAATGTAGACAGGTTAGCTTTGTACTATGAAGACACACAGTCTATGATTAAAAGCGTGGAAAGTTTTACTTTATTTCGAATGTTTTCGGACTTGCTTACCCTCAGGATAATAATATCAGGAACAAGACGTTATGAATGTATTTGCTACGAGTTCCTCCCTTTGCCCCATCCCCAAACATATATACACTCCTATATGTAAGAATGTTTAACAGAACCTAACACGAAAATTACTACAGAACTCACAAAATTAGTAAAAGTGATCAAAACACATCATAAATGTAAGATCGAACCACCTTGTGTTACCTGTGATAATCAGCGGAAGAAGAAAGCGAGAAATCAGCAGAATTGAAAGTGAAGTTTCAATGTTGTGGGTATGCGCATAGCATAGTTTAGCATGGTTTAATTACATTCAGCAGTGACCGCAACTCTACTTTAGGATCTTCTTTTGTTATACCTTGTGGTGTGCTGGGTTGCCGACCACAGGAAGGTGAATGAACAGCCAGCAGTACCTCCACATTTCTCGTGGAGCTTGCGAGGAAGAGCATGGTGTCTCAGCCTAAGTTGAAGGTGTTGCTAGATGTGTGCTTTGTACATCATCGCTCACAATATTCAACAACTGGTCGCTTGTCCTATTGTACCTGTAGCAAGAAATGTATCATAAATACTTCCCAACATCAGATTACACTATGCATGATGAAAATAATGAATTAAAATAATGAAATATACCACTAGGTGTACAAAGAGAACTAATGTAATTTTTAAAGGTTGCTCAATCTTTTTTTTATTCGGTTCATGTAATAAATTGTGTTTTTCTAATGATAACAATGAATGAAGAGGGAAACTTGAAAAGAACATATCAGTTACCGTGATTATGCATTAAAACCCCTTGCTTGCCGAGGAACTGTATGTCCCGTTCTCTCGGCGACCAGCTGCTCGTCTATGCCAGACTCGTGGAGGCGTGTGACTGAGAATGATTTGTTCAATATCACTTAACCTTCGCCGTTGAGAATCGGCCGTACACCACCCGGAGACACACTTAATGAAAGATGTCTAATTAACCACTGTCCAGAAATCAATCAAATTTCAGATATGTGTCGAAAACCTAGTTGGGCACACGTAAGCAAAATGATACTGATCATTGATAAGTGGTAATTAAGCTATTAAGGTGTTAGTTTGATTATAACGGAACAGATGATGCGGGTCATGTAGGACCCATACAGTTTAAAGAGTGTCTCAAGTGATTATTCCTCACCCGACTCCACGGGTCGCTGAGGACCCATAATATCAAAAGGCGCAAAGCATTGGTTATTTTTCTCCTGCAATGTGGACCATCAACGAAACACATTGTTCTAAGTGGAGGAGGGGTGTGACTTATTCAAAATCTCATGATAGTTACATAAGTAGACATGCTGTAATAACACTAACAGTTCTATTGAAATTCTTGGAAACAATCAGCTGCTTTTGGTTTGGAAATTCTTTCACCTAATTGCTCTACTTTCGCTTTTAGTCATGTCTTGGACTCAATTGGCATCTGTATGTTATTTCTGCGAACCAGTTGCTTTAACCCTCGCCGGATCACGCATTGAAACGTACAGAGTCAGTTTTGGTCTTTTTTTCTGACCATAACACAGCTGCCATTGCTTCGTTTTTTGGGAACGGGAGGAAAGCAAACGTGCAACAATGGCGAGAAGGATCTGTAATGGTGAGTTGTTATAATTCAACAAGTAGTACATGCCTGGAAACATAGGTACCGTGAACACATGCCGGTTAGCACAGGAGACTTTGTGAGATGGAAACTGGAGGCAACCGTGACATGCGACCTGAGAAATGATATCCAGTCTTCCAGTTTCAATGCGTGATCCGACTAAGGGTTAAATCTAGCCACTTCTCAGAGCCCCTCACCACGCCGGACAAGGTGCATCTCCCATCTTCAACAGAGTGAGTGAGTTAAGGTTTACGCCGCACTCAGAAAAATTCCAGTTTTATGGCGGCGGTCTGTAAATAATCGAGTCTGGACCAGGCAATCCGGTGATCAACAACCTGAACATCGATCTGCACAACTGGGAACCGATCACACGTGTCAACCAAGTCAGCGACCCTTACCACCAGATCCCGTTAGTCGCCTCTTACGACAAGCATAGTCGTCTTTTATGGCAAACATGGGTTGCTCAAGGCCTATTCTACCCGGGACCCTCACGGGTCGTCATCGGTTGAGACTGTCACATGCAATCGTAGTTATTAGTAAAGTCAGCATGATCGACCGTCTGCTAGTGACAGTCAATCTATAAATAGGAACCCATGCTTGCCATTAAAGGCAACAATGCTTGTCGAAAGAGGCGACTAACGGGATCTGGTGGTAAGGATCGAAACGATACAGCCGAAATATGGCCGATGTGACGATTAAATTTTATCTCACTTACTTCTGAATAAATGTTTCGTGTGTATGCTAATCAGATACTGAGTATATACGAGATACCTGAGTATGTGCATTTCAGGCTGGGGTAGCTTGTATGACGAGCTGTATAAGTTAGAGGGCACCGAGAAAACACAACACAACTCCACATCCACATAGAGGAACATGCGTCCAATACCAATTGACACAGTCCCTTGCAAAGGGAAGGATCGAACCACATACTTACTACGGTCAAGGGAGAAATCTTGAATCTCCACTCGGCGTAGGATGGGACGGCAGAATTGTAAGTGCAACAGGAGAGAATCAAGATCTTACGTTATTGTTAAGTTAAAATTAAAACTTAAATAAAAATTCTTGAAATTTCAAGAAGAAAAAAGAAAAACAGATGGCCCTTTTATGCCACCGTAGGCTTCAATATTGTTGGTGTCGCGTTAAATTTGAACTCACTCGCCATCCGACTGGCTTAACCATACACAAGCTCCAGAATCAAGTGGAAACAGTTTTCTTGCACAATATGCTCACGTCACTTTACCAACGTTGTCCATATGAGCAAGCAATCTATTTTCCTCCATACATAATATTGTAAACCAGATCAGAGGCAATTACTGGTTGGTTATTTAACGACTGTCTTTCTTCAGAAGATATCTTTTTCCACATATTAAGAGATTATGTTAACATGTGTAAGATATATGAATAAGTAAAATTTATAAGTTCTAACTACCAGAAAAATATGGTAATTACTAGTTTCAAATATGGTAATTACTCATTTTAATACTGAAAATAAAAAAAATGTCCTCCCGTATCAAAACTCTAACGTTGCTGAGGTATTCGACCATCAGCAAGGAGTGCCAATTGTTTAGTCCATATGGAATGTATTTTCATTTAATGACTTGCTACAATGCGTTACAGATGATGTGAAAGATTTACCAGAAAACATCAACGACAATACAATAACATCGGTGAGTGGAGACAACGTAAAGGGAAGTAACTCTAAGTTTGGGCACTCTATGGGTCCACATCCGGAAATAAAGCAACTATGTATTATTAAACATGATCATCCAGGTATTGCTAGGAAATAAATTCAAAACGTTTTGTTTAATAATAAATAAACTAAGAATGGAAATGGTTTAACACAATCACAAAACTAGGGGTTAAAAACCCCGGGAAACTGTTAGAAGCTGTGTTCCAGATGGTGCTCTATTGGTCCAAATGACTACTGTTCCCTAGAGTTAACCCCCTGGATGCCGAGGTTTTTTTCAGGCGCGCATTTTCGTAAGGTTTGACAAGTGAACGTTGTGCGAGATTTGCGCTCGTGTGGTACTGGATCTGCGTACGGCTATAAAATTGCACAGAAATGTAGAATATTTAATTTCCTATCCATTGGTATAAATATAATTGCGGCTGCCTCAGGGGTGTGAGAAATAGACACTGCTAAAAGTTGTACAAAACTTGTGTGTGTGTTCAAAAACAGTAAATTTCTCCGTTTTGAATCGTGCAACAATAAAAGCACTCTGCTACGATTTACTATGAAGTATACATGATGTAATAGGCGTCTCAATACCGGCCTTCTCGACTCGTGATTTTGTAAACACTATCCAATATGGCGGAAAGGGTACTTCGGCGTTCGTGTAGGTGTATTTTCGAAAACATCCCAACCGATTCTGGGTACATCGGTGACGTTTCAGAATTATCATTACTGGTTACATGAAAACTTGATATCAGTGATCATTAATATGCTATTTTTGAAGTTCATTACTCCCAGTAATTATCCGATTTTCACATTTCAAAACATACTGCAAACAACGCTCAATTTTGTACAGTTTGAAAAATGGCGACATTTACGATGAAGCCTATTTTGAAAGGCGATTTTAAGCACTTTAGCTTGGTCTGAGAAAATAGTGGATGGTATCAAGAAACAAGGAATTTTCCGCAAAATCCAAAACTGGGAAGTATATATATGTGCTTGGTATATTTAGAATTTTATTGGACTTCAAAGTGAGGGGTGAAGAGGAGGGACATATATGTCCCTGTGGCATCCAGGGGGGTAAAGTTATGCAATTACCACTCATTTTGAAGTTAAAGATAATGGTCAATGGAATATTTCCGGGAGTGGTTCAAAGTTATTCAACTGCATGTTCAAAGAAAGATTTTGCAAAATGGGTGGAGTGCCATCTTAAAGAAAACAGTAATTACATTGAAGATTATCACGAGGATGAAGTAAATCAAAGCTTTTATGACACAGGTTTTAGACCACTTTTCTCTGAACATTCATTTGATGGTGGTACGAGAGTGTATGTTCTGTGAATTGTACTCTTCATTAAGTGATACTTACTATGGTGAGAATGTTTAGAGTTTTGAGTGATAATTGTTATGGGTCACATTTCGTATCATAAGTGTCAGTAATATTAGTATTTTTAGCGGCAGGCCTTTAAGGTGGTTCTCCAAAGTTACCTCCTTTTGAGAATGTTAAACTGAGATAAACACTAGGCTAGCCGAGAGAATTCTACGTTAATGGTCGTATTGTGCTCGGACGTTCAGAATCAGTGACTTTGTATGTAAAGGCTTTTTGTTGACACACACACAATTAACTGGAGTACATTAAACTGCCTCACCTTTTGTCGCGGCATATTAATAACCGTAACAAAGGGCAGTGGGGTCTAGAAATCACCAGGTCTTTCTGTAATAGCTTCACACCTTCTATTGCCACTGCGGTTAATATTGGCGAGGGCACCCTCCTGAGTGTTGAAACAGATCGCAGAAAATGATCTTTTCGAAACGAAATATGACATTCCCATCAACAGACGCGCCTTTAAGCTGTCAATTCTTAGATCTAGTTATGTTAGGCCTTCATTCACAACCCCTGCTTTATTGCGTCAGTAATTCTTCAATTACAGTTCAAACTGTACACTATACATGGACTTATTCACATTTAGCAAACGGTTTGACTGATTAAAATAAACCCCGAGATGTGATATATTTTGCCTAGAGTTACAGATTATATATACAGTTCATTATATATGCCTAGAGTTATAGATTATATATACAGCTCATTATATATGCCTAGAGTTATAGATTATATATACAGTTCATTATATATGCCTAGAGTTACAGATTATATATACAGTTCATTATGTATGCCTAGAGTTACAGATTATATATACACCTCATTATATATGCCTAGAGTTACAGATTATATATACACCTCATTATATATGCCTAGAGTTACAGATTATATATACACCTCATTATATATGCCTAGAGTTACAGATTATATATACACCTCATTATATATGCCTAGAGTTACAGATTATATATACACCTCATTATATATGCCTAGAGTTACAGATTATATATACACCTCATTATATATGCCTAGAGTTATAGATTACATACAGATAAAACATTTCTGTTTTGAATCGCCAATAGATGTATAATTACAGCTCCTAAAACTGCGTGAAGCGCACGCACAATTACACGATCGTCATTGTAAATAAGAGAAGCCAGAAATGCTGACTACCGTCATTGTTCAGCGTGAGTTTGCATCTGTCGTGGTTTATGAAATATTAGATCATTGCATGGTATTACTTTTCAGTTAGCTATTTCAAAATTGCTCCAAGGCATGTGTCAACTGCTTTACATTGACAAATCCAGGAGCTCGCCATTCCATCCAAGGTCTGAGGGAATGGTAGAACGGTTCAATGGGACGTTGGAGGCTTTCGTAAGCAAAAATCAGAGGGATTTGGATTTTTATTTACCCTATCTGACTATTGGGTAACGCTCCACAATTCACGAATATACAAGCTTCGCCCCAAATCTACTGATGTTAGTGAGAGAAATCAATCTTCCAGTTGATGTGTGCATAGGACTTCCAACTCAGGGTAGAGGTTCACCGCATCGATGGGTGAATGATGTAAAGGAACATCTAGAAAATGTATTTGTACTGGCTAGGTATATATATAAGAGATTAAGTAAAGGTGTCAACCAGGTGTTCACGTGACTTTATATACTACGCGAGGACGCATTGTTTTTGGGGTTTTTCTTGTGTGTGTGTGTTGTGGGGGAAGGGGGGATTTAAGGGCATTACGTCATTCTGTACGTAAATGTTGAACCCACTGTCCATAGATTATGTTTATTATCTTACCGTCAGAATACTGTTACTTGTTAGAATCGTCAAACAGCGTTGGAATGAAGAGTTGTTTTGTGGGCGCCCCCATCTTTGTTTACGAACCTACTGCATGGTCACAGCACCGGGCGCATCTCAATTATGACGTCACTATAATTATGACTAAACTAAAAGGGAGACGCTGCAGTGCGTGTGCCTGCATTTTTCTTGGGAGGCATATTAAGCAGCAAGGAATATTGGAGGTGAGGATGGCGGATCATTCACCAGGACTTAGATATTATTCTATATTAATAACTTGTAAACGTAGCTTGGACGTCTAGGGATCTTTAATAACAAACAATTTGAGGGTTAGAAATTCAGTTAGTTGGTGCTATAGTATAAGATAGATGCGCTAGCTGCGTTAGAGTAGTTTGTTAAGCATTGTTAAAATTGTAAATATATGTGTAAATCTGTCGTTAATAATTTGTTATTGTTATGAAAATTTTACCTGGTACGTTTTTGTACAAAGTTTGTTGTTGTTGCAAAAGTAATGAGATTTGGGACTTTGGAAGTTTTACGAGTTGCTAAGTCATTTTTATTTTTCTTCGGTTTCCATGGAAACGATTTGGACGGGGTGGGTTTCGTTTGCGGATCACAACTCAAAGTCTTTTAATATGTTTCAGCAAAACGTAGCAGTGAGTGAGGCAGATTTTGAAGTGGTGCCATTCGCTATTGACAGACTTTTGCTTTTTCTTTATTAATCTCGGTTCACATGGAAACGATTTGCACTTGCTATCAGTCTCGGCTTCTTTTCCGGAGCACAACTCTTCATCGTTTTCAAATATTTCATCAAAATTTGGCAGATACGTGAGGCAGGTCCCAAAGTAGTGCTTATTGATATTTACAGATTTTTCATATTTTAATTTCTTGGTTTCCATGGAAACGATTCGGATTTAGATTCAAAAGGATATTTCATATGGGTTAATTACTGCGACTCGGGGTTTTACGCTCAAGGTTACGTGATATAACGTGATAATTTGTCTACTTTCACCTCCACTGCTGTATTTTAAAATGTCTTCCCGGTGTTGGGACACCATCTGCTACCAGAAAGACCAGTGATTGTTAATGTTGACAGGAATAAAACTCCACTTGTACAGTGACTATTTCACCTGAAAACATATAGTGTCTTCACATATAGCATATACCTCTTTGTTATCTCAGCCTAACAGAGAACACACAAGCTAGAGATCGTATTAAATACATGTTGGACGTACGAGGAGAAAGCTGAGAAGAGTTGAAGTCACATCGGCAATATTTCATTTATATCGCGACTGTAACAAATCACAAATTCGTACTAAATGTTAGTATATTGTGTAGAATGTGTGGACGAAGGACAATAATAAAGATAGAGCCTAAAACATTAATTAATTTTATGACCCAGCCAATACATAAACGGGCTAGTGATAACCATTTTGTCACCATACTAGGGCCATGGGCACATACAGTACTTTTTGTTACCTGCATGGACCCAAGCTGGATTTACACCATCCCTTTACGCGGATGGGAATCGAAGGTGAACAGTTCAAACTCTATCATATATGATACATTCTCTTCCTTGCTGTGGGCTAATTTATTTCCCAGTACACTTCAATATATGAACGGGGTTAGGATTTCAAAGGCATGTTCTATGGACGTTCTGTGTTGGTCGTACATGACGTTTTTCAGATAATAAAAATGAATACACTGCCTTGGCATTGAGCTAGTTGTTATTTGGTTGAGATTATATAACTTTTATACTACAACACTCGTATGATGTCAAGAACGTCTCCACCGCACCGACAACATTACACGTGAAAGTGTGAATGAAGATTATAAGTCACACGGGCAATAGTGCAGCCATATTGTGATGAGGATTTGAATAGTAAATAAAGACGTAATAAATGAAGTCCATTTCCAAAATCTTGTTAATGAACGATTGTAAAACAGCTTGACCAACACATACATTCATATAACACTAGAATGAAAAAAAACAAAACCTTATAACTATAGAAGGCGATGCAATATAAAAACAGACAGCCGCTATATATAGCCAGCAACTGAAGCTCACCATACGTAGGACCATGCATGTGGACGTACCTTTTCCGAGGTGGGAGGATCATACATTCATTATCAACAGCACAGATTGAATGTGACCTGTACAAGCTTCGCAACACATGCCGGAATACTGTTGCAGGGCCTTGGTCCTTGCAAATGTGGCCGATATTTGATATTGTATTTTTACAATTATGTACATATTAGTTTTAACTCATTTAGCAATTTTATGAATGTTTGTATATTAACAGTTTATTGCAATTGCAGAGATATTACTTCACATTTGTATAGTTATTCACAATTGTATAACAATCACTTTGCATTCCAGGTATAATATTCCGTATTTATAGTAATAAATGCTTTACTGTCAACAGGTATAACATTTTGCATTCCAGGTATAATATTCCGTATTTATAGTAATGAATGCTTTACTGTCAACAGGTATAACATTTTGAAACAGACTATACTCAGTATTGTCAGTCAGAAACATATCTATTAATAGCCATGAGGTCAGTGTTATTCTAGTTTCATTAAGGGTGGTTAGGTAGGGTCATTACATTATTATGTGCCCTTAATTGATTCAATCTGTTTGGATCATTCAAACTCTTGTCCTCTTTCACTAACCCAAGTGTTCACTCCACTCTCTTTGCCTGCACTGACAAGACATTTATACCGTGCTGGAGTATAACATCCTAGAACATCACCAAAGATTATACGTGCGATTGACTGGCTTGGCGGCTTGACAGGGCTGTACTGTGTACCCTAGTGCCATACACCGGGGTGACGTTATTAGAACGGGAATAAATATTCTCACACCCGTAAACAGTGTCCTGGAGTCATTATCATCCACTCACAAACCCGGTTACAAATTGGAGCCCCCAGTGAGGAATATCATTCCTTGAGACAGTACAGCCAGAGAGGACAGTCAACAGAGCTAGCCAGTCAGCAGATTCCGATCCAGGTGATCATAGCTCTATACAGATCGTTGTGAAGACTGTTTAAGCATACCTGGACTGTGTGGTGCACCTGAATTATGTGGACTTTCTAGAGACGCTCATATCATCGATACTTGCATATTGTACAGTTGTATACCATTGTCTTGGTCCCCCATTGCTGCAGCTAGGTTGTGTTTGTTTTTTTGTTTACAGTCACATTGCCGGCTCATCATGTAACACTTCCGTTGATACCAACACATAGTTATTAGATACTTTATAGTATATTTCTTGCATCCTACCAAAGCCAAGCAATAAAGATGTGATTAATTCTGTTCTTAGTTGTTCACTTGACACCATACGGTGTTTGTGTTTCATTTATACTTGTTTGCATCTACCATAGTCATTGATTTCTTGGTGTGGTTGTGTGTGGGTAAGTGATGTAGTTTGACTCTTGTTTGCACCATAAAGGTATTCTTTATACTTGTTACAACAATTGCCTAAATAAATATTAAAATAAAATAATCTACATACATACAACTGTATTGCCAACCAGTATTAAAGTTAAGTTATAGTACATAACTGGTAAACCATTCATATAATCATATAGCCAAAAACAATAGTTGACCAATTGACTGCTGCACCACTGCACTTGCCCTGTCCTTTGCACATTAATACTTACTGTCTTCGTATATCTCTCATATCTAACTGGACAGTATGTGTTAGTGGTTGATATGTTGGGTTTGTACTCGGATCAGTATATTCAGTGATATTTAGGTCAGTCTAACTTAGTTTCTAATTGAAGTCACATATAGTTATTTTGTCCAGTAGTGACTTAGTTTGCAGGAGTCAACTTTTGGGTTTGGAAATCGCCGCTTCCAGTCTGCTGTTCTCAAGTTGATGTTTGAAGACAACTTATTTCATTCCAGGCATGATGCAGAACATTACTAACTTGTTTTTTCTTTCAGCTTCTTGACTTGCTGATGGGTGTTTACACATGACTCCCTTCTTGTCGCTTTAGTGTTAGTGTTTAGTTAGTTGGTTACCAGTAGTAGTTGTTATTGAATTCCATCAGTAACATTGGTGCGTTGCTTACATCCAGTACATTATTACCACAGGCAATTCTACTCTGTGGATGTCATATTTCTCTGAAGGCACTCATTTGGATTAACATTTGGCTTTTGGTTTAGTAACTGTGGGTTACTTTGGGTAGTTACCTCTTTCCTTCTTTCTGAAGGCATTATTCACCAATAATATCGCTACTCTGCCTATCATAACTATGGAGTTCACTCAAGAAGAACTCAAGAATATGCTCACCATATTTGAGAAGATGGGAATGTCAACAAAGACTGATAGTACGGAAGACTTCAAGACTTGGCTCGGTGACATGTCCAAACAAGAAGGTCCATTGCAGGGGCCGGATGGCAAACCACCCCCTCCATCAGCATCGGCCAAGGCAGAACAGACTCCAACTGCTTCTTTTCACTATTTCCCGAAGATACCCTTCTTCAGTGGAGAAGTAGGTAAAGACACTCCCTATGACTTATGGCGCTTTGAAGTTGATTGCCTACTCCAATCAAAGACCTATCCACATGATGTCATTCTGCAGGCTATTAGGAAATCTTTGAAAGGAGAAGCTGCTCTCATAGCCATGAAACTGATGGAATGCAGTTGGTCTGTTCGCTGCCCAGGAAATCACTATAGAAGTGTTTTGAGTTTTAAGACCTAACCTCATACAGGTCCCCATTTTCCATCCCACATGTGACGTGAGCTAATTTCTGCTTGGGCACCTGCCGTTTCGAAGAAAGGAGCTGTCATGTGATATAGTTACTTTGGTATCATTTCCATCCCCTTCCTCCACTTTTCTGACTTTCCCATCCAGGTACTTAGATATTTTGCTTGAAATATTAACTTATAGTTCGCGTGAAAAACTTGAAATTTGAAGATGCTATGTTGAAATTTCAACCTAATAACTTAAAGTTACAACATAGCATCATGGAACTTCAACATATTTGCTTGAAATTTCAAACTAGTGTCTTGTAATTTTAACATATTAACGCGAACAATAAGTTAAAAAAATTCAAGTAAAATGTCAAAAAGCGTTAGTGCGAGGTTTTAAACAAAACACAATAGGATTATCTCCATTCTCCCACGACATATGCACCCTGAACAAAACGCGTATTAAATATACACTCATTATACTTGCATAGTGTTTTGGTTGCACTGCGGATAGAGTCTTCTAGATGGTTTCGTCCATACTCGGGGTGAAACAGGAAAACGAAACAATTTACATAGCGTCAAACTATTTTCACAACGAAGTTTACTTCAAATAAATCGGAAATTAAAACCTCTGTGCTGGCACTCTACTTCTTGTGTTAAGAACAACTTTAAAGGAACGAGTTATGTAATAACGAACACCCCTCTAACTTCAAAATTAGATTCGTCTGGTTTGACCTACGTTCTGACGTCAATGGCGCGTGCCATTTTCCAAACGTGGCTGTCCTGCATCCGTGCTTTGCTTAGTTCCGAAAATAGTTATTTATGGCACCCTTACTGTTGACAGTGTCGTCAATTTTGAGGAGATCAGACATCGAGGACGAGAAAGCAGTAATTGTGTGATTCCACGTACATGTTTGAATATACTACGTTTTGAAGCTGGCCGCCTTGCAAAATTGCCTAATACTGACGTTTTTGAGACCTCGACGAATTAAGGCTACACGGCGACAATTGTTGGTGAAGCTCACTATCATATTTCCTTCTATAATTATAACATTTAAACTCGAATACCATACACACCCAAAAATTCTGAGAAATCTGATGTTTTCAGTAAATTGTATTAAGCAAAACACAAAGGCAAGATACAAAAGATACACTATTAATAGAGGTTACACGTACAATACAACTGCGTCATTTCTTAAGTAATGGGTCACAAATATAATGTCAAATATTGTCAACTCAAAGTCTTGATGTGAGCGTAAGGAACAGCCAGAATAGAACACAGCCAGCGGTCAGGCAAACATATAAAGGTCAAGCGTTGACGGAGGCAGATTAATCTACTCCAGTGTATCCGTGTCGACAACTAGCCTTTATGTGTACAGTCAACATTTCCTGAACGTTCGAGACATAAGACTATCGCCGTCAGCGTAGAATCTCGGCCAGCCTCCCGGCATTCTCTTCCCACAGAGGTTACTTGTCATATCTTCCTACGAACCTCTGTTCTAAAACGGCCATATTTCGCGGTTCTCATAAAATCCTCTAGCGGCAGAGAATGGCAGCAGATTTATCTCCCTTTTTCTGTCCAATCAGAACACGTATCACAACGATCTAGATTCAACTTAACAAATGCAAGCAATCTGGAGAAACAAATACGACATGACTGAGTTCTGTCTAGAGTATCGCGCTCGGGAAGAGGTTATAGTGTTCACGATGCATCCGGAAATTACCGAGATCTTGCGAACGATCACTTTTGAAACAAGGTCGCTGATTGCACAACTAAATCTGATTGCCTCTAATCACGAGTCTTGAACACTCTCACCATGAAAGGGTCGTATTAGAACAGAGGTTAGGTAGGAAAATATGACAAGTAACCTCTGTGGGAAGAGAATGGCCTCCCGGATGTCAAGAGTTAATCAAAACACAAAGTCGAGGGGAGGTAACTCTAAAGCACTTCCTTAACGCCTGCTGCCAAAATACGAAAAGTAATGAACATACTACTATACTGAACAGGCGATGATTTTCATAGCCAGATTTTAGGCATACAAATGAAAAGAAGTTAGTCGGTACACAGTGCACCGATTTTGATAATTTTGTAACTATTTATTCGAAACTTAAGGGAATGTATATGGATCTCAGTGTACGTTTGTTGGACCCAGGACGTATTGTTTTCAGCAGTACAAGTCCCTGTGAGCGTGACATCATGCCAGACGCAAAATCATGGAGAATGACATAACAATTATCGACATTTCTGGCCTATTCAATGTAAAAGCAGAACCAAATGCCCCACACGCAGATTGTCAGAACGTTTCTCATTTCTTACTCAATACATCTATGGATAAACGTTCATTCGCAAACTCGTCGCATGTCGAGGTGGAGGCACCCATAGTCCACAGTCGTCGGTCATAAAAATCAGTTACAGGTCGTACAAGTAGGTCGATCAGAATGGGATATATTCTTCGATTCGGCAGGGTGCAGGTTCAACAATCAGTCAGGAAGTTTCCAGTATTACTTCAAATTGTCTCCATATCAGATCCAAACCCATCAAAGAAATTGCCGAGGTCAAACGTACAGTTTGAGACGTGTTTGTTTACCTTTGTAGTTAGATTAAATTTATAATCACGTCGGCAATATGTCGCCATATCGTGACTAAAACGAGTTGAAAATTCAAAACCGTCGACGAAGGACAGTAAAACGAACTAGACTATTAGAGAAATAAAACTAGCATCTGTCTCTAAAATTGGATTATAAAGTCCGACAAGATAGTATAACAAGAGTCATCAGAAGACGACATATCCCCCCGGCCCCCACATATTTCAAAGGACAAATCATCCGACAGTTACTTATTGTGTTTTTAGACCAAGTCTGAATTGTTTCCATGGAATTCATGTAAAATATAAATGCCATATATCGGTAATCAGAAAAAGTCACCATTTCAAGATCTGTCTCGTATATCTGCCAAGATCTTTTGAAAGATATGAAATGGTTTTCTAGTTGTGCTCAGGAAACGAAGTCAGCAACGTGTTCATGGAACCGAGAAAATAATACATCATAAAAACGTGTAAATAGCAAAAGGCACCACTTTGGGGTCTGCCGCACGTATCTACCAAGTTACACTGACAGATATTAAGAAGGTTTTGAGTTGAAACGAAACACACCTCTCACTTTTGAGACTAAGTCCGAAACGTTTCCATGGAAACCGAGAAAATAATAAATCACAAAAACCTGTAAATAGCAAAAGGCACCACTTTGGGGCCTGCCACACATATCTACCAACTTTTGCAGAAAAACATTGAACGGTTTTTGAGTTCTGCTCCGGAAACGAAGCCCATTCCTCCATTTTGAGACTAAGTCCGAAACATTTCCATGGAAACCGAGAAAATAATACATCACGAAACCCTGTAAATAGCAAAAGGCACTACTTTTGGGTCTGCCACACATATCTACCAAGTTTTGCAGAAAAATACTGAACGGTTTTTGAGTTCTTCGGAAACGAAGCCCGTCCCACTAATAGACTAACACCAAAATGTTCCATGGAAAAACAGAAAAAAAATTAAAATGCCAAAACTCCGTAAATAGCAGAAGGCACAACTATAGGTAAAGATCATTATATCTATTAAGTTTGTTTGAACGGTGTCTGGGTTGAGTTATGCTCCGGAAACAAAATGTTTTCGGACGGACAGACGAGGCGTCGACTATATCCCCCCGCCTTACATGCCGGGGGGATAAACATGGACTACAAATTGCCAACAACGGAAGGTAGATCACAATGGGGACTTACAGCATGGGCCTCAGGTGGATTTACATCATCCCCTCAGGTGTTTGTAATATAGACATATGTACCCACAATTTAAACTTTCAGATATTCTACGATTAAAAAGGTGGAAAGTCTAAATGTACTGCTAAATGTTTTCAGACTTGCGTACCCTCTCAGGAGAACAATAATGTTACAGTACTTTAACCCCCTTCGAGGATACAGACATTAACAATCTAAGTTACTACTTCAAACTTCCAATTTTAAAATTCATTTAACAAACCTTATTCTTTTTCAAAAAAGGCAATAAGCACGTGACAACTGTTATTTTTAAAGGATCCTTCACAGTTGGTATTTAAAATAGTTATCCTTTGTCATGTAATATTCAATGCAGTGTGTGACCAATACGACACCGTCGCATGATGACCTCTTCAAATCAGGACTGACAACCTAAGTAAGTATTAACCAACATAAGGTTTTATTGGATGTTATTTCTTGATACCCACTTGGGTGTCCCACTTCTTTTAAATCAGATCACGAATATAAGATCTAACAGTTTTATAATCAGTGTGCAAAAGAGGAAGTCGTGTCACAGATGTGTTGAGTTGTGCCTTGGTAGCAAGATCGACCAACTGCGTTCCTAGAAATGCCAACGTGGCTACGTAACCAACAATAGACAATGTCGTATTGACCAGTAGCAAGATCATTATATAATTCAATAATTTCATTTAAAAGTGGATGTTTGAAATTTTAATAGCCTGAAGGCAAGAATGAGTCTGAATAGATTATATATTGTTTGTTTGGGATTTCTATAAAGATATGTTTACCTTTGTAAAAGGTTAATGAGTGCAAAATATTCCTACAAGCAGCGAACCGGTTCTCAGAAGTGGTTATTGAAAACGAACAAACTTAATGTCAAGGCACAATAATCGATAATCTTCTCTAGCCCTTTGTTCCCACTCCACACTGTTTTTGGGCTGGTATTATTTTCTGGGTTTGTCAATTGTAATATTGATTCATATTATTCAGATTTGAAAAAAACACGTATTGTTTAAAGAGTAAACGACACGGTGGATAAAAGTAAGAAATGTATCAAAAGGATCAGCATAACAACGTAAATATTTCTTCTATGTACTCAACAAACTAACTCATTCAGTCCCTTCGTAGATCCTCACCTGGGCGGGACGCCTTCACAGTGTTACGGTTAAGAATTTACCGTGACAAACAATGTAAGAAATCCCCCGTGAACCAGCAAAACAGAACAAAGACAAGTTGTTTACGTTCAAATTCTATTATTGTTTTTCAACGAGAGCAAGGTATACAAAGTCACAAGTCCATATAACAATGCAGATTTCAGGCACAATTCAAGAGAGACAAAATCTCCACGTACTCTTAATTTTATTAGTACATGCACCATTCTCTTCAGATCCTTGCAATGATTTCCTGCCACGTGTTCATATCACATTTCATTCAGTTTCCCATACGTCTATCAACAATCACAATGAAATATTGATCCTGATCGCACCCTCTTTCTCAACACACTCAAACGGTTCCACCGTTTCTTTTCTCGATACCCCCAAACTCGCATTCCTCGGTGCAACGTGCGCTCCACAAACTCTCATCAATCCCCACTTCAGTCCCTTGCCCACGTATTATAAGCTTCTCCCTTCCATCACAAGCACACATCTCTGCAAAAATTACATCAGTCATTTAAAGTATGGTCCGACCCCAGACTCAACTGCACTTTCTCAAACTGCATACGTAATTCAAAGAGACCAAGAATCATGCTTACGACGAGAATGTTACAATAATTACAATTTCTATTAAAACAACGCCACACTCCGAGTGAATCCTTTCGCTTTCTAACACATGACGTTTCTCTACATCTTCCAATGACATGAAATAGCGAGAGATCTAGAACAGTGTCTCCCGGAAGTCAAATAAGCAAAACAAACTCAAGAGGCGGTATCTCTAAAGCACTTCCGGAAAGCCTGCTGCCAAAATCCTGAAAGTGCTGACCATCTATTGCACGAAATGTGATTATTATTCAAAAAGCTAAACGTTCTGACCCAATAATAATTATTACTTAATTAATAACAAAATATATACAAAATACACACTCCTATCAAAATACACACGATTAAAATTTGCGATAAGCAAAAATACAACTCACCGACCATGCACGTTCAAGGTGTGGCAGTCGTAGTATCCTCATCCATTACCTTATTCCAACGTTCGAGCTATCAGATTACAAGGCCATCGGGATTTCTCCTAAATTACTAACATTTGGAAAGATGTTTTGGAGGATTAATCAAAATCATATTCATATAATTAAATTTTTATTGTGTTCATTAAAATTCTGGTAATCTGATTGGTTAACTGGGAACATTTCTTTTGAGTTCATTTCCCAATGAATCTGAAAAAAATAAGCCACGCCCACCGAACCGGACTACTTTCGGACCTGAGGAATGTCGGGGAATACCTTTACACAGCGAGGGAATTCCCTTGTACTCGGGTACCATAATGAACTTTGGGTAAACATTGAAGTGATACATTGTGGTTAACATAAACAAACAACTCAAAATTAACCGTGAACGTTAATAACTTTGCAACGCCTCGACAAGAGCATGAACACGTTGGAACATCAGTTCATGGCATCACAATCCCAGTCACATCACACCCTCTTTCTACTTGCGCAAATACTACAATCTCAGTTCCACTAACTTCATATCATCGGGCTTCATTTCCAATTCTCACTTTTCAAACTGTCTCTTTCAGTTCGCAGGTAGTAATTCAAACGTTTGAATCTTGAAACTTTGCCGATACCGAGACGCGTCACGTTGAGTTGTTCCACTCTGATTCGCCGACCGATGTTAGCATGGTTGATTGACAGCTGTTTGGGGCTGATTGGCCAATGGTTTGGTAGGCGTGTCATTTTATGTAAATGAGTCACCTGAGTCATGTCACGCCATTACCGAATTCTTACACCGAAAATGTTAATCGGTGGTAACAAAGATATCTGTTTCGATGAATTTGATTATGCTTAAAGAAAATATTGTTGAAAGGGTATAGTATTTGTTGCTGAATTTAATTATAAGGATTGACTGTGTATTTCTTTCGTTGCATTGAATTATGGAACTAAAAACCAATGTGCAAACTTTTGTAAGAATCCGCGGATTCATACAGTTTGCACATTGGTCCGCGGATTCATACAGTTTGCACATTGGTTTTTAGTTTCATACTTCAATGCAACGAAAGAAATACACAGTCAATCCTTAAAACTATCGACTTTTAGACCAGTTCTATTTAAGTCATGCCAGTAACTTACCCTAATTTCGTCAAAAGTGTCTCCTAACGGGTGTGACCCCGCTCTCGCGTTCTTCGACCTCCTCTATACACTGCTGGATTCGGTGCAGTATGATTGTAAACTTCAACTTCTTCATTCTCCTTGAACCACACAACAGTAGTACAAGAGTACAAAATATTGGACTGCATAGAAAATTACAAGTGTTTAAAGTGTGATAGTATACAATTAATAAACATCGACAGCTTTTTCAGTTCGGTTGTTTTCTTTGTACAAATTAGTTGCTTGAAGGTAGCCAGCTTTTGCCATTTGAGGTATCGTGAAGAAATATATTTTTTAGTCTAATATAGTTAAAGTAACTACATCGCTGTATATAGTGAAGTTCATCGATTATTGCTGGGGAGTCGCATACCTTACATGTTCTATGTTTACCTGTTATACCCTCCCCCAGCCCTCAATGGATACAAGGTGGTTGAATTTCAGAATTGGGATATATACATTGGTTGAGAGAAAATAGTAACGTTCAACTGTTAGGGAAACTTTTATAGTGCGATAATAAAGAGCCTTGGAGTTGTTATTCATTAAAGACAACCAGCTCCGAGTAAACTGATCTTGCAAAACCAGTTCTACCTTTCAGGTCAGCCATTCAGTGTTAACACATTCTGGATTTCTGAAAATATTACTACGTTCTTACTGATGTAACGTACATTCGACAAAATCTAACTACCTATCTTGATAGCCATGGTGCTTTTTATGTAGTGTAGTGTTGAGTAATATGTGAGATAATTTAAGGTTTGATATTTCAGGTACTGTAAGTATATTTAATCAATCGCTTTACCATCTTAATTCTCAGAGGATACTTTCCCGTTTCTCCGTAGACTATGCACGTTGGGGCAGATACCTTAAGATTACAGATGATTTTCAGAAACTTCAGATGAACTCTTTCGATAATTTTATCCTCAGATTTCACACCCGCATAGTAGAGAACTAGAACAACCAATACACCAAAAGCCCGGATTAAACAGTCTATTGGAGATTAATATTTCTGGCCTTTCTTAAGAGACAAAGCATAGCTTAGTTCCTGAGTCAACTAAGGTTTTAATAGTGTGTATCAACCTACCGGATCTAAGTAAATCCAGATATGTACGTATAAAAGTCAACAACCTCGAGTACATAGAACAGAACATATAGAGCATATGTCTACTTTTCAAAGGTTCTCCAACAAATATGACGATTTTCAGTTTAGTTACAACAAGGTTCCACTGCACTCAATACATACTGAACAATATTAATAATCTCGATCCCGGCATGGGATAACAAGGTAACGGCTGTTGTGCAAAGGCAGTGATTTGTGTACGTGTGCGGCTACTTTACATTCGTGGAGATGTTTTTCATCATTGGTGACAGTGATTTTTGTGCCAATGCACCGTGGAGTGTACCAAACAGAAATAACAAGTACATTGGTCCTTTTACCGTAACTTCAAAGAAGACTCGCCCCCGTTTCTGTACCTGTGTGCGAAAATACTGCAATCTAATCTAATCTTTATTGGTCAAAGAATCCTTCAGGAATAATTTTCGGGTGGTCAGGCTCGCTGACATGGTTGACCTGTCATCGATCCCAGTTGCGCAGGTCGGTGCTCATGCTGTTGATCACTGAAATGTCTGGTCCAGACTCGTAATTTTACAGACCGCTGCCACACAACCATCCTCGATATGTCCAAGGTATACGTTCCGATAAGTCTCCACTATACCCTGGACGCATCTACGGGTCTGCCCGGTAATTTTATTATCTCCCTTTTCTGGCTCCGCTGTCTCACAGTAGCCAATCAGCAAGGCCGCCGTTATAAACGACTTGCCAGTGTCACCAAAAGTAGCAGTTGCATCTGCGAAGGTTTGCTCGCCGTGCGACTCACAATTTGGGGAAATCATACAGAGAAATTTATAGGTCCGAAACCTTTTTAACAACATATGGAAGAAATCCATCTACCTCTTTCAAAGAATCTCTGTATGGTTTGTTTGCCAAGTTTAATCGGTTAGATGATTTAAAAAGCGAAAGTGAGTTGTGATTGGTTCGCTTAACTTCCCAGCGTAGACACCTGATTGGATAAAAGGCCAGCCAAGGGAGGTAATATATTAATCGGGCTGAGCCGTAGATGCATCCAGGGTATAGTGGAGACTTTTCGGAACGTATACCCTGGAGATATCGAGGATGCCACACAACTGGCGTGCGGTGTAACCTAAACTCGTTCATGGACCTGCTTATGGTCAATGAAAATATACTTTTCTGTCAAGCTTACTGTTAGTAAAGAGTCTCGATGTGTTAGTCGTGAAACACATATCGATGACGTGAAGGCGTGTCAAATAACAGAATATCACGTGACATATTTCAATGGGGCACAGTAAATGATTCAGTTTTAACCATCGAACAATGACATGTGATTTGTACATTAATAACAATATTTGTAGGTTATGTTAAGGTAGGTTAAACTAAACATCCGACACATTTCTTTCCTATTGTATTAAGAATTTAGCAAAATATTATATTACATTTAGCTGTGAAGTCTCTGCGCTGGTTAGATTTATTGTTGCTGTGCAGCATCAACCACAAAATAGTGGCAGTTGTTGATGCCATCGAAAGAGGGGGTATTTTATCACCATAGACATCATATCGTCCATGGAGATTCTCTTTCAGTTCAGAGACCGCATCCGCTACCACATTAGTGTCTGACAAATGCACAAGGGTTCTACACTATCTTGCTTGGTTTCTGGACTAACAGATTCAGCTATATCCTGAGCTACTGTCTTTCGCATTGGTCTACTCATCATCTTGGTTTTCTCGTTTTTAAGACCCCACCATCTATAGAAAGGGACATATAGGGTTACTATATGTATGAAACAGGGAGCGTACTCAATCCACTTCTGCGCCCTGTGGTATTCAGTGAACTTGTACATAGGCTTTCATGGGACACTATTGGTGTGCACCTCATATTTTGTTTTCGTATTTTATTGTTATTGTTAGTTTAGACACATTTGTACGTTTTTCGGAATTACTCTGATTAATACAGTAATAGGGGACGGGTTGCGGTTTGGTTACATTATCCACTTTTTGCAACACCTACTTTATTGATTTCATATAGATTACACATGTGCTTTGTAGGGACTCTTAGGCTGTGTATTTTAAAGCCGTTTGAACTTATCAAATTCGGAATTTCTCTCTGAATATGGTGGGATGGGAGGTGTACGTTATCCACTTCTCAAAGTCTAGTTTATGGATTTAATTTAGATTACAGGTGCTTCATATGGACTATAAAAGTGTGTGTCTCATATCTTAAATTTGTACTTTATATATATTTTCCAATTTTAATGCCGTTTGAACTGACATAAATTTTGTCTCTGAATATAGTGTTAAAGAGGATGAAGTCTATCCACTTCTCCGCTAAAGCAACTCTCTTCTACTTGTGTTTCATTGGGACTCTAAAGGTGTCCATCTTGTCTCTTGTTCATCCAATTTCTTAACTTCTACAGATGTTTCAATTTGGTTCTATTCTTCCTTTTAGTCCCATGCAACAGGGAGTGTACACTATCCACTTCTCTAAAACCTCTCTAAAAGCGTGCATCTCATATTTTTGAGTATTTTATTTATTTATTTATTTTTTGAGAGACATTTGAAATTTGTGTAATTTCTCTCTGATGATGGTCAAAGCGGGGATTAAACCTACCTATCTACAAAAACTGCTCAACAGAATTGATTGAGCATGGATATGTGTTTCATCAGGATTCGAAAGTTGTGCATATCATATGGTGTCAATTTCTGTGGAAACAATATAACCTGTGCACATTGCAGTGAAACTACTCATGTCACTGAAGACTGCATCAGTGAGGTCAAAAAATGTACGGACTGTTCTGGGTCTCATTCATCTTCCAGTAAATGTTGTCGAGTTTGGAAAAGAGATGCAGAGTCAAAGAAACTTGTACCAAATAATGAGCAGATTGATACGTATGCAAATGTGACCAAAGGACACGCAGTATCAAAAATGACAGCATCAACTCAATGTCAGACAGATATAACGTGGGTGAATTCTGTCAACCCAAAGCCCAAAGTAACATCTGAATCTACTACACAAACTGCTGATCAAATTCCAGCCACAGAGGCCACTGACGTTTTACCTTCTATGACAAAATCACAGTCAGGTTTACACCATGAACTATCACAAAAGGCACATTCTGGAAAAGGCCAAAACGTTAAAGTGACACATAAATCGGACAACACATCTTCTCGTACAAATCAAACTGATAGACAGTCTAAAGGTTCAGATGATTCCATCAAAGTGTACAATAAGTATGGATCATTAGAAGAGATGGATGTCTCAGAAACCATCCACCGTAGAACTGAAAGTTCTTCACCTAAAAGAAATGGGCGAGGTAGGTCCCCAATCAAACCGCCCAAGAGGTGAATCATTCCCAAATACTAGTGCAATGAAATTGTAGAGGACTTAGGACAAACTTAAATGAATTACAGCTACTGAACCAGGAATTGAAACCTTCAGCTTTTTCCCTTCAAGAAACGCATTTCAAGGCGTCAGATAAACTGATATACGACACTTAAGCTCGTATCATTGTTTTTCTCCTCCTGGGGTACGGGCTGCTGGAGGCTCATCTATTTTAGTAACGGAGGGAGTGATCCACAGCCCTGTCTCGCTGAATGTCAATCTTCAAGCTGTTGCTGTGCGAATTACGCTGCACGTTGTGTTTACGTTGTGCTGTTTGTATATTCCACCTTCTTGTGTGCTTCAACAGTCTGATCTCCAGACATTGTATGATCAGTTACCTAAACCATGTATCATCATGGGTGACCTAAATGGCCACAACCCACTCTGGGGTGGTAATGTTGCGAACACCAAAAGTAAATTACTGGAGGATTTCATTTCAAATAATGACTTGTGTATTTATAATGACGGTGCAAATACTTATTTACATCCTGGCACAGGAACATATTCAGCGCTCGATTTATCTATTACGGACTCCAACCTTTTAAGTGAATTTGAATGGTCAGTCCACGACGACCTCTGTGGAAGTGACCATTTCCCAAGCATACTAAACCCTGTGAATCCATCTGACGTTCCTCCATCATCAAGATGGAATTTTAAAAAGGCTAACTGGCCCTTGTATGAAAATCTCTGTGCTGACCAACTCAAAACTGAACTTTTTAATGATATTCCCGATGCCATAAAATGTTTCTCAGATACACTACATGACATAGCTCACGAGTGTATCCCAAAGTCCTCTTCAGTTCCTCACATACGAAAACCATGGTTTACAGATGAATGCAAACAGGCTAGGAAGGCACGGAAAAAAGCTGAACATTACTTTCGTCGCAATCTTATGGCCCACAATTTAGATAAATTAAAAATCATTAATGCTAAAACACGGCGTACTTTCAAGCAAAGTAAACGCCAGTCTTGGCGCAACTATGTATCAAGAATCAATTCGCGCACGCCCATATCAAAGGTGTGGAATATGATCCAGAAGATCAAGGGTAAAGGATCAAAATCTAGCATCCACCATCTAAAAGATGGGAACAAATTATTGACTAATAAATCAGATATTGCAAATAAACTTGGTGGTACGTTGGCCAAACATTCTTCCTCATCTAATTATGTGCCTGAATTCCAAAATATATCAAAAACAGCAAGAAAAGAAATCTATTAATTTCAATTCAGATAATGGAGAAGACTACAATGAAACCTTTTCGATACATGAGCTTCATACTGCTCTTGATCAGGCTCACGACATTGCTTCTGGAGCTGATAACATCCATTATCAACTTCTGAAGCACTTACCAGAATCATGTTTTGAGACACTATTACATATTTTTGATAACATCTGGACAAGTGGAAATTTCCCTTCGTCGTGGCGTTATGCAATATTGTTCCCATTCCCAAACCTGGACGTGATCATACTGACCCTTCCAATTATAGGCCCATTTCATTAACTAGCTGTGTTTGCAAAACCATGGAACGCATGATAAATAATCGACTTGTTTGGTACTTGGAAACAAATAACCTAATAACAGATATTCAGTGTGGTTTCCGTAAAAACAGAAGTACTATCGATCATTTAGTGCGTTTAGAATCTTTTGTTAAGAATGCCATAATTAATAAGCAACATGCAGTGTCGATTTTTTTCGATTTAGAAAAAGCCTACGACACTACCTGGAAACATGGGATTTTAAGAGATTTACATGACTTTACGTTTACCTCAGTTCATAGCCAACTTTTTAAATAACATTCAATTTCAAGTTAGAATGGGTTCTACCCTGTCTGATCATTGCAATCAGGATCAGGGTGTTCGACAAGGCAGTATTGTGTCTGTAAAACGTTTTAGTATAAAGACAAATAGTTTGTCAAAAGTTTAAAACGATTCAATTGATGGATCGTTATTTGTGGATGATTTTAATATGTCTTGTCGTGGTAAAAATATGCATCCTATTGAACGGCAACTGCAGCTGTGTTTAAATAAAATAAATAAATGGTGTCTTGAAAACGGCTTTAAATTTTCTAAATCCAAAACTAATTGTATACACTTTTGTAGAAAATATAAACCGCATAAAGATCCTGAACTCTGTCTAAATGGATCTCCCATGCAAGTTGAAAAGGAGGCCAGGTTTTTGGGAATAATTTTTGACTCACATTTAACGTTTCTACCACATATCAAATCCCTCAAAACTAAATGCCTGAAGGCACCTGACTTGTTGAAAGTCGTTTCAAATGCTAAGTGGTATCAAGCTACCCTCCTGCAGCTTTTTCGATCACTGATTCGGTCAAAACTTGATTATGGCTCCATTGTATATGGTGGAGCCTGTAAAAGCAACCTAAAAGTTTTGGATTCTGTTCACCATCAAAGTCTGAGACTTTGTCTTGGCTCCTTTGGAACTTCACCTGTTGACAGCTTGTGCGTTGAGGCTGATGAGCCATCTCTTGAGCAGCGACGTATAAAATTGGCTTTACAGTATGCAACAAAATTATATTCCAGTGAGTCAAACCCTGCATATAACTGTGTTTTCAGTTCTCTGTATGAGGATTTATATAAAAAGAAATATTCTCTTGTTCCGCTTCTTGGTTTAAGAATTAAACCATTTCTTTCTTCAGCCGCCATTGAGCTGGAATATATAGCTCCTTCCCGTCTTCTGTCTTCTCCTCCTTGGCAATTGGTTAGGCCCCAAGTGGACCTAACATTAACTACATTTAAAAATCAGAAACTAATGAATTACAATACAAACAAGAATATAATCAATTAAAACATAAATATAGCAATTATAAACCTTTATTTACAGATGGGTCCAAGGACGGTGGCGCAGTGGCTTGTGCCACTGTCATTGGATCCAGAACAATATCTTCTAGATTAACAGATAATAGTTCTATTTTTACAGCTGAAGCTAACTCCATACTAACGGCTCTTAAATACATTGAAAGACACCCTAAATACATCCTCGATATCTCCAGGGTATACGGTCCGATAAGTCTCCACTATACCCCGGACGCATCTACGGGTCGGCCCGATAATTTTATTACCTCCCTGGACACAATTTTGTCTTTGTCAAACTTGTGTTTAGTTACTGTGTCAGTGAGGTCTGCGTTCTCTGGTGTCCTATTAAACGTGATATTTCTTCCTAAGAAGTATCAGCTGGTGTTTGGGATTCCCCCCTCACATGCTGGAGAGTGGACAATACCCGTTTGACATTCAGTGAAATAGCCAATCCAAATTCATAGAAAGTGTTGAAAGAAACAAGCCTGGGTTATATTTTCACGGAACAATCCACTCATGTAACCTCTTCTATACGGTTTTTTCACTACTTATTTTTCAACCTGTCAGTTGGAAAAGCCTGGAATGGGTTGGTACAACCCAACCAAACACCTAATCTGAAACTACATCGGCAGTCACATAACGAAGTAGTGTCGCGAGTTAACAATTCTTTCAGAGCAGTTGCGATTGCGCTTAGATGGAACCAAGACGCAAAGCTGGCCACACTGGGGTCACGAGTCGGTATTCGGCTTGTCACTGAATAATACGGGTAGGAATGGATTAAACGTACATAGTCAAAGGTTGGAGGACAAAGCCATAATTGCCATCGGCTGTATGGTGTAAATGCAGCTAGGGCTTATGCAGATAGCATTTCTTGTAGTAGTAATGTATTGTAAGTCCCCCCTGAGGGGATATGTATGTCCAGTTTCGTGCAAGGTACAATGTAATCATACGAGATTGTAGTCTCAGTTGTCATGTGGTGATTGTATTTGAATTGACATGTGGATTGTTTGGCAAGTGTTGATAAATATGTTTTCTGAACACATCAACAACACAATCGCCATTGGCTGAAATGCAAATCCACCTAGGGTTCATGCAGAAAGTAAACATGGTCCCTTGTATGATGACCTACATGTACCTTCACTTGTTGGATCCTCCTACATGTACCTTCATGTACCTACATATAATTGTTGGATCCTGTTGACAGCCGTCGAGACTGGTGAGCCATCTCTTGACCAACGCCGTATGAAATTAACTTTACAGTACATAACGAAACTAACTATATTCCATTGAATCAAACCCTGCATATAACTGTGTCTTCAATCCAAGTCATCTACAGTACAGTTCCCTTGTTTCGAATGGTCTATAAATATATGATGCTGGTTTTAAATATCTAACTGTGATACACTAGTTGTTTTACTAACTTTATAATGGAGCATTTTAAAGTATTTTATGAGTGAACTGATTTAGTCACGATGTGGCTGAAATATTGCCAAAGTGACTTTATATCTGAACACACACAAGGGCTCAGACTCAGAAGTAAGCCATTTAGGCCACAAGTTAACCTTATATTAACTACTTTAAAAATCAGAAACTATTAAAAAATTACGATATGAGCAATGTCATCAATTAAAAAGTAAATATGTCCATGTAAGTTCTCGTATTATTATTGCATTCTAAAGAGAATTAGATTTGTGAAATAATCTGTAAGTAGATAATTATTATAATGTTAATACTTTAGAATAGTAACAGTCATTGTTAGGGGTCGTACACGCAAAGGGGGTTGTAGTACGGCATAATTATTGACCCCTGAGAGGGTACATAAGTCCCGACACATCCAAAGGAAATCAGTCTAAGTGAACTGATTCTCAGTACTTTTCGTTACATTCCACTACAGAGTCTATCAAAACCTTATGGGAGGTCGCGTCAGGTAACCTTTGAGATTGACCAATCAGAACACAGCTTACCAAATCGCGAAAGTGCACATTCGCACATACCTTTTGAACTTTTATCTCGAAAAGGTTCGTACACGAACTAATCCGAATGCTATATAGCGTACGCTCGCTTCCGGGTGATGCACAGTCGCTGAAAATAGTGTTTTGGGCAATATTTGAGGATGTCATCTTGCGGAACTGTTAGCTAATGGTAACCATGTCAACAGAAACCCCAAGGCGTGTACACTGCAGGTCAAATAACAGTGTTATATGCGCATCTTTGTGGAGAGATCTGTGTCGGTGACCTGAATATTTTGAAAATCCCTCCGATCCATAAATAGTAGCCGTTGTCTGATTGGTTAAATCTATTTAACCGTCTCGCGTTTGATTGGACGGTCATTGGTCGCGTAAAGTATACCTGACGCGACCTTCTAGTAGGGTTTGTCGTGGAGTGTAACGAAATACACTGAAACTAAGTTCACTTAGACTGGAAGGAAATTTAAATTTAGCAGTAGTTTTTAATGTACTACTATTTTTGTCATTTTGATTTGAGCTACATTTGACCACAATGTCCAACAGCTCAAGAGTTGATATTGATACGGTTAATAATTTGACGTGGCAAAAGGTACAGGAAATCCCCCCAGAACCAGGCAAATATAACACAGACAAGTCTAAAATAGAGCAACACACAGTAATTCTCAATAGAGGTGTCTAGTATAATGCATTTGAGTTAGATCTAAAGTAATGAGTCACAAATGTAGTAATAACTCACCAAAGTCTTGGTTTAGAGTGAGAAACAGTAAAAATGCTACGCAGCATATAGTCTGTCTTGGATGTCGGTCAACGTTGGCGAAGAAGCAGACAGATGTGGATGGACCGAATGATAACACAACTTCAGTCTAAGTCATTGTGTGTTCCCAACACAACAACCAGCCTAAAATATACACAATCACTGATTCTCGAGCATTGCAACGAAGTATACCAACAAAGTATGGAATCTTCGCGATCGGGCTCGCTTTTACCAAAACACACGAAAGGTGGTCAACTCTAAAGCACTACGCGTGGATAAATCTTGCTTCGAAATATGTTAAGAGATGAGCCAGAAAAGCATGATCCTGGCGCTTCCGTGTCACCCTCTTGCATCTCTCTGCACAGGACACAGGGAGCTCCGGTGCTTGTGTTCATGGGACATGACCCCTCTCTCTTGCCATAATCGGCGACGCCAATGTAACCGCTATGGTAGGTGCCGGCCACATTGACCTCCTTGTTTGGGCTAGCACTTGAGCTCTCCATCTCCAGTCTGCCACCCGACAAGCCCAACTGCTGCCCGGCTCGCCCCCTACCCAACGGGCTTCCGATACACAAGGACTAATTACTGTGCTGCAGGCACCCTCGCCACTGACTGTCAAGTCAGGGCTAATTCTGAGTTTGCCGTCCTTGTGACTCGGGTGAGTGACTAAAGTGATAAGCTGAAATATCTTCCTTCCTTCCTTCCGTTGTTTTTGCTGGATCGAAACATTCTGAACTCATCACCGACATCAAACAATCAAGGATTATATCAATCACCTGTGTCTGGGGACATTTGGCGTGATGAAATCTTTCACAAGATAGTCAAGATAGTTTTGCAAGAAATACAACAAATTATATTCACTGTGGTAGGAAACAAGAGTCATCAGAAGATGACATATGCCCCCGGCTCCCACATATTTGACAGGACAAATTATCTGACAGTTACTTGATGATTTCTTAGACTAAGTTTGAATCGTTTCCATGGAAATCATGAATATATATCTGTAAACAGTAAAGGGCACCACTTCAAGATCCGTCTCATATAACTGCCAAGATCTGTTGAAAGATATGAGGTGGTTTTTGAGTTGTGCTCCGAAAACGAAGCCCGTCCATCCATTTTGAGACTAAGTCCGAGTTGTTTTCATGGACACCGTGAAAAATAAATATGCCAAACCTTTGTAAATGGCAAAAGGCACCACTTTGTGGTTTCCCTCTAATATCTGCCAAGTTGTGCTCCGGAAACGAAACACACTCACTTTTGCGACTAAGTCCGAAATGTTTCCATAAACCAAGAAAATAACAAATGGTTTTCACATAAACCTGTAAATAGCAAACGCCACCACTTTAGGGTCTGCCACACATATCTAGCAAGTTTTGCTGACAGATATTAAAAGGTGTTCGAGTTGTGCTCAGGAAACGAAACACACCTCTCACTTTTGAGACTAAATCCGAAACGTTTCCATGGAAACCAAGAAAATAACAAATCACAAAAACCTGAATATAGCAAAAGGCACCACTTTATTGTCTGCCACACAAATCTAGCAAGTTTTGCTGAAAAATATTGAACGTTTTTTTTTAGTTCTACTCCAGAAACAAAGCCCATCCCTCCATTTTGAGACATTACCGAAATGTCCGAAACATATCTATGGAAACCGAGAAAATAATAAATCACACAAACCTGTAAATAGCAAAAGGCACCACTGTGGGTTCTGACTGATATATCTACCATGTTTTGCAGATAAAAACATTGAACGTTTTTTGAGTCCTGCTTCGGAAACGAAGCCTACCCTACCATTAGACTAAGACCAATACGTTTCATGGAAAAACGAAACAAAAAAAGAAAAGTAAATGCCAAAAATCTGTAAATAGCAAAAGGCCCAACCATGGGTTCAGATTATCATATCTATCAATTCTTGTCTAAAAACATGGAACGGTTTTTGTGTTATGCTCCGAATACAAAATGATTGCCGACGGACAGACGAGGTGTCTTCCATATCCCCCAGCATTACATGCCGGGGGATTAAAAAAAGAGATCTTTTTGCAGGGTGAGAGTCCAGTAGTAATCGTATATAGCTGTAGAAAGGAAGACATACTAATGAGAGCTGATGGTGACTGTCACAGCACAACGTTTCACAACCGAAGAAGCTAAGCAAAATCTCAAAAGTATATTTGATATACTGGATGATAATTTGGATTCAATTTTATGTAGTTTCACACCCGTTTGTGTGCAGTGATGACAGTGAAGGGTTATCTAATTAAATATTAAGGAAAGAGAAAATTCCGTTGTTGAATAGAAATTTAGTTTAAGATGAAATCAGAATGCAAATTGACATCCTCCATTCAGAAGTGACTTTGACAAGGATTTGTGAAGTGCATGAAGCTAAACATGATACAGGTTAAATGACATCGTTCTAAGCAGTCGTAATATCATTCATTGTAAACAATGTGTCACATTTGATTAAGTGCTCCTGACACAACTTATGATGTCAGAACTTTAATCTCGCACACAAACTTTAGCACTGTGTGACACTGAATGTCGTGAAGGCAGTTGAACGCTGGCTTTTTTGTGGCGGTGCATTTCTCAGATGCAACATTTGGTTCATTGGGGCACCAGACATCCGAGTTGGATGAGAATGTCTTGCCATTGATCCACTGCCACTGATCCACTGTCTCGTTGACATGAGACGCCCCACACCAGAAGAATTCATCGCCGTATCCGTAATCTGGAATACCGAGAGAATTAGTTTTTCGGTAATTGTTAAATCATTATTTCTGTGAAAAGACTCACTTGTCATTTGCGTTGAATCCAATATCCCGTTCTACAAACGTAACGCAGCTTGTCAGTGAACCAGATTTGACTGTTTGCTCACACTTGTAAATCACAAATGAAGCAGGAATTATCATTGAAAAGGGCTTAAGGCATTCACTAAGTGAATCACTTGATAACAGTGTTAGAACTTACATCGTAACATCAATGGAGAAGTCCATTATTCTTCCATTTTTGCTCCAACTTCTAAATGCCTCTCAGAGACATATATATTTCAGTTAGATGATGACCTTCATTTAAAAATAGGTAAATAGATATAAACAGCAACTCGAATGAACCTCAGTCAATATCATAAAGTCCACCTCACCCCCGATCTCCACTGCAGTCAAAAGAAAACATGATCCACTCGTGGACTGGAATAATAGAACGGAATGTCTTCAAATTCCGAGTTCAAGAAGCAATCCGCGATGTGATCTGCTATTGACAAGAAATGTTCCCTCTCACTCCACACTTTTCTAGCTGAATGTTTGGTCAGTCTCGGTACAAACGGGAAATCAGATAGTTAGTCAGTCTTTGAATGACATTTAGAAGTGATGCACATAAGGAAGAGTGTTTTATAAATGCCATCTACGTTGTAAACACGTTGTCATCAGGCGAATAGTCGTCCTCCGGAACATTGGGATCAGGAAGAAGTAAGAACATACTCTGATACCTATGCGAACAATTATAAGTGGACTCACAAAAACATATAAAATCCCCCAGACTAGTAATGTACGATCGAACCAACGTTGCGTTGCGGAAGAAAATATTTTGGAAACGGAAGATCTCCGAAACGTTGTGAACCTCACAGTAGAGTTTTACTTTAAGAGAATTCTCACCCTCAGATTGTTTATTATCGGAGTCCTTTGTCCCTGATAACGTGTCTAATTGTTAATAAGTGAGTGAGTGAGTTACTATTTAACGTCACATCGGCAATGTCTCAGCCATATCGTGACGAGAACATTTAATGCTGAAATGACATATATGGATGCTATAAAAACCTGTCAACGAGGGACAGTAAAACAAGTGGAATATCACAAATGGGATTCAAACTAGCGAGGAAAGTTAAAACTAATATCACTATTCGGACAATACAATATAAAATCAGGCTATAGATTGCCAACAACTGAAAGTAGATCACCATACTGGGGACCATGGGACTTACAGTACCTTGCTACCTACACGGGCCCTAGTTGGATTTACATCATCACCTCAGCTGTTAGCAATTTAGGCACATCTAGCCAAAAATTAAAATACACATATGCTACGACTAAGAACAGTGGAAAGTTTAAATATACTGTGAATGTTTTTGGACTTACGTACCCTCTCAGGAGGACAATAATTTTACAATACTTCAACCCCCTTTGAGGGTACAGCAACCTACAGTTCAAGTTACTAATCCAAACTTCCAATAATTAAAATACATCCATTTACATAACATAGTAGTCAACATTCAACCAAAGTATAATTTTTTAAAATAAAAACAACAATAATTATATGAGACCTAACGCCGGTAAAAAGATCCTTACTTGTTTTAACTGTAAAATACTTATCCCTTGTGATATGATTGTGTCATATGCTTGACAGTGACTCTCATCACAAGGGATACAAAACGGAGGATCCTCACATTTTGAAAGGTATGAATGAGTATATCTAGTATGGCCAATACGACATGGTCTCAAAATAACTTCTTCAAATCTGGACTGACAGCCCAAGTAGGTGTAAGTTATATACGGTTTTATTTCATGTAATTTATTTGTACCTACTTAAGTGTCCCACTTCTTCTGCATCAGATCACGGATGTAAGTTCCATAGCTAACTTTGTAATCAGTGTATGGAATAAGAAATTATTATACAATTCAATAATTTCAATTAAAAGTGGATGTTTACAAGAAATATTTTTATTTGCCTGAAGGCAAGAGAGTCGGAACAGGTTATATACTGTTTATGTATAGGGTGTCTTTCAATTTATTTAAGTGCCGTCAGTATGGCGTTAGCTTCAGCTGTAAAAATAGAACTCCTCCCCATTTTGAATTAGAAACAACCTTCAATAAATCGAGCGCCTTCAGGAATTTGGCTTCAAGGGATTTAATATGTGGCAAAAAGGTCAAATGTGAATCGAAAATAAGTTCCAAGAACTTGGCCTCCTTGTCCAATTTGATTGGGGTACCACTTAGAAATAGTTCTGGGTCTTTATGAGGTTTGTATTTACGACAGAAGTGTATACAATTGGTTTTTGATTTAGAAAATTTGAAGCCGTTTTCAAGACACCATTTATCTATTTTATTTAAACACAACTGTAGTGGCCTTTCAATGGTATGCATATTTTTCCCACCACAAGAAATAATAAAATCATACACAAATAACGATCCATCTATTAAATCGTTCAAAACTTTAGATAAACTGTTGATCTTGATGCTAAAAAAGTGACAGACAAAATACTGCCTTGCGGAACACCCTGATCCTTATTGTAATGATCAGACAGGGAAGGACCCACGCGGACCTGGAAGTGTCTCAGACTGTCATTTAAAAAATTGGCTACAAATTGAGGCAAACAACCTCATGTAAATCTCTTAAAATGCCATATTTCCACGTAGTGTCATATGCTTTTTCGAGATCAAAAATGATAGACACAGCGTGTTGTTTATTAATTAGTGCGTTTTTAACAAATGATTCCACTCGCACTAGGTGATCGACAGTACTTCTATTTTTACGGAAATCACACTGTATATCTGTTATGAGGTTATTAGTTTCCAAGTACCAAACAAGTCGATTATTTATCATGCGTTCCATGGTCTTGCAAACACATCTAGTTAGTGAGATAGGTCGATAATTGGACGGATCGGTATGATCACGTCCAGGTTTAGGTATTGGTACTACTATGGCGTCACGCCATGAGGGAGGAAAGTTACCCGATGACCAAATATCATCAAAAATAGTCAACAGAGTTTGAAGACAGGATTCTGGTAAGTGCTTCAGAAGTTGATAATGTATGTTATCAGCTCCTGTAGCAGTATCGTGGGCTTGATCAAGAGCGGTATAGAGCTCATGAATAGAAAATAGTTCATTATAGTCTTCCCCATCATCAGAACTGAAGTTAAGAGTTTTCTTTTCTTGTTGTTTTTGGTATTGTTGGAATTTAGGTACATGATTCGAAGAGGATGAGTGTTTAAAGAGGGTTTCGCCCAGTTTATTTGCAATATTTGATTTATCAGTAAGTAATTGATGTCCACGTTTAAGATGATGGACACTAGATTTAGTACCTGTTCTGTTTAAAAGTACGCCGTGCTTTTGCATTTAAAATTGTACATTTATTTAAATAATGCACCATAGGATGACGACGGAAATAATGTTCCGCTTTTCCCTTACCTTCCTAGCTTGTTTACAGTCATCGTTGAACCATGGTTTTCGAATATGTGGAACTGCAGAGGAATTTGGTATACACTCATCAGCTATGGAATTCAATTCATCCACAAAGCATTTAACAGCATCAGGAACGTCAATAATAAGTTCAGGTTTAAGTTTTGCAGCACACAGTGTTTCATATCAAGCCCAGTTAGCCTTTTTAAAAATTCCGCCTTGATGATGGAGGAACATCAGATGGAGTTACAGATTTTAGTATAGTAGGAAAATGGTCATTTCCATAGAGGTCATCGTAGACTGACCATTCGAATTCCCCTAGTAGTTCTGCATTTGTGAGTGACAAGTCGAGAACTGAAGAGGTCTCTGTACCAGGGTGTAAACATGTGCTGGAACCATCAATATAAACACAGAAATCATTGTCAGAACAAAAGTCCTCCAACAATTTACCTTTAGTGTTTGTATTTACACCTCCCCAGAGTGGATTGTGCCCATTTAAATCTCCCATTATAATACAGGGCTTCGGGAGTTGGTCATATAGAGCTTGAAGATCAGTCTTGACAAACGTTGAAGAGGGCGAAATATAATGAGAGCATAAAGTAAACGCTACATGTAAAATAATTCTCACTGCAACAACCTGCATATTAGTAATAAGTGAAACAGGACTTTGAATAACGTTTTGTCTGACGTTCGGATCGAGCAGTGGCCCTATCACCCGGAGGGAAAAAACATTGATAGGCATTAAAATGACGAACGTCAAATGTATCTGTTTTTTTAAAATATGTCTCTTGGAGATCTATCGCTGAAGGTGTAAAATCTTGGACTAATTAGCTGTAATTCATGTAATTCCACTGAACAATATTATTGGAATAAACTTTGGGGGGAATTTATTGGGAATCTACCCCGCACTCTTTATAGAGGGCGACAAGCTATGAGTCCTAGAATGGTCGTTTTCAGAAACACCTATGTCTTCAAGAGACCCATATTTATTGAACAATTGAATTTTATTTTGTGGCATTTTAGGAGCTCTGCCACTTTGTTGTTTTGAAGCATCAGCTTAGGCTTAGGTATACTTTTAACACTTTGAGTGTGACAGATGATGATGATTTGTAATCAGAAGAAGACTTTGATGTTCTATGAAGTGATTCCTCAGTCTCAGATGATATAGCAGTGTACAAAAACTGCGGAGAATCGAAATTTACCCACGTCAAGGTAGTTTGGCAGCCTGTTGATGATTTTGTTATTTTAGAGCTAGACTCCAATGATGTTTTTGCTACTGAAGCATAACTGTCTAGAAGATCAGATCTCTACCATTTTCTTTGGCCTCAGAAAAAGAGATATTTTGAGTAAATTTTATTTTGTTGATCTCCATTTGCTCTTTCCAAATAGGACACTGTCTAGAAAATGAATGGTCGCCTGAGCAAACAGGTTACCTAATTCGGCCGCTCCTTGCGACCAGCAATGGGGTGCTATGGACCTTGCTGACCCGGGTCCACACGGGGGTTGGCGAGCACTTAGCGTTACCCAGCACCCACCACGAGGAGGTGGCTCGCCACGGGTGCCTGTAATATGTAACTGGAAACCTGTTGAATAAGTCAAAAACTTTTTGAAGTCTTTGGGGTAAGGTGCAATAATTCTTCGATTCAATAATGTTTAAAACAATATTGCATCAAGGTTTCAGAAGTTAAGTATGTGCTGTTACCTTTTCTACTTATGGCTAAAAGACTGGAAAAAAGCAACAAAAAAAACATTCACTAAGTCTGCAATCTACCAGTAAGTTAATTTTTGGCGCCATGCTGGCAGTGTTTCAGCTATCTTTAACATTTATAAAAAATATGTCTATATTATGAAATCTATTGTCAAAGGGCACTAAACTTAAGGATCCATATTATCACTATTCGAATTAAAACTAGTATGTGAAGTTGAAACTAAAAGCTATAGTGTGACAACAACTGAAGGTAGAACATCTTACTAGGTAGGACCACGAGGACTAACTAGGTGAGAAGTAGGTGTGTGAATGTATTTAGATATGTTTCTCTTGAATGGGCCGTATGTGTTCGCTTACCATTTGATACCATGAAGTCCCGAAATTCACCAATTTTCGTTTGGGTATCGAGGGTGATCAGGTCAGCATTGTGGTCTCTACAGTGTTCTCTTGCTGAGTCCATGTTCATCTTGTCGGTGAACACCTTGATGCACCAGCTGCTCATGATACTAAATCCCATGGGGCATGTACCTAAAAATATGATATTGATCAGAGTATCTTTGGGAAAGAATCAAACAAAATTACAGAATAAAAAACTATGATTATTGGAGTTGAAGCGGTTCAGAAAACCATTTCAACTACTCCGCTGTTCTTCTCACAGCATAAACTGTATATTTTATCTATTTGTGCTACTTGTTACAAATACAAGCATATAGGATTCCTGAGATATTTATGACATTACACAACATGTCCCTCAACTGGACACAGCTATTTCCAGGAAAATGGCCCCTTCGCGCCTTGTGTCCTGGCGCGCCAAAGAGTCTGTTTAAGAGGAATTGAAGTTAAAATGAAGATAAATCTACTGTTTTCAGTTTTGTGATCTATTATTGTTAATTTAAGGCCGCTGTATGTAGTTATTTTAAAAAACGAACGCGTTGGCCTTACATAAGATTGCATTAACAGATTAGCTTATCTGGTAATCTGGTATACTTGTTCTCGTCATCATGTTGTTGAAATATTGAATTTTAACTTACTGACTCTTTTGTGTCACTGACATACTGTAGATGTGCTGACACTGACACTAGCGTGTTAATGGCAAGATTAATAAACATCCTGAAATTTGAATTCACACTTTTGTGAAGAAAGGTCCCTCTTACATGTATATGTGAACTGTAGTTATAGTACCAAGGGAGCTAAGTGGTTAAAACATTCGCTTGGGTTAATAATAATAAATATATGCATATAAATATATGCTTAAAGCTAACTAATGTATTACACTACCAAGTACAAGGTACTTACCAAAACTAACCGTAGAGAGGGATATGGTGAAGTCGTCAGTGGGTGAAATCAACCTTTTGTAAATGACACACTCTCCTGGCATCGGCTTAAAGGACACAGACCCGCAATTGTTATCTGCAGAGCACATATCCGCGCATTCCCACAAACTGGACGATGCGCGAATAACAGTCCAATTGTGAAACGTTCTCCCATCAAGATCCGGAAATCGAAAAAGAAACGTACGTCTTGTGACTGGTGCTGTCTGGAAGGACCAACGCACAAACATGATGACTAGGACTGTGTATATATTTCGCCAGGACATGACACAGCAGGAAACTTGACAGTAACCTCATCCGACAGTTTTCCAGTGAATAAGATATGTTGTCGCCGTCAGTCTCTCTCGTTCAACATTATAAGGCCATGAACAGTTATCTATTTGTTTTCATCACCATAAATATGTCATCATGTGTGAGTGAGTGAGTGACGTCACATCGGCAATATTTCAGACAAATCGTGACGAGAACAAACATCATTACAAAGAATATGTATTATTGTAAAACCCGTTGTAACAGTACGGTAAAATAACAGGAGTTTCACACTTTGAATTTAAAATTAGCATATGAAGGTAAAACTATCAGCACGATTTATTTACAATACATAATATAAAAAAGTAGGCTATAGATCAACATACTAGGAACCAAGGGGACTTACATTCCTTTTGTTACCTGAGTGGATCCAAGCTGGATGTACACCATCTCCCTCAGCCATTGGCGGTTGTAGGAAAGGCATCACGAGTGAGGTAAAACTTTATGTTACATGAGGAAAAAAACGTTTAGGAGGATCATCAACAATTCTTGGATGACACTTGATGTTCTATGTAATAAATAACAGTTTCTAATAAAGAAGATCATTTGCATTACTCTGACAGGGTAGGTTTACGTAAATGTCATTAACACGCACCAACATAAAATGTTCATTGTGTACGAAACCAGTAAGATTCTTACGTTGTCATTTAATTCATGTACAGGTAGTATTTGCAAGCATCTCATCACATATGGTTGGAAATACCCCTACACTTTTCGATGGTGATCGACCTTCAGTTGTTGGCGATATATAGCCTGTTCAGTCTTGTCATCTATAGTTTTACTGGTTTAGATGTAATTACTAGTTTTATATACGATTGAGTGATAATCTGGTTATTTTGCTGTTCTTCGTTAACAGGCGTTTTCCGATTTACAATTAATTACTTAATATAAAGTTAATTAATAGTTCTCGTCGCGATAGGGCTGAAATATTGCTGTTGTGACGAAGAATTATAGCTCCACGCACTCGGTAGTGAAAGGTTGAGTTGAGCTGGGCTTTACTTGACATCGGCTTATTCCGGTCATAAAGTGACGAGATCAAGGTTGCACTCAATTCCGTTCTGTGTCCATGATTCAAAACAGACTTGTCTCTAAAACATAAACCTACCACTCAAAATTCAGATAATGTCAGCACCAAGCATAAAGGCAAGCAATTTGTTATTCTCTTTACAAAACTACAATATATGATACAGGTCAACTTCCCTGAGGTAATTTACGATAAGGTTCCCGCTCACATGGGAAAACAGATCTTTCAAATTTCTCGCAACGTAATGGGAATTCCTTGCAGTCGAAAAGTCCACACAGTCAAAATATGCTTGATGGTGAACACTCCATCGCAAGAGACACACATACGAGGTCCATCCCCATGCATTTTCAACAGGTAGTCATGAGGAAAACGCCTGTGGCCAATACGACATCGTCGTAAAACTACTTCATCACGTCTTGACTGACAACCCAAGACGGTATAACCAATTGTTGGCTTCAGTGAAGTATGTTTGTAAAGGAAGCAACTTTACGTTGACGTACGTCTAAAAAACGGACAGAACAAAATGCGTAATGTTTACCCTGAACAGAAAAAGCATTCTTAGCTACAGCTGTGTGATGAGAAACAAAACTTTAACCTACCATGGCCCAATATTCTGAGTGTAGTTGTAGGTATGTCAATGGACTTTAGAAAATCCAGCAATGCTTATATATAAATAATGAAAGGAAACAACAGTAAAGCACTAAATTACTGTGTGCAGCAGGGAGCGAAGTTACTTGCTTATTGTTACTTGCCAGTCAAACTGAATATAAATATGCAATTAGTGACTGATACACCAATTACAGACTGTATATGAATGCAAATCGATAAAACATGTTTTATGCATAGTCCTTGAGAGTGGATTAATCATTACATGTAACCTATCATAATGATAAATTAGAAGGTAAGTGCGATCCTGAATCACCCCCTAGTTCTAACTGGTTCATTGGACCGGTCATAACCGGAATGGCTCAGCGCCACATTGTATGCAGCCATACCGCGAGAACAGGGGCTTGATTTAATGAGCTTCCAATGAGCTCTTGGCAGACATGGTTACAGATGTGAAAGAAGTGTCACCTATGACATGTTTTGTATAGAATTTCTGACTGACGAGACAAAAGCTATCGTGGCTGCATTGCTCCTATTGTCTGTTACTTTAGGTGATATCGTAAAACGATTGTCCCGTAATGATTGCCTTATATATATTGTAGTAATACAGGGCATTGCAGACAACCGGAATGTCATTGCTTCAGTTGTATTGACAGATGTGTGAGGCAGACCATGAAGTGTCACGTTTTGATAATTTGGGTGATTCATCATTTTCTGGGGTTTCATCTAAACGATTTGGATTCGGAACACCTCTTAAAAATTTCCTAATATCGTCCTACATGGCTTGGCAGATAGGTGAGCTAGACTCCCCAAGTGTTGCCTTTTGCTATTTACAAATTTGGGGCATTGATATTTTTCCCGGTTTCCATTGATAGGATTCAGACTTAGCGTCAAAAGGGAGATGGGCTTTGTTTCCGGAGAACAACCCGAAAACCATTTGATATATTTCAACGAGTGGTGGCAGATGTATGCGGCACATTATGAAGTGGTGCCTTTTACTGTTTACAGGTATATGGCATTTATATTTTTCATGATTTAAATGGAAACGATTCGAACTTAGTCTGAAACAACATCACTTATGTCAGATGATTTGTCCTGTCAAATATGTCCTCTCTGATGACTCATGTTTTAAATGTGAAAAAGACGAAAGGACTGCACTGATTTCAGACTCCTCAACAGTATCACCTTTATTCACATTGAGTGAGTTATTTAATATTCAACGTCACAATTATCTTTAAACATTTATTGGTTGCAAGTTAATGTGGAATACCAAAGCAAATTACTGTATAGTAAATGTCAACAATGCCTCCATCTAATGTGCAAGCTCCACTTTGTCATGTTGTTTTAAACCACTCTTAATTCAGACTGTATTCACCTTTTCCTCTCAATTCAGTCAGAATTCCTCTGTCAGAACAAAATGAAAACGTTCCAAAATTGTACATACAACTTACAGTGAGTGGATTAATATTTAACCTCACATCGGAATAAAGTGGTTTAAACAGCTGTGCTGCCCTGCGCCCATAACGCATGCGCAGTGAATAGGAATTGAGCAGAAGTATAATCTTGGTTGTGTACACAAACAAGTAAATAATCTACTGGTTACATAAAAAAAAAGTTGATTGTGGTTAGCAGCCTCGGTCACAGAGAAAACTTAATGTCTGGTTTATTGACACCTACATGTCTGCCTGTCTGTCTGTTACAGACAATATGCAATATACAGCTTCAATCATTGACCACTTGCAATTTGAATTTAACACCTATCGGGCTATACGCCCTAAACGAAATAAATTGATTTACGACTCGAGTCTTGTCTCTGCCACATTATGTAATTAGACAGGTGTGATACTTGTACACATGACATGTTTTTAATGTCTGTGGGTTGCAAACAAACTACATTCATGTTTTTCGGATGACTGGATCTGAAGGAAACTGGTGCAAACTCTTGTCAGTTTCAGGTCCTGCTTTGTACTTGGACGAATGACAGTTTCCATTCACGCAGTAGTTCACCATCTCTTTTTGATTGGATCGAACGCAGATTCAGTGATTATGTATTTACAAAACCCAACATCTCTATATACATTCTTTATGGATAACAACTTCTTCTAGTGTATATGATTTTGTTTGACAACGGTATGTGAATCCATACTGGAACGACGCATCAAGTACAATAAAAGACGTTATCCATAAAGAATCTTACTTTCTTGCAGGGTTAATCTGCAACTAATCGCTATACAAACTCCCTGTTTCTTGTGACTCGCCATAAATGCCCATCAAACAGGTCATCTTTCTGTACACACAATGCACTCTCAGCGTATCAGCAAATGAACCAGCCAATCGGAAGTCGTCGTTACACTTGAGTGCACAGCCACCCGCTGTGACTGGGTTCGGTCTCCCGGGTCCTTCGTTTTGAGGGCAGTAAGCCCAAGTACAAAATATTGCACTTTTGAATCACGATTGTACGCTTATAATTTTGTTTATTTATTTTTTACAAGCAGCAGTGTATACTATATGTCATGTATAAGTGATAATTGTGTTTTAATTAGGTTTGATATTTTGGTTGCATGTGACCTTTAATGCAAACTTAATCATGGATGATTGGCCTGAGCCGACTCATAACACCAACCAATTCTTTAATGGTATTCCTGCACGTCGCCTGATGCCCGACCTTACACAACTAAACCCCCATGACACAAATGGATGACAACATATCCGCTCCAAACGGAGGCAAGCCTTCTGGTTCGTTGATGCTTGTTAAGGAGACATTTACAACTGATGCTTTCTGCTTTCTTTTGAGAAGACATTGCTGGGGGTGGGGGTGGGGGGGGGGTATTATGGGTCACAAATATAATATCAACTCACTAACGTCTTAGTTTGAGAGTGAGAAACAGGTGTACCGAATGTAATAAATCCGTGTATAAGTCTCTCTGTGTGTCGTCAACACAATAACCAGCCTTATATATACACAGTCATTGACTCCAGAATATTCGAGCACTTTGCGACCACATCGCCACCAACTTACAACTTTCTCGCCGACTCCTTTAAGTAAACACAACTAGTCAAGGGAGGCAACTCTAGAGCACTACATCAAAGGCCAGCCCCTAAAATACAAATGGCACTGAACAGTTATAATACGATATTGTGACCCATAATAACTATCACTCAGTACTCTAAACACTGTGACCCAATAATAATTATCACTTAATCAACAATACAATTTACAGAAATTACAATCTCGTAAAAGGCTCAGAATTAAATTCTTTCATTTCTGCTGCCGGCATTGAGCTGGAGAATATATCTTCTGAGAGGCTTCTTAAGCGTATTCTTCTTGTTTTAATTTTGGCTAACATTTCTTACACTCGCCAGCATCTGAAGGGATGATGTAAATCCAACTAGGGTCTATGTAGGTGGCAAAAGTACTGTAAGTCCTCTTGGTCCCTTGTCTAGTGATCAACCTTCATTTGTTGGTGATCTATAGCCAGGTTTTATTGCATTATCTAAATAGAGACGTTAGTTTTAACTTTCCCCGCTAGTTTTAAATCTAATTGTGATATTCTAATTATTTTACTGTCCTTTGTTGACAGGTTTTATAATACATGATATATTTCATTTCAGTGTTTAATGTACTCGTCACGATATAGCTGAAATATTGCCGAGGTGACGTTTAACATTAACTCACTCACTCCAGCTTTATTGAGTCAGTTAACCAATCCTAACCTGGATCTTCTCTGCTTTGGGTCATTGTTAGCACTTCACATTCCAGAAGAAAATCACTCTTCCTAGGATGACAATTGTCCGGTTCATCAAATCGGTATCGTTTGTGAATGCAATGGGTGTGAGTTAATTAAAGTTGATCGTCACATTGGCATTATTTCAGCCTCATCGTGACGAGAACGTTTGATTAGTATACATGGCTATGAATGGCAACGACAAAACTCTGTCTACAAAGAACTGCAAAAATAACTTGATTATCACAGAGACGAATTTAAAACTAGTAATTTAATCTAAAATAGTTTAGCTGTTGATGACAATACAATAAAATAAAAAAAACTTCAGACTATAGATTGTCAGCAACTGAAGGCAGATCACCATACCAGGGACGAGAATACAATGAACTGAACAATTTTTACTCTTTTTTGTCCTGTAGAAATGCAAATCATCATATATAAATATTTGGCAAAATATGTAAAAGGCTATTCAAACCAGAACAATTAACATCGGGACACAAGGGTTCTTTGACACCACTTGATAACGGGTCATATTTTGTATACTTCAATACCAGACGGTGTGCAAGCAGTGATAAAAGTTCAACGATAGCAATATGTGTGTTAAGTTGAGACAGACCACCTTTCCTGTTTTAACGCAGTTTAATTAATTTCTGCAAAATCACATCCCCAACAAGTGACCTGTACCTTTGGCACGGGTCTGTATTGTGCATTTGGAAACAAACATGAGGACGGCAAGAATGATGAAAATGAAGGTCACTAGTCTAAACAGGGGGAATGTGACTTCTTGTAAATGAAACTGATTGTAACACATTTGTTGAATGGTATTGACATAACTTGTGACGTCAGAAATGAATCACGCACACAAATCTTTGCTCTGTGTGACAATGAACGTCACGAAGGCAGTCGAAGTGTACAGCGGCGCACCTCTCCGATGAAAGATTTGGTTCATTGCTGCACCAAACATCCGAGGTGGATGATAATGTCTTGCCATTGATCCATTGCCATCCGCCATTGACGTCTGACACTCCACACCAGATGAATTCATGGCTGTACCCGTAATCTGGAATTACCGATATAAGAAGTTCTATTGAAATTTTTCAGTCGTGTTACTGTAAAAAAAGTTCAGGAACAATTTTAAGTTGGATTCGATATCTTGATTTACAGATGTAATAAACATATCAGCTCCCATGTATCTGGGTGTAATAAACAAGAGTATTTGACTATTTCGTGATACATGTAAAGGAAATGAAGCAGGAAACATCCCTTTAAAATACATCCGCTCAGTCCATTAGTACATTTCTTATACAAGCAACATTTCAGTCAGGAAGTCTTCAGTTGCCCGATAACGTGCTTGACCCAAAACCGAAACGTCGCTTTCACTGTATAAAAGAAGCGAGTGAGTTTAGTTTCAGGACGCACGCATCAGTATTCCAGCAGTATGGCGGTGGTCTGTAAATAATCGGGCCTGGACCAGACAATCCAGTGACCAACAACATGAGCATTGATCTGCGCAATTGGGAACTGATGACATATGTCAACCAAGTCAGCGAGCCTGACCACCCGATCCCGTTAGTCGCCTTTTATGGTAAGTATGGGTTGGGGAAGGCCTAGTCTACCCCGGGACCTTCACGGGTCCTGTGACACTGGTAATTTTATGATTGATATTTGTTATCAGTGTGTTAATGAGTAGATAGGGATATCTGTAAGTTTTGACATTAGGAATAATAACCTATTTCTGGATACTGGATTTCTTTTAAAAAATTAAAATATGAAGAAGTTTCTACACGCCGATTGCTACAAGACCAACTCCAGATTTCAAAGGCTAACAGGTCCATTATTGTTATCCCCTAGTACATCATGTTTCTTGTTGCCTTAACAACAGGAATTCAGGATTTCGCAGGACTTTGTGTCGTTCAGTACAGCGAGCTGTGGTACACGTTGATGTGGATTATTTAAAATATACGTAGCCAAATTACACTATTAAAGAACGCGATTTCAAATAGATTGGGTTTTAACATGTAAGTTACGCTATTTCAAATAGATTGGGTTTTAACATAAGTTATTTCAGTATTTTGTATTAGTTATAAGAATTAAAATGTTAAATCACTTCCGCAATATTTCAACATTTGCTCATGTTGTCGATCACTGGATTGACTGGCCCAGACTCGATAATTTAAAGACCGCCGCCATATAGCTGCAATATTGCTGAGTGCGGCGTAAAACTGAACTCTCTCACTCACCAATATCCCTAACTTATATTGTCCAGTATATTTCCTACTGTAGAATTACATAACATTCACTCAGTTCCTAAGCGTTGTATGGATGTATTTAATAATATTTCTCTTGAATGTACTGTCTCTGTTTGCTTACCATTTGCCACCATGAAGTCTCGAAATTCACCAATCTCTGTTTGGGTTTCGAGGGTGATCAGATCAGCATTGTGGTCTCTACAGTGTGTTCTGGCTGACAGCATGTTCATCTTGTCGGTGACAACCTTGATGCACCAGCTGGTCATCATACTAAATCCAAAGGGGCATACACCTGAAAATAAGGAAAGACAGTTTCAGTACTGCCTATGTATTTAATTGATGAAGACATCAACAGGGCAAGAGAGACCACACAGTTTGATTCAGAAATTGAGATAAATGGACAGTGAATACACATATATTAACACGTCACAGTTTAATTCTGGACTCACAAAAGTCCAGAAACTCTCCGTACTGTGGCCACTCCCTCACAGGGATTTGGCAAAAATAAACATGCAGCTGTTATGAATATGTGCTAGGGGTGAAAAAAAGGAAAATTTTTTTCTCGAAAAGTCAACATTTAAACTCGAGAATATATGTTTTTGGAGGTTGTAAATGAATGAAAACATGTTCGTTAGTATCATGACACACATTTCAGCGTGTTGTGACTTGACTCCACTAACTGATCGATTTTAAAAGATCTCGCCCATGGGTAAAAAACGTATTGGCCCATGGACGAGAATATTTACTTTCACTGAAAATACATGTTTTTTCCATGTTTTGCAGTATATAAATAAGTGAATGTGTATTTATTAGTGTCGTGACACGTAATTCAGCTTAGTTTGACTTAATTCTGCTAATTTAGAGCGAGCTATAAAAAACATCTCGCCCATGGGTGAGAATATTTACTTTTACTCAAACTACATTTTTTCACATGCTTTGGAGGTTGTAAATGAATGAAAGTACATTTATGAGTATCATTTATGGCACAAATTTCAACTCATTTTGAATTAATTCCGTTAATTTAGAGCGATTTTAAAAACTCGGGCGAAAAACATTTTGGCCTATGGGCGAGAATATTTACTTTCACTCAAAATACATTTTTCCATGTTTTGCAGTTTGTAAACGAATGCACGTATATTTATGACACGGTATTGTGATGACACGAAATCCAACTCATTTTGACGTAATTATGCTAATTTAGAGCTAATTTAGAGCGATTTGAAAGCAATCTCGCCCATGGACGAAAACATTTGATTGAAAAATAGATGAAATTATAATGAGAAATAATTTCAGTTTAATTTAGTGTGTTTAGTTTTATTTCGCACTTAGCAATATTCCAGCAATGTGGCGGCGGCTTGTAGATAATCGAGTTTAAACCAGACAATCCAGTGATCAACAGCATGAGCATCGATCTGCACAATTGTGAACCGATGACATGTGTCAATCAAGTCAGCGATCTAACCATCCTATCCCGTTAGTCGCCTATTACGACAAGCATAGTCGCCTTTTATGGCAACATGTACACTTAGAATACTAAGCCTTGAGATTCTTTTGAATTTAGGTATTCTATAAATACTTTTTGCTTATGTTTTTAAATCTAGCAACCACTGAGAAGTAAAGAAATGATGTGTTAGAATGTACGTCCAAAGAGGTCCCAAAACCGAAACCCGTTGTGAACGATTTCCGCATTTTCACAAACTCAGTTGCTCAACGGAACGTATTTTTCACGTAGGAATCTGTTCCAGTCTATTGAGCAGATGTTGATACATTTTCCCAAAGTTTCCTTGGAAAATATTCTTATCTTTTAAACCTACAGGCACGTGTCTGAGTGAAAACATTGTCATTAATCGAAAACAGAAACAATATCAAGTCAGAAAATGTATATATTATCATACTGCATTTTCTTCTACCCAGGACCCGAGAAGGTCCGGGTTAGAGTAGGCCTTCAGCAACCCATGGACCCGAGAAGGTCCGGGTTAGAGTAGGCCTTCGGCAACCCAAGCTTGCCATAAAAGGCGACTGTGCTTGTCGTAAGAGGCGACTAACGGGATCGGGTGGTCAGACTCACTAACCTGTTTGTCATCGGTTCCCAATTGCACAGATCGATGTTCATGATGTTGATCATTAGACGGTTTGGTCCAGACTCGAGTGCTTACAGACCACCGCTATATAGCTGGCATATTGCTGAGCGCGGCGTAAAACTAAACTCACTCACTCTTTTACCCAGTTGTGTACATAGTATCAAGTTTTTTTAGTAAAATCTACTTTTCAAAACTCCTCTTTAATAGTGTTTACCTTCATATTAACATAGACACTCATTTGATTTTTGAAAATTATTTATAAGATTAAAAAAACTCTTAGCAATTATTAAAGATATTAAAGCATACTGATTGATTGCTTGTTGTATGTACATGCCACAGACATGTCTTCAGTGCAGTAAATAGTTCATATAATAGTTGAAAGCCTTTCTTAATCCAGTTACACTACATGACTTGACACGTTTAATCGGAGTTTACTTGAACCCCAAACAAAGATGATCAAACACATGACACATGTCATTTTAAGTCACTTCATTGTCAAACGTTCCAGCTTCAGCACCTGGCCTGGATGTTTCCCATCGGTATCTTCGGAAAATATCCGAGTGTTCAATTAAACAGCTAGACGAGACAGAGACAGTGGCAATCACATCAGCACAGTTAAGACTAAATAAAGAAATCCTACAGATGACATCAGCTTGGAATCATTATGACTTTTATCTTAAAGCATTATTCTTTGCACTGTTCTTCAAACCCTTGTGACTGTACTTAGTAATTCCAGACATATGTTCAGTTCCACAATGTAGATACAGTGCATAATACCCATGTAGGACTGTTACATGTTATCACAAACAGTCATAACAAGTTTTCTGTTCGTGCCACGATTTTACAATCCACCGTGACTCTACGTGGAGAGGAGACATGTTACATACTTTAAGTATGAGAGAGAGAGAGAGAGAGAGAGAAAGAAACTTATACACGTTTACAGTGTTACATTCGGTATAACTTTCTCACTCTCAGTGACACGTTAGTGAGTTGAACTTATATTTCTGACCCATAAGTGAGTGAGTTAACATTTAGCGTCACATCGGCATTATTGCAGCCATATAGTGACGAGAAGAATTTGATTTATATCAATACCAAAATCAATTAATTCAGAACGTAAAACCCTATCATCAAAGGGCAGTAACAACACTAGACTATCGCGAATACCAACATAAAACTAGCATATAAAACTAAAACAATTTAATGAAAGGAGACAGTACACAAAGGCTATAGATCACCGCCAACTTAAGGTAGATCACCATACTACTGTCTATGGGGACTTACAGTACATTTGCTACCTGCATGAACCCTAGATTTACCCCATCCCTTCAGTCATTGGCGATTATACTGAATTTTAGCCATTATTAAAAACAACAAATATACTACGATTAAAAGTTTGGCAGAACTAAATTTACAAAGAATGTTTAGGAACTTACGTACCCTCTCAGGAGGACAATAATTTTACAATACTTCAACCCCCTTTGAGGGTACAGCTTTTAACAATATTTCATATTTATCATCAACAGTATTGTTTTCAAGACATGGTACACTCAACCCCCTATCTCCAAAACACAACGACACAATCCAGTATGTCTGATTTTCCATTTACAGGCATCTTGTGCTTTTCATGCTACCACACAAGTGACAAGGGATGGCTGGTTGTGACCTTTAAACACTTTGGTGTGGTGGTTTGCTTGACGGGCCATCAATTGCAGCACAAAATTAAGAACACTCTTAGTGTAAACCTAAAATGTAACCAATTCCACTTTTGTCATGACAAAAATTGTTTCAGAAGAACTATTGTACTATCTGCAAAGACTTAAAATAGCATTCACACCAGGTGTAAATTCTGATGTTCTCTCTAATATTCGTTTTTATGTTCATATTAGTACTGAGGGGTCAATGCTTACGGAATGCATAAAAGCAGTCTAAAGCAACATGAAATACAATGTCCATTGACGTATATCGCTGTGGTGAAACAGTTACTACTCTCACTCAACTACTGAATGTGCTACTTGGGCTGGTTATGGATATTGGCTACCAGAGAGGCATCAGTGCCATACAGACAGAAACCATCACATTCCACATCACTCGTCAGTGGAAAAGCATGGACTACAAACCGTATAAAAAGTGCCATGGACATAACAGAGAAAAGATATGAATAAAACATGTTCGTGCATTCCATGTGTACTTTTATAACTGTATTTCACAGGGGATAATCTACAACATAGGGTCTCCCTGATTTCACCACAGCAAGTTTTAACACACGTTGAAACCATCTACTACATATTTTCGCCCAGAAGTAAACCTAGATAAATCTGGGTTCAAATACTAAACCTTTCTGCAAACGCGCAACATTTTCCAACTTATCAAGAATACTTCATACATTCATTCTGGTTTTCAATAAATGTACATGTACAAGTCAGCTGTAAGTGAACAATGTAGATATATTTGGACGGTAACCATTACAAATATTTGAAAACACTTAAATGAACATGGAATGAGGCTTGTCTTCGTTAAGACACAGGGGTTGTTTACATGCATACACTTTGGAATTTCATTTACTCGGGTTACCGTGGTTACCAAGTTGCAAATTCCCGTTCATGTAACCTTCAGCTCAGTGTTACATGCTGAAATACGATTATGTCAACACAGAAAACTTTGTTCCATGCACAAGAGAATCCAGGAAAGTTGATGAACAAAGAAGTTATTTATGAAAACCCTTGCATTGAAAATATCTGCGTCTACTTTCGCCGCCTCATGTCAAGGGCAGATAACTCTACATGACGAGCTGAGCAGATTCGCGGCAATGTCGATTAAAGGTCTCATTTCAGTAAGTCATATACTTCCAAATTACCTTACTTCTCGTGTATGTAAATTAATGATCATATTGAGCGTATTTGCTCATACTTCAACAGAATAAGTATTTTTTGCAATATTGGCATACTTTTAAACACAATCAAAGTTTAACTTACCATCGTTTCTTCATCTTTCGCTGACTGATGTTAGTTCAAATTTGCAAAATACGTGCATCGGAACATGTGTACAGCGGAATTTCATCAAGAAACATCTCGTACAATTCTTCAAACTAAGAGTATTTGTTCCTTTAACGTCGGCCTGTCCGTGGCCCAAATCTTACGCACTTCTAAAAATAACGACACTAGCGCCCCTGGCGGCGGCGGTAGTCGCTGGTGTATACAGAACTTTTAAACGAGGGAAACTGAATACACCTGTTCACATTTGAAATTGTGAAAGTACTAACTTCTTGGTTTTACACTCACTGACACGTGAAAATCCGGTGAAGAATAGCTCTTCAGCAACACATGCTTGCCACAAAAGGCGACTAACGGGATCGGGTGGGCAGGCTCGTTGACTTGTTTGAGCAGATCGATGTGCATGCTGTTGATCAGTGGAGTGTCTGGTCCAGACTGAATTATTTCCAGACAGCCGCCACATACCTGAAATATTGCTGAGTGCAGCGTAAAACTAAATTCACTCACTCCCTTGATTCTCCATGATACCATAGACGTGCTGACACTTAAGCGCGTATGTGAATGGCAAGTTGGATAACAATTTGAACTCACTTAAATGGCATTTTCACCTGAATCGAGGGTAAAGAGTGCCCCTTATATATACATGTGAACCAGAATTACAGTGGCAGGAACACTGCACTTACCAAAACCAATCGCAGAAGGGGATATGGTGAAGTCATCAGTGGTTGAAACTGACCTCTGGTAGAGGACACACCCTTCAGACAAGGACATTCGTACAAAGGTTACAGACAAACAGTCGCCGTCTGCAGAGCAAATATCAGCGCATTCCCACACACTGGACGAAGGACGAACAGTTGTCCAATTGTGTACAAGTCTCCCATCAAGATCCGGACGTCGAAAAAACAACGTACGTTTTGTGACTGGTGCTGACTGAAAGGACCTGCTGATAACAAGGAAGAATAGCATGCTGGGTATATTACACCAGGACATGACAGAGTAGAATTTATCGCATCGAACTCATGCGATGGTTTTCCACTGATTGAGATATCCTTTAGTTGTTAGTCATCCAACACTGTAAGGCCATGGACAGTTAGTTTTTGTTTCACGACCAACAAAGTCATGAGTGATATGATACTACATTTTACGTTAACCGTTTGATGCCACCATTAAGGTCTTGGATGGCGCATGATGTGTTATGAATTGAGTAACAGACTCCAAAAAAGACGATTATCAGGTATTTGTTCGCAGAGGTATTGGCAAAGTATATATAAATGAAACTAACAGAAAATACTACCGGTGTAAGTAAACGTTGTGCTTGGATTCGTTTTTGACATATTTACTAGCGAGTCTTCGTCGTTGATTGGAAACGCCCCAACAGGTTTCTATATTTGAGGAAAGCAACTTCCTGCAGCTGTAAACGTATGTACGTAGAAATGCGGACACAGCTAAACAAATCTTTAACCTTTCATGGCCCAATATTAGGATGTGGTCATGTCAATAGACTCAAGTAAACCTAGCAACGAATGTGCGCCTTCTATAAATTAAACAAACGTAAAACACTTAGATTCCTTCGACAGACAGAGAAAGAGATACGTTCTAAATAAAGGTACATACTGTTACTAGCTAGTCAAGTTGAATATAAATATGCAATTAGTGAGGAACTGAGCGCCAGAACTTAATACCGTTGAGTTATGGTTTTCTATAAGAACATCCTTACTCACTTTCCTTCGCCAGTCAAACTGAATGTAAATATGCAATTAGTGTCTGTTATTTCACTTAGGGACCGTGTATGGGTGAGAATCAATAAAACAAACAAAACCGTCTGTACCTACTCGCACTTAGTGGATTTCTTCATTAAATGTAATCAATGATCATGACAATTAAGCAGCCAAGTGCGATTCTCAATCACTCCCAAGTTTATAATTGGCTTCACTGAACCATTCATAAGCAGAATGGCCCTGAGCCAGACAATGTGGGAACATGGGCTTGACTTAATCTATTCATCATTCTCCAATGACGATGTTATAGTCAGTAAATGTGAAGGAAGTGTCAGTGTTTCGAGACAAAGTATTGTGCGCATATTACTCTTATTGTCTGTTGCTTTTGGTGAAGAAAATATATCCTTTTTGTTTGCTAAGCGTTTGAAGATTTCTTTGTGTTCACCTCAGAGTGACTGTCGTCGATATGACGTTCCATGAATATAATGCGTCGTCAGAAGTGCTTCATTTATGTAGTTTACCTTGGTTTCATCGCTACATGGACTTCATATTGCCAATGGGATGTAAAATGTTAATTCACTCACTCACTCACTCGCATCGCAAGGGATAACTCACTCAGATCACTAACTGTGAAGGATATATTTAATGACATCAGTTCTCATTACGTTATTGGGGTTTTTTTAACAAGTAATTGGTTTAGTATTTGGATGTATATAGGGGTATTTTACAGACAGGTAACACGTGAATATTTCCTGTTGCTCGTAACGGAGCCCTCAACGGAAATAGAAACACTGTTGAATTTTGTTGTTCCCGTGGCAGGATATGTAAGCTCGCTTCAATCACAGAATGTTAATATTTATCACCGTTTTTAATCGTAGAATATTCAGGTTTTAGATAAATGGCGACCATTACCTACACTCGCTAGCAGCTGAAGGGATAAATTCCCTATGGGAACAAAGCGGAAGCAGAAGTTTCCACGGTCCCTAGTATACGACCTAACTTCCGTTGCTTGCGATCCCTAGTCACTTTTTATCTCGTACCGTTAATTGTTAGTACATGGTTTAATTTTATTCGATCTAGTTTTAACAAATCTGTGGTAGTCTAGTAATCGGACTGTCCTTCGTTGACAGGGTTTCATAAATTATATGTATTTACCATGAATTTAGAACTAATGTTTAGTTACGACGTGGATGGATTGTTGCCGATGTGACATGAAATCTTAATTCGATTATTTGTTTTTTAAGGAAATATAATTATTAGATAAAGTTGGAACAGCATGTTTTGTAAATACACAAATGATATTTTATAACTGGTAGTTTGGATTACTAATAGAGAATGATTATTAGGTTCCTCAAAGGGGTTATACTATAGCAAAATTATCCTGAAAGGATAAGTAAGTCCCAACACATTCTTAGAACATTTTGATCAACCACATATTTTAATCGTAGTACGTTAGAATCTGCCGCAGAATTTCCCTCAATACCAATGTGACTGGTATTGAGGTCATCGCAAGTTGATATCAATGGTATTCATCGACATAAATGCCATTTCAAAAATTGCAACCTAAAAGTGATTAACTGATCGTCAGTTTTTGCGATTTTGGTCGCCTGACCACAGGATAAACTATCTGAAAATTTTGTGAGTGAAAAGGTGAAACGCTTAGCTTTGACTACTCTCTGTCATATTATGTCGTCGCTAGAGAGACTTCTATCTGTGTCTCGGATAATTCCTTTGCTGTAGTTCACAGTCTTTAGTGGATAACACTTACAGGAATGTTTGCAAAGAAATTTATTTTCATGAGATAAGCTACTTGCTATCTCTTAAGACATTCTGCAACAATGAATTCTGGCCAGTGTTCACGTTCAGAATAACACATCCTGGTAATTGTATCTCTCTTTTCATCAGTGTCATCTGCATGACGACGTTTTGTATTTGTTAAGTTTCGTGCAGATATGATGGTATTGTTTGTGCTTCTCCATCCTTGGTCTACACAGACTATACTGATTCAAATAAGAAACTTCACAATCTTTCTTCGGGGCACTATAAAAGAACAAGAGAGCTTAAGATGGCTAAATTGTTATTATTTCATTACTGAGATCTGTATGATGTACTCGACACGCTGACCATGCCACAATCAGTTCCATTAGGATACATCGCTGTTCCAAAACATTGGTATACAGAATGTCACAAGAATAAAAATTCGAAATTTCTTAGTCCAGTAGTGTATAGCCTCCCCGCACATTCACCACTGCCAAACACCGTCTCCTCTGCCTGATGCAGAACATGTGGTTGGGGATTCTGCTCTTACAAGGCAGCGCCAACTTCCTGCAAATTCTGAGGTTGGTTCCTAAGACCACGAAGCCTTCTCCCAAGTGCATCCCAAACGTCCTCTACTGGATTAAGGTCAGGGGACCTCGATGGCCAGCCCATTGCGTTGATTCCATCGTTTTAAAGGAAATGACCTGTCACCATCGCGGTACGTGACCGGGCATTATCATGCTGGAACTGTAGACCTGGACTAGGAGCTGCCATGAAAGGAACGAGTTCAAGGGTCGTGGTAAGCAGCAGCTGTGAGGTTTCCACGGATGACCAGACGTCGGGAACTGTTGTTCCCACATAAAGCACTCCACACCATGCACCTCCGCCCCCGAATCTGTCGTTGGGCCCACAGCAGACGTTGACGTTGGTGAAACGGCGTCAATATTGGCCGTCTACCTCTAAACATCTCAGCCCTGGTTCGTGTAGCCGGCAGAAATCTGTCACGTAGGTGACATAGGACGATTTGACGGTCTTCTGCTCTTGACCCGACCTTGAGCGATCGGAAGTGGTGCCAGTTTGTTGTAGACGACCTCGGGAGTCATACACAGTACGACGGCTGCATGCCATTGCTTCTGCGACATCAATAACTGATCTTTCCTCTTGCAACATGCCAAGGGCACGTTCACGTTCACGTTCACGTTGACAATCGTGGCATTTAAAGTATTGTTAGAACTGTGAGGCCAATGCAAAACACGTATAAATGAAGACAATTTAGATGCTAAGATCACGTGATCGACTGCACGTGCAAAACCTGATTTGGCACTAACGTCATTTGCACGACGAATGGATGGGTTTGAGTGGGTTTCTCTAACGTTTTTTGTAGAGTCGAAATATAGGGATCCCATTTCAGATATATAGATGTATCATCAGAGAAATATTATTCATCGTTTTTAAAAATTACATTTTGTGAAGTTTCTTTTTTGAGTCAGTATATAAAGTGCCAACAAGGACGATGCTAAATGCCTGTGGTCTTCATTAAGCGGCACCAAGGATACCAAGAGGGTATACTCAAGCAGCAATATCTTATATAATGAACCACTAGGTTAGCCCATGAACCATGGCTTTGTAGGTACTATATATGGGTGGAATATTGCTGAGTGCGGCGTAAAACTAAACTCACTCACTCAGATGATTTGTTCTAAATTTGTGAGTCATCTTCTGATGACTTTTTATGCGACAAGATCCTTTCCACATTCACAAGAAATCTCTGAAGAAGTGTCGACTGTACAACTGTGACTACGTCACTTTGATCAGTATTTCAGTTACATCCTGGCTTGTCAGCTTCCACTAACTTCCACTAATTGACATTCATGGAATGAAGGGGAATACAGCCACATTCCCACAAGGCCATAACATTGTACATACGCATGTATCAGCCTGAATACCCTCTAGCATAACTTTGTTTGTACTTTCCAATGGTTTGTCAAAAGCTGACCACCCCTCCTCTTGCTCCGTTAGCAAGTATAAGTAAAATAAATGCATTAAAAACTTTGAGATACAGGAGTTACATTGGTAACCATACAATGACACTAAAGCTTTATTTGCCGGTGATGCAAGACAACTCTGCGCTCTAGTCCATGATAGAGTGGAAGTAAACACAAGACCAAGATACATACACGCACACGCACGCATGCGCGCCTTTTGATTTATACAATCAAGTGCCTTACTAAAATCAATGGATAGACAACAAAACCTGCCATTTTTCGTGAAGAGATAGGTTCGAATCATTGTTCCCAAAAATAATATTTGATCATTTTGGATAAAATTGGTCCGAAACCAGCCTGTAACTGAGATAATACTGTAAGTTCTCAAACTCTTTGTGAGCATGAAGAAAACGTTAAGAGAACATTAGTCTTTCTTAAACGAGACGATTTCCATGGTATTCACATGATTCAGCGATGGGCTATAAAGAGACATGATTTGTGACTCTGCTACATTTAATGTTCCTGGTAGTTTAATGCAATACAAACAAAAGATATGCCCGTTTTCAATTACAATGCTACGGTTTCAAGTACAAATATGACTTTTTGTAAATAAATTTGTATCACATTTGTTGGGATGATGACACAGTGGATAAAGTCAGATTTCAATCTCGCACACGAACGGGTGGTTTGAGTCACAGAGCTCGTCATGAAAGCAGTTGAACGTCTCTTTACGTATCATAGTGCAATGCTCATTTGCACCACCTGGCTGATTGTCGCACCAGAGATCCGAGTTTGATGAGAATGTCTCTCCATCGATCCACTGCCATACGCCATTGACCTCCGACGCTCCACACCAGAAGTAGTCATTGTAGGACCCATATCCTGGAATTGCCAAAATAGTGAGTTCGTTAACATACGTGACATCGACAATATTTCCGATATATTTCACTTTATTATAGATATAGGTAAATGTTAAAAACTGTCGGCAAAGGACTAGACTAAGTAGCACAACTAGAATGACTCACATATGAAGATTGTGAAGCTCGGAATCAAACCTAACACATTAACTATGGGGTAGAACACAATATTAAAATAGCCCATTGATTTGCCTACAACGGAAAGAATATAACTAATTAAGGGACCCTGGGGGCTTAAAGTATATTTGCGTCCTACATGGGCCCCAGATCGATTTACGTCATCCCTTCAGCAATTGTTGACCAACGGAGCCATAAATCAAAATACCACATCCGACGATTGTGAGTGAGTGTGAAAGTTAACATTTTTCGTCACATCGGCAATATTTCAGCCATATCGTGACGAGAACTCATTTAAGGACAGTAAATAACTTGAGTATAACATGTTCGAATTTAAAACTAGTAACAGTTTAATTGTAGATGACAATACGAAGTAAAAACGGCCGTATATTGCCAGCAACTGAGGGTAGAGCACCACACAAGGGACCATGTAAACTGATAAACTTGAAAATACTTTTGGAGACATGGATTTACATGCACTCTCAGTGGTACAATAACAGTTATCGACATAGAGAGTAAAGTCGCTATTTTCTGTGGCTAAAAACTAGCTATTATTCTGCCAGAGACATAAGAACACCAGAAAGATTTGACATGAAGTTTGCTCATTTGGAACATTTCATCCAAAACCCTGGCCAGAATATTTCCTGGCAACCAATCAATCAAGATTCTCCAGCCAGCCTCAACCACTGGCAAAATTTCAAAAAAAGAGATCCAAATAAATAAGCTGGGCATTAACTCCGACCAAGGCATTTGCATTCCCTTTGTGTACTCCTCTGTGCTATAATCATTGGGTTACATTGTTATCTTTATAGGTTATCATGAAATTACTTCTACAGTCCCTCAGTCCATATAGGATCATGTAATGAAATGTATCTAGTCAATTGTTCAAAGAAAGGTTCAGTACTGTAAGTCCCCATGGTCCTTAGCATGGTGATCTACCTTTTGTTTTATATTCTATCGTTCTCTATAGATAGAGTATTTTAGATTAGTTTTTAATGATTTTATAATATATACCTGTGAAAGTCTAGATAGCTTTATTGTCCTTTGTCGACCGATATTTTAAATTGATGGTCTTGTTGTCATTACTTTATTACTATTACTTTTAACTCACTGTTGGCCAGAAATCGTTACTATTGTATCTGAAAGCGACTAGCATATTTTGTCAGTTGTTGATCTAGATCTGTTGGGTTTGTTGCATGAAACCAATCTTATCTGGCTGTCGCGTACGTTGGCATACAGAATCAAACATTTTATGTCTCTTTGTAATCAATTTCAGTCGTTTCATTAAGTGAGTACGCGATGGCGACTCTATAACCGGGTTAGATCGCCGGTTGTCATATTGTATAGTTAAAGTATTTTAGATTTCATTACTAGTTTTACTTATGTGTCTGTGATAGTCTAGTTAGTTTTTTCAGCCCTTAGTTGAGAGATATTTTAAATTTCATCGTTCTATGGCTCTAATATTGGATGTAAAAAATTTAACTCACCTTTAAGTGCATGAATAAACAATAACAAAGGTATGTTACAGGTTTATAATCTTAAGAATAGCCAAAAGACACACAAAATGCTGTCTATCGATACTGGTAGTAGATGCGATTTCCTGTTTCCCTACATGATTTGGTTTTGGAGCAAGTTTGTGTTACATTGTGAAACAAGGTGTACATTTTACACACATAATGACAAAGTAATTGGTAAATATGTAAATTCTACTCCGGCGCACAACTTAAAAGTATTTATATTGTTTTTGGAAGACATCACGAAGTCCACACCTCATTTGGGTACACATGCTATTTTACAGATGTCTAGATCGTCCATTAAACTGCCATTATAGATGACATTTCCCTCAAGTTGAAGTCATAAACACTACTAGTGTGTCTTTTGATGTTGAGGGAACTTGACAGTCGTCGGTGTTTTGAAATTCTGAAAAGACGTGTATGAAGTGTATTCGAAAGAAAGTACTATTTAACTAGTTTTCCTAAGATTATCCTCCACGTGTTTTCTTACCATCTGCCAACATCAAGTCCCGAAATGTGCTCATCTTCGCCTGACTCTCGAGGGTAATCAACTCAGCCCCGTGGCCTCTACAGAGTTCTTTGGCGGCGTTCCAGTTCAACCTATCGGTGACAATTTTGATGCATCGTCTGTGCAGGACACTAAATCCACTGGGGCATACACCTGGAAATGTACCAAGTCAGTAATATCTAATATGTACACAGCCAGCATTGTCACTAAGGTGACATCATACCCCGTCGCAAATCAAACTTAAAAAGTAATGAAAGTGAAGGTCATAGATAGAGTCAAGGTTAAACGTCAACAAAGCATGACCTGTCAACTTGCACCTTCACTGTGTCGAATATGAAGAAAATATGAACAGTAAATAGTTTGTGAGATGTCTTGCTGACAAGGTGAAGTTTCATGTTAGCAAACTGAAATATTAAATGTGTCACTGTGACCCGGCAGAATACAGTCACCAAAATCGACCAGGCCCTGCGCCTTACATAGATAAAACATGGTATCAAATATGAAGAAAATCAAGTGAACCGTTCTTGAGATGTCGTGCTGACATTCTTAACATTCCTGTTAACAGGTCCATGAAATCGGCCGAATATGAAATTGCAGTGAACGGTTCCTTAAGTATGTCGCTGGCAAGGGTAAAACGTTAGAGTCCCTTTGTAACCGTGAAGGTCAAGGTCACCAAACCTGACTACCTAGGTACCAAATATGTAAAGAATCTAGTCAACGGTTCTTAAGATATCCTAGTTCGTTCGTACGAACGTTCGTACAGAAGCCTATTACGAGGTCTCCCGGTTCCCGCTAAACGCGCGACGGGGTATAACAAATTGATGAGGACATCCTTGCGGCAACTGTCCATACATTCAGCTACAGAAACTGAGATTGACTTGGGATGATCTATAAATACATATGAATTTTCAGTTCCAGGGAGCTGTGTCAATTTATTCTTGTCAGAAGGTTACACAATGTTTGTGCTTTTGAAATGCACTTGTCCGAATAGCATTATTGTGGAACCTGCTGTGACTGAGTGGGTTAGATCGTTAACAGGTCCCTTGCTCTGTGAGTATTGGTTCGAGTCCTGCATTGGACAGGACTCAACATAAAACGTACTAGAATCTGTGCGGTATTCAGAGGGTGGAAAGCCTAATATAATAGATGTTGAAATGGTCGTATGTGTGAATAAGTTTACACTGTATAAAACCATTTCATTATTAGAAGAAATTTAATTTTCACACGTACCCTGCCGGAAACTGACGTTAAATATATATTTTTCGTGTCTCCTAGTATCTTTCATTATTGGAGCAACACATCAGTTAACCCCGTCACTGAAAGCGCTGTTTTACTGGCTCTGTCACTGGTACGCCAGTCCATGAAAATATAAGTACAAGTACGTACCATAAACAGTCACTGAAGGGGATATGGTGAAGTCATCTGTGGTTGAAACCGACCTCTGGTAGAGGACACACTCTTTTGACATCGGCTTAAATGCCACAGACACACAGACGATATCTGCAGAGCAAATACCAGCGCATTCCCACACACTAAGCGATGCACGAGCCACAGTCCAATTGTGTACAAGTATCCCATCAAAATCCGGACGTCGAAAAAACAACGTACGTTTTGTGATTGGTCCCGACTGAAAGACCCTACTGATACCAATGAAGAAAAGCACAGTGTGAATGTTGCACCAGGACATGGCAGAGCTGGAATCCTAGTAGGAAACTCACACGACAGTGTTCCAGGATTAAGATACTCGTATGCTTCCGTCAGTCTCTTGCGTCCAACAATGTAAGGCCATGAACAAAATTTTGTTTGGTTTTCACGACGAAACTTGCTATTTAGTAGGCTGTTCCACACGTAATGTCCGGCCTTTTGCAAATGATCGGTCCCCAAACGTTTTAGTGTGCGAAGAAGGCACCTGGTCACCTGATTTTAGTGACGTTGATGTTTGATATTGGTGGAGAGATAACCAGGCGATTGAAATTGGAGTGGGGTGAAGTTAGGCAGACTATTCGACTGGGACGTCCGTTAAAATGTCTTGGTCGAGACACTCTCAGACATAGCATAGAGGCACGTGATGTGCTATTTATTACACCAATTCCATGATATCACATATTTTCACAGAATTATTTACAGAGTATATGTATGCAAATGATAATAAGCACTAATCAGTAACAGAGAATGTTATTTGTGTAAGTAACCAATATTTCTCGTCATTCATTATTTTTGGATTCTCTATTCTGTGTTTTTTTACCTCGCTTCATAGTTGATTCGCTGGTTGAATGCCGCTACAGCGTAGGGAACTAACGTTACTTTAACGTCCATGCAGTCGTAAAAATCACAGAACAAAATTACACAACAGAAAGAATCAAAGCATACTGTTTACCAAAATGAAAACCCTTCTCAGTTTCTGTTTCCATATACACGGAGAGTAATGGGAAACAAACCCTTACCTTTCATTGCCCTATATTCAGAGCATTGTTTTGTAAACCTCACTAGGTGTCTTTAACCCCAGCAACATAGATGCTGTTTATGGATGTAAACAAAGGTAAAGCACTTAGTTACAGCTATACAGAGAGTTAAGAAATGAACAGAATGACTAAATGGCAGCGTGAATCCTGAGAAGTCGTGTTAATTATCAAAGGGGTACACAGCGTATGCAGTCTAGATTACCGGTTGATCGACTTCCATGTTTGTGGAAACCACGAGTGGCTTAGAGTGTATGTACTCTAAGAGTGAGTGAGTTAATATTTAATGTCACATCGGCAATATCTCAGCCAAATCGTGACTAAAAAATATACAATAAAAATATAAACATTTTGAAGAGTAAAATATGTCAACGGTGGACAGCAAAATACTACAGTATCTCAGATATGGATATAAAACTAGCGTGGGAAACGAAAACATGTTAATTCATGCAGACAATACAACATAGAACACGAGCTATAGATCGCAGACAACTGAAGATAGAGCACCAAACTAACGACTTACGTTACTTTTGCTACATGGAAAGACCCTAGTTGGATTTACACCATGTCTTCAGCCTCTCGTCCTGGTGGGAAGATTTAGCTGAAATTTAATATAACAAAATACTACGATTAAAAAGTATGGTTAAGCGAAATTGACGTTAAAGAGGTTTTGGGACTTACGCAACCTCTGAGAACAATAATTTTACGCTGGTTTTATTTCTAATTGTGATACAAGAATCATTTTAGCAGTGTTAATTACCATTAAATTATTAAATTTTTAACAGAAATTGAACTAACTGATAATGTTTTATGGGTATGTTTTGTATATAGATATGCATATTAGCATTAGTAGTTAAATTAGCAACTGGTCCAAGTCATTCAAACTAAATTTATGTCTACCAGGTTTATAATCGTGGCATTTTTGTCATTTCACTGTATGGCTAAATCTCCGCATAACCGCCAATGACTGAAAATCCAGTCAGAGTCTATGCAGGTAGCAAAAGTAATGTAAGTCCCATGGACCCTAATATGGTGATCTACCTTCACTTACTGGCGACAAGTAGCACATTTAGATATTGTATTGTCCAAACATTTTTTTCTACTTTTAATGACATTTGCTTGCCAGTTTTAAATCATTTTGTGATGCTCTAGTGCTTTAACTGTCCTTCGTCCGTCGATGATGAACAACTAGTCTTGTATTTATTGTGTATCTACAACATTTCTCGTCACTATATGGCTGCAGTATTGCCGAGGTGGCGTTAAATTTCACTCACTCACTAAATTAACAACTTGTTGATTGTTAGTGGCGGTATCCTGAAAGGTGGTTGAAGTATGGTAAAACTGTTGTCCCCCTGAGAGTGTACGTAAATCCAAAAAAAATCGACGTCAAATTTAATCTTCCACTTTTTCAGTCGTAGTATTATTATTATTTTAAATTGTGGTTATAATTGCCCACAATCGCCAGCAACTGAAGGGGTAGTGTAAATCCAGCTAGGATACATGCAGGTAGCAAAGGCACTGTAAGTCCCCATGGTAAAGATCCGAAGTAGAATAGGCCTTCAGCAACCAATGCTTGCCATAAAGGCGACTATGCTTGTCGTAAGAGTCGACTAACGGGATGGCAGTTGGCACATGTCTTCGTGTCCCAATTGCTCAGATGAATGTTCATGCTGTTGTTCACTGGATTGTCTGGTCCAGACTCGACTGTTTACAGACCGCTGCCATAGAGGTTGGAATAATGGCGTGTCGCGTAAAACTAAACTCACTCACCCCCATGGCGGCCCCAAGTATGATAGTCTGCCTTCAGGTGTTGGTGATCTACAGCAAATTTTACATAGTATTGTCTTGCGTAGTCTATTTTTTAAAATTAATTTTAATTTTAAAAATACATGCAAGCTATTTTCATTTGTGATACTTTACTTCTTTTAGTCCGTTTTTTTTGTGTATCTACAACATTTCTCGTCCTTTACTCACTCTGATTGTAATATTCTAGTCGTTTCACTCTCCTTCGTGGACAGGTTTTTTTTAATAATCGATGTATTTAATTCAATGTCAAATATCTGCCTGAAATACTACCGATGGCTTTGCGTAATAACTCACTCACTCATCTTAAAATGATAATTAATATTATTAAAAAGATCCTTTACTGTTTTGATATTAAAATATATATTATATAGTTCCTGATTTCGCTCAAGTATCTTACTATGGCATCATCCTATAGTGCTTCTTTCTCGGCTCCGCTCGTGATGGTGACTGTCACGACCTGAATATGATCAGTGGACCCCTGAGGCAAACTTGAGATGTACAAATAAAGGAACTACAATGAAGGGTGAGAAGATGTTTATACAATAGATTGGGCCTGCTGGAGTGCATCATAAGCATGCGGATGGAGTGAATTAACCTTGGTCACGGTTGATGGTGGGCTTGTGGCGTTCGACATGAATGGCTTCGGTGAGCTTGCATTTAGTGAAGTCCATTAGGTTGTGGGCCAGAATGGTGATGTCAGACCACTCTATTTGATGACTGGGGTTTGAGGTGGTAAGAGATGGCTGATGTGCTGTCGGAATTGGTAACAGGCGCGATGTTCTTTGACTCGGGTGATGTTTCACACGTGTAACTTCCTATGGGCATTTCCTCCACTTCGTGTATCACTCCTGCTTGACAACGGTACAAGAATCTGTGTCGAAACGTCGCAAGAATTGTCCATAACAATATTGTTCTAATTTGTACGTCTCAACTTCTAACATGCAACTCAAACATGTAAACCCATGCTGCGAATCTTTCATCTCAAGGGGTGCAAAGTGGAAGGACTTTTCCTGAAATCCAAATTTCATCAAACATGTCTGAAAGTACTTCGAGACATGTACATGAATCGGGTAAATGCTTCAGGAGCTGATAGTGACTGTTATCAGCCCTTGTTGCTGCATCATGAGCTTTCCAAAAGGCGGTTTGTAGTTTATATGTAGTAAAAATACTTCGTTTTATTCTTCACCATTGTGAGCTATGCTGTTTACATGTTTACATGTGTCAACCAAGTCGGCAAGTCTGACCACCAGACCCGGATAGTCGTCTCTTAAACGTTTATGCGGATAATTTCATATTCCTGGTAGTTTTAAAGCATACAGCAAGACAGATACGCAGAGCTTAAATTGTAAAGCTGAGGTTTCAAGTTTAAACAGTCCAAATGTGACATTTTGTAAGTGACGTTTTGTTAACACATTTATTGAGATGTTCTAGGCAGAAGGTGCAAAATCAGATTTGAATCTCGCACACAAACGGATGGAGTGAGTTACATTGATCGTCATGAAGACAGTTGAATACATGTAAAGTACAGTCCTGTTGTCCAGTACTTGGCTCATTGTTGCACCAGAGGTCTGAGTTTGATGAGAATGTCTTTCCAGTGATCCACTGCCATCCGCCATCGACTCGAACGGCGCCACACCAGAAGAAGTAATTCGCATAGCCTGGAAATATTGACATAAGGTTAAAGTCATCATGACTGTGTAAAGAAAAGATCTATGATTACAAGGTTAGAGTTAGTAAGTGAGTGAGTTTAGATTTACGCCGCACTCAGCAATATTCCAGCTATAATAACCGAATCTGGACCAGACAATCAAGTGATCAACAGCATGAGCACCGATCTGCGCAATTGGGAATCGATGACATATGTCAACCAAGTCAGCGAACCTGACCACCCGATCCCGTTAGCCGCCTAAGCATAGTCACCTTTTATGGCAAGCGTGGGTTGCTGAAGGACCTTCACGGATATACAAGGTTAGAGAGCCAGTTCTGTTCAATATAGTGTTGAACAGCATTTTAGATGTAACACAACCTCTGTGGACTAGTGTGACATGTACATATAGAGCAAACAAACATAATTATAACTCTTCAGGAAAATATTTTCCATTTTACCGATTATCTAGTTGTCTGAAGACGACAAGTATATAATGCTACCATGAAACAGACGGTAACACAAGGCAGGAGCTACAGTGGTAACAGAAATTCTAACATGTCCACGTCAACTGACCAGCATCAATATCAAAAAGGGACGTTTACAAGACAAAATTTCAAAAGCCTGAAGGCACGAAAGCGACTTCTAAAATCGCATATAGTTTCTATTCTGGGTGTTTTAAGACATACTGAACTCGGAAATGGCGGAAAGATATTTATCTAATAGTATATATATTTGATTAATTATTGCAGGATTTCGTGATATTTATCTGTTATAGTGTATAAACAGTAACACGGGGGAAGGATACTATTTCCGTTTCTTCTAAAAAATAAGCATTTCAGAAAAATGACGCTAAGTTTCAAACCCTGAATCGATACAAAGTGGAGTCATTTATTCCTTGGCAATGCGAGCTTTCTTCTCTCGGTCCGTGAGGATGTATGTATTAAACGTCATGCAATTGTCAGGACAGATGCACAGGACAGATATCACGCCCAAGGCTACCAGGATAAAAGAACAAACATCCTTTGTTGAACTCCTCATCAAAACTCTTGACCAATGTTGTTTCTGGCAACAAACCATAATTCTCCATTTTAGCATCGACCAGGGGATCTTGGCCTCAAGTAAAATCAAGCTCTTACTCGTGATGCCAACCTTATCTTATGCTGCATTTTATTAAGGTGACATACCTTGCTTCCAGGCTACAGTATCAAGTATAGCAGTAAATTCCAGCACAAGTAACATTGTCATATTTACAGTCGCCATCTTCAGCTGTCGGAGGTGTGGCCTCCTTCTTATTCAGTCCGGGTCACGTGACTTTCGGAATATATTGTTTACTTTATCTGGATCCAGTTCCGGTTGCTGCGTACAGTTTCAAGGTTCGAAGTTTATTGTATAATTAGCTCATTTAACAGCCCAGGGTTCTCAATACAGACTGCTTTGCAGGGCTGTTACAGCAACGAGGACACAGCATGGCGAGCATGGGATCCAGTCCAGATGACAGTCGGTGTCGTGTCGAGACCATGTATTTCCAGTTTGGTGCTTGTTAAATACACTCGTTATTGGAGCTTTATCTACTTGTTGTGTGATCTGTCTATCTATTTATATTCACTTAAAAGTTTGCCTTACAGAGACACATGAGTCCCAGTGATTAAATGTATAAAGCATTATTATTTTCACCCGAAAGCGACTGAGAGCAGTATGTTGATCTGAATGACATTGTTTATTTTCAGTGGCAAAGTTGTTTGTTTATAAAGTTGTCCATGATTCAGTCTAAGCGAGACGATCTGGCTCGTCACATGAAACCAGCCTTTTGTATGGCTGTCAGTGTACGCTGGCATTCAGAATCAAACTTCGGCCTAAAATGTATCATAAAATTTCTGCCATGTTTCCACCAGGTGCAGAATCATTGGAATCATTAAGAGAAAACTCACGGACGACTATATACTGGTAGCAAGATGCGGTATCTCGTTTCCACACATGATTGTTTTAGAAGCATGGTTATGTTTACATTGTGAAATATAGTGTGTATTTTCGACACATAATAAAAAGGTACCTGGAAACTGTCTTCATCGCGCATCTTAAAAGTACGGAACAGATTTATACTGTTTTCAGAAGACGTAGTCCACATATCATTAGATACACATGTCGTTTTAGCAATGTCAGTATCGTCCAATAACCTGGAATCACAGATCAAAACAGTCCTCCAGCAGAAACCTAACAATTCATGTTCACGCGTTTTGTATATTTTAATGCACAGAGTACACCAGTGTCAGTGTTAGAGGTGGTAGAAAGTCACCAAACAAGTGTATTCGAAACAAGTATTTAACTGGTCATCCTAGGCTTTTTCTTACCATTTGCCAACATAAAGTCCCGAAAATTGCTCATCTTCTCCTGGTTCTCGAGGGTAATCAGTTCTGCACCATGGTTCTTACAGAACTCTCCGGCGGAGTTCCAGTCCAAAGTATCGGTGACTACTTTGATGCATAGTCTTCTTGAAACACTAAATCCACTGGGGCATACGCCTGAAAATGTACCAAGTCAGTATCAATACAACGAGTTGATGAAGACATCTTGGCGGCAACTGTCCACACATTAAGATACAGAAAATGAAATGACTTGAGATTGTCCATGAATACACGATGAAGACATATGTATTCAGTTTCAGAAATGGGAACTGTGTGAATTTCCACTTGTTACAGTAAGTATGTGCTCTTGAAAAACAGTTGTCCGAATACCATTATTGTGGAACCTACTGTGACTGAGTGGATTAGATCGCTAACATTGTGTGCTGGCGATCAGGTTCCTTACTCTTTCTGTGTGAGTTCGAGTCTTATGTTTAACCTAAAAAGTACTAGAATCTGTACTAACTTCCGACAGCTCAAAGCCTAACATAACATATGTTGAAATGGTCCCGTGTGTCTGAATAAGAGTACACTGCTTTAAACCAATGTATTAACATGATGATTTGAATTTTCCAGTTTGGTTTGTGAGTGGTACGCCAGTCCATATAAATATAATTAAGAACAAATACTTACCATACACATTCGCTGAAGGGGATATGGTGAAGTCATCAGTGGTTGAAACCGACCTCTGGTAGAGGACACACTCTTTCGACATCGTCATAAAGGCCACAGACACGCAGACGCTATCTGCGCAAATACTTGCGCAGACCAACACACTGGGGGATGCACGAACCACAGTCCAGTTGTGTACAAGCCTTCCATCAAAATCCGGACGTCGAAAAAACAACGTACGTTTTGTGATTGGTACCGACGGAAAGACCCTACTGATGCTAATAAAGAAAAGCACAGTGTGAATGTTGCACCAGGACATGGCAGAGCTGGAATCTTAGTAGCAAACACACACGACAGTGTTCCAAGATTAAGATATGCTTCCGTCAGTCTCTTGCAGACAAAAGCATAAGGCCGTGAACAATATTTTGTTTGGTTTTCATGATTAAAATATTCACCGTCATTACTGAAAATTCATATGGGTCGACATTTAAAATTCTTTGTTGAGGCGAGTTGAGACCCATCAAAGAGACACTTTTTAGTCTTATGTAATAAATCATAGTTTCTAATCAATCAGAACATGCTGGTTGTGCACGCAACTAATACTTCTCGTCTTACTCTGATTTTGGATTCGTTCTCTGTTCTGTGTTTTTCTCACCTTTCTTCATATATACTGGACAAGAATAGTTTCGGATATATGTAAATTTTGAAATTATGAATAATGAGGTATATATCCAAAAGCGAGTTGAATTCGACGTTCTGGTGATTTCGACGAGTACACTGGTAGCGCTATATCGAGGAGGTATGTGTGCGATCGGAGTGCAGACACGGTTTCATCAGTAGGGCGGATGTCCAGTTCCTGTCGTGAGACGTCTTACTGACAATTGAAATCAAGAAATTAAGTTATGTAAAGAGCAAATGAACATCAATATTATTTACCCTCGATCGTTGATAGCACTTAAAATGCAAATCAATTCCCTGTAAAACAAAAAATAGCGAGCAAAATTCAGCAAGATCAGTCGTCTGCAAGTGACACGTTATGTATGAAACAGGAAGCCACATGATGAAAACACTCTCTCGCAGTGCGGAGGGAAAAGTATGGCTCATCGTCGAAAACACATACAAAATACCCGGATATGGCAAGCGGCTATAGTTTCGCCGATGCGATGTCATCAAGGTTATTTTCGCTGGAAACACGTGATACTTTTGTGTGAAATAGACGAATATACCATTATCACTCAAGGTTAGCAAAATCAAAACTTATAAATGATATTAAAGATAAAAATTACGTTTTTGTCTCATATCGTCGAAAAACCCTAACACTGGGATATTCATTGACAAACTGATGAAATATCAATCATAACAATACCAGTATCCCAAAATTATTTTGTCCAGTATAGGTAATGAAAGCATCGTTAACGTCTAGACAATTGTGTCTATTATAGAAAAGCATTAAAAGCAGACAGAACCAAAGCGTACTGATAACGGAGAAATGAAAATGGTGTACAGTTGTTGTTTCCAATAACATGATATATGATGAGAAACAAATCCGTTACCTTTCATGGCCCAATATTCGGAGTATAGTTTTAGAAACGCCAATACACGTCAATAACTTCTACCAAGAATGTGGACATAATTGCTCTTTGTTACCTCCATCGATATAAAGCGAGCTGAGATAAACATAATGACTAATTGATTTGAAATAATCTTTAAGCGGGTCCCTCTTTACTCTTAACAATAGCTTAGTCACAATGCAAAATCAATGTAAATATGCAGTTAGTGTCTCTTGGAAAGCACGCCACCTTGACATCTATGATTACACAATGCCATTTAGAAAGTGGTCAAATGCAGCATATGTCATATTTGGGATTACACTTTCTTAGTAAAGTACAAATACTAGTACTTTTTTGGTTGAGTTCCATCCGGGATTCGAACCCGCACCCTCAGCCACCGCGACTTCCTTGTGGACTTCGCTGTGGAAGTCGAGGAGGTTGAGCGGGCTAGGCAGCTGACTTTGTGTGCTTGCGATTAGGTGCCTGACTCTGAGGGTGCGGGTTCGAATAATCTCGGATGGACTCAACCAAAAATATGCTGCATTTGACTGGGTGGACTATGGCGACGCTGATGCAAAGGCAAATCTGTGACACCACCTTTTACCCTTGACAGTGATTACAACCTGTGATTGAATCCCAAGTAGATGTAATCTGTCTATCTACTTGGTGTGTCTGTCCAGACACGACGATACTGGCAATTTTTAAATATGTACATGAATACATGATATACAATACATTGCGTAATTCCTCCATTTTGTATCCCTTGTGATGACGTAATTACAGTGAAGAATGACATTGACTGTACTGAGTTTTCCATCTCAAGAGATAAATGGTTCAGTTTCATACTTACGGAATCTTTTGGATGTCGTTTCTTAAAAGAAGTGGCACCTGTTCATACATGTTGAAATCCGTGAAGATCCGGGTCACAATAGGTCTTTTTATATGATAACTTCTTTGTATTTTTCTTCAAAAACTAAACTGTAATTACACACAGTATTAATGCAATTCTTAAACTACAAAGAAACTGAAAATGCATGTTTTCAAATGAGAGGGGACTGTCATCCCATTGATTCACTGTCATCCGTTATCAACGTGTGACATTCTTCACCACAAATAGTGTTTGACGGATCCATGTTCAACAATAACCCAGACGTATAGTCGTTCTTGCTGTAAAATCACCAGTTATCCCTTTAATGTGAGACTGTGAGTCGGTTTCAATATCCTTTGTTGCAGAAGGCTAGATGTAGCACAACGTGTCCACTTCATCGCGCTGGCATGGACCTGATTCAACCATTTACGGACCATAGTGAAGTACAGTGTGAAGCAAAACACATTGCTGAAAATAGGTTTAAACAACATCCACACAATTTGTTTCTAATATTTTAGCCACTACTTTAAATGTTGCTATGTTATTACTTATTATGGTACAATACAACAGTAACTATTTTTTCTCAAAAGCAATGTCCAGGAATTTATTAGAACAATATTTGTGTAATTAATTTTGCGTTGTATTGATGATAGACGTAGGATAAGTATGAATTAATTATCCGAAAAGGAAACATTTTGAAGATTCTGAGGAACGGTGACACGAATGTCACACTTCATCGATCATGTAATTGTGGGGCGATGAAGAAGCCCACATGGGTACACTGTGTGAAGCCCATTTCTGGTGTCCCCACCGTGATATTCCTGAAATATTCCTGGAATAAGTGGAGTGAAACCATACTCACTCACCTGCCATTGTTGGTGATGATGTAGAAGTACACGGTCAAACTTTGGTCAAAGCAGTAGTTATCATTAAGGTTTGCGTTTACTCATTAAAAGGCTTTTCAATAAACCTGTGTCACGTTCCCGTAATAAGCCACGGTACAGTTCTGAACTGAAAAGTATAGTGACCGAGGGAACGCCAATGAAAAACGTCTCTAACATCGTCTAAGTTAGGTAGGAACATCGAAAGCATTGAAATATGTCGAATGATATTAAGTATTACGCGAATAACAATTTTATTCAAAGTTGGATAATCTTTTGGTGATGTATATCAGAATTTCTTTTTTACAGTTCTGTAGAGTACGTGAGTGAGTACTAGTAAATACCTAGTGTCACATGAACAATGTTTCATCAACACTGTGATGGGAAAAACCTATGTTTAACAGATCAGTAAATTTGGAACATGAAAAAAAAACTGTCGTCGATAGACTGAACGAACTACTATAGTATCACATAATTTAAGTTGGTATTTTTAACAGGAAGGGGTGTATTGAATACATGGCTCGTGCACGTTTTGATGGACAACACTTTCTTTTCATTCTGTCCTCAGAGGGTACGTAAGTCCGAAAACTTCAAAGTCATATTAACACTTACCGGAATTTTGAGCGTAATATCCAACTCGTGTCCATGCAGGTAGCAAATGTACTGTAAGTCCCCATGGTCCCTAGTATGGTGATCTACCTTCATTTGTGGATGATATTTAGCCTGTTTTTATATTGTATGGTAATCTATAGTTAAACAGTTTTAGATCCAATTACTGGTTTTAAATTCGAATCTGTGATATTCTGGTTATTTCATTGTAATTCTTGACCGGTTTACAACTTATCAATTATGTTACACAGTATAAAATTAATTGTTCTCGTCACGATATAAATTTTGAGTCTCTCACGCACTTTAAGCATAGTACGGTGGTGGTTGTGTGTGTGTGTGGTTTTGTGTGTGTATGGTTATGTGTGTGTTCTGGCTTGCGTGTGTTATGGCTACAATGGTTGAGGTATTGCCGATATGACTATAATTTTAACTCACTCATTTTCTAAACTGAATACGTTTCAGAGCTAATCCATACTCCTTCATCACCTGCACTGTTTATATAATTAGCAAATCACATGATTTGCAAACAAGTATTTATCAACGATAGAATGTTACATTCCTTTAAACATGCCAATGATAATGTTGGCTGAGTTTTCATATATCATATTTTTAGTTGAATCAAAATAAATGTATAGATGTATAGATGTCATCGACAAAACCGATACCAGAGAGGCGTTTAACAATAAACAAAGATAATATTGGATGGTACCATATTTGCGTCCATTCCGAGTCATTCTCAAAAGTTGCAGCTATTTTGTGAACAAAAGACAACATAATTCAAATACAAAATAATCAATCACTACTTTCACAATTGGCAAACTATATTGTTAAGGTGCACCTATCAATAATATTTGAGGCTTAATTATGGTCAATATTGTCATGAAGACTAATTAAACTAAATAGGTCGAAGCCACAATGTCTTTTCTGAAACAACAGGAATACTTATATGTTTTCTTAAAAATACATTGATACCTAAAGATTTTGCATTGTAAATTCTATCTTACCTCTTATTTTGTTACACACAGTTAAATATTCAGTTCCATGATTGCGTGTTTATGAAAAAGTGAAATCTGCTGGTACTTTTCAGTGTTCTTGATATCCCCTCAACTGTCTCTCATAAAAATATACTGCACTGAAGGCGATTTGAAGAGATTATTTTGATATTTCTGATTGATTTCTGACAATGTCTTACTCTTTAGATCACAAAACGTTTACTTTTTAGTCCTGTCAAATGAAAGACAAAAATCTTTGACCTACTAGATATATTGGGTATTTTCAAATTTGTCTTTGCAGTTACATAACTTGTCTCTCCTGTAACAACCTTTTACAAAAATATGTATAGCTGCATTCAGAAGAGAAAGTGTAAAACATGGTTCAGTTTCAGTATATATATATACCTTAGATCTTTATCACAATTAAGCTGTTAATGTCATTGACATTAAAATAAAAAGAATATGTGACTAACCAAGATATTTTTCTTTGACGTAACACTGATGGTCTTTCCAATAGCAAAATAGCTCTTGAACTGAACACCAAATGTGTATCACTCTCAACAAGAAGATAAAATTGATAAAATTTGAAGGTTATATTGAAGTTGTAATCCTGATATGTGAAAAAGCTTCATCTTTTGAGAATGACTCACATGCGACTTATTGCAAACACCAGTATGCAGGGGATGTTGCACCAACAGGTTACCGACAGCCTCCGTGTCTGTCTGTCTCATCAGATCGTCAGGTGTTTGGTGGCACAGATATGGGTGATTGGGTGAGCTGAGTTTTAAAGTCACGTCGGCAATATGTCAGCCATATCGTGACTAAAACTAGACACAAGATTATCACAGATCGAGGTAAAAATAGCTAGCAGATATCCTTAAAATGAGAAAAGTTCTTTGGACAATACAGTATAAAAATGGGCTATAGATCACCTGGAGAAATCATTAAATGTTAAGAAAAAAGATATGGAGAAATCGACCATGGGAATACATCAATGTTACGTCACACTTAGACGACATATCACATCATGGATATCGATGTTTCATGGTTGTTGATAACGTCTCCAAAGAGACATGATTGTGTTTTGATAACGATACAAATATCTGCAATTTCTATTCTTCGTCATTTGTTGATATGGATACAAGGTAACTACCCACTAATGCAGAAACAGGACTATATTATTCTTCGAAGGGACATTTGTTTGGAATGTTCGCATTCGTGATTCTGCTGAAACCAATAGGTAGATATGTAAGAAAATTGTGAGCGAGTGAGTGAGTAATATTTAGCGTCATATCGGCAATACTGAAGCCATATCTTGACTAGGACAATATAATTTATATCAATATTAAAATCAATAAATTGGGAAAGTAAAACCTGTGATCGAAGGACACTAAAAACACTCTATCACTGAAACATTGTAATTAAAGAAGACGATACAGTATAAAACACGGGCTACAGACCTGCAACAACTGAAGGAAGATCACCATACTAAGGGACATGGGAGTATACAGTACCTTGACTTCGTGCATGGAACCTAGCTGGATTTACACCATCCCTTCAGCCACATATTCCACAACTAAAAGTGGCAAGTCTAAAATGTCTTAAATGTGTTGGTACTTACGTGAGAAGATGAGTGTTTGGGTAGGTAAATGAGTCGGTTATTGGGTAGGGAGGTACATAAATAAGTGTGTGGATAGATGCGTAGTTTAGTTTAGTAACGTAGGTCATGAACTCCTTTATACCTTATTCGAAAATGTAGAAATTCTTCGTTTTTCTTGTGATATAAGATTGTATAGTTGGCATAAAATAAACATTCGCAAATAAGATCACATTTGTTTTAACAAAGTAAGTTTGTAACTAGTTCGTGCATGTTTCCACAAGGAAATTGGTCCAAACAAACTGTCAGAACTGAATCTCGCATACAAATTTGTATGTTCCGGAACATACAACATCGAAAATGCAGGGAAACGTTGGACTTGCTATCGCTGCGCATTCTTCGGTGATATCACTTGGCTCGCCGTTGCACCAGATGTCTGAGGTGGATGAGAATGTCATTCCATTATTCATCCAGAGCCATCCGCCATTGATCTGTGAAGCTCCAGTCCAGTATCTCTCGTTACCAGATCCATGTCCTGGAATTACCAATATATTTGTAAGTATGATACTATGTATACCCGTGACTATCCGGGGTAGAATAAGTTTTCAGCAATCCATGCTTGCCACAAAAGACGACTATGCGGGTGGTAAGAAGCGACTAACGGGATCGCTGACTTGGTTGACACATGTCATCGGTTCCCAATTGCACAGTTCGATGCTCATGCAGTTGATCACTGGATTGTTTGGTCCAGACTAAATTATTTACAAACAGCCACCACATAGCTGGAATATTGCTGAGTGCGACGTAAACCTAAACTCACTCACAAAGTGAAAGACACTACTAGTCGTATTAAGGCAGGCGAGGGATCTAATTCAGTTTCACATGCAACACGCCATACCAACTTGAAGATCGATGTATACTAAACACAGTTTAAATATTTACAGGAGTTGTAGCTGGGAATACATTTCGTTTGTGAATGTTCACATGTTCAAGTTGTGAATTGAAGGTGATTGCGCGATTTCTTCTGTGAGTATATTCCTCCTAAGAGGGTTCCCGAAACTTTCAAGGTCAATTTCGCTCAACCATAAACTCTTAATCGTAGCATGTTTGAATTTCACTTTTCGGCTAAATCGTCCTACCATAGCCAGCGCCTGAAGGGATGGTATAAAATCCAGCTAGGGTCCATGCAGGTAGCAAAAAGTAATCCAAGACCCCACGGCCCTTTGTATGGTGATCTACCATCAGTAGCCCGTTTTTATATTGTGTTGTCTTTTTTTATTAATTGTTATAGTTTTACATGCTATATGATTACCACATCTCTCAAGTTTATCTCAGGCAACAGTTACTGGACATGGAACGTTTTCAGTGGCAGACGTGTTTTCGGTGAATTCGGATTACACTCTACACTCAAAAGCAACAACAGTGGTGGGGAAAACGGCAGTCACGGTATTCCATTGGCTTGGGCAGCTCTAGCACTCCTAGACATGGAGGAGGGGATGCTGTGAAAGTAAGGCTTGCAAATTTCAGCTTTAGAAATTTAGCCTAAACGTACTTGTTAATATTTCTCAAAGGCCCTCCAGACATGTATGGTCACTCCAGGCGCTAAGTGACCCTCATCAAGATGATAGCTTGTTATGTTGTGATATAACTGCATTGTGTGAAATGTCTTCAAGAGATAACAATCAGAAATTCAGATTTCAACCAGGATTTCAGAAATACCGACAAGTTTATAAGTGTATTGAGAAGTGTATGAATGTATGCATTTACATTTCTTCCACTTACCATTTGCTACCATGAAGTCACGAATTTCACCAATCTTTGCCTGGTTCTCGAGGGTAATCAAATCAGCACTGTAGTCTTTACAGTGGTCTCTGGCGGAGTTCCTGTTCAGTGGATCGGTGACAACTTTAATGCATCTCTTGCCCATAACACTAAATCCGATAGGGCACAGAGCTGAAAATGTACAAGTTAGTATTTATATGTACAGTCTGTTTACAAAATTCATGAGGACATCTTGGGCACAGAAATGCACACAGTAAGATATAGACGGTAGAATTAATGGATTTGAGATGATCCATGAATGCATACTATTAGTGAATGCTCATGTATTCTTTGCTTCGACCACAGAAGCTGTGTCAATTCGTTAGGGTATGTGTGTGTGATATAAACAAGTATATGATCTGAACAAGTTGTCAGACTTCCATTCTTGTGTAGCTGATTGAGATGACCTCGTGCGTTGGCGAAAATAACGTGATATACTAGTATCTCCTTGCAGAGTCTCTGCTGGTTTTATCAACGATGCTGTTCGGTTCTTGGAAAAATATGCCATATGTGTGTATTTTGAACAACACAGACAAATATTAAGGAGATATGCTGACTCCACCTTTGTCCGTTGATGGATGGATGAACAGAAATCTGACATTTACGTAACCTAGATAATTCAATCTCTATTTTCTGACCACGTTTATACGATGCAAGGTGTATAAACGAGACAACATTCTGGGGAAGCTGAACATTTTATGTTGATATCATGATTTGTAAATTGTGTACATAGACGGGATATAATGACTCCTTAGATCTTCATATAGGGGACCGATGGGAAGGATGTGCTATTTTTGGATACATTAAATTATAATAACCGCACCAAAACCGTGGTTGCGATATTCTTATATTTCCTACTTTCACAATTGTTGAATGCTTGTTTAATCAGAGAATACAAATATGGACATTTTCCAGCATAAATAATTTCTTGTCCATTCATGCTGAAATCACTTTTAACATTTCCTCTGAACAATGCATAAAATACTGTAACATTCCTGTCTCCGTGTCCAATCCATGCATGTCCAAGAACAAGTGGTATTGCTCAATTGATATAGTCCAGTTAGTTCCATTTTCAGCTAAATACAAAAACATGGAACAGGATTTAACTGAATAGCGGTTAGGATGCATTAAAATTAGTTTCAACGAATATGACATAGAGTGTTTCAGTGCCAAGATATAGAGTGGGTATCTTCCGTAGTGAGTTGGGTATCTTCCGTAGTGAGTCAGTACACTGTCACTAGTTGTTGATTTGCAGATACCCAGGAAACACGGATATTCTTGCAACTGTATTTATACCATGCATATAAACATTTGAATACCTCACTCCTCAGAGCCATACGCCAGAATTGACAGGGGTTTTGTGTGAGAAAGGTTTTGGAATATAGTTTGTATGATTTATACACAGTGACTCATTTCACTTGGCTGTGGCATGGAGGGATCTATGTGCGCAGAATGGTGTTTACGAGCGGGCTTACGGAAAGGTTCCACAAAATGGAAATTGATACTTCTTCGGAATACCTTCAGAACATTTACGGATTCTCCAGAACACATAAGACAAAACTCAGGAGAAGCAGCGGAACATTCCATGGAGAAACAGCAGAAACACACGAACGAGTATAGATTACTATGGAAAACATTAGGATAATTAGGTCCACACACTTGGAAAAAGCGGAACATGCAAGGAATTGGCTGCTTTAGGTTCCGTTACTAATCCAGATGGTAGGGATGAATTTTGGATTAAAAGCATCAAATCTGTAGAACTTTCGGCAAAGAAAAACGGAATTTTACCTGAATCCGCCTTTACAAATGCTGTTTTAACTGTGGAAAAGCCCACTGGAAACACAGAAAACTTGAAACTCCACATGGAAAAGTCTACTGAGAAGCTGGATAACTGGAGATGTTCACCTTCTGCTGCTGTTACATGAGTACAATGAAATACAACGAGATACTGTCATTCACAACACTCCCAAACGGTTGTGGATGCATTCGTGGCTGAGAGCGAAGTGAAGAATTGGTCTTGGTAACTATGACTCTGATGGAGGAGCTCCGTTTCAAAGACAAACCGCTCTTCTTCAACTATCTCTGGGTGCCATCTCACCTCTTTGACGATTTGCTGATGGTCTTCGATACTCAACTAGCATACAAGGACACCATTGCCAGGGCCTTACTCAGTCAAGGCCTGAAACCTGCTGTAAAAATACCCTATCTGACTTCTGGTGACAATATCCGAATGGGCATAAAACCTCAGGGTATCTCGTAACACTATAGCAAGCTTTCCACCAGATGTCTGTCAGGCTATCATCCATCACTACAAAGATGAAGTAATACAGTAATACAGAGTCCACATACAGAGTAGCAATAGGGATCACTCAGCTGTTATTGCGACCAGGATTCGATGATGGTGTTGATGTACATATCACAGCGGGCAACTCACAGGTCTGGGCTGCTTTGGGGATTTACTTTGTTGCTGTTCTTGCTCCTCTGCTGCTTACAACGTCGAGGATTGAGGGCACTCTTGCGCCACCTGCTATGAGGACCTCAACACAGACATTGGTTTACCGGAGACCGGTGTGGTCCACTGCGACGTTGGTGACTGCCAGTACTGTTGTTGCTGCTGCTGCCATTAGTGCTACTGCTGATGACGCTGTGGATGATGGCTGCTGTCTCTTCATGGCTTCGCCTCTGTCAAAGCGGTCATCCATTAGCTGCATTATCTTGTTCTTGAAGATAGACGCCACCCAGTTTGCAAAGGACGCCCTCTTGGATCGTGGACTCACAATACTTCCTTCTCCTTGTCCACCAGCGGCACTGCTGCCATTAGTATTCTGTCGGCCCTCTCGTAAAATTTGTATATAGCAGATCCACCCAACTTCTGCTTTCCCTGACTGCATTGTGTTGTTGGGGAACTCCTCTATCTCTTACAATCAGGAAGGCAGAGGTTGTTGCTCAGAGGGCGTGAAAGCCCCTGAACCAACAGCAAGCAGGGCCATTAGGGAGACGATGTTCCGCATTTGCACCTTGACATTGTGCAGGCTGAGGAAGCTGAAACTCGGATATATACAGCTATCCCTCACTGACAGCTGCATGTCGGCTTACTTGGACTTCCAACGTCTTAGTTTCCCTAGTCTCGTCCAGACGCTGTCTAATCACTGCCTCAGTACCTCTTCTGTCTTCTCCATACGCCAGACCTGGTCAGCTACACAGTTTCACTTTGAGGTGCCTGTTTGTCCACGACCGGAGGTTCTTGTTGTAGACCATTCATTGGCACTGAAAAACTCAACCATCAGCTCTTCTTCAGCTTTGTTTAGCTTAATGTAGACTTGGGGTTTCACGGTTGGGCCAACACCAGTACCAACAACAGCAGCAGCAGTGACTCTACATCATCTTCTGCATCATGCTGAAGAACATACATGGGATCTGTATCTTGTGTTGGGGGGCCTATCTCTCGTGTCACCCTTGTCGGAATAAGGCATATGTTTGCTTCCCAATGAAACGGTGGTATTGCTCAGTTATGAGATCTCTCTTGTTCTTAATGTGTCTTAGGGTCAGATGGATTATAAATGGATATATTTCTAGCTCACCGAGGAAGTCGTATGATAATTGTAGTTCGCTTTTTTGCTCTAGTACAACTAGAGTACAACTATTCTTGTTTTAATCGCAGACTACATGTTTCGCATTAATTCTCGATAATATATACTCAAAAACAGACCAAGGTCATCCGCAAGTGAAAGGAGGAACAGCTGGAGTAAGGTCGAGAAGCACTGAATAAAATTTATACAAGTGGACAAAATTTCATTGACCAAATTATTAATCAAACAATGAGAACAGAAACAGAAATATCATGAATAAATGTAAAATGACCTGTAAAATATCGCTTCCACAATGATATGTCAAGTTAAGGGTTCTACATTGATATCTTCAAAATCTGATAAAATATACTACATCATGAAGGTAGTCATCTGAACTTGCATGGTCAAATTTACAAAGGAATTCGACGTTAAATTCAATGATAATTGCAACTACAAGGTACTTACCAAAACTAGTCGCAGAAGCTGATATGGTGAAGTCTTCAGCAGTAAAGACCAATCTCTGATAGATGACACACACCTCAGACAAGGGCATCGTTACAAAGGCTACAGACAAACAGTCGCTGTCTGCAGAGCAAATGCCAGCGCATTCCCACATACTGGACGATGCATGAACAGTTGTCCAATTGTGTACAAGTCTCCCATGAAGATCCGGACGTCGAAAAAACAACTTACGTTTTGTGACTGGCACTGACTGAAGGGACCCGCTGATAGCGACGAAGATAAGCACCGTGTTAATATTGCACCAGGACATGGCGGACATGCCGTCTAAGTAAGAAACTGACGCGACAGTTTTTCATGGATTAAAATGTTATAGGGCGGTCAGGCTTTTTCGCCCAACATTTTAAGGCCATAAAGTTATGTTTTGTTTTTCATCAACCATTTCATGTTAAATAGGACAAAGGTTTACATTACGCAGAAAATAATTTTCGGACGACCATTATATATCTTTGGGTGAGGACGTAACATAGAGACACTTGATGTCTTATGCATTAAATACAGATTCAAATCAACGCCATCATATTCTATTTCATCTCAGCAGCATTCACGGAGTATGTCAGTGTAAATGTTGGTAAACACTTCTCACTACAGAAAGTGCTAAAATGTAACCAGTATTTTATTCTCAATTTGTTTTTCATTCTCTTCAAAGGTGACTCGGAAAGACCCTAAACGTCCCTATAGTTAATGGAAGCAATGTTACGTTAACGTCCACACAATCGTGAAATCACAGAACAATCACAGCAGAGAGAAGCAAAGCATATTGTTTACACTGACATTTCGTTTACGGTCGATGTTTTCAATTACACTAGGGTGATGAGAAACAAATCTGTAACTTTTCACGTTTTGGAAACGTCAATAGACGTCAGCAACTGATGTGACCATACATGCTCTCATGAATGTAATCAGAAGTAAAGCACTTCGTCGCTTACAGCGACACAGCGAGTGAATGATCATTATAGGATATTAATCGGGCTTCCCCTTTCATATCAAGTTTATGTCCCGAGTGAAATAGCTCGTGACAAAGCCAAAGTATCTCACTCGGGACATAAACTTCATATGAAAGGGGAACGAGTTTTGTATCCTATTTATTACCCACGTTCGAAAAAATAAAAATATCGTTAAAATAAAGCAGTATTTTGCTTTCCTATATATAACCGCACAACGCCGATTCATACATCATATTGGTGATTGGAATGTCAGCCGCTTCACTCCTCTGCTGCGTAGAGGCAATGTAGTTCCTTTAACTAGTTTAGAAAATAAATAAGACATAACAGAATCAAGTAGCAGTCAAAATTTAATTCTTGTCATTAGAATATCTGGTTTCAAAAACAATAATGTTATTCATCAAAACACTTGTAAACTGTAAACTATTTAAACTTACTACGTGACCTAAATCTCGCCTGAACGTCAGTCGGCCATTACTGTCGGGCTTGTGGCCATAATGAAAACTTTCACAAACAAGCAGATAAAAGGAAGCAGTAGGAGAGGCGTACACAACAGCAGATGCCAAATGAGAATAATAGGGAACTGCATGTCTCAGATAGTTTTGGTCAGCGTTGCTGCCATTACTCACACGCTATTCTTCATCCGAGGACGAGTCACTGTAAATAATACGGCGACGACGCTTAGCGGAGGATGACATTCCCACTCGTTGAGATTCGATATTTATGTTGAACACACCACCTCAATTGGGCCTGAAACAACTTCGAATGAAGAGGATTTCAAGCCGATTGTGTTCTTACACTGAGTTCCGTGTTGTGCCATGGACTTCATGATGTTTCCAAGTTTATTTGTCACCACTGGTTGTAAACTAAGACCCGCCATCATGAGGGAACCACCTTTGTGTGTGAGGTCACATAGAATGGATGGTCGTAACACTATAGCAAGGTGTTCTCGTTTTGCATGCTCCCAAAATTTGTAGAAACTTATGAATGAAAATCTTGAATGGAATTACTCGAAGGTGTTACTACACGGGTGTCATACCTTTACGAAGTACCACGTGGGTACTTAAAATATTTACTTATTGTTTAAATCCATTATCATTACCTCATACTTATAGTAGAGTTTTTATCAAAAGATAAACGGAATGTTTGAATGTGCCAGTTTGAGGCAATAAATAGTGAGTTGTGCAATTTAAACTTACAGGATTGTTTAACGTAGTATTTTTGTTATTTTTATTTGGCTGACATTTCTTACAATCGCCTTCAGCTGAAGGGATGGTGTAAATCCATCTAGGGTCCATGCAGGTAGCAAAGGTAATGTAGGTTCCCATTGTCCCTAGTATGGTGATCTACCTTCAGTCGTTGGCGATATATAGCCTGTTTTTGTAGTGTATAGTCCAAATAGCACTAGTAGTTTTAACGTTCAATGCTAGTTTAATTCTAATTGTGATAATCTTTACTATCGTTTGATGGCAGGTTTATGTAATATCAACATGTTCAATATGTTCTCGTCACGATATGGCTGAAATGTTGCCGATGGGACGTTAAATATTAACTCACTCACTCACTCAAATAGTGAGAGGTATTATTTCAGCCATATTGTGTCTAAAACCGTAACTATGATATAATTCTATATTTTAAAATCTGTCGCTAAAGAATTATCATCTCTTCAAATCTGGGCTGACAACCCGAGTAGGTGTAACCGATATTGGCTGTTATTTCATTTAATGTATAATGCAAGATCATTGTATAATTCAAGAAAGGAAATATTAAACCACTTTACGGGTTTGTAAGATCATATATGAATGAGAATCGATTAAATAAACAAAAAGCTTTAAATACACTTGTATAAATGTAGTGGGAATTAGTAAATCCAATCCTGATCTAACCAATACAAAATTAAAAATCTGAACAGATCAGCCAATCACTATCTGTCAGTGCTTTTCAAATGATAAATATTCTTCATTATATTTTTGAGTAATAAAGTACTAACTGTCACCACGGATGGTGTAAATCCTGCCACAGTCCACGCAGCAAAGGTCCTGAGCGTCTGGGGAATAATAGCCTATTTGTATTATCTACTGTGTTGAATAGTTAGATATTTTTACAGTTACATACTAGTCTTAAATCTATATGTTTAGGGACGTTCTATGTTATGACTGAGTCTTTGTAATCACTATGAGGATGGGTCCGTGAAGGTCCGGGGTAAAATAAGCCTTCACCAATCCATGCTTGCCATAAAAGGCGACTATGCTTGTAAGAGGCGACTAACGGGATATTATAAAGTAAATGGCTGCGATCCACTGTCAGAATCCCGGTTTTAATATACCCGTGATAACCTATTTGTTTTAATGATAATGATGATGAATTTATAAAGCTCCCGCTTCCAAAAAGTATTTGCTGAAGAGAGTAAGAAAAGTCCATGAGAGGGATATTGTGAACATGTGAGTTTTACTGATTCTTTACCGATGGGGATGTAGCTGAGAAGGCTCTGCACTGTGGTTGGTGATTGGATGAGAGAAGGAAGGGAGTTGATGGAGCTGAGTGCTCTGCTTGGAATATGGATAGTTACAAGATTCTTCAGATGTTTGGGAAAATAATTTAATCCATCCGCTGAAAGGATTCTTTCTACGAAATGCAAAGAAGATTTAAAAATTATTTCATCGCAGGAAAGCACGCCAAATTTGCTTATATCTACCACGGAATCTACTAATGAAACCATTATTCGTTGACCGCTGATCTAGTCCATAGTACTCCATACAAACATTTATCAACCACCATTTTTCTTCCAAAGATGGACAGATTTAAATAATTTCCAAACACATTTGTACAAGAATTGATGTTATGTCTAGCGCACGTTCGTAATCATCGGCACGACTTTCGATGTTCAGATGCAAATAACCTCCAGGGGCATAACTTATGACACTCCTCTGCAGTGACTATGTTTTCCTAGCAAAAAATCTATAGCCCCGACAACACCTCATACCTAAACACATTCACCGGGGGTGGTCAAAGATTGATGATTATAAAAATAAAATAATGAAATAATAGGAACTAAGAACAAAACTCGCCCAGACGGGTGCTGCTTCCAGTAACGCAATGTTTTCACGTGTGATTGCATGATCCCTCTTAGTGCCCGCTGCTGTTTAGCCTCAAAAAGGCTATTAACCGTGACAATAGACAAAAGCTATTAGAAAATGTGCAACCATATGTTACTGTATGAAAGACGCCTCTGTTAGGGATATGTGACCAGTTTACCGTTATATTTTGTGTGACTACATTCACGCGAGATGTTTTGTAGAGAGTGAGTTAATAGTTTACATGACAGATGTTTTGTAGCAAACACTGGCTCTCAACACATACATACCTCATTAACGCAGTTGGGTTGCAGTTTCTCCTTGTAATCTAATTACTACATGAAAATGGTTTTGTCGAAAAAATAGATTACGATGTAAGGCCTTTTGGTGTATTCCTTCACACAACATATCTGTTTTGTTTATCATGCTTACGGTCTGTTTGTCATTCATAGTGCGTGTTTGAGATTGTATCAGTTATTGTTTCCCTTGAAAGGAATTTGGGTACAAAATGTTTGACTTCCCCTTACTATACGTTGAGGTGTACAATGACATTAAATGCAGTAATGGGAAGTAAACATTTGTAGTTACCTACTGAATACGTGTCCACTGACTAACATAGCCACCGCTATCAACAGTTATGACACAAGCAGTCAAGATTTAAAGTAACTTGCCTGCTACATTATCGATCCTACCGTACTTCTTAAACATTAGCGGTTAACGGAGAATGTAAATATGACATTTGTTGTACTACGTGTAGCTGTTTATATGCACAATATATTTCAGGACACCAGGTTACACTCATATTTTCAGTTTCATTATCAGTTTCAAGACATGTTTAATGTCTTGGTCGTTTAGAACTAGATCCTTTTAAGTTTCAACTCACTGTCCTGAACAATGTAAAACAGGTGTGACGCAACTGTGCGTCTACCCTTAGATCGTGGACAGTATTCCAGAGATGTAAATTAAAAACTTTTGGCTTCACTGCCAACACTGCTTGGACGTGATATGCCAACGAGCCAGACAAGTACCAGTTTTAAATAAAAAGTATCAACGTTTCTTTGCCGAAAGATTTATTCAAGACATTTTGTACAGATGCCAGTCATAAAATCAAACTTTGCAGAAGCTATGTGAAAACGTCACTTTCCTCAAATATCGGTCTTTATAAACACAAATGACATGAACATTTATAAGTGAGTGAGTTATAATTTAACATTCAGCCATAAAGTGACGATAACAACATTGCATACACAATAAATATAAGTTGTTAAATAATAATCAGTTATCGAAGGACTGTAAAATACCTACATCACAGATGATATCTAAAATTAACATGGAAATCTAAAGCTATTTCATTGTGCTAAGACAATACAGTCTTACAACAGGTTGTATATCGCCAACAACTGAAGGAAGATCACAATACATTTATAAAGCATACTATAAACTTCAGGAAACGTTGCTACATGCTCAAATACCGTTTTAACACTGTCTGTAGACCTATGTCTGATACTCAAGCGTAAACTCTTTCATATCATCAACACATCGTGATTTTCAGACCAGATGAACTGATGATTGGTGTGTACGTAGATGGAATGGTGTACAGGTAGATGGGTTGATAGCATGTAGAAGGTTGGTGTACAGGTAGATGGGTTGGTAGCATGTAGATGATTGGTGTATAGGTAGATGGGTTGGTAGCAGGTAAATGGTTGGTGTGTACGTAGATGGGTTGGTGTACAGGTAGATGATTGTTGTACAGGTGGATGGTTGGTGTGTACGTACATGGGTTGATAGCAGGTAGATGATTGGTGTACGGGTAGAAGGGTTGGTGTGCAGATAGGTGGGTTGGTGAGCAGGTAGATGGGTTGGTGAGCAGGTAGATGGGTTGGTATGAAGACAGATGGGTTTGTGGTATGACGTGCTCAAGTCAGTATAAGTCAGTACTGAATCTCGCAAACATACTTGTAGTCTCTGTTACAATTAACATCAAAAATGCAGGAAAACTGTGGGTTTCTTATGGCCGTGCACTCTTCGGAGGCATGGCTTGGCTCGCCGTTGCACCAGATGTCTGAGGTGGATGAGAATGCCATTCCATTATTGGTCCACAGCCATCCGTCATTGATCTGTGACCCTCCGCACCAGTATCTCTCGTTACCGGATCCATATCCTGGAACTGCCAATATATGCATATACGTATGATGTAATCATTTACTAGTTATCGGTTTAAAGTATGCGAGAGAGCTGGTTCACGTTAGACTCTCATCATTATTATTATCCCCGCCGGCATGTTATGCGTCCGTCCCTAATCATTTTGTTTCCGGAGCATAGCTCACAACTCCACTCCATTCAATATTTTCTGCAAAACTTGGTAGATATATCAGTCAGAACCTAAAGTGGTGCCTTGTGTCATTTTACAGGTTTTTGTGATTTGGTATTTTCTCGGTTTCCATGAAAACTTTTCGGACTTAGTCTCAAAAGTGAGAGGCGTGTTTCGTTTCCGGAGCACAACTCGATTCTTCTTAATATCTGTCAGCAAAACTTGGTAGATATGTGTGGCAGACCCCAAAGTGGTGCCTTTTGCTATTTACAGTTTTTGTGATTTACCATTTTCTGGGTTTCCATGGAAACGATTCAGACTTAGTCACATGAGGAATTGGTGACTTTTGTTTCCAGAGAAGAACTCGAATACATAGCAGATATTTGAGGCAGACCCCAAAGTGGTGCCTTTAGCTATTTACATTTTTTCTGGGTTTTCCATGGAAACGACTGGAACTTAGTCTCAAAAGTGATGGGCTTCGTTTCTGGTGGACAACTTGAAAACTTTCTGCAAAACTTGGCAGATATGTGAGCTAGACCCGAAAGTGGTGCCATTTGTTATTTGTTCTTTTTTATTTAGCATATGTAGTTTTCCCGGTTTCCATGAAAACAATTAGTGTTAGTCTCAGAAGGGAGGGATGGGCTCCGTTTCTTTCTTTCAACAGACCATGGCAGATATATTAGACAGATCTTTTTTTGTGATTTATCATTTTCCCATTGTCCATGGGAATGATTCTAACTTAGTCTCACCATGGAGTGATCGGCTTCGTTTCCAGAGCACAACTTGAAAAGCATTTCAGGTATATGAGACAGATCTTGAAGTGGTGTCTTTTGCTGTTTACAGATAAATGGCATTTATATTTTTCATGATTTCCACGGAAACTATTCAAACTTAGTCTAAAAAAGCAACAAGTAACTGTCTTATGATTTGTCCAAATATGTTGGGGCCGGGGGATAAGAAAAATTTGCCGTAAAATACAATTGTGTAAGAAATGGTATGGAAGACGGTATTAATGTTTGAGAAGGCTGGGGGTCACAAATGGTAGTCCAACATACTACAGTGGGTATTGGAGATAGGGATGGGAGTCCCGGCCACTCCAAACAAGTGATGTCATGTGGAAGATTATTGGCAGGATCGTCTTAAATACACAACGTGGTTACCTTGACGTATCACGGCTATCTCGAAACTCAGGATCTGAGTAATTTGTTCTTGGACAGTTTGGACAGACAGGCCCCTCACCTGTGTAACACCCGAACATGCGCTACATCGTCCATGAATGCGAGATTGCCTTTAAAATGCAACCGTTGACAGGATCATTGACATAGGTGGGGGCGTATAATCCTTGTATGTTTTTGTGTTATATGTTCTACCCTTGGTGCTTAAGGTTGCCATGATCAAAGAAAGATGTATTGTCAAGTTGTGGAAGACTGAAGGAAATCTGCCCCATGTTGAAACTAAAAGTTTTGAAACCATCATTTGTTTTAGCTAAGGTCTAGTCTAATAACTTCTTGATGTCATAAATAATGCATAAATATGTTTTCTAATACGGACATCTGAAAAAGGAAGTGGATCTCAGTATGTGCTCGAAATGTTGGCTTACCATTTGCCATCATGAAGTTTCGAAATTCAACAATCCTCGCCTGGCTCTCAAGGGTAATCAGTTCAGCGTTTTGATCTCGACATTGGTCTCTGGCTGCGTTCCAGTTCAGTGGATCTGTGACAACTTTGATGCATCGTCTGCCCATAACACCGAAGCCAGTGGGGCAGACACCTAAAATGTACAACGAAAACAATTCACATCATTTTGGAGATGTATCGGAATCAATCAATGTTGACAAGATAATAATGATTGTTTTGTGGGTGCATAACCACTTACACGTCCTTATGACCATAAATTGTGTAGTAATCGCTTTTGAAAGATGACTGCTGTTTGACGCTAAATGTGCATGTGTGCGGTTTTCATTTTCAAACAAATATTCAACCAACTGGAAACAAACACTAACAACTGTGTCATGCATGATGCTTGTCTAAACTAATGACCTACAGTGATTTATTGACATGTTTTAAAACCGTCAAAATCAATACTGACACTCATGCTTGTGTATAGGACTACTGCGTTGTGCACGTGCAACCCATGTGTTGTGGTTAGGAGTGGTAATACTGAGAAATGGTGGTGCGTTCATAAGATGTCTGTCTTTGAAACGTTTACCTCCTTTCCAAACTGAAAGTTCAGGTGCCCCCACTTTTTTAAGAGTATGGCTGAAATATTGCCGATGTGACGTTAAATATTGATTCACTCACTCACTCAAGGAAACGCAATGATATAGGCTAAATCAAAAGCCACTACTCTTCTTCCTACTAGTCCATGAGACTACACTTAGATTACAGACTGTGTCAAAACATATCCCCTTTCAAGTAAATATGAGTGTTGGATATACACAGCAAGAACAAAATGAAAGTTATCCACTTGCTCAAAACATTTCTGATAATTTTTTCACAAACAGAAATTATTTTTCAATACTGTAACTGATAATTCATTGTAATGCTGGTCTTCCACTTGCTGCAATTTAATTAAAAAAGAGTCGATGTGTCAAATAAAACAATACACGAATCAGCGTGGATGACAGGTGTCAGTGGACACCTCATCAATAGCGAATGTGACCACACTGAGCTTTCAAGCTTACATGCGACCACACATACATGTCTCCTGGCTGACGTCGTAACAAAACGTCACTTGGAATCTTTTTCTGTAAGTTCAAATGTTTGTCCGTTTGCTGGAGGTGGTGCGCTCTATCTCAGGTGAGGATCAAGATGATCCCAGAGATGGTCAATGGGGTTCGTAAGTTTGTAGAATGCGCTGACCAAGGTTGCGTTAACGGATGAACTTCTTGAACGTAGTTTGGTGCCAAACGCTCTCCTCAAAGCCCGAAACTCTGCCGTCGTTTTTGAACCGAGTGAAACGTCATTCATCTGTAAGAGCATGTTGCAGCCTGCGTTGACAGGGTAGAGGTCATTACACGCATGAGGCAATAGGCTCATATACCAGCCATACCAAGTCGTCGAAAGACTATTTGTCTATCGAGGGTGCTGTCACTCACTGCTCCGGATGTGGATAAACCGGACTTAGCGGACTTCGGATTGTGTCATGATTCTTGGTCTTCTCGATCTTGGACAGTCTTGGGTCTGACCTTTTTGTTGCGGTTTTATGATTTGATGATGATGGCCTAGCCGCAGTTCTTGCCAGCTGATTGATATTGTGAGGCCCGATCCGCCTGTCTTGTTGACATGTTTGTGGTGGCTTTTAGGGTACACCATGTTTGTTACGTGCAGCATGGGCATTTATGCCACAATCCTGCAAGTACAATTAGACCAGTGTCCCGTAATTACGTTTTTCATGTTAGCGAAAATGCATGATTTGTACGACGATTTCGGTAAATGCTTTGTGTTTTGGCCCAAACCTGAACTGGGTTTTTGTTTTTCATACAGTTATTTTAAAAGTGATAACCTTTTTCATCCGGTAGTTTACTTACCAAGAACAGTCACAGAAGCCAACACGGTAAAGGTGTTTGTGGCTACAACCGGCCTGTGGTAGATGGCACACTCTTCCAAGTTCGCGTCAAAGGCTGCAGACATACACTCGCTGTCTGTAAAGCAAATACCAGCGCATTCGTACACACTGGACGATGCATGAACCACAGTCCAATTGTGTACAAGTCTCCCATCAAAATCCAGACGTCGAAAAAATAATGTACGTTTTGCTAATGGTGGCGTCTGGTAGGACCTACCGATGACAATGATGAATAGGACAGTGTGTACATTAAACCAGGAGATCGCAGAGCTGGGCATTGTTGCAGAGGTCAAGGAAACACACATGGCAGTCCACAAGTCGCCCGAGATTTGACTACGATAAGTCAGGTATGGTATTTTATGGATGAAAACGTCTATATAATATGCAACGTACCAGTATAGATTTTATAGCGTTGTCAAGCAAGAGCCTGAAACACTCACACCTCATTATGATAAACACGTCATCAATAAAGTATCATACATTTCTGATTTGTCAAGATGTAAATATTCATTCATATTTACTATTATGGATATCCATCATGGACATTTGCCTTCCTTCAAATTATTTACAGTAATGCGTCAGTGACAGAGGTTTGACAGATGTTCTTCCATAATAAAGCAATAATAAAATAAAAATAATAATTTTGTTTGTCATTGATATCATTGATATCATTGGTAGTTTTTTTCATAAAAGACAGATGGACATGATTAAGACATGCAGCTAATAGGTAAAGCAGGAAACATATTGAAGGGTAAATGCTACATAACCAGTCAATGTTTAAGAACAATCAACAAATAATTACATCGGATTTTGACAAAAACGTGACATAGTACATGTATCATAATGTACGCATATGAAATGGTTAAACATATGTTTGAAATACATTTGTTGTCATACGAACCTTACGTATGAAGTTGATAGATGTTTGCATTACCACGGGCATACATCGACCATTTGATATTGTATTCATAAGGACAGTATGGAGTGCGGAACATTAACGTCACAGACAAACTTCTCACTACCTGCATTATCAGTTTCGATTGGACATAGATTGTCTAAAACTGTCCAAATAGTGCTATTAGTTTCAACTTCCTATGCTATTTTTGAATTCTACTTAGTTTTTAAATTCTACCCATGCTAGTTTTACATTCTATTCTAGTTGTCTTACTGTCCTTCGTTGAAAGCACTTCTCATAATATACATATATTCCTTTTCTTAAGTATGTTCTCGTCATGATATGGCGTGACGATGTTTTCTTTACTTACAATGTTTTAGTTTTTCATGTTAGTTTTATGTTCATATCTGCAATGTTATAGTATTTTTACTGCCCATCGTCGGCAGGTTTTACTCAAATATATTGTTGAGATAGTGCCGATGTGACTTTAAATATTAACTCACTCACTCACTTGATTGGACATCAGTGGCAAAATAGAGATAGAAATGCTTTTATTTTTGTGAATGGAAATCAGTGGTTACAACGGGTTTTCACGAATTACCAGTCCTTGAAATAATCTGGTGGTATTTTATTATATACAATCAACATGATGCAGATTGGAATATCAAAGGCAGTCTCCTTTGATGACAGGTTTCTATAATATATACATATTTCATTTCAATATGAAACATGTTCTCATCACGATATGGTTGAAATATTGCCAATGTGACGTTAAATATTAACTCACTCACTCAATCAAAGTCAGTCAAGTGTATCAGTAGTTTGCTCGTAGGAGATGCCTTGGTTCTGATCTAATTCATTACGTATTGATTGTTTTATGATCTGGATGGTTAGTCCGTGTTCTAGTGTTGTTAATAATGTTGTTACAACGTTGTTATAACCAATTGCTTACACTGATAATAATATTGCCGCAGCTCGCATTGTGTTGGTAATACTATATCGTAATGTTAAAATGTGTATATGAACACTTCCTTTTGAGTGTGACTTTGTGTAAATAATGGACTTGTGTATATGTGTAAACTCGGTGTCATCACTATATGGCTGAAATTCTCACTCACTCACTCATTCACTCACTCACCCGCCCACTCACTCACATACATGTTGGCCCGTGAAGGTCAGCTACTGGTTGCCGGTTGAATGATAAATTGTTCAAAGCGATTCAAAAAGTGCTGAAATGACCCAAACTTAGGCCTCAACATACGCACACGGAACATGATAATAACCTGAGATGTCGATAAAATGGGGACACAAAACAAATATATATTCTCTACATTTTGTGAATGGACGTTACGTGCGACAACAGGTTGTTGCTCGGGTGTCTATATACCTGAAGCGATGTGAGATCACTCACCGTGGAAGACGTCAGGATATGCCTGAAACACTGCCGATGTGAATTTAAATAACATCTCGCTCGATCCCTCCCTCTCTCACTCACTCACCGTGAAAGACGAGCCACCGAAGTACCTACCTAAGCACTGTATTTTCATTCAGCGCATTTAAGAAGACAAGAGACGATGCCATCACACAGTTATTTGGGATACATTCTGGAAAGAGTCTTTTGGTCTCAATGCGAACTTCTGGCGCGGCGGAAATATCCTGTTAGGTTTATATAATTTGGCGTGCCCGATTCGTGTGATAATGCTTTCAGTTAATGGTTTGGTTGTTTTACGCCAAACTCAGCCATATTCTTGCTATATGGCGTCTCTTTGTATATAACCAAGTATGGACAAGACAATCCAGTGATGAAGCGCATGAGCATGACGATGACGTATCAAGCAAGTCAGCGAGTCTGACCACTGCATCCGGTAAGTGGCCCCATACTTATCAAGCAAGTCAGCGGGTCTGACCACTGCATCCGGTAAGTGGCCCCGTACTTACCAAGCAGGTCAGCGGGTCTGACCACTGTATCCGGTAAGTGGCCCCGTTCTTATCAAGCAAGTCAGCGGGTCTGACCACTGCATCCGGTAAGTGGCCCCGTACTTATCAAGCAAATCAGCGGGTCTGACCTCTGCATCCGGTAAGTGGCCCCGTACTTATCAAGCAAGTCAGCGGGTCTGACCACTGTATCCGGTAAGTCAGCGAGTCTGACCACTGTATCCGGTAAGTGCCCCCATACTTATAAAGCAAGTCAGCGAGTCTGACCACTGTATCCGGTAAGTGGCCCCATACGGGTATACTTCTATCGAAATCATGTCTCGTATTGCATTAATTAAAGCATACGGGAAACGTCTAACGTCTCTACAAGAAATAAAGATTGATTGATTGACTGAAAATCTTCTAACACAACGGGCCTTCGCCCCTTATGAAGTTGATACAAGTTGATGAACCCGTAATGTGGAAGAAAATGGGAAAAACAGTAAAATTGCTAACATCGCCATTCATTAACTTTTTGCAAAGCAACATTTGGATGTCTAAAACGTCGCCGCGCTGCAATCACACACTCTGCGACGCTGGTTAGAGGTTTTCAACAGATTTTAATCACGACAAAATACAGAATATCATTAATAGACAATTAATTCTCATTAATACACGTAAAGGAAGCTGAACATCCTTGCTTCTTTGGACAAGACGCAAAGCAATAGCAAAAGTGCAGATGCAGAGTTGCTTCAAGCTTGGCGTGTCAAAGGATGTGTGTGTGTGTATGTGTATGTGTGTGTGTTTGTGTGTGTGTGTCTGTGAGAGAGAGAGAGGGGGAGAGATTCCGGTCGAAAAGTCCTGTTTCCTATTAAGAGTGATGTGTAAAATATGTTATAATTTGGAAAACACTTTCTCGGGAAAGTACAGGTTCTGCAGGTTCCAGTACTTTTGTTGGATTAAGATTCGTGAGAGCGTAAATATATATTATGTGTGGGATTACACTTTCTTAGGAAAGTACGGATTCTAGTAATTTGTTGGATTTTGTTCCATCCTTGATTCTAACCAACATCCTCAGGAACAGGCACCTAGTTATCAGCACACAAAGTCAGCCAGCGAACCCGCTTCCGGACTGGACTCAACAAAACAAACAAACCCAACAAACGTACTTGAATCTGTACTGTACTAAGAATGTGTAATCTAAATGTATTGAACTACAAAAGAAACGTTGCTTTTCAAAACTAAATGCAAGATTTTGTTCTTACAAAATGGTTTTTTAACGGTCATTCTAAATACCATCGTCTAATCAGGAGAGGCGTGGTTTTAGCAGCACTGCTTCATCACTCATTGTCTACTTAGTGAACGGTGATACGAATGTTTCATTGCACATGCAAGTACAACGTCAACATTGGTCTCCATGCCAAGCAATATATATATTTTGAAGCACAATAAGAAAATATGTATCACATATCGGAATGCAGGGATATACCATGAGGGTGCACCTTGAACCTTTTGACTAGAAAGCAGATAACATGTATACATGGATATACAGTGACAACAGAATTATGAGGAAACATACCGAAACATTAAAGGTGGTTAGTGGGCCGGTAGGTGGGTAGGTAAGTAAGTAGGTAGCAGGTAGGTGGATAGCTGCGTGGGTAGGTACAAGTGAAGTGAGGAGTAATATGTAGGTTAGTTGATTCACTCACACACTCTTCAAAAAGAATGGAACGGCTGGGCTGAAAAGTTAGAGTTGTTTTCATTGGAATGTACATATTTCATTTAATCTGAATGATAAAGAATGAAACTTGAGCATGTTATCGTCACGTTCTGTGACAACAGATTGCCTCTGTCACCACCGAAGAAAGCGTCCAGATCAGTACCTGATGTAACCCCCTCCTTGACACAGACTGTTTACGTCTACCAAATGAGGTCGTGTGGAAATCTCCTCCATTGATACAGCAATGGGTTGACAACAGGCCGCGGTGTGTATTGACGTTGATGTGCAGGGGCGGAATCTCTTTCAGAACCAGAGATCGTGAAGGCCATAGCAAGACACTGACGTTTGAATTGTTCATAAAATCAGCAGTGACATCAGCTGTGTCTGTTGTCATGTTGGAACAAGTGTCAGAAGAGTGTGACGTTGAAGAAATTGGTAGATGTGTTCAGATTCTTCTGAACCACCAGATCTCATTTTGTGGGATATGCTTCCCCAAACCATCACAATTCCGCAACCAGATGTTACGATTTGATTTCAGCTCTGTGCAAAACGTTCATTTCCATGTCTGTAGAAACACAATTGCCCATCGTTGGAGAAGAAATAGTTAGTCCTCACCGATACATTCGATTTCCCTGAACTTCGACGGAAACCTCTAAGTATAGTGATAATATCGATTTTCTGATCTTATTTGCTTGCACACGAATATTGATCGTTTGGTTCTCAAACCAAGCACATCCTCGGTGGTAGTAGCAACTTTATGCAGAGGTTGTGGCTTGGAATATATATTCTCGAATCAACTAGGGTTGAATGGGAGGCTGGTGTACTGCACAATACTACTTGATAAACGTATATAACTCTATTCAGTCAGACATACTGCCTTTGTTTCAACTGAATGTTATATAAATACAAAATCAACACTCTCAATTCTCGAATCCGTTTCTATTGATTTGAAAAGTGTATTTTGTGGACAAGTGTGTAACAAATGCGTGCGTCATAGCAAAGCAATTTGGTCTCAGTACAACTGAATTTCGCACACAGACATGAATTTAGTGTGGCAGTCGAGGTCATAAAGACAGATAGACCCTAGTATGGCCGCGCACATCAGAGCAGAAGAATTCACTTGGGCGTCACACCACAAGTCTGAGTTGTATGAGAATGTCATTCCACTACTCCACTGCCAGCCGTCAATGACCTCGAACGCTCCGATCCAGTAGGCTTCGTGTCCTGGAATTACCAGTATAAGTAAAGATTATATAAAATCAGTTTCAGTGTTACTGTAAAAATCACTAAGGTACCTATTTTAAGGCACAAGAGGAACGTTCCTTTCATCAGGATTTTACGTCGGAGGGGGCGGTGTGGACACAGTTCAGTGACTTTGTTCACGTTTAGCAGGGATATTTTCTACAAATGCTCAGTTCGACATTCTTTTACATCGTGAGTAATCAGGTTCCCATTTCAACAATAATCCAACGTTATAACAACGGCCAAAGAAGAATGGTACATAAGTGAGATTGTGAGAAGAAGCATTATGTACGGGTGATGTCGAATATTTGAGTCAAGTTCTCATGTCGAAATGATAATCAATAATACCATGTTTAAATAACCCACGATTATCTTATAATATACTGCTGAAAGCAAACGTTTTCACACGAGAGCTTAGTCTAACACTAGCTGAACACCTTCTTTGTCATTATATGATATGTTATGAGGTGCAGTTCTGATATTCTGCTGAAACCTGAAACAAGTGAGCAAGGAACAACTGATCGATTATAATCAGGATGGATTACCACGCGAACATCATTGCTCATTGATCATGCAATCAGCCATTGATTTGTCACGCATCGCTTAACCGAATTGTAGTTTACATTGAATCTCTAATCCGATGTGTATTGTTTCAAATATAAATGATGCAATTAGCAAAGGTACTGTAAGTCCCCATGGCCGCTAGTTTTGTGATCTATCTTCTGTGCTTGGCGATCTATAGTCTGTGTATAGATTATACTGTCTCACTACATGCTAGTTTTACTTCTAATTATGATATTCTAGTTGTTTTACTGTCCTTTGGTGACATGTTTTCATATTGTACAAGTATTTCATTTCAGTTTCATGCATGTTCTTTCACGATATGACTGAAATATTGCCGATGTTACGTTAGGGATACAAAATGGAGGATCCTCACCCTTCATGTGTACATCTTGTGTGAAAATGCGACATCGTCGCATGATGAACTCCTCAAATCTAGACTGAGAAAGCCAAGTAGGTGTAACCACTTGAGTGTCCCACTCATTCTGCATCAGAGCCCGGACATAAGATCTAATGACTGCTATATAATCTGAGTATGGTGTGGTGTCACAGATTTGCTGTGGGTCGCCTTGGCAGCAAGATCGGTCATTATGTTTCCTGAAATGCCTACGTGGCTGGGTACCCAAACAGAGCACGGTGTGCATTGGCCAGTTGCAAGATTATTATATAATTCATTCATTTAAAAGTGGGTGTGTTTGCAAGGGTGAGTGAGTGAGTTAATATGTAACGTCACATCGGCAATATTGCAGCCATATCGTGACGAGAATAGTTAACACAGAAAAGTACTATATGTACATTATAAAAACCTGTCAACGAAAGACAGTAAAACAACTAGAATATCACAATTTTAAATAAAACTAGTGTGGAAAGTTAAAACTAACATCACTCTTTGGACAATACAATATAAAAACAGCTTATAAGTCGCCAACAATGGAGGGCAGATCACCAGACAAGGGACCATGGGGACTTACAGTGCCTTTGCTACGAGGGGATGTCAATAAGTTTTGAGCCTTGAGCATTTTGCATACCCAGGTGTCACAGCCTATGGTACGACATTGAACCTTGGGGTGTAGCTGAAGTGATATATAAGTTTTGGTATCCTACTCTCAGAAGTTATTGAACAGCTCACATTGACAGAAAGAGACCCCCCTCACGGCAGTGAAAATGAAAAACATTGAGTATGGAGCAGTAATTAACGTTTTTTGTTCTTGAAGGAAACTCGGCGAAGAACATTGAAGAAAGGCTTTCAGCAGTTTATGGGAAGTCTTCTCCTTCATCTGCTTCCATCAAACGATGGGTCAATGAATTTAAGTATGAGAAAGAGAGTCTTGAAGATGACCCCCGTCCAGGTCGCCCAACAGCAAGCACTAGTCAGGAAAACATTGACAGAGTGCATAGACTTGTGCTGGAAAATCGTCGAATCAAACTCCACGAGTTAGAGGAGACCACGGGCATTTCACACGGATCCATCGAGGCAATTCTTCATGAACATCTCGTCATGTCTAAGGTGTGCGCAAGATGGGTGCCAAGAATGCTTACAGATGAAATGAAGCAAACAAGGATCAGCATAAGCAACTCCATGCTAACCAGATACAAGAAGATTCCAGAAGATTTTCACTTTAGGCTAGTAACCTGTGATGAAACCTGGATCAACCACTATGATCCAGAGAGCAAACAAGAATCCATGGAATGGAAACATGTCACTTCTCCCAGGAACAAAAAGTTCAAAGCCTCCAGATCAGTGCAGAAGGTAATGGCGACAGTCTTCTGGGATAGCAAAGGCGTCATCCACATAAGTTACTTACCAAAAGGAAGAACAATGAATGGGGAATATTACGCTAACTTGTTGAGGCAAGTGCGACAGTCAATCAAGGAGAAGCACCGGGGCAAGATCAGACGTGGTATTTTTCTACATTAAGACAATGCTCTGAAGTTGCAGCCGCTGCTGTCCAAGAATGCGGGTACGAAATCTTGCCGCACCCCCCTACTCTCCAGACCTGGCACCAAGTGATTACCATCTGTTCCCAAATCTCAAGAAATACTTGCGTGGTCGTAGATTTCAGGATGACAATGAGCTTTTTGCTGCTACTGAGGCTTGGTTTGAGGACCAAAATGGCGCCTTCTACAGAGATGGCATCGGCGCCTGGCAGAAAAGATGGTAACAAGTGTCTTGACTCACAAGGGGACTATGTTGAAAATAAATGTTGTTCATACCAATATTTTTTCTATGCAAGGCTCAAACCTTATTGACATCCCCTCGTACCTACATGGACCCCAGTTGGATTTACACCAGCCCGCCGGCGATTATAAGAAACGCTACCCACAATTAAAATTACAAGAACACTACTTCTGAAAATCCTGGTAAGTTTAAATTCACCTTGAAGGTTTTGGGACTTACGTACCTCTCAGAAGGACAATAATTTTACAATGCTTCAACCCTCTTTGAGGCTACAGCCACTAACAATCTCAGTTATTGCTCTAAACGTCCAGTAATAAAATATATATCTATTTACAAATCAGTCAACAAATCTAATGCTTTTAAAAACGCAATAATTAAATGAGAGTTGGTATTAGTAAAAAGATCTTTCATAGTTCGTGATTTGAAATATTCATCCCTTGTGATGGAAGTGTTTGCAAGACAGATTTTTAATCGCCTGAAGACAAGAAAGAGAGTCAGAAAAAATTCTGTATTTTATTTTTATTTTGGGTGTTTTTAAGTATATTATGCGACTGTTAAAATGACGTTAGTTTCTGTTTTAAAAATACAGCTGTTATCCAGTAGACGAGAAGAGATTGTTTAGGATCCAGTGACAGTGGCACCACCATCCTTGGACCCATCTGTAAATAAGGATTTATATGTATTATGCTTACTTTTATTTGATTATATTCCTCTTTATATTGTAAATTATTTGTTTCTGATTTTTAAAATGGTTAATGTTAGGTCAATGTGTAGCCTAACCTATTGCCAAGGAGGAGAAGAAAGCAGTAGGGAAGAGAGATATGTTCTAGGTCAGTACAGGCAGCTGAGAAAAACTGTTTTTCTGTGCCCTAGAGGCTTGAGAAGAGAAGGTGTCTGGTTGTATAAATCCTCATATTCATATGAAAGATCCAAGACAAAGTATTAGACCTTGGTGGTACACAGAATCAAGGATTAAAAGGATGTCTTTACAGGCCCCACCATACCCAATGGAGCCATAATAAATTTTGGCACGGATTAATGATCTGTATAAGTGAAGAAGTGAGGCAGTTAGATCCTTTCCCCATTTTGAATTAGGAACAACTTTTAACAGGTCGAGCGCCTTCAGGCACTTAGTCTTATGGAGATTTAATATGCGGCAAAAGCGTCAACTGGGAGTCAAATATAAGAGCCAAAATGTTGGCCTCCTTTACAACTTTGACAAGAGTGCCGTAAGAAATGGTTCAGAATCATTATGTGCTTTGAATTTACGGCAAAAATGTATGCAACTAGTTTTGGACTTAGAAAACTTAAAGCCGTTTTCTAGACACCGTGTATTTATTTTGTTTAGACATAACTGAATTTGCCCTTCAATGGTATGGCAATCTATAGCCCATTTTTTTTATATTGTTTTAAATCTAAGTACTAGTTTTACATTTTTTCTCTGTGATATTGTAGTTCGTTTTACTGTCCTTCGTTGACAGATTTTCACAGTGTGCCATTAATTAATATGTAATTTTGTAATTAATCGTTCTCGTCACGATATGGCTGAAATATTGCCGATGTGACGATCAATTTTAACTCACTCACTAAGTAAAATCTAAATGCTTTCATTTACATATTGTAAGGTCAACGATGTTTGTACATGAAGTGATATCCCTTCATATGTTTAGGAGGTTTTGAATATTTACGTACGGAAAGCAAGATTTCTGAAATAGTGTTTGGAATAGTGAGGTTTCACTATTATAACTGAGTAAAAACATGTTATTACATAAATCAGCCCTTACATTCTGCATAACCAGTTAAATGTATAATTTTACCATTTGAAACCATGAAGTCATGAAGTTCACCCATCTTTGATTGACTCTCAATGGTAATGAAATCAGCGTTGTCAAGTCTACAGCGTTCTCTGGCGGAGTTCCAGTTCAACTCTTCCATGACAACTTTGATACATCGTCTGCCCAGAACGCTGAAGCCGGTGGGACAGACACCTGAAAACGTGCATTTTCAAATCACGTCTTCGGTGGAAATTAATACATCCTTGATTTACTTTTAACCAAATTGTTAATTCTAGATCAGCATGGCATGGGTAAATCCACAAATTCTGATACAGAAAATTCGGATGATTGTATTTAAAGTGGTCAGTATTTTCATAAGAGGTCAGGTATAATTTCCACCTTCATAGGGATAAATGTCAGCCTCAGTACTCTCTGCAGTCAGTGATCATGTTCACTAATATGTCAGTCTCCATGATCGAACCAATACGATCAATAAATATTTAAGTAACCCTTTGTAATAAATTATTTAAGGACTGTGTGATACAGAAACTGTAATGAAATTGACCTTTGTTTTCGTCAATGGCTTTAGTAGATGAGCAAGATTTGAGTTCACAAGCATACCGATAGGAAGTTGATTGACTTCACTTTACATAGACTATAGCTACGGACTGACTCAAGTCACGTCCCGTGCTAATGTAACTGTGAGTTATTCCTGCACATAGAAGCTACAGCGTGAAAATCCGGGATAGAATAGGTCTTCAGCAACCCATGATTGCCACAAAAGGCGACTATGCTTGTCGTAAGTATCGACTAACGGGATCGGCTGACTTGTTTGACACATGTCATCGGTTCCCGTTTGCGCAGGTCGATGCTCATGTTGTTGATCACTGGACTGTCTGTTCCAGACTTGGTCATTTACAGATCGCTGCCATATAGATGGAATATGTCGCAGTGCGGCGCAAAACTAAACTCACTCACTAAACGTCGACCCGTGAAGATCAGGGTAAGACACTTGCTTATCGAAAGAAGCGACAAACCGGATCGGGTAATCAGCCTGACACATGTCATCCTATGCCAATGGCGTAGATCGATGTTCGTAATGTTCACTGGATTTTCCCGCAGTGGAATATTACTGCGTGTAACGTTAAACAACTCCGAACCAGACTCTATTAGTTACAATGAGTGCGTTTTAGTTTTATTAGCAATATTCCAGCTATAAGGCGGCGGTCTGTAATTAATCGAGTCTGGACCAGACAATCCAGAGATCAACAACATGAGCATCGATCTACGTAATTGGGAACCGATGACATGGGTCAACCAAGTCAGCGAGCCTGACTACCCGATCCCGTTAGTTGCCTCTTACGACAAGCTGGGTCGCCTTTTATGGCAAGCATGGGTTGCTGAAGGCCTATTCTACCCCGGGACTTTCACGGGTCCTATTAGTTACAGACAGTGGCCTTAAAGCTCGAATATTGCCCAGTGAGGCGTTAAGAAAAACAAACAAACTTACCAAAAACGGTCACTGAATTCATTACGGAGAAGAAATTAGCGATTAATGGCAGCTTGTCGTAGATAACACAGGTTTCAGGCCCTGGTATGAAGGCTGCTGACTTACAGTCGCTATCTGCAGAACAAATACCAGCGCATTCCCACATACTGGACGAAACATGATTAATTCCGACTGCAACTTTGTTGTCCAGATCCAAATAGCGAAAAAGAAATGTACGTTTCGTGACTGGTGCCTTCTGGAAGGACCCACTGGTAACGATGAAGAATAGCACTGTGTGCATGTTAGACCAGGACATGGCTGAGTTTGCCATCCTTGTGGCACTAAAGAAAACTTACATACACTGAAAGTGGCTGGACAGATGTAGTCGTTTTAAATGTGTCCAATATGTTCAGGCCAAGTAAAAATATTACGTTTTACGTGATAAAAACCGATAAAAATGATGATGTGCAAGGTTATAAATCACAAACATAGCACTTTGAAACATACATTTAACTCCACTTAATCCCAGATTGAGAACGAAATTCTGCAAAAAAACGGACAGGGGCCTAATTTGTACCTAAAGGTAAATATATATATGTTTGATTTCCTGTATTTTTTCCAGTAAGTATCACTCCCAATTAACAATTACTTTTCTGCATTGTAGATATATCCGCAATTAATTACTTTCAGATTGTTTGTCAGTGTATCCAGTTGGGTATCAGTACTTGATACCCTGCAGAGTGTAACCATTAAGGATCCAGGGAACGTTTGTTTGAGATCTGATCCAATATAATGACCATCCGTAATTGTCTACTAGACAAAAGTCTCCCCTCGCTTTCATCATGACGTAAAATGGCTATCCACCTAAGAGGAGAGTGCGACCATGTTGTTCATTATTGTTGGTCTCATGGATTCCCGAGTTCCCGATTCTCTCTGCAACCTGTTTGTTAATTAATTTGCTAACTTTGTTGTATGCAGGACGTGGCTCACATTACAAAAGATCAAAATCTCAAGTATCTAACGAAACAGATGAATGTGACACAAAAGGGATTTCGCGATTAAAATGAATATGTAAAATCTATAAATGAAATCAGCTGTAACACAAGGTTTTCGCGAAATATCAATAGTCTTGTCTATGCGATTTTTTACAGAACGCTGCCATAGAGATTCTGAAGTCAACAAACAGTAAACAATCCATCCCTTTTTGAGCGCATGATATTTCTTGATCATAATCTGTTATTAAGGATGGCTTATGGGAACAGTATAAGTAGCAGAATCACTGCACAAGTCCCAGATGTCTCTACACAATAATAAAAATGATAGAATGTGCGAGTGAGTGAGTTAAGAGTTTAATTTTCATTTACGACAGTGTTTGCGCCATGTCGTGACTTTAGATTCATGTCAGTTAAAGGCAACTGATAGTAAGCTGTCAACGAAGGGGAGTAAGGCAGCGAGATTATCATTTTAATGAATGTAAAACAAGCATGTAAATCTAAAACACCATTCAACTGACCATGGGGACTTGCAGTGCGTTTGTAACATACACCATTTCTCAAGCCGCTGGCAATTGTACGACATTTTAGGTATTTTTAAGATCACAGAAATACTCTGAAAATATTTTATAAATATTAGTTTCTTATGCTTGTGTGTCTTAAAAGAGGACAGACGTTTGAAGCCCTTTGAGCATACTTCCACTCACGATCTCAGTTAATGATCTAAACTACCAGCCCTATAACATTTACCTCAAAGCTGTTATTAGATCTTATAACCGTGATCTAGAGAAAAAGAAGTGGGACACCCAAGTAGGTGTTAATAAATTACATGCAACAAAATCTTACATTGGTTATGCCCACATGGGTTATCAGGCACAATGCGACGAAGTGGTATTGGCCATACTAGATATACTCATGTGTATTTGTTAAAAGGTGACGATCCCATATTTGCCATATTTTTTAAACGTTGATATTAAATTATGGCTAGATTTGCCTACAATCGCCAGTGACTGAAAGGATGGTGTGAATACAGTTACTGTCCAGACACTTAAGTCTCCATGGTCCTAGTGTTGTGATCTACCTTCAGTTGTTGGCGATCTATAGCCAGAGTGTTATGTTGCATTGTCGGCTTTCATTAAAATGTTTTAGTTTTCCATGCTAGTTTCGTGTTTTTTCTGTGATAATCTAGTATTTTTACTGCCCATCATCCACAGGTTTTTACTCTTCAAAATGCTCATTTCTTATTCAGATATTGCTGGTGTGACGTTAAACATTAAATCACTCACAAATGTTTTCATTTTTATTGTAGTATTTGTTTTCGGGACAATGTAGCTGAGATATTGAAAATGTAAATAATCACTCACTCACTCACTATAACGTTTACGAAATATTTGTCAAAACTTATGCAACAATTTTGTTTCCTTTCAAATAATGCGATAATGAAATGATAAGTGACGTTAAAACACCCCTTAGTGTTCTGACATTGAAATATATATCCCTTGTGATGTGTCAGAAGCTGTTTGACCGTGATTTTTCATGTGTATCTTATCTATGGTCAATATGACAACTTCGTATAATGCCCTTCTGAAATCTGGACGAACAACTCGAGAAGGTTTATCCGATGTTTGATATAATTTGATGTAATTTATTGGTACCTTCATGAGTATCCCACTTCATTTGCCTCAGATTTCAGGCATAGGATCGAATGGCAGCCGAGCAGTTAGAGTATGAATATGAGGTGATGTCACAGATTTGTTGAATGTTGCTTCAGCAGCAAAAGCGGCCATTGTATTACCAACATGGCTGGGTAACCAACAAAGGTCGTATTGTCTGTTAGGTGAACGTTTGGATGATTTACAGTCTGAATTCAGCACTAATTAGTAAATACATTTAACGGCTTATATCTGCTGGGGTCAAGATAATACACTCGAATGAACAGAAAACACTGCCCAAAAGTACTAAAAACGGTAAATTTGTCAGTGTCAGTCATTTACAGTTCACAACGAAGTTTCAGGATAGCTACATACAGTAGCGGTTGGTTCAACGTTAGTTAACGTTTTTCATCCCATTTTAATCATGAGAAAATGCATAGCCAATGCACCAATTGATTTTAGTCACCTGAAATAAGCCGAACATCCTTGCGTCTTCGGGAAGGAGGCGTTGATCCAAACAAGAAAGGAAAGAAACTAGAACCGTGTGTCAAGCGTGGAATCTCAAATGATGATTGAAGCAACTCAACTGGAGAAGTCCTGTTATCTGCCAAGAGCGGTGTGGTATGGCAGGCCGACAGCCCGGCTTCACAACTAATTGTCCACCTATGTGAACCGCGATACGAATGTTCCGTGGCGTGTGTGCCATGTGTAATGCCTGTCTGTAACCCGCAAGAAGATTCTGCTTCTACTGAACAAGTCGACAAGTTTTTACACAGACCTTTCCAAGTACATGTGTCGAAGTATGGAAGCAAGAAAAATACGTTCAAATGAATTAGTAACTGAAAATGGACTTCGACCCTTTCAACAAACACAGATCCCGAAAAACATATCAAAGAATGCTTGATTGAAGAATACCACTGTATACCTGTAATCTTACCTAAACAAGTGGGAATATGTCTACGTTTGTTCATGTCTAGTTGAATCGAGAAGTGCCAAGTCAACACTGGCCTTATTATCAAGAAATATCAAGCAATACACAGGAGTATTTATAAGAATATGGAGAAATATCCGTGATGACCAAAGTGGTACTTGAGCTTGAAAGTAGATATGCTAAGGTTAATTGTGGAGGTCACCGGGTTTATTCATACACTCTTCAAAAGGCAATAAAGAAACGGATGAGCTAACTTTAGAACATTTCATTGTATATGTATACGAACTCTTCTGGCATTCTCCTCCATTGATGCTGAAGAGCGCTGATCAATTATGCAATATGAATCTGTACTTTCCTACCAAAGTGTAGTCGTGAAAACGGTTGTAAATTTTCTAAGTCTGAAACAAACTGTATACATTTCTACAGAAAATATAAACCGCATAGAGACCCAGAATTATTCTTAAATGGCACCCCATCAAAGCTGTAGAGGAAGCCAAGTTCTTGAGACTTATTTTGGAGTCTTATCTGACTTTCTTACAACACATTAAGTACTTTAAAAACAAATGCCTGAAGGCACTTAATGAAAGTAGTTTCGAACGCAAAGAGGGGAGGAGACCAAACTACTCCCCTACACGTATACAGATCTCTCGTCCGCTCGAAACTTACTTATGGCTCCATTTTATATGATGGAGCATGTAACAGCAATCTCAAACTATGTTGTTCACCATCTAGGTCTAAGACTTTGTCTTGGAACTTTCAGAACTGAACCAAAGACGTATCAAATTATCTTTACAGTATCTCACTAAACTATATACCAATAAGTGCAACCCTGCATTTTACTGTGTTTTAATACTGTTTATGAGGCTCTACACAATAAAAAGTATTCTCTTGTTATGCCTCTTGGTATAGCTTGTGCCACTATCATTGGATCCAGAATAATATCTTCCCGATTACCGGATAATAGCTCTATTTTTACTGCAGAAGCAAACTCAATACTAACGGCTCTTAAATATATAGATAGACGCCCTAAATATAAACAATACATAATCTTTTCAGACTCTCTTTCTTGCCTTCAGGTTATTAAGATTTTATCTTGGAAGCATCCCCTTTCATTAGACATTATTGAATTATATAATGATCTTGCTACTGGCCAATGCGACATCGTCCTCTGTTGGTTAACCAGCCATGTTGGAATCTCTGGTAACGCAATGGCTGATCTTGCTGCTAAGGCAGCACTCAACAAGTCTGCAACACTACTTCTGATTCCATACATTGATTACAAAGATGTTATTAGATCTTATATCCGTGATCTTAAGCAAAAGAAGTGGGACACCCAAGTAGGTATCAATGAATTACACCTAATCAATCCAACTACTGGTTATACTTACTTGGGTTGTCAGTCCAGATTTGAAAAGGTCATTAAGCGACGATGTCGCGTTGGTCAAACAAGATACAGTCATGAGAATTTGCTAAAAAGATCCTCCGTTTTGTATCTCTTGTGATGAGTGAATCATGGTCAAACATGTTTTGCTTGACTGTATTGATTTTGCCATCACAAGGGATAAATATTCCAATGTCAAAACAATTAAAGATCTTTTGAATAAAGTGAATTATCATTTAATAATTGTTTTTAAAAGAAATAGAATTGTGGGATAAATTTTGAACATGTTTTTAACATGTTTATATTTTATTAATGGTAGTATAAATTAGCAACTGCGATTGTTAGGGGCTTAAAGTATCGTAAAAGTATTGTCCTCCCGAGAGGGTACGTAAGTCCAGAACTTTCAGAGCAAAATTTTGACGTACCAAGTTTTAAACGTAATATTTTTGTTATTTTAAATTTTGGCTAAATTGTCTTAAAATCGCCAGCTGCTGAAGGGATGGTGTAAATCCACCTAGGCTCCATGCAGGCAGCAAAAGTAATGTAAGTACCTAGTATGGTGATCTACCTTCAGTTGTTGGTGATCTATAGCCCGTGTGTTATATTATATTGTCCTCTCTCGTTACAGTGTTTTAGTTTTATTTTCATATCCGTGACAGTATTTTTACTGTCAATTGTCGACAGGTTTTACTCTTCCAGATGTTTTCATTTCATTAAGTGAATTGTCCTCGTCACGATATGACTGCAATATTGACGATGTGACCGTTAGTAGTAACTCACTCACTCACTCACTAACAAAGCGTAATCCAAAATATAAGAAGCACGAATGTTAATACTCACACCAAGCACGTCATCGATCCAAATTCAAAACGTCCTTTGGCGATGTTCAGATCGGCAGGTCTCACTATCGGCTTTTGTACGCTTCCAACAAGTCAACAAACTAATGCCCATCCATGTATGTTACTGTAGAGGAATGTCACAGTTTGCAAGAACATTCTGCGTGTACATTCCTCTACTTAATATTTCTTCAATCTCACACAAAGTGCTGCATAAAGCTGCACAAAAGTTGTGCTACTGCACAATGTAATTTAACAGACATGTAATCAGTATCGTTTATTCAGCTATGGTAAATCTGTAATCAGTGTTACATGAATAAACAAAATTATGATTAAGTCTTTGAAGGGCATTTAGAAGTGAAATAAATAAGAATGAATATTTTTATGGATATCAGCTTCTTTATATGAGAACACAACGTTTCGGAGTTAATGCTTACTCCTTCATCAGGTGATGTTTCGGAGTTAATGCTTACTCCTTCATCAGGTGATGTTTCGGAGTTAATGCTTACTCCTTCATCAGGTGATGAAGGAGTAAGCTTTAACTCCGAAACGTTGTGTTCTCATATTAGTTGATATCCATAAAAATCTTCATTCCTAACATTATGATTGGTATTACCTGCAATCCGGCCCTGGTGGTCTGAGGAGGGTATTATGAGAATAGAAATGTAACAAATCGGTGTATTATATGCAAAGCAGTATTGTCAGTTTTACGCCGCATTTAGCAATATTACAGCAGGGAATGGCAATGGCCTTCACACATTGTACACATGGGAGGAATCGAAGCTAGGTCGGTGGCGGAACGAGCGAATGGTCTAACCACTACCCCTTTCAATGTTATAACTGAATCTCGCACACAAACTTGCGCTCCCTGTAGCACAAAAGGTTATAGAGGCAGTTAAACGCCGGGCCTTTTGTGGACCCGCATTTCTTGAGTGAAGAATTCGGTAGGCCGTCGCACCACGGGTCTGAGAAGGATGAGGATGTCATTCCATTGGTCCACCGCCATCCGTCATTGGCATCTGACGCTCCGATCCAGTAGTGCACGCCGTCGGATCCATGTCCTGGAATTACCAGTAAATACGTAAAAGCAGTGTCAGTGATCTGTGAAAATCACTATGGTATCGTTTCAAGGTATAAGCAGAAGTTAGATTCAACATTCCATTCCTAAGAATTTACCATGTCACCTCTATCGCACTGGGTGTCGTGGACACAATTTGGCTATTTACTGGTTCATGTTTAGCAGGAAATGTTGCTTCAAACATTCACTGAGATAGAAAGTAGGTATTCCTTCGTGACTGAACTTATGAGCCATGATCAACGACACCTTGGATCCGGATTTTAGTCCACAAGAAGAAGGATTGAGAAGCAAGTAATGTAAAATAACGGAGAAACGTATTCTCATTAGCGTGTCGAAATAGCTCGCGATTGCCTTGTATATTCAATTTGCTACTCAAAACATTCCCTCGTGACAGCTTAGTCAGACTGTATCTAACATGACTCTTCGATTATATAACGGAAATCTATGTTCAGGAAAAGCCTCCAAGCACCATTGTGATATGCCTTTGTAATCCGGCTTTTATTGTTTCAAATCTGAATGCGTGGATTTACAAACTGTACGCTCAACCATTTTTAAGGAGACAGTAATAGGCTTATCCATTTACACGCTTTTGAATGTCGACGTCCCGAAAACGGTTTTTCTGAAATATCATATGATATCATAGTCAAATATCATTCCTCATGGAATCATGAGGTTTCATCATAATAAATGGGTGGAAGAGCGTCATTTCTTACTCAGGCTTATTTCAACAATAAATGCATAATCGATAAAAAAGCTAATATTCAAGCGTATTCATTTCACTATATTTCTTTCGAAAGTCTTGGCTTACCATTTGCCACCATGAAGTCCCGAAATTCACCAATCTTTGCCAGACCCTCAAGGGTAATTAAATCAGCATTGTCATGTCTACAGCGTTCTCTGGCGGAGTTCCAGTTCAACTTATCCGTTACAACTTTGATGCATCGTGTGCCCATGGTTTTGAAGCCAGTGGGACAGACACCTGAAACATGTGCATTTTCATAGTTATTATGTCATCGATGGAGATTATAACTTCCAAAGTTTCATTTTGGACTTCATTGTTTCATTTTGAAACTCAATGTTAATCCTTGATCATTGCATCTTGCTTAAATAAAAAAACTGAGTACAGATGATGGATGGTATTTGAAGTGGTCAGTATTTTGAGATGAGGTCAAATATGTCTCTCATTTTTGCAAGGGTCAAAAGCTGCAGTCAATGATCATACAACTGTCACTATTGCTATACCTATAAGGTACCTTCCCAAAATCGACACGTGAAGATCGATTAATGTATAACAATGACTTACTGATGTCTAGACCATCCAAAATGTCACACTCAAACCCGTATTGTGTATTGAGTTCAATTAATATTTGAAGTCAGGCTAAATATCATTTTTCACTTTCTCTCCGATAGTTCCCAGGAAGACACGGGTTAGAATTTGTCTTCACCAATCCATGCTTATCGTATGAGGCAACAAACAGGATCGGATGGTCAGATTCACTGACTTGGTTGGTCATCGTATCCGATTTGCGTAGATCGATGTTCATGACGTTCACTGGACTTTCTGGTCTAGGCTCAATTATTTACAGGCCGCTTGAAAATTGCTCAGTGCAGAGGTCAACAAAAACACAAAACCGTAAAATGCAACTACGGGGACCGGGTAGACCGCTTATCTGAATCATGCATGTGATCGTATCCATTTGATGCTCAACATATCAAACACTTCATTGTCTGGTTCATACTCTCTTATTTTCAGGGCTTTCTACCACCATGTATCTCGAAGGGTGTTAAAAAACAAATAAACTTACCAAAAACAGTCACTGAAGTCAACACGTTGAAGGAATCAGCGGTTGATGGCAGCTTCTCGTACATAACACAGGTTTTACCCCCCCGGTGCAAAGGCTACAGATACGCAGTTGCTATCTGCAGAACACATCCCAGCGCATTCCCACAGACTGAACGAAACACGAAAAGACCCATTGACATTAAGTGTGTTGTCCAGATCCAGGTGACGAAAGAGAAAAGTACGTTTTGTGACTGGTGCCGTCTGGAACGACCTACTGATGACGATGAAAAATAGTACTGTATGTATGTTACACCAGGACATGTTTGCAGCGCCTCAGGAAACCCACATAACAATCGGAAGGTGGCTGGATATGTCTCCTGGGTCCTAAATGTTAAGGCCATGTGAAAAAAATATTACGTTTTACATAACAACGTGAGGTTTTTTTCATCGTCGTTATATTTACAGAGATGCGTCTAAATACAAATTATGGAGAGCTGTAAAATATGATACTACCACTAGCGTTTAACAAACTGTGCATGTGTTTGTTGTAAATGAATGTAAGCGTATAGGCAAGCGTTTCAATGAGGAACCAGCTGAATATTTAACAAATGCTCAAAAAAGGTTTTCTATCTGGCAGAACCAAAACGCTTTTGCACCCTAAAACAATTGGACAATGTGCAATTACATACAAAATATTGAGAAACATATATTTAACTGTTCATAATCCAAGATTCAAAACGAAGTTGTCCCTAGTTTGTCCGAAAAGACAAAAGCCTGGTTTGTCCGAAACGTAAATACAGATGTTTGATGTTCTGTAATTGCCCAATAGGTAATAGTGATAAATGACACTTACCTTGCATCTGTATCGACATATTTGTAATTAATTGGCTTCACATCGTCTGTCAGTGTATCTACCAGGGTAGCAGTACTTAATACCACACGGACTTATTTACCCATTTCAGAATCCGAAGAACGTTTGTTTGTGATCGGATCCACTATAATGGTCATACCCGTAATTGTGTATTTGAGGAAGGTCTACCATCACTTTGAATATCAAATAAAATATTTGTCCAACTGAGAGGATATTAAAACCACATAGTTCATTACCGTTGATGTTATGTGTAGGTTTGTCGTGCCCCTGAAAATGTATGTATGCCCAGTTTCATTCAAGGTATTTTTTATGCTGTGTGTTTTGATTGCAGAACACTGGGTGCCTCATTTTTCTATGTGGCTACATTGGCGTACAATCGTCAACAACTTTAGGGTGGTGCAAATCCATGCAAGTAGGAAACCTGATGCAATTCCCCATGGTCCTGAATATGGTGATGATCAGATCTACTTTAGGTTGCTGGCGATTTATGGCCCGTATTTATATTGTTGTTCTCTTTAATACTATAGTTTCATGATAAAATACTAGTTTCACTTTGATATATGTGAATATAAAATAGCTGGTTTACGTGTTCATCGTCAACAGGATTTTATATTTTCATTTTATTGATCTTTAATATGATAATTAATTGTTCTCGTCACGATATGGTTGAAATATTGCCGATGTAACGATAAATAATAACTCACTCACGTTTGTCCCCTGCAACATATGTTTTATCAATTAATTCTTGACTTTGTTGTTGTTGTTGACAACGTATTTTAACTCACTCACAACACATACTGCCAACACCAGAGAACAACCTGATAAATTTATCTCGTAAAATTATTATCCTCCTGAGAGTATACGTAAGGCCAAAAATATATCAAGTGAATTTAAACTCTCCCCTTCTCAATTGTAGAATATATGTCTTATAAATGTCTGGCTAGATTTGTCAAAATTGCTAACAGCTGGAGGATGGTGTATAATCCATCCAAGGCCCATGCAGGAAGCAAATGTACTATAAGTCGCCATAGTCCTTACTATAGACCGCAATAAGGCGCCTTAGCCTTAGTTGTAGGTGATCAGTAGCTTGTAATTTAATGTTAATATATGTCATATTGAGCTGCATTCTTAGAACTGGAAATGATTAGTTGTTATAATTGAATAATTTGATGCACTACAAATATTTTACTGTCCTTATTGAGCGATATTTACAATATTATTTACAATAAGTTTGTTCTCGTCACTATATGGCTGAAATATTGCCGGTGTGACGTTGTGTCTCTAGCTCATTCACTCACCTAGACAGGGTGGTTGTACCACATTTCAATGACCGTCCTTTCAGCACAAGACCATTGTTCATGGATGACAATGCTAAGTCACGCTGTGTACATGCTGTTGCTGATATCTTACGTTAGGGGGCGGTATCAAACTCTACTTTTGTCTCTTCAAAACCTTGAACATGTGTTCCCAGACCCTTACGTTCGGTTATTGATGCTCATGTGATGTCATGAGGATTGCATGTCAGAATCTTGAAATGGCGTTACCGTCGTTCGACCACCGGTATCAGCACAACAATTGTCTGCCATGTACATTTCTCTGATTAAACTCTCTTTGTGTTAGGATTTGCCAAGTCACTATTCCTTGGGGTTTAAATTGTTGTTTGAATATCTTCATTTGCAATGTTAATTATTAGCAACATATTTGGTAAATTACATTATTATTGAAACATTATTGGTACTATTTCGATGAACATACTTCCTACTGAATCAATTCAACAGCAATTTTGCAAGCATATGTATAGAGTGAGTGAGTGAATTACTGTTTAACGTCACATCGGCAATATTTCAGGCATATCGTGATGTGAACAAAAATGATAAGATAGAATATGTATATAATATAAAACCCGATCATCATGTTCCTGAACATCCTATCCATGAATGAGGATGTCATCCATTATTCCAATGATACTCTGGTGCCGAGGTGATCCCAAAAGGTAGCCTGTTTTAGCAGAGATGACTTTTCTGTAAGCTTAATCTGGTGAAATCCAGAGTTTGTGAAAAACTTTTGCATTGGTCAACTGCCCAAGTGAATGATCCACAGTTGGAAGCATATGTCGTTCTCCGGACACTGGCTGATTGAGCTGCCTGTGACCTACACAGATCCTGACGTCACCATTTGATGTGGGAACCATAAACATCGGAGCACACCAGTGTATTGGCTCCTCTACTTTCCGGATGACTCCCATACCTTCCAACGTATCGAGTAGAGAATTAACCTGAGGTAGGAGGAGGATAGGAACTCGTCATGGAAAGTTAACTGCATAAGGTGTAGTATCAGGCTGAACTTTGAATATACCTCTCAGATGTAATATTCTTCCTCGGATAGCAATATGCCTCAAATTTTCCAAACAAAGTGCCAGTTTTCATTTTTTTCCAAATTCAAATGTGTTGTAAACCAATATGGCCTCCTTCCCAATGACATGCAACAGTGTATTTGCCTGAATCTTCGCTGGTTTACGGTCTAAACCACTGGCAATTGAATAAATTTCAAATTCCTGCTTGAACATTCTAAAGTTGTCACCCAAATTTCTCGTCAAATCCAACAGAGAGGGTGGTTTTAGGTTGTTCATCATGACTTACACAACCAGTCGGCAGGATGATGAATTCTGTGACTCGATGCGTAGGTAGTCTTTCTACGGAGACGTTAGTCATGCAGGTGGACGATTACATCAGTCAGCGCACTTAGCGACGTGCGATTGTCGTAACTTTTAGAGTTCTAGCACGTAGAAGAAAACGTTTTCAGGACCCTGGGCCGGTTTATACACACGATTGAGGAATATCCCAAGGAAACCAGTCACTTCTGACACCATGTTATGTTAGAGGGGGTCCTTTCTAGTCAAATGAAGACAGAAGCAGCCTGGCGATATTCACGTGTTTACTCCACGCTCCTTTAGAGTGACCTCCCCTTGCTAGCTATGCGGAGGCTACATACAACTACCACACAATGTAAGGTTTTATTGCATGTAATTTAACAAACTTTTAACTAATCGAGTGCCTTCAGGCATTTCGCTTTGAGGTACTTAATATGTGGCAGAAAGGATAGATGCGAATCAAAAATGAAACCAAACAAATAAGCTTCCTTCACAACTTTGACAGGTGTGCCATTTAATGATGTTCGGGGTCTTTATGGGGTTTGTCTTTCCTACTAAAATGTATACAAGTAGATTTAGTTTTAGAAAATTTAATGGTCACATGCCACGCAAAACACAACTTTGCAGATTCTGATACCTTTCGGTTTGCACTTACCGAAACAAATCATCAAAAATGCGAATTCAACCTATAAAGTTGAAAAAAACGCGATGAAAAAAAGCCCGTGAAATCGGAGTTCAAACGATTTACTAAATTTTCCCCAGCGTTGGGGGGAAAAGTGGTTTCAACAGCCGCGCTGCGTTGCGCCCATAACGCATGCGCAGTGAATAGGTTCGCGGAGCTCGAAACAGTATCCAGGCCCTGAGTATGAGGTCGTGATCAGTAGTCGAATCTTGGTTGTGTACATAAACAAGTAAATAATCTACTCATTATATTAAAAACCTGTCGGTTGTGGTAAGGAACCTCTGTCACAGGGAAAGGCTCAGTGTCTGGTTTATTGACACCAATATGCCTGCATGTCTGCTAAAGTAAAGACAATATGCAATACACAGCTTCAATCATTGACTACATGCAATTTGAACTTAACACCTATAACAAAATATATTGATTTATGACTTGTGCACCCGAGTCCTGTCTCTGCCACATTATGTAATTAGGAAGGTGTGATGCTTGTACACATGACAAGTTTTTTATGTATGTGGGTTGCAAACAAACTACATCCATTTTTCTCGGATGACTGGATCTGACGGAAACTGGTGCAAACTCTTGTCAGTTTCAAGTCCTGCTTTGTACTTGGGCGAATGACACTTTCCAGCCACGCAGTAGTTCACCATCTCTACATAGATGATTTTGATTGGATCGCACGCAAATGAAGAGAACATGTATTCACAAAACCCAACATCTCTATATACATTCTTTATGGATAACAACTTCTTCTAGAGTATATGATTTTGTTTGACGGCGGAATATCAATCCATACTGAAACGACGCATCAAGCACAGTAAAAGAAATTGTTATCCATACAGAATCTTACTTTCTTGTGACTCGCCATACTTCTAAAATGCCCATTAAACAAATGATCTTTCTGTACACACAATGAGCTCTTAGTGTATCCGCAAATGAACCAGCCAATCGGATGCCGTCGTTACACTTGAGTGCACAGTCACCCTCTGTGATTGGGTTCGGTCTCCCGAAGGCTTCGTTAAGAGGGAAGTAAGCCCAAGTACACAATACTGCACATTTGAATCGCGACTGTACGTCTGTAATTTTGTTTATTTGTTTTTTCACACGCAGCAATGTATATTATATGTTATGAATAAGTGATAACTGTGTTTTAATTATGTTTGATATTTTGGTTGCATGTGACCTTTAAACCCGTTTTCCAGACACCTGAAATATAGGGACATAATTTGCCGAGGAAGAAATTTTGGCAACAGTTTCGCCAATTTTATTTGCAATGTCGGCTTTGTTAGTTACTAATTTGTTACCATCTTCAAGATGGTCAACAGCAGATTCTCCAAGATTGGCACTTGTTTTGCTTATATGTACGTCGTGCCTCAACAATCACTACAAAAATGACTTGGTTTCCAGAAACATGGAAACCATCCGTCATGTGGGTAATTGCGGAATCCAGTTGGTTTCCATTCCCTGAAACCTACTAACTGAGTTTCCAGCTAGATTCCATTTTGGAATCTGTGATTTTGGTAAGTCTGTAAATGGAAACCAAAATGAAACTATGTTCGGGGATTTCTTGTTGGTTTCCATATGTGGAATTTGCAATTCTCAGATCTCACTAAATGGAAACCAACATAAAAGCAAGCAGTTTCATGTTGGTTTCCATTGCGCTGTTTGTAACTAAGTAACATAAAATGTGTAATTGTTTGCCATCCTGACATCCAGTTGGTATCCATTCAGTGAATTCAGTTTCAAAATAGAATCGATAATGGATACTCTGTGCTCCGGTGATGGAAACTGACGCGAAGCTATGGTCATGTGTTAGTTTCCATTCCTGACTGTTATAATTCAATCTGAATGTGCCCGGGGAAGGAATAGCAGATTCATATCATTGCTTGGATGAACAAGACAACAAAAGTAAATTGTTGACGCATCATATTTGTGGATATCACAATATTAAATGTGCCTTCAAACTGATGATACAAGAACAAACGATACACTTTCACAAGAAACAAAATGTTGATTTACAAAAATTTACAAAATTTAAATGTCATATTTACAAACATTTACAACGATTGTAAAGGTGATGTTTACAAGGCTTGTAAATGTTTGGAAATTTAGGAAGGATCCGGAGTTTACCGCTACTTCTTTCAATTGTACCGTTTCTCAAGAACCCCATGACTCTTTAAACTTACTAATTTATTATTTCTTTTGTTCTGTTATAGTTCTTACTCTTGATATGCATAATGGATCTTCACACTCAGATCTTCCTGTTCCTGACAACCATTTTGCTAGTCACTTCTACTTCTTCACTTCTTCCTGCACATCCCCGACCAACTCTCCAACTCTCTCTCTGTTAATTACTGCTCTTTACTCAATTTTATTCATTTTCACTGCCGCGAGGGAGGTCTCTTTCTGTCAATGTGAGCTGTTCAAGAACTTCTGAGAGTAAGATACCAAAACGTATATATCACATCAGCTACACCCCAAGGTTATATGTCGTACCATAGGCTGTGACACCTGGGTATGAAAAATGCTCAAGGCTCAAAACTTATTGACATCCCCTCGTATATTGGTGCTATTTCAGGAAACTGACATTTTCGAGTGTTTTTAACTGAGTACAAAGACTTTCAACATGCTCATCATTTTACAGGTTATTGTCCAAGTACACCAGTGATATGCATTAAGCTTATATGTTGAATTGCCAGTTGCGATCCATTAATTCCGCCCATGCTTGCAACCCAACCGGCATGTGGGCTGTCTCATCATTGTGAGATAAAATATCCTTGATGGTATGTCCCCCACACCGGATATTGATCATTCTATGACTGCTATGTTTCACCATGCTTTCCTTCGTATCCCAACTGATCCCACTCAGCAATATTCAAGAATCATTGCGTCGGTGTGTAAATAATCGAGTATTGGCAGACAATCCAGTGATCAACATCATGAGCACTGATCTACACAATTAGGATACAATGACATATGTCCTATCATGGTCAACGAGACTGATCACTGATTTATATCTTACAAGCTTGGTTTGATTAAGGTCAGTTTAATCCCGTATATCAATGGTTAACGAGCGGCGTGAATGCCTTCAGTTGGAGGACCATATTATACCAACGAATGAAGGGATGGTATTAATTTAATATAATCACACTCACTGATGTTGCGAACACTGCAACGTATAGAAAGGCCATCGATACTGTCTGCAATATTTGGGCTTCATATGAATGAGTGTGTAAATATGGTTTTACGCTTCTTTTAGCAATAATCAAGCAATATCGCGAAGGAGGACACCAGAAATGGGCTACACGAACCCGGGTCTTGAGCATGACGAGCGAATGGTTTAACCGCTGGGCTACTCAACTGACCTGCTTTAAATGATTGTCGAATATGAACAAATCAGGGCGACCCAACCTGGAGAACCACTCATAACACTTCACGTTGGCGTTATATTATTTGAAACGAGATGGGGGCTTATGACTTACACATAGAAACATACATTCTGTCGTTACATTTGCCGTATCGTTTTTATGCATAAGTAAAGTGTTGGGTTTTCACTAATTATCCCTTTACTGCTGCCTAATTGTCCTTGTAAAACAAATGCTGTACGTCGTATATTTTTTAAAGCCGTAAGCTGGCGCTGTTTGAGATCACAGTGATTAACCCCTTGGCTCAATGCCAGTTTCTCTTACAACTACAAATGTACCGCGGTCATCTGAGCCAATGCTGTTGTCGTTCACCTATTGATGACATCGGTGACGTTAAAGCGACAGATGTACACGGGGTTCGTTAAATCAATGTATCCATCTTGATGAAGCATAGGATATGCTCAGGTGCAAGATATGCTCATTTTAGCGAGCACGTGATATTTAAATAAATAATTAGTGGTTAGGACAAAGTAGAGAATAATCAGCCTCGATTATCCAATAAACAAGAAACAATTTCGACATACCTCCTCCATACTGTCAACTCATCTTTGTTCCTGTTATCTACCTCAGTCTGCGTGTTGTTAACTTGTTAACCTACACCGAAACCTCGCTCTCGTCGTAATAATGAAAATGCTCTAACTTCTAAATGAACTTAAGAAAAGAACTTAAGAAAAGGCAGTGCAATGTTAAAGTGACGTGGACCGATGCTAATCAGTGATGACACCAGGTGTTCGCGAAAGGTGTCATCATAATATCGGACGTACACAACCATGATAACAGATGTTAACGTCTTTGCGCGGCATATATAGAAGTTGGGGTGTCAGACAAGGAGAAGCTTTATGGATGAACAATATCTTTATTCAGGTGGTGTGACATTTCGATGCAGATCGGACATTGTGTTTCAAACAAGAGAACTAATTATTGGTATACGTTGGTGCCTGAAGAGCACCATTGATGGGTGATGGGTTTCAGCAACTGCCAAGTTTTATGGAAGTTCAGTATTGCTGCAAAACACCCTTAGTTGACGATCTTGCACGTACTCTTCACAGTATGAGTCCCGCTGGCTGTACGGGTGATTACCATTTACCCAGCAGTATGTGTTTCGGCTCCCCGATCAGTGAAGGGAGATAATCCCCTGCAAAAATCCCGTGCTTTTTACTTTGTTCCCTGTGATATATAGTCACTGTGTTGTATCTTCCTGTGAACTTTGACGCCTTTTAATTTAAGGAATGACTTTGACACAGTCTTTGTACTCAATCACTGACAAGTCACCAGCCTGCAGTCTGGTCTTGAAGTCGACTGTCCACCTCAAGATGCCTCCTCTTTGTTGGTGGTGGACTGGTACAATGTCTGACCTGCAGAACAGACTACTCAGTGTAGGCATGTTCGCTTTACATTCCTAACAATTATGCGACAAGAAATTGATCAAATGTATTTGGGAATTAATCAATTAATTAATCACCTTTTGAGTCCATCTTTGCTCCTGGGTAAGGAAGTGAAAAATGTTTTAAACATGAATCAGAAATGTCTTAATGTGGAGTATCCATTGTTTCACGTTGCTCATCAGGATCCAAGTTAGTATTATAGCTGACGTGCTGGTCTCGGGGTACAGAGTCAGTTATACGTTCTCGTATTGTTAACTCTCCTAGATGTAAATGGATTGTCAGATTTGTAATTATAAAATTTCTTGTCACTTTGAGTTGAAACTTGGTAAATTTGACATACAGAATGAACATTTGTAAATTGTCAGAAAAAGACAACGACAAAGTTATACGAATGTCATCTTTACTCTTATCGGATTATGTTTTCCTTATTCAAACCTTTCCAAACCTGTACAGCTTATCTTCGAAAATTCTGCTTTTAAAATCCACATTAATGACTTGATAATACAGTGGCAAGAAATTTCAATTAGCTTTACAAAAGAGCGCATAATAATATATAATTGATGGTAGTTTAAAACATTCTCTCACACCAACAATTTTGTCGTGAGATTATAATCTAAGATGTATGACCTGACATTACAGCTAAAAATCCTCTGACCTAGTTTCATATTCAACAGGGATTCCATTCTTAGTACTTACGTTTCGATTTTTCCTCTCTGCGAATTCCCACACAACATAGTCTACATATTTCTGTCAAGATGTATATCAGTCGGTCAAAAGCTTTTCTTCATACCAGACAAAGTAATAGGAAAGTAACACTTGTCAGTAGAGTACATTGAGCATTTGAGATTTAGATTTTCATAGGTGATAGTATCCGAGAAATACTTCATGTTCTAAAGGTCTGATATTTTATTCCCTTTTCATATGAAATACCACCATGTTTTTTTCCCTGTGATAAGACCCGAGTCATTAGAAGAATATTCGGTCATATATTATACAAATTCTCACAAAAATATTCAATTTGTATTACGTCTATGTTGTGTCTGGATTGCGTAGCTTACATGTTATGGAAAGTCGGTAGTTTTTAATATCACATTATTTTCCAGGTTCGTTTCTTCAGCATTACTTGCTAGAATCGATTTTCATTCGTGTTTCAATGTATTCCCCCAATCCCTCACATATTTATATATATTCTTCGTTATAGTGTTCTACACCAAAAAGCATTTACTGAATGTTGTATCTTAAGTGTTTAATCTCTTGTCGGCGATTACAAATCACGTCCTTACTTATGTATCTTTATGTCTTTTTACGTCATTTCTTTACTAGGAATGTGATAAGTACGAATTGGATAATGAGTCACCCTATTCAACATCGTCCGTTAGTGTGGAACTTTGTCTTCATTATCTTAGAATCTTGATACATATCTCCATAGAGCATGATGTCGAAATGAGGTCGTTGTAATCCAGATTTCTCATATCGCTCCATATTGTAATACTCTGTTAACAAACCCTTCAATGCTGGTTATGACTTAACACAGTGTTGCAGCTCCATGTTCCAGCTCCATAGCCGGTCGCCATATGACTGTATGGTTCCTGTCATCGCCTAACATGACAGACGGAAAGGCTTCTTAAAGTAGCCATTAACGGCGATTCACCGATGAGAGTTGACAATAATTTAGTACGTATTTAGCAGATGACACGAGTATGGTACCATTTTCAAGTTGTCTGAACTGTTTTGAAATATCTTGGAATAATGACGTTCTTAAAACGCTACATCTTCATCGCCTTTTCTTGTCGATGAATGCTGGTTTTCTCTGAAAGTGTATGTTGTTCCAGAGATCATTTGAGAGACATGAATGATAGAGGACAAATGTAAAATCTGTTGAACGACACGCTACATGTTCAGCCATATGTTAGAACAGAACAGAACAGATCAGAACTTTATTGCTTTTAAGGTCCTAAGCCAACGACATATAAAGATCATATACATTTTGGTGACATGGCTGCTAGTCTGAATATAAGACAATGACATACAAATAATAAATGGTAGTATATTGACAATGAAACATGGTCCTGGTCGTGAGATATGAACAAGAAACCCGACTGGAAACAGTTGGTCTCATCGTAGTGTTATTGAAACAGAGAGTTGTGTATATTCTTTTTTAAAGAGTTTCAGATTCGTCGTTTCATGTTTTTTAAAAGTCAACTGGTCATCAGTTGTATGAGCAGGGGTTAATTGCCCAAGCAGTGGGTTTATTTTATCAACGGAAGGACAGGTTATTGCATTCTTGTCTCAATGATCTAGCTTTTAAAATCATAGTTTCCAGCTTCCGATTAACCCAACATTACTACAACTTTCCTATGGCATTTGCAGACTGCTTATAACTCGGCACTGAACAAGACATTGGCACATAGCCCAGGAATGCTACAATCACGAAACCCTGTTTGTGGAACACATGTCACACACAGATACAAGACCCGTAGCTTGTCATTTGTCATGACTCACCTCAGCAACATTGTGAACAAACGTACCTGTAGCACATTTCCTCTGCACATTGGCATATATTCTTGCCCCAAAACCCATCTCCATGGAAGTAAATATTGTAGCAATAAAACGAAGACAAAACTCATTTTCTGTTTCTTTGGTGGTTGTAATCTGATTTGATGTATGATACACGGGAAGACAACAGATATTGAATATATAGAACAAGTATATATAATTATACATTGTACAGTTGGTCTTGAAACGAGATGTGGTTTAAGTATTCACTTCACTGGGTAACTGTGCATGTTTGAAGTATTTGATTAAAACTTAAAACCCATCCTTATTTACGGATGCGAAATATAGGGACATCAAAAGAAAAGGTGGTAGAAAGAATCTCGCGTGTCTTGGTACTGGCAATAACACTCATTAAGTCATGGCTCTTGAGGGATGTGAACAATGCGCATTGTTATAGATAGTTTGGTTAGATGCATTAAATATTGGTTAACAATACTTCACATGCCACCTTATCGACATCCGCGTAAGGCTTACGAATTGGTAGTTAATCTTATTCAGTAGATAGACTGAATTGGGTAAGTAATGTCAGTAAGACATATGATATTTAATCAGGTTTTGGTTTTGCTTGGATCTACCAAGACGTTAGATGTATAGCTACTATTAGCATTTCCATAGGTACATCCAAGAATGGACAAATATTAGCATCTAGCACTACATATGAAAGGTACAGAAGTTATAAGATTAGCCTTGAAGCAGAGGAACCGAAACAGATGCGACATTTGGGACCGATTCGTCCTTGAGTTGGATGGACAAGGCTAACAATTTATTCACCTTATGGCACACGCAAAATATCGTGATTTAAAACCGGCTATGTTATACTTCAAATATGCCGTCAAGAGCAAAAAATGGATATGGATCAATGCTAAAGTGATCCGGTACTGTATCCTTGCACTACGTCTGTATTGCTCTATTCAATACATTTGAATTTAAATTCGTCATAAGCCCAGACAAAGAGAGTTGGATGGTTATGACATCGTTTCTCAAATTCGTAGGAAGTTGCTCTACGTACAGCTGGCACAAGGAGTAGTGCTGATAGTCTGTCTCACCGCATTATTTTTCCCTGACCCTGAACCGCATTATTTTCCCTAGTGCCTAGCCCTCTCTACAATGTTAAAACCCTAATTAAATTATTGAATCTCCCATCTCACTGGGGGTCCATATAAATTGGATTTTTCGGTTACTAAAAAATCTCTGTATTCAAAGAATAAACGTTAGTTTGAAGTGCCAAGTGCGCATGTAGCTGTTTACTAGCTCCACGCTTTATTTAGCGATCTAGACGCAGAACCACTATGTCTTTTATCTTCAATAAAAGTTCCAGGATGGTTTGATTCCTTTATTTCAGCACACGTCACATAATAAATATGAATATATGTACAAATTGCATAGCATTCTACGTAGCACTTGATGATGATATACAAATAAATCACATCTATTAATCAACACAAAGACGCCGGGTACATCACCGGGTACGGGTATCCTGAGTAGACAGGCATCATGTGAGGACCGCCAGTGAACGGAAGTCTCATGGTGCCGTGTAAATAGCCATAATTAACAGTCATGGAGGCAGCCATGTTTTGTGCAGACATATCTGGATAACGGGATTTGCATCGTGCCCTCTTGTTCTCGAACCACACCTGAAACACATAAGATTGGGATGAAATTCTTCAAAAGGCATTAAGAAGTTGGTGAGGTAATACAAGACACTATTATGGATGACAACTTCTTTAATTCTTTTAACGCGACGTTTCAAGGCTAATTCAGGTGGATGACGAAGGGGCAAGAATTAGCCTTGAAACGTCGTAGTATGCGCTATGCATTGGTGGATGTTGTGGTGTACTCATGTATCCCTTTGGCGGTGCGCCATGCATTGGTGGATGTGATGGTGGTGTACTCATGTATGCCGGTGGCAGTGTCCCATGCATTGGTGGATGTTGTGGTGTGCTCATGTATGCTCGTGGCGGTGCACGATGCATTGATGGATGTTGTGGTGTACTCATGCATGCCGGTGGCGGTGCGCCAAGCATTGGTGGATGTTGTGGTGTGCTCATGTATGCCGGTGGCGTTGCACGATGCAATGGTGGATGTTGTGTTGTACTCATATATGTCGGTGGCGTTGCACGATGCATTGGTGGATGTTGTGGTGTACTCATGTATCCCTTTGGCGGTGCGCCATGCATTGGTGGATGTGATGGTGGTGTCTCATGTATGAGGGTGGTGGTGCGCCATGCATTGGTGGATGTTTTAGTGTAATCATGTATGCCGGTGGCGTTGTCCCATGCATCGGTGGATGTGATGGTGGTGGCTCATGTATGCACTTGGTGGTGCCCCATGCATTGGTGGATGTTGTAGTGCACTCATGTATGCCGGTGGCAGTGCCCCATAGATTGGTGGATGTTGTGGTGTGCTCATGCATGCCGGTGGCGGTGCACCAAGCATTGGTGGATGTTGTGGTATGCTCATGTATGCCAGTGGCGATGCGCCATGCATTGGTGGATGAGATGGTGGTGGCTCATGTATACCGATAGTGGTGCGCCATGCATTGGTGGATGTTGTGGTGTGCTCATGTATGCCTGTGGTGGTGCCCCATGCATTGGTTGAAGTTTTGGTGTACTCTTGTATGTCAGTGGCGGTGTGCCATACGTTGGTGGATGTGATGGTAATGTCTCTTGTATGAGGGTGGTGGTGCCCCATGCATTAGTGGCTGTTGTGGTGTCCTCATGTATGCCTGTGGCTGTGCACAGTACATTGGTGGATGTTGTGGTGTACTCATGTATGCCGGTGGCGGTGGCCAATGCATTGGTGGATGTGATGGTGGTGTCTCACGTATGTCGGTGGCGGTGCACGATGCATCGGTGGATGTTGTTGTGTACTCCTGTATGCCGGTGGTGGTACCCCATACATTGGTGGATGTAATGGTGGTGGCTTATGTGTGCATGTGGCGGTGCCCCATGCATTAGTGGCTGTTGTGGTGTCCTCATGTATGCCTGTGACTGTGCACAGTACATTGGTGGATGTTGTGGTGTACTCATGTATGCCGGTGGCGGTGGCCAATACATTGGTGGATGTGATGGTGGTGTCTCACGTATGTCGGTGGCGGTGCACGATGCATCGGTGGATGTTGTTGTGTACTCCTGTATGCCGGTGGTGGTACCCCATACATTGGTGGATGTAATGGTGGTGGCTTATGTGTGCCTGTGGCGGTGTCCCATGCATTGGTGGATGTTGTGGTGTACTCATGTATGCCGGTGGCGGTGCACCATGCATTGGTGGATGTTGTTATGTACTAATGTATGCCGGTGGCAGTGCGCCAAGCATTGGTGGATGTTGTTATGTACTCATGTATCCCGGTGGTGGTGCCATATGCATTGGTGGATGTTGCAGTGTACTCATATATGCCGTTGGCGTTGCGCCACGCATTGCTGGATATGATCGTGGTGTGCTTATGTATGCCTGTGGTGGTTCCCCATGCATTGGTGGATGTTGTGGTGTACTCATGTATGCTGGTGACGGTGCCCCATCCATTGGTGAATGTTGTGGTGTACTCATGTATGCCGGTGGCGGTGTGTCATGCATTGTTGTATGTGATGGTGGTGTCTCATGTATGAGGGTGGTGGTGCCCCATGCAATGGTGGATGTTGTGGTGTACTCATATATGCCGTTGGCGTTGCGCCACGCATTGCTGGATATGATCGTGGTGTGCTTATGTATGCCTATGGTGGTTCCCCATGCATTGGTGGATGTTGTGGTGTACTCATGTATGCTGGTGACGGTGCCCCATCCATTGGTGAATGTTGTGGTGTACTCATGTATGCCGGTGGCGGTGTGTCATGCATTGTTGTATGTGATGGTGGTGTCTCATGTATGAGGGTGGTGGTGCCCCATGCATTGGTGGATGTTGTGGTGTACTCATGTATGCCGGTGGTGGTGCCCCATGCAATGGTGGATGTTGTGGTGTACTCACTTAAATACTATGTCCCACGCCCACTTATGAGGCCCGTCGTTGGAATATTGCCCAAAGCGGCAGAAAACCACACTTACTCGCTGTTGTTAATCCAATCTACATCCGAGAGAAATGTGATTACTGATGCTTATGCATGACTCATTTCTTTCAGACGCAGGAACCCTGGCACACTCTGGATTTGGTGTTGTGTCACTCTAAACCCTTCCACCTGGACTTTAGTACACTTACTTTCCAAGGGTCCGATGGGATGCGTTTTTGTCTCATGGTGGCTCCATTGTGCGTCTGCTCTCCGCGTAGCCCCCTGCCGAGCGTACATGGAGTAGGTTCGGTGCTAGGGCCTGACTGTACAGTCAGGATGGTTGTTACAGCAACCCAGCTAGTTTAGGGTTGGCACACTGGTGACCCCAGTCTTTTCAGCACCCCCAGTAGACCCAATGCTGACTGCACTTGACTGGTAGATTAGGGGTTAGTGTAGATAGGGCCCCCTTCGTGCATGCCCTGTACGATGCTATCTATAGATAGTATAACTTAGTGTTAACCACCATTCCGTCCTTCAATAGGTAGTTCGAGACAAAGCAAGTCCCGGATGGTCACTTTGAAAGTCAGTGTACTGGCCTACCTGCTGGTAAAACATTCACTATACAATACACTATTATGTGCTGGAAGTATAAATTATGATACAGAATACTGTTTACCTTTATTAGCAGAAGCCACTGTGTTCTTCCAAACGATCTTTTAAAGAAAACATAAAGTGCCTCCTTGTGTACAATGACGTCTACTGCCAAGTCACAACTTGATTTTCGTGTTTGAGATATGTTCGCATGGAATCATATATTTTGCATTTATGCACACAGTACAAATGATGTAAAATATGTTTACCTTTATTATCAGGAGCGTGGATGCCATCGTCCTGGGGGCGGAAATGGACCCTGAAGTCCCCCAGAGGCAGGACGACTGCCAAGAAGATATTCCAAAGAAGATATTCCATGGACAGAAGTGGATGAAGGATTCTTCTGGAGCTGCATGTGGATGTTCTACTGTTCGGACATTTTGTGACAATGTACTCTGCGTGTCTACTACTGTAAAAGCTCCAGTAGAATAGGTAGCGTTGCATACGTTGAGGGAACACGGTTCCAGAGTTTTTTTTTCTCAAAAATGTTTTTTATCTCTGGTTTTACGTGTCGGGCTTCAATTACCTTTGACCTTGTTCAAATCTCAAATTTGATCAAGATCAATTTAGACACACATTCTGCGACAACAATGTTGGTGTTTATGTTCGAGGATTTGGTACTGTTCCATGTTGGGAATGATGACATTCATAAAACAATCCGCACAGCTGGTCTAATTGTACTTGTTTGTTTTGCTGTTTTGTTTGTGAAACTTGTGAACTCGTGAAGAATTGTTTTTGTCCATGGAAATCGGATGTAAACGACTTTATCGCTTGTAGGAGTGCTTGTTTTTAGCCATATACTGCCATGCACTGCTAAACGCCGCCAACACAGAAACACATCACGAAACAAGTCCAACATTAAAACAATAGATCAATACACGGGGGTATTCTAATGTCTACAAACCAGAACTTACAATACAAAAGCCTATCAACATTACTAGATCACATCGCACAGACCTTTAGTTCAATGTATGTACTAAACCATCCAGTGGTGTCTGTAGATGAGACAAGACATTAAATGAAAAGCTCCCACCAACATCCAACAGTCTAGAATATTACATTGCGCAAGTAAACAACCAAGTGCATGTTTGCCAATCATATTCCTTAACCAATTGACCACGGTTGGAGCATTTGTGATGGACAGCTTATCCCTATTCTGGTGTTCTGATGTCGAGAGATGCTGCTCCCCATGGATTGGTTGAACTGACACAGTAAATGCAATAAAGTCAGTATGCCATCAGAGAGAGATCTATATCAAAGCAGATAAACTGAACAAATTGTAAGCTTCTGAATGTATCAAAAGTGATTAACAGTTATCTGACAGACCATTTGAATAGCTACTACGAGAGCTTAGAGGCAGTTATCGATCGTGAAGCATAGTTTTCTAATACTTTGGATACTGCTATTTCATCAAATAGTTTAGGAATGTTTGTTTTTTTCTAAACTGTGTTAAACATGTGACACCAAATGAATTGTTTTTTAGTTCTCTGCTCTGTATAGGCACTAAAACTGACCATCTTGGCAGCCATTTTTGAATTCTGAGTAATATCAAGTTATTCCATGTAACATGTTGTCACTCTAGAAGTAAACAGGAAACAAAATCTCGTCTCAAAGAGTAAGCTGTAAAACATTATATTATCACGACATGACCATACAAAATCACCTGTTTTGTGCCCGAGTCACCACTCTAGAAGATACAAGTGTAAAAAAACATAAAAAGTATCAACATTGGCCGTAAATGGACACATTCGGTATTAATTTTTATGTAAATGTAACTGCCGAGAAGACAATTCAAAATGGCGGTCATTTTCATTATTTTCAAAAGCAAATATATGTCAAAAAACATATACACCATTTAGCAATACACAAAAGCCACAATGACAGTGATCAGATTGATATTAGTAAAACTACCCATGATTAACTTTGAGATGTTGTCGGCCAGCAAACCAAATATCATGAAAATGCTCACAGACCTCCACCACATAAAATGGCCTGTGAAAACCTGAGTATTAAAGGCCTTTTCATGAGCCAAAGACATCATACCAACTGAAGATAGTGTCAAACAAACGCAGTACTGGGGAGGCTACGACATCAGATTTTTTAGCTGCCTCCTCCTGTACTACTTCAATACCCTTGGATATAGCAAAGGGGTTCACCTTTTACGGTGTCTTGTCGGGAGTCTCGATCACAAGGAAAAGCGGCCAATACTCAATCGATGCAGAGGGTCTGTGATCAGTATCAATAGGGTCAATTTCAAGTGGACATTTTGGGCTTTTGGGCGGAATTTCATAGCTGTAAGCCATGGTTAGTGTAATATGGTTCATCATCCGAGCCACCCACCACGGAGTATCACAAGGACAATGCTAAAAGTAAGTGGGTCTCCAGCTTACAGCACCAAGGATACCCGGATGATCTACTCCAGTAGAAGAATTAATATTAATATTTCTACCAGACTGGCCCATGAGCCATATTAACTACGAGGTCGAAAATATCGGGGTTCATAATTTTCATACGAAGCCATGTACTGCCATGCACTGCTAAACACCGCCAACACAGAAACACATCACGAAACAAGTCCAACATTAAAACAATAGATCAATACACGGGGGTATTCTAATGTCTACAAACCAGAACTTACAATACAAAAGCCTATCAACATTACTAGATCACATCGCACAGACCTTTAGTTCAATGTATGTACTAAACCATCCAGTGGTGTCTGTAGATGAGACAAGACATTAAATGAAAAGCTCCCACCAACATCCAACAGTCTAGAATATTACATTGCGCAAGTAAACAACCAAGTGCATGTTTGCCAATCATATTCCTTAACCAATTGACCATGGTTGGAGCATTTGTGATGGACAGCTTATCCCTATTCTGGTGTTCTGATGTCGAGAGATGCTGCTCCCCATGGATTGGTTGAACTGACACAGTAACTGCAATAAAGTCAGTATGCCATCAGAGAGAGATCTATATCAAAGCAGATAAACTGAACAAATTGTAAGCTTCTGAATGTATCAAAAGTGATTAACAGTTATCTGACAGACCATTTGAATAGCTACTACGAGAGCTTAGAGGCAGTTATCGATCGTGAAGCATAGTTTTCTAATACTTTGGATACTGCTATTTCATCAAATAGTTTAGGAATGTTTTTTTTTTTCTAAACTGTGTTAAACATGTGACACCAAATGAATTGTTTTTTAGTTCTCTGCTCTGTATAGGCACTAAAACTGACCATCTTGGCAGCCATTTTTGAATTCTGAGTAATATCAAGTTATTCCATGTAACATGTTGTCACTCTAGAAGTAAACAGGAAACAAAATCTCGTCTCAAAGAGTAAGCTGTAAAACATTATATTATCACGACATGACCATACAAAATCACCTGTTTTGTGCCCGAGTCACCACTCTAGAAGATACAAGTGTAAAAAAACATAAAAAGTATCAACATTGGCCGTAAATGGACACATTCGGTATTAATTTTTATGTAAATGTAACTGCCGAGAAGACAATTCAAAATGGCGGTCATTTTCATTATTTTCAAAAGCAAATATATGTCAAAAAACATATACACCATTTAGCAATACACAAAAGCCACAATGACAGTGATCAGATTGATATTAGTAAAACTACCCATGATTAACTTTGAGATGTTGTCGGCCAGCAAACCAAATATCATGAAAATGCTCACAGACCTCCACCACATAAAATGGCCTGTGAAAACCTGAGTATTAAAGGCCTTTTCATGAGCCAAAGACATCATACCAACTGAAGATAGTGTCAAACAAACGCAGTACTGGGGAGGCTACGACATCAGATTTTTTAGCTGCCTCCTCCTGTACTACTTCAATACCCTTGGATATAGCAAAGGGGTTCACCTTTTACGGTGTCTTGTCAGGAGTCTCGATCACAAGGAAAAGCGGCCAATACTCAATCGATGCAGAGGGTCTGTGATCAGTATCAATAGGGTCAATTTCAAGTGGACATTTTGGGCTTTTGGGCGGAATTTCATAGCTGTAAGCCATGGTTAGTGTAATATGGTTCATCATCCGAGCCACCCACCACGGAGTATCACAAGGACAATGCTAAAAGTAAGTGGGTCTCCAGCTTACAGCACCAAGGATACCCGGATGATCTACTCCAGTAGAAGAATTAATATTAATATTTCTACCAGACTGGCCCATGAGCCATATTAACTACGAGGTCGAAAATATCGGGGTTCATAATTTTCATACGAAGCCATGTACTGCCATGCACTGCTAAACACCGCCAACACAGAAACACATCACGAAACAAGTCCAACATTAAAACAATAGATCAATACACGGGGCTATTCTAATGTCTACAAACCAGAACTTACAATACAAAAGCCTATCAACATTACTAGATCACATCGCACAGACCTTTAGTTCAATGTATGTACTAAACCACCCAGTGGTGTCTGTAGATGAGACAAGACATTAAATGAAAAGCTCCCACCAACATCCAACAGTCTAGAATATTACATTGCGCAAGTAAACAACCAAGTGCATGTTTGCCAATCATATTCCTTAACCAATTGACCATGGTTGGAGCATTTGTGATGGACAGCTTATCCCTATTCTGGTGTTCTGATGTCGAGAGATGCTGCTCCCCATGGATTGGTTGAACTGACACAGTAACTGCAATAAAGTCAGTATGCCATCAGAGAGAGATCTATATCAAAGCAGATAAACTGAACAAATTGTAAGCTTCTGAATGTATCAAAAGTGATTAACAGTTATCTGACAGACCATTTGAATAGCTACTACGAGAGCTTAGAGGCAGTTATCGATCGTGAAGCATAGTTTTCTAATACTTTGGATACTGCTATTTCATCAAATAGTTTAGGAATGTTTGTTTTTTTCTAAACTGTGTTAAACATGTGACACCAAATGAATTGTTTTTTAGTTCTCTGCTCTGTATAGGCACTAAAACTGACCATCTTGGCAGCCATTTTTGAATTCTGAGTAATATCAAGTTATTCCATGTAACATGTTGTCACTCTAGAAGTAAACAGGAAACAAAATCTCGTCTCAAAGAGTAAGCTGTAAAACATTATATTATCACGACATGACCATACAAAATCACCTGTTTTGTGCCCGAGTCACCACTCTAGAAGATACAAGTGTAAAAAAACATAAAAAGTATCAACATTGGCCGTAAATGGACACATTCGGTATTAATTTTTATGTAAATGTAACTGCCGAGAAGACAATTCAAAATGGCGGTCATTTTCATTATTTTCAAAAGCAAATATATGTCAAAAAACATATACACCATTTAGCAATACACAAAAGCCACAATGACAGTGATCAGATTGATATTAGTAAAACTATCCATGATTAACTTTGAGATGTTGTCGGCCAGCAAACCAAATATCATGAAAATGCTCACAGACCTCCACCACATAAAATGGCCTGTGAAAACCTGAGTATTAAAGGCCTTTTCATGAGCCAAAGACATCATACCAACTGAAGATAGTGTCAAACAAACGCAGTACTGGGGAGGCTACGACATCAGATTTTTTAGCTGCCTCCTCCTGTACTACTTCAATACCCTTGGATATAGCAAAGGGGTTCACCTTTTACGGTGTCTTGTCAGGAGTCTCGATCACAAGGAAAAGCGGCCAATACTCAATCGATGCAGAGGGTCTGTGATCAGTATCAATAGGGTCAATTTCAAGTGGACATTTTGGGCTTTTGGGCGGAATTTCATAGCTGTAAGCCATGGTTAGTGTAATATGGTTCATCATCCGAGCCACCCACCACGGAGTATCACAAGGACAATGCTAAAAGTAAGTGGGTCTCCAGCTTACAGCACCAAGGATACCCGGATGATCTACTCCAGTAGAAGAATTAATATTAATATTTCTACCAGACTGGCCCATGAGCCATATTAACTACGAGGTCGAAAATATCGGGGTTCATAATTTTCATACGATGACCTAGGGGAAAATATTACTTTGTCATGGTGATGTGATGTCGTGAGCAATGCAAGGACGCCACGTCTCCTCTATAAGGTTGCGTTCTAAATGAGGCCATTGTGGGTAACCAGCCCATGTTTGAAAGTTGAGTTTGGTAATAGAGAGGCACACTCGTGCCTAAATATCTGCATATCCCTCGCTTCCGTTCGGGGAATACCAACATTCCAATTTGTGTCGTAAACATAGTTTCACATTAATTAGCAACAGCCTTAACAATAATGAGCGTATTGTATCGTGCTTACGTCAACTCTCAGGATGTATTGCACTCTGTAGACAGGTGTAAGTTGTGGTAAGTTGTCAAAGTTAGATGTAAATGGAAAATTAATGTCAGTTATATATTCTTTGTATCTGAACGTTAGATCGTTTGTTAGCGTTGGCGGCTATTTTAGTGAATCCTTCAAGAATAATTCGGATTTAATGCAAGGCGATGTTTTGTCTCCAATTCTATTTTCATTTTATCTCAGTGATTTTGAGACCCCCTTTTTGAAGATAACTGAATTTCTTATAAATGTAAATCCCTAAGTATTTTTCTGTTACTGTATGCAGACGACGAGTCCTAATTTCTGAATCAGTTGATGGTTCACAAAAGCAGTCAGATTCGTTGTTGAATTACTCCACTGAACTTAAAAAAAACTATACATGTTATTCTATGGCTTATGCAGAATTGGGTCGTCTCCCTCGCATATATCAGAGACAATTTAACATGATAAAGTATTGGTGCAAGTTGCTTCACACAAATGATCTTATCCTTCGAAATTATTATGAATGTCTTTTGTGAGAAACAAAGAACCGCCGTGTTAATAGCTGGGCGTATCAGGTGAACAATATTTAATCTAACATTGGTATCAATGAATTATGACATAGAGATGAAGTATGTCCTGCATACCTACCTTCTTACATACGAAGTTTCGATCAAGCATCTCAAGAGATTGTTGTTATTTATCCAATTGATCAGAATGTGTAATTTATATAAATATTATTGTTATTTGCACTCTGCTGTATTACCTATGTAAAGCTATCCCGCACATCTTCGGGAAATATTTATCTAAATTCCTACGTAACTCAACTATAGAAACAGCATGTTGAAATAACAGAAAGAAACTATGTTTTTTTGTGAAGACGACATTGAAGACGAGTTGCATTTTATAGTAGTATGTCGCTATTTTATTAATTACAGAAAACTGTAATAAAACCATATTACTACAGATGCCATATTACTAACACATAAAACCATATAGGTACAATGCATGAACGCATTCAACTTGTAAGTGTTAGAAATGTAAAACAGTTGTGTAATTTAGGTGAATATTTGTATAAATCTTCTTGTCTCAGATATGAAATGATGCTAAATAATAAGGTACTTTCTGTACATTCTATATTATAATCAATGTTTCGTCATCCACCTGTGCCAAATTTCGTCTTTGTAGGCACCACTGATTGTCTGTAAAGGTAAATTATGAATCTCAATCTGACATGGGCACTCATACAATGGTATAATGCATCACTTCATATAATGGTATAATACATCACTTCATATAATGGTATAATACATCACCTGAATCATCCAAACGTTCATCGATAGGTAGGGGTGGCCATTCTTCACTGAGTCGTGTTTGCATTATCCCAAGATTGATACTAAATGTGATGTCAGACACGTGTAAGGAGGAACCATTGTTATACCATTCAGTAAGTTAGACTGGTTTAACGGAATGGAATCGATGACGAAAAAAACAGATTGGAATAGGCAAGGCAGGATGAATGACGTCTTTAACACGAGCCGAACCTAAGTATGGGAAATTGACGGGGGCTGTTTTGGAAATAACACCATGCAATTTGTGTCAGCGGTTTCTGGAAAGCAAATTAAGAGTTACTGGAGAAGCGATAGATTTAATACCTTTCAAATACACGACAAGTTGTACCACGGGGCGTTCAGATCAGATGTGATTTCATTCCGACTTTAAACACGTTTTCTTTCAACATAACGGTTCCGGTGACTTTTATTTTCTATGCAGTCATTCTTGTGAATTGGTGGATGTTTTGGTGTACTCATGTATGCGTGTGGCGGTGCGCCATGCATTTGTGGATGTGATGGTGGTGGCTCATATATACCGATGGTGGTGCCCAGTGCATTGGTGGATGTTGTGGTGTGCTGATGTATGCCGGTGGCTTTGCCCCATGCATTGGTGGATGTTGTGGTGTGCTCATGTATGCCAGTGACGGTGTGCCATGCATTGGTGGATATGATGGTGCTGTCTCATGTATGAGGGTGGTGGTGCCCCATGAATTAATGGATGTGATGGTGGTGTCTCATGTATGCCTTTGGCGGTGGACGATGCATTGGTGGATGTTGTGGTGTACTCATGGATGTCGGTGGCGGTGCGCCATGCATTGGTGGATGTGATGGTGGTGGCTTATGTATGCCTGTGTTGGTGCCCCATGCATTGGTGGATGTTGTGGTGTATTCATGTATGCCGGTGGCGGTGCACGATCCATTGGTGGATGTTGTGGTGTACTCCTGTATGTTGGTGGCGGTGTCCCATGCATTGGTGGATGTGATGGTGGTGTCTCATGTATCAGGGTGCTAATGCTACAAGCATTGGTGGATGTTGTACTGTACTCATGTATGCCGGTGGCGGTACACGATCCATTGGTGGATGTTGTGGTGTACTCATGCAGAAGAAGAAACATGTTGATTTACAAAACTTTACAAACTTTAAATGTCATATTTACAAACATTTACAACGATTGTAAAGGTGATGTTTACAAGGCTTGTAAATGTTTGGAAATTTAGGAAGGATTTTACCGCTACTTCTTTCAATTTTGCCATTTCTCAAGAATCCCCATGACTCTTTAAACTTAATAATTTATTATTTCTTTTGTTCTGTTAGAGTTCTTACTGTTGATATGCATAATGAATCTTGCATGTGACATATTTATTCATGAAAACTGAAGGAATAGACCATATTTTGTGTAGTCCATTTGTTCTTCATATCAATGCAACTGCGTTTGGTGCGTGAAAACATGAAAGTTCATGTGTACGGCCAGCATTGATCCATATACCAAATACTTGTGCCTGTTAAAACAGATGTCTTGCCTTTGTTCGAAATCATCATCCCAAGCTCATTCCGATGATTTTACCACTCTACTCCATGGGAACTATGTGCATTCTCTAAATAACACCTGTCATTAGACCTTTTATGTTGGTGCTCATTAACGGTGTTATGTAATTGGCGTATTCAAGAAATCTCATAAACATGTCAATAGATAATTGGTTGTGATATCAGTACGTGTGGATTGGAGCAAGTAGTCAAATGATTTAATAAAAATCATTGTGTAACAAGATTTATATAATCATTTACAAGAATTATGTTACAGAATATTTAAATGGTGTGTGCCTGTCTATCATTTGTTTGTTTATGTTCGGCGTACAGAAATTTTTAATTTATTATTCATACATAAAACATAACTTACATAACTGTACAATCTGCTTTGCATTTGGTGACTTTCGTGAATATAAGAAATTCTTAAAGTGCTACACAATCATACATCATCAGTGTCAACAGTGATAGTTCATACACAACTGACCCAACAAGATGGGGAAAAACAATACTCTGTTATGGTCTTCCTTTCTGCTTGAAGATGTTTTTTTTGTCTTAAGTCTATGGTTACTTCGGTAAGCATCCACAATTTTACCATAAAGACACCAAAAATAATTATCTTACCGATAACATTCTCGTAAATGCTCTATATTGATACAATTAGTTTGTATGTGTGGAATGCACTTTACAAAGGTAAATAAACCAAAGTTCTAATACAAGATTATCATATGACAAACCACGAGGTTAATTCTTCAATCATATATAGTATCAAATCTAAAAGAAGCAGTGACGAAGAGGTAGGCAGATCTTAAGATGGACAGATTATTAAGATCAGATAATTCACTATTTCCATATAAGATTGTCTTCAAGCTTTACCCATGTTTGTTATTCAAATTTATATACCTATGTGACAACACATGCTGCATTTAAATTTTGTATTGTATGTTGTATGGTACCGGTGTCGATATAAACTGTAAAGCTATTTACAATCCCATGTCATTTTTTATCACTAAAAACAAACACAATAATTAAGCACAAAAATGAGATGTGTAAATCATTCCCTCTGCTGGTGATGGCTGTGTGGGATTAATTAAACGACCAAACCCAGTTGAGCATGCCTTATAATTCTCTTACTCTTAAAATAAACAACTTCAGTCCAAAGAGGATACCACTAGTGGGATTATTTGGCCGATTTGAGTTAGTGTTTTGATAACGCTTAGTCTTGATGAACAATAGTCTATTTCAACAACATGGTCAATTGGTAAAATTCATATTAAAGTGACATACCTTTATTTACATGTTTCACAAACCGTTGTGTACACGTGCAATGTCCATTGTATTTCTTGGTTGGAGAAGTTACAGAGAGGAAGAGTAACTCAAAGTAATGTGATGACCTTTTGAGATCTAAATACATATATGAACACCCGATGGGAAAATGCAGTTGATCATTGCACACCAACATACGGACATTTTTGCTATCGTGAATTTGAGACTTTACATCTACAAAGCCGTTCAGAATGTCTGTCAGCGATATTTCTACAGAGGGCACATTCAGCTATATTGCAGATGATGCAAGTATATTATTTGTAAAATCAGTAAGGCAACCCTGATGATGCCATGTGTTCCTTCAGCAGCATGGTTGTTGAGAAATCTTACAATCAAGACTACCATATCATTTAGCAGGGAGCTCAATATACAGAGTCGTAGAGTATCCCTGCCATTCAGTAAGTGTTTAGTATATTGAATCACGATATGAGAACAACAGCCGGACTAACTGGCTGGTCAAAGGTTTATTACATGTCATAAATATCCTTCCTGAGACTTAATCAGGCTATATTCCCCAGGTAACACCAGCTGTTTTTTGTGGTTGAGCTGAAGGATTACCTGTTGCATGTAATTTCAATCATAATGTATAATCAGTATAAGACTGATTTTGGACATATTCTTACAGATGTAAAATGTTCTGTTTTATGTTTTAAGAGATAGCTTTCATCAAAAACAACAATGACGGAGCAATACAGACTAATCCCAATATTCATGCATATACGTATTTTGGGTTCCCATATCACACGTCATTATATGGATGGAATAGTGACTTTAATAGATATATCCTTTTCAAAATCGCTACGGCATTTCAAAATCACATTTAACACAATTTAATATATTTTAAAAACTAAATTGATTGTTTATTCCTTTGTAAATGTTTGTAACGTTTTCAGACAAGATATTCTTATACGATGTTGTATTAGCAGTAATTCGACTTTATTTAAGATTTTAGTTGTAATACCTGCTAGTCATTTTGTTATGTTTTTCAAAATGCTAATTGCATTTTCCCCATGAATTTACTTTCACAGACAACTGTGAGGCAGGCTCTACGGAATGCTGAGTCTGTAGAAGGAATGACCCTAAATCCACAACAGACGTAAAAATATACTTTAATATGATTTAAATACAGTAACTGCAAGAGTTTCAATGCACTAAACCATTCAACAAGTAAAACTTCAGGTGTTTCTACAATAACCTCGACATGAATTTATCTTCATTGTGCTGACAATAAATTTAGAATTGTATTTTTTTAGTTTGGAAACAGGACAGAATAAGGACGCTAAGGCAGCTCTTCCAGTTATTCCGCACGCTGAGTTTCAAGGTATTGCAGTTCTTAATGCTCTGTCCTATATGCATCAGTGCACAACAAAAAATGAGCACAACCTACTGTCATATAAATAAAAATGCTCATTTCTTGAGCTCCAAACAGTAAAATTATGTAACAAAATGTGATGTTTGTTCAACCGTTTGAATCGGGTGCATGTGTTTGGCGACGACTTCATGCTATAATTCTGTAATCACTCTATAATATACGTCAGTTTTATTGAAACATAAAGTTTCTGTCAGGGTATTGTATTTTGTTTGTTGCAGTGGCTATGACAAGATGTTTGCAGACAAAAATGGAAACCGTCTCAAGAAAGAAAAACAACCAAAACAAACACAATAATTTCATGAGAAGAAGTTCCAGAAAAACTACAGTAAGTAAACATGAAAACCAATTTAAGTAGCTTTCGGGAATCAAGAATAAGATGAAATTTTTTTAAGAGGATGCACTACATAACTTGGCCAACCATTGATTCTATTTTCACATTGGTTTACCATTCACTTAAAGCAAGTATAATCATATTGACTGTTTTCTTCAGAAATCGAGTCGAAGGTATTCAACAGGCAGACCTCCCCAGCCATAAGAAAGCAAAATATGAACAAGTATTAAAGAATGCACAACTACAATGCTACCCAATTGTTTTTTATTGTATATTTGATAATAATGTGCAACATATTTTCCGTAAATTTGTAAATGGAATGTTTTTGTATGAAATTTAATCTTCCTCTGTAAATAAACATCTAGTGTAAGCTTGAAACTGTCTATTTGTTTTGGGATAATTTAATTTGCATGAAAGACGGGAGTATTAAAAACGTGAAACAAATTCCGCATTAAAGAATACCATTTCCATCAACAGTGCAGTATTGACCATGGAGCACTATCAAGCGAATATCAAATTTATTTCAATGTTATGATATGCTAAATTCCTTCTTCACGCGTCATAAACCAAATTCAGCACATTACAACTTTCACCACCTAAACAACCCACTCTTCGGCGCATTTTCGCGATGATGACACTACAAGATGTCAAACCAGCCTACAACTCCTCAGAAACAATTTCAAAATGTTTTTATCTAATTTTTTATCCAATAAAGATGTAGCAGAGTAGCGAGGGAAATGGAAGCAGTGTGACTCGCCACACCTCAAATATGGTTCCTATGCCATGTGAATAAACTGACAATGCACAAAGTCGAACGAAGGCCATTCTGTGTTTTAACAGGCACAAGGTGGATAAGAACTTACTAGTATTTGGCGTTACCACTATTGATTACGAGATAACATTGATGGGCATTTTAGAAGTATGGCGGGTCACAAGAAAGTAAGATTCTTTATGGATAACAACTTTTTGTATTGTATATGATGCGTCGTTTCACTATGGATTGATATACCGTTGTCAAACAAAATCATATACACTATGTTGTTATCCATAAAGAATGTATGTAGAGATGTTGGGTTTTGTAAACCCATCTCTGAATTTGCGTTCGATCCAATAAAAAATCATCTCAGTAAAGATGGTGAACGACTGGAAATTGTAATTCGTCCAAGTACAAAGCAGGACTTGAAACTGACAAGCGTTTGCACCAGTTTCCGTGAGATCTAGTCATCCGAGAAAAACGGATGTAGTTTCTTTGCAACCCATAGACATAAAAACATGTCATATGTACAAGTATCACACCTGCTTAATTACATAATGTGGCTGAGACAGGACTCGGATGCATGAGTCATCAATCAATTTATTTTGTTTATGGCGTATAGCCTGATAGGTGTTAAGTTTAAATTGCATGTGGTCAATGACTGAAGCTGTGTATTGCATATTGTCTTTATCAGACAGGCAGCCATACATACAGGTGTCAAAAATCAAGACATTAAGCTTTCTCTGTGATAGATAGATATGTGATAGATAGTAGATTATTTACTTGTTTGTGTACACAACCAAGATTAGACTACTGCTCACGATCTCATGCTCCGGGCATGCATACTGTTTCAAGCTCCGTGAACCTATTCACTGCGCATGCGGTATGGGCGCAGAGCAGCACGACTGTTGAAACAACTTCTTCCCCCAGCGCTGGGGGAAATTTAGTGAATCGCTTGAATTCCGAATTCGCGGGTTTTTTCCATCGCGTTTGTTTTCTTTATAGGTTGAATTGGCATTTTTTTATGATTTGTTTCAGTAACTGCATACCCAAAGGTATCAGAATCTGCAAAGTTGTGTTTTCCATTTTTCATGTGACCTTTTAGAAAGTTTCGTTCCATGAGATAACCTATCAAAATAATACAACATATCAATAATGCCCTATGTTCCAGAGTGGGCACTTCTCTCTGGAGGTTTTGATGTTTCTTTTTCTTTGGGAGCAGTGTCTGGCCAGCACTATGTTGCACCATGTTCAGTTTATTAATTTGCGTCTCCCGTTCAACGTGAAATTTATCATCTCGAAAACGTTGGGATGGGCTTTTCCAACAAGTTACTTTAACCTCCCATGCCAACCTCCAACCTGTTATTTGTCCAGGGCACATTTCTGTCATGGGCTTCCATTCCTGAAGGTTATTGTTTAGTTATGTTAAATATAGCAGTATGTATTAACTGCAACTAGCCCGTGTACAACAGGTGTAGTCCCACGAAGCCTAAAATTATTCAGTTGGCTTATGGGACTTCATGTCTCAATGATTTTATGGGATTATGGTGGATTGTTGCTTGGCTGACCACAGAAAGGAAGAATCAACAGAAACAACAAAAATCAAATATGATTGTGAAATCTTTCAAAAGGTGACCTATCCCATCTGTATCACTGGTACTATTGGTAAATGTTGGATCGACCACATGATTCATAGCAACATATACTGTCATGTGTTATGTTATCACAACACAATCTCTATCATTTAGCATATTATCAGAGGTGACAAGGTGATATTGTTTATGGTTATTGTTATTCACTGTTCTCAAACACAAAATAAGTGGGATACTGAGTCGGAATTCTTTTCTAAACAGCTTGCGCATAGTGAAAGACACACCCACGCATCTTCACTCCACCGAACACTGTAGTAAGAGCATCAGCATCCTACCCCTAACAGAGTGACCCCTTCCACTGAACAGTGGTCTGTCCGACTCTTATTTCACGCAGCAATTACCTCAATAATTAAGGGGTCAAACTGTAATTAGCCTTTGGGATTTATTAGGTGTGAATTTGAGGCCTTGCAGACCGTTTTAAAATCACCCACCAGTTATCTCCCCTTGTGGATCATTACAAATTGTAAATGTCTTGTAAACATCATCTTTCCAAAATTGTAAATGTCTTGTAAACATCATCTTTACAAAAGATTTACAAGCTTGTAAAGGTGAACTTTTTTCCAGTGTTTGTTCCTTCACATTCTTGTTTATTCATGATGTAATGAAGCATCATATTCGAACTACCATGCACAATAACTTCACAATAACCGTACTAAACATGCAAATGGTGAAAGGACGAATGGCTATAAATGGCCTTTGTCCACCTATGTGCGCGAGGCACACTTAGTCTGGTTTCTCTAGATTGGGATGAATGAGGCAAGTCCAGGTTTCTGTTGTCTGCTTTGTCAAATTGAGGATCAGACGCTTTCTTTATCTGAAAAGAAATGACAAAACAGTGATATCTATATACAAGAATAAAAGGTGAGTTGACTCTGCATGGGAACATTGCTCAAACTTTCAATATATATTAATTATAACTTATTGGATCATTGAGTTGTGTACGGGCTTGTATTCCTTTCAGTAAATATATTGTATAAAAATAAGTAAAAGTAAAGCTACATCAGCAATAGTTCAGATATATATTAATAATTAAAAGGTAAATGAAGCAATATGTTAAAAAAACAGGCTATAGACTGCCAACTCCTGGGTATGTGAAAGAGTATAAGCATTTAGGAAGATTAGTATAAGTCATTAAAACAATTGTCAGTTCGGTACTTACATGATGATATTTCTCAATATCCAGAATATACGTGAATTATACAATAAACTGAGGCAGTGCGTAAAGTTTAGCGTTAAAAGCATTTATAGTTTGCATACTTTGACACTGAGTTCAAATGCTTGACAATTAATCAGTGTCAGGTCATTAGTGTGTCGGGGTTCGTGTGTCGGCTTCATTGGGGCAGTCCCCACTTAACAGGCTCCTATTATCAAAATTAGCTTGCTGTAAAAACAATGGAACTTACCTGAGTCAGGTGTTGACAGACGAAACCGGAAGTAATGAGTCGGTAAGCCATGGGCACGCGAACTCGTGACATTTTATAAAAGCAACAGTTTTATGTACTGAAGTGGTCGTTTTCAGTCTTTGTCTTAAAATCACATCCAAATTGGGTCAGAGAAGGACCTGCCAATCGAAAAAGGAAGAGGTATTTGTTATTACCCACAATGCCCCTACGCACAGTTGCCGCCATTTTGTCACTTGATCCCAAGTTTTGTTTTGAAACGACTATTTTTGAAAGCAGTTCTTTCATGTTCTTGAAAGCATTAGGCCTTGTTAATTAATGAACCCTTACTGACATGACTTGCATTTCATGTGACCTTTTAGAAAGTTTCGTTCCATGAGATAACCTATCAAAATAATACAACATATCAATAATGCCCTATGTTCCAGAGTGGGCACTTCTCTCTGGAGGTTTTGATGTTTCTTTTTCTTTGGGAGCAGTGTCTGGCCAGCACTATGTTGCACCATGTTCAGTTTATTAATTTGCGTCTCCCGTTCAACATGAAATTTATCATTTAAATGTGATGTCAGACACGTGTAAGGAGGAACCATTGTTATACCATTCAGTAAGTTAGACTGGTTTAACGGAATGGAATCGATGACGAAAAAAACAGATTGGAATAGGCAAGGCAGGATGAATGACGTCTTTAACACGAGCCGAACCTAAGTATGGGAAATTGACGGGGGCTGTTTTGGAAATAACACCATGCAATTTGTGTCAGCGGTTTCTGGAAAGCAAATTAAGAGTTACTGGAGAAGCGATAGATTTAATACCTTTCAAATACACGACAAGTTGTACCACGGGGCGTTCAGATCAGATGTGATTTCATTCCGACTTTAAACACGTTTTCTTTCAACATAACGGTTCCGGTGACTTTTATTTTCTATGCAGTCATTCTTGTGAATTGGTGGATGTTTTGGTGTACTCATGTATGCGTGTGGCGGTGCGCCATGCATTTGTGGATGTGATGGTGGTGGCTCATATATACCGATGGTGGTGCCCAGTGCATTGGTGGATGTTGTGGTGTGCTGATGTATGCCGGTGGCTTTGCCCCATGCATTGGTGGATGTTGTGGTGTGCTCATGTATGCCAGTGACGGTGTGCCATGCATTGGTGGATATGATGGTGCTGTCTCATGTATGAGGGTGGTGGTGCCCCATGAATTAATGGATGTGATGGTGGTGTCTCATGTATGCCTTTGGCGGTGGACGATGCATTGGTGGATGTTGTGGTGTACTCATGTATGTCGGTGGCGGTGCGCCATGCATTGGTGGATGTGATGGTGGTGGCTTATGTATGCCTGTGTTGGTGCCCCATGCATTGGTGGATGTTGTGGTGTATTCATGTATGCCGGTGGCGGTGCACGATCCATTGGTGGATGTTGTGGTGTACTCCTGTATGTTGGTGGCGGTGTCCCATGCATTGGTGGATGTGATGGTGGTGTCTCATGTATCAGGGTGCTAATGCTACAAGCATTGGTGGATGTTGTACTGTACTCATGTATGCCGGTGGCGGTACACGATCCATTGGTGGATGTTGTGGTGTACTCATGCAGAAGAAGAAACATGTTGATTTACAAAACTTTACAAACTTTAAATGTCATATTTACAAACATTTACAACGATTGTAAAGGTGATGTTTACAAGGCTTGTAAATGTTTGGAAATTTAGGAAGGATTTTACCGCTACTTCTTTCAATTTTGCCATTTCTCAAGAATCCCCATGACTCTTTAAACTTAATAATTTATTATTTCTTTTGTTCTGTTAGAGTTCTTACTGTTGATATGCATAATGAATCTTGCATGTGACATATTTATTCATGAAAACTGAAGGAATAGACCATATTTTGTGTAGTCCATTTGTTCTTCATATCAATGCAACTGCGTTTGGTGCGTGAAAACATGAAAGTTCATGTGTACGGCCAGCATTGATCCATATACCAAATACTTGTGCCTGTTAAAACAGATGTCTTGCCTTTGTTCGAAATCATCATCCCAAGCTCATTCCGATGATTTTACCACTCTACTCCATGGGAACTATGTGCATTCTCTAAATAACACCTGTCATTAGACCTTTTATGTTGGTGCTCATTAACGGTGTTATGTAATTGGCGTATTCAAGAAATCTCATAAACATGTCAATAGATAATTGGTTGTGATATCAGTACGTGTGGATTGGAGCAAGTAGTCAAATGATTTAATAAAAATCATTGTGTAACAAGATTTATATAATCATTTACAAGAATTATGTTACAGAATATTTAAATGGTGTGTGCCTGTCTATCATTTGTTTGTTTATGTTCGGCGTACAGAAATTTTTAATTTATTATTCATACATAAAACATAACTTACATAACTGTACAATCTGCTTTGCATTTGGTGACTTTCGTGAATATAAGAAATTCTTAAAGTGCTACACAATCATACATCATCAGTGTCAACAGTGATAGTTCATACACAACTGACCCAACAAGATGGGGAAAAACAATACTCTGTTATGGTCTTCCTTTCTGCTTGAAGATGTTTTTTTTGTCTTAAGTCTATGGTTACTTCGGTAAGCATCCACAATTTTACCATAAAGACACCAAAAATAATTATCTTACCGATAACATTCTCGTAAATGCTCTATATTGATACAATTAGTTTGTATGTGTGGAATGCACTTTACAAAGGTAAATAAACCAAAGTTCTAATACAAGATTATCATATGACAAACCACGAGGTTAATTCTTCAATCATATATAGTATCAAATCTAAAAGAAGCAGTGACGAAGAGGTAGGCAGATCTTAAGATGGACAGATTATTAAGATCAGATAATTCACTATTTCCATATAAGATTGTCTTCAAGCTTTACCCATGTTTGTTATTCAAATTTATATACCTATGTGACAACACATGCTGCATTTAAATTTTGTATTGTATGTTGTATGGTACCGGTGTCGATATAAACTGTAAAGCTATTTACAATCCCATGTCATTTTTTATCACTAAAAACAAACACAATAATTAAGCACAAAAATGAGATGTGTAAATCATTCCCTCTGCTGGTGATGGCTGTGTGGGATTAATTAAACGACCAAACCCAGTTGAGCATGCCTTATAATTCTCTTACTCTTAAAATAAACAACTTCAGTCCAAAGAGGATACCACTAGTGGGATTATTTGGCCGATTTGAGTTAGTGTTTTGATAACGCTTAGTCTTGATGAACAATAGTCTATTTCAACAACATGGTCAATTGGTAAAATTCATATTAAAGTGACATACCTTTATTTACATGTTTCACAAACCGTTGTGTACACGTGCAATGTCCATTGTATTTCTTGGTTGGAGAAGTTACAGAGAGGAAGAGTAACTCAAAGTAATGTGATGACCTTTTGAGATCTAAATACATATATGAACACCCGATGGGAAAATGCAGTTGATCATTGCACACCAACATACGGACATTTTTGCTATCGTGAATTTGAGACTTTACATCTACAAAGCCGTTCAGAATGTCTGTCAGCGATATTTCTACAGAGGGCACATTCAGCTATATTGCAGATGATGCAAGTATATTATTTGTAAAATCAGTAAGGCAACCCTGATGATGCCATGTGTTCCTTCAGCAGCATGGTTGTTGAGAAATCTTACAATCAAGACTACCATATCATTTAGCAGGGAGCTCAATATACAGAGTCGTAGAGTATCCCTGCCATTCAGTAAGTGTTTAGTATATTGAATCACGATATGAGAACAACAGCCGGACTAACTGGCTGGTCAAAGGTTTATTACATGTCATAAATATCCTTCCTGAGACTTAATCAGGCTATATTCCCCAGGTAACACCAGCTGTTTTTTGTGGTTGAGCTGAAGGATTACCCGTTGCATGTAATTTCAATCATAATGTATAATCAGTATAAGACTGATTTTGGACATATTCTTACAGATGTAAAATGTTCTGTTTTATGTTTTAAGAGATAGCTTTCATCAAAAACAACAATGACGGAGCAATACAGACTAATCCCAATATTCATGCATATACGTATTTTGGGTTCCCATATCACACGTCATTATATGGATGGAATAGTGACTTTAATAGATATATCCTTTTCAAAATCGCTACGGCATTTCAAAATCACATTTAACACAATTTAATATATTTTAAAAACTAAATTGATTGTTTATTCCTTTGTAAATGTTTGTAACGTTTTCAGACAAGATATTCTTATACGATGTTGTATTAGCAGTAATTCGACTTTATTTAAGATTTTAGTTGTAATACCTGCTAGTCATTTTGTTATGTTTTTCAAAATGCTAATTGCATTTTCCCCATGAATTTACTTTCACAGACAACTGTGAGGCAGGCTCTACGGAATGCTGAGTCTGTAGAAGGAATGACCCTAAATCCACAACAGACGTAAAAATATACTTTAATATGATTTAAATACAGTAACTGCAAGAGTTTCAATGCACTAAACCATTCAACAAGTAAAACTTCAGGTGTTTCTACAATAACCTCGACATGAATTTATCTTCATTGTGCTGACAATAAATTTAGAATTGTATTTTTTTAGTTTGGAAACAGGACAGAATAAGGACGCTAAGGCAGCTCTTCCAGTTATTCCGCACGCTGAGTTTCAAGGTATTGCAGTTCTTAATGCTCTGTCCTATATGCATCAGTGCACAACAAAAAATGAGCACAACCTACTGTCATATAAATAAAAATGCTCATTTCTTGAGCTCCAAACAGTAAAATTATGTAACAAAATGTGATGTTTGTTCAACCGTTTGAATCGGGTGCATGTGTTTGGCGACGACTTCATGCTATAATTCTGTAATCACTCTATAATATACGTCAGTTTTATTGAAACATAAAGTTTCTGTCAGGGTATTGTATTTTGTTTGTTGCAGTGGCTATGACAAGATGTTTGCAGACAAAAATGGAAACCGTCTCAAGAAAGAAAAACAACCAAAACAAACACAATAATTTCATGAGAAGAAGTTCCAGAAAAACTACAGTAAGTAAACATGAAAACCAATTTAAGTAGCTTTCGGGAATCAAGAATAAGATGAAATTTTTTTAAGAGGATGCACTACATAACTTGGCCAACCATTGATTCTATTTTCACATTGGTTTACCATTCACTTAAAGCAAGTATAATCATATTGACTGTTTTCTTCAGAAATCGAGTCGAAGGTATTCAACAGGCAGACCTCCCCAGCCATAAGAAAGCAAAATATGAACAAGTATTAAAGAATGCACAACTACAATGCTACCCAATTGTTTTTTATTGTATATTTGATAATAATGTGCAACATATTTTCCGTAAATTTGTAAATGGAATGTTTTTGTATGAAATTTAATCTTCCTCTGTAAATAAACATCTAGTGTAAGCTTGAAACTGTCTATTTGTTTTGGGATAATTTAATTTGCATGAAAGACGGGAGTATTAAAAACGTGAAACAAATTCCGCATTAAAGAATACCATTTCCATCAACAGTGCAGTATTGACCATGGAGCACTATCAAGCGAATATCAAATTTATTTCAATGTTATGATATGCTAAATTCCTTCTTCACGCGTCATAAACCAAATTCAGCACATTACAACTTTCACCACCTAAACAACCCACTCTTCGGCGCATTTTCGCGATGATGACACTACAAGATGTCAAACCAGCCTACAACTCCTCAGAAACAATTTCAAAATGTTTTTATCTAATTTTTTATCCAATAAAGATGTAGCAGAGTAGCGAGGGAAATGGAAGCAGTGTGACTCGCCACACCTCAAATATGGTTCCTATGCCATGTGAATAAACTGACAATGCACAAAGTCGAACGAAGGCCATTCTGTGTTTTAACAGGCACAAGGTGGATAAGAACTTACTAGTATTTGGCGTTACCACTATTGATTACGAGATAACATTGATGGGCATTTTAGAAGTATGGCGGGTCACAAGAAAGTAAGATTCTTTATGGATAACAACTTTTTGTATTGTATATGATGCGTCGTTTCACTATGGATTGATATACCGTTGTCAAACAAAATCATATACACTATGTTGTTATCCATAAAGAATGTATGTAGAGATGTTGGGTTTTGTAAACCCATCTCTGAATTTGCGTTCGATCCAATAAAAAATCATCTCAGTAAAGATGGTGAACGACTGGAAATTGTAATTCGTCCAAGTACAAAGCAGGACTTGAAACTGACAAGCGTTTGCACCAGTTTCCGTGAGATCTAGTCATCCGAGAAAAACGGATGTAGTTTCTTTGCAACCCATAGACATAAAAACATGTCATATGTACAAGTATCACACCTGCTTAATTACATAATGTGGCTGAGACAGGACTCGGATGCATGAGTCATCAATCAATTTATTTTGTTTATGGCGTATAGCCTGATAGGTGTTAAGTTTAAATTGCATGTGGTCAATGACTGAAGCTGTGTATTGCATATTGTCTTTATCAGACAGGCAGCCATACATACAGGTGTCAAAAATCAAGACATTAAGCTTTCTCTGTGATAGATAGATATGTGATAGATAGTAGATTATTTACTTGTTTGTGTACACAACCAAGATTAGACTACTGCTCACGATCTCATGCTCCGGGCATGCATACTGTTTCAAGCTCCGTGAACCTATTCACTGCGCATGCGGTATGGGCGCAGAGCAGCACGACTGTTGAAACAACTTCTTCCCCCAGCGCTGGGGGAAATTTAGTGAATCGCTTGAATTCCGAATTCGCGGGTTTTTTCCATCGCGTTTGTTTTCTTTATAGGTTGAATTGGCATTTTTTTATGATTTGTTTCAGTAACTGCATACCCAAAGGTATCAGAATCTGCAAAGTTGTGTTTTCCATTTTTCATGTGACCTTTTAGAAAGTTTCGTTCCATGAGATAACCTATCAAAATAATACAACATATCAATAATGCCCTATGTTCCAGAGTGGGCACTTCTCTCTGGAGGTTTTGATGTTTCTTTTTCTTTGGGAGCAGTGTCTGGCCAGCACTATGTTGCACCATGTTCAGTTTATTAATTTGCGTCTCCCGTTCAACGTGAAATTTATCATCTCGAAAACGTTGGGATGGGCTTTTCCAACAAGTTACTTTAACCTCCCATGCCAACCTCCAACCTGTTATTTGTCCAGGGCACATTTCTGTCATGGGCTTCCATTCCTGAAGGTTATTGTTTAGTTATGTTAAATATAGCAGTATGTATTAACTGCAACTAGCCCGTGTACAACAGGTGTAGTCCCACGAAGCCTAAAATTATTCAGTTGGCTTATGGGACTTCATGTCTCAATGATTTTATGGGATTATGGTGGATTGTTGCTTGGCTGACCACAGAAAGGAAGAATCAACAGAAACAACAAAAATCAAATATGATTGTGAAATCTTTCAAAAGGTGACCTATCCCATCTGTATCACTGGTACTATTGGTAAATGTTGGATCGACCACATGATTCATAGCAACATATACTGTCATGTGTTATGTTATCACAACACAATCTCTATCATTTAGCATATTATCAGAGGTGACAAGGTGATATTGTTTATGGTTATTGTTATTCACTGTTCTCAAACACAAAATAAGTGGGATACTGAGTCGGAATTCTTTTCTAAACAGCTTGCGCATAGTGAAAGACACACCCACGCATCTTCACTCCACCGAACACTGTAGTAAGAGCATCAGCATCCTACCCCTAACAGAGTGACCCCTTCCACTGAACAGTGGTCTGTCCGACTCTTATTTCACGCAGCAATTACCTCAATAATTAAGGGGTCAAACTGTAATTAGCCTTTGGGATTTATTAGGTGTGAATTTGAGGCCTTGCAGACCGTTTTAAAATCACCCACCAGTTATCTCCCCTTGTGGATCATTACAAATTGTAAATGTCTTGTAAACATCATCTTTCCAAAATTGTAAATGTCTTGTAAACATCATCTTTACAAAAGATTTACAAGCTTGTAAAGGTGAACTTTTTTCCAGTGTTTGTTCCTTCACATTCTTGTTTATTCATGATGTAATGAAGCATCATATTCGAACTACCATGCACAATAACTTCACAATAACCGTACTAAACATGCAAATGGTGAAAGGACGAATGGCTATAAATGGCCTTTGTCCACCTATGTGCGCGAGGCACACTTAGTCTGGTTTCTCTAGATTGGGATGAATGAGGCAAGTCCAGGTTTCTGTTGTCTGCTTTGTCAAATTGAGGATCAGACGCTTTCTTTATCTGAAAAGAAATGACAAAACAGTGATATCTATATACAAGAATAAAAGGTGAGTTGACTCTGCATGGGAACATTGCTCAAACTTTCAATATATATTAATTATAACTTATTGGATCATTGAGTTGTGTACGGGCTTGTATTCCTTTCAGTAAATATATTGTATAAAAATAAGTAAAAGTAAAGCTACATCAGCAATAGTTCAGATATATATTAATAATTAAAAGGTAAATGAAGCAATATGTTAAAAAAACAGGCTATAGACTGCCAACTCCTGGGTATGTGAAAGAGTATAAGCATTTAGGAAGATTAGTATAAGTCATTAAAACAATTGTCAGTTCGGTACTTACATGATGATATTTCTCAATATCCAGAATATACGTGAATTATACAATAAACTGAGGCAGTGCGTAAAGTTTAGCGTTAAAAGCATTTATAGTTTGCATACTTTGACACTGAGTTCAAATGCTTGACAATTAATCAGTGTCAGGTCATTAGTGTGTCGGGGTTCGTGTGTCGGCTTCATTGGGGCAGTCCCCACTTAACAGGCTCCTATTATCAAAATTAGCTTGCTGTAAAAACAATGGAACTTACCTGAGTCAGGTGTTGACAGACGAAACCGGAAGTAATGAGTCGGTAAGCCATGGGCACGCGAACTCGTGACATTTTATAAAAGCAACAGTTTTATGTACTGAAGTGGTCGTTTTCAGTCTTTGTCTTAAAATCACATCCAAATTGGGTCAGAGAAGGACCTGCCAATCGAAAAAGGAAGAGGTATTTGTTATTACCCACAATGCCCCTACGCACAGTTGCCGCCATTTTGTCACTTGATCCCAAGTTTTGTTTTGAAACGACTATTTTTGAAAGCAGTTCTTTCATGTTCTTGAAAGCATTAGGCCTTGTTAATTAATGAACCCTTACTGACATGACTTGCTCATCAATGAACAAGGCATTAGGCCTTGTTATGTGTTGAGGCTTTGTTCAAGGCTGGGAGATACAGTAACAATCACCCCACAGTATTAATCCGTGTGATCTTTCAAAGGAGAAAAAAGGTTGTACCATACAACACCTGTGTTCTAATGCACTAAATACACAAGTATCAATAATACCTGCTATGAGATTATGAGAATAACCATTGATTCTATTTTCACATTGGTTTACCATTCACTTAAAGCAAGTATAATCATATTGACTGTTTTCTTCAGAAATCGAGTCGAAGGTATTCAACAGGCAGACCTCCCCAGCCATAAAAAAGCAAAATATGAACAAGTATTAAAGAATGCACAACTACAATGCTACCCAATTGTTTTTATTGTATATTTGATAATAATGTGCAACATATTTTCCGTAAATTTGTAAATGGAATGTTTTTGTATGAAATTTAATCTTCCTCTGTAAATAAACATCTAGTGTAAGCTTGAAACTGTCTATTTGTTTTGGGATAATTTAATTTGCATGAAAGACGGGAGTATTAAAAACGTGAAACAAATTCCGCATTAAAGAATACCATTTCCATCAACAGTGCAGTATTGACCATGGAGCACTATCAAGCGAATATCAAATTTATTTCAATGTTTTGATATGCTAAATTCCTTCTTCACGCGTCATAAACCAAATTCAGCACATTACAACTTTCACCACCTAAACAACCCACTCTTCGGCGCATTTTCGCGATGATGACACTACAAGATGTCAAACCAGCCTACAACTCCTCAGAAACAATTTCAAAATGTTTTTATCTAATTTTTTATCCAATAAAGATGTAGCAGAGTAGCGAGGGAAATGGAAGCAGTGTGACTCGCCACACCTCAAATATGGTTCCTATGCCATGTGAATAAACTGACAATGCACAAAGTCGAACGAAGGCCATTCTGTGTTTTAACAGGCACAAGGTGGATAAGAACTTACTAGTATTTGGCGTTACCACTATTGATTACGAGATAACATTGATGGGCATTTTAGAAGTATGGCGGGTCACAAGAAAGTAAGATTCTTTATGGATAACAACTTTTTGTATTGTATATGATGCGTCGTTTCACTATGGATTGATATACCGTTGTCAAACAAAATCATATACACTATGTTGTTATCCATAAAGAATGTATGTAGAGATGTTGGGTTTTGTAAACCCATCTCTGAATTTGCGTTCGATCCAAAAAAAAATCATCTCAGTAAAGATGGTGAACGACTGGAAATTGTAATTCGTCCAAGTACAAAGCAGGACTTGAAACTGACAAGCGTTTGCACCAGTTTCCGTGAGATCTAGTCATCCGAGAAAAACGGATGTAGTTTCTTTGCAACCCATAGACATAAAAACATGTCATATGTACAAGTATCACACCTGCTTAATTACATAATGTGGCTGAGACAGGACTCGGATGCATGAGTCATCAATCAATTTATTTTGTTTATGGCGTATAGCCTGATAGGTGTTAAGTTTAAATTGCATGTGGTCAATGACTGAAGCTGTGTATTGCATATTGTCTTTATCAGACAGGCAGCCATACATACAGGTGTCAAAAAACAAGACATTAAGCTTTCTCTGTGATAGATAGATATGTGATAGATAGTAGATTATTTACTTGTTTGTGTACACAACCAAGATTAGACTACTGCTCACGATCTCATGCTCCGGGCATGCATACTGTTTCAAGCTCCGTGAACCTATTCACTGCGCATGCGGTATGGGCGCAGAGCAGCACGACTGTTGAAACAACTTCTTCCCCCAGCGCTGGGGGAAATTTAGTGAATCGCTTGAACTCCGAATTCGCGGGTTTTTTCCATCGCGTTTGTTTTCTTTATAGGTTGAATTGGCATTTTTTTATGATTTGTTTCGGAAACTGCATACCCAAAGGTATCAGAATCTGCAAAGTTGTGTTTTCCATTTTTCATGTGACCTTTTAGAAAGTTTCGTTCCATGAGATAACCTATCAAAATAATACAACATATCAATAATGCCCTATGTTCCAGAGTGGGCACTTCTCTCTGGAGGTTTTGATGTTTCTTTTTCTTTGGGAGCAGTGTCTGGCCAGCACTATGTTGCACCATGTTCAGTTTATTAATTTGCGTCTCCCGTTCAACATGAAATTTATCATCTCGAAAACGTTGGGATGGGCTTTTCCAACAAGTTACTTTAACCTCCCATGCCAACCTCCAACCTGTTATTTGTCCAGGGCACATTTCTGTCATGGGCTTCCATTCCTGAAGGTTATTGTTTAGTTATGTTAAATATAGCAGTATGTGTTAACTGCAACTAGCCCGTGTACAACAGGTGTAGTCCCACGAAGCCTAAAATTATTCAGTTGGCTTATGGGACTTCATGTCTCAATGATTTTATGGGATTATGGTGGATTGTTGCTTGGCTGACCACAGAAAGGAAGAATCAACAGAAACAACAAAAATCAAATATGATTGTGAAATCTTTCAAAAGGTGACCTATCCCATCTGTATCACTGGTACTATTGGTAAAAGTTGGATCGACCACATGATTCATAGCAACATATACTGTCATGTGTTGTGTTATCACAACACAATCTCTATCATTTAGCATATTATCAGAGGTGACAAGGTGATATTGTTTATGGTTATTGTTATTCACTGTTCTCAAACACAAAATAAGTGGGATACTGAGTCGGAATTCTTTTCTAAACAGCTTGCGCATAGTGAAAGACACACCCACGCATCTTCACTCCACCGAACACTGTAGTAAGAGCATCAGCATCCTACCCCTAACAGAGTGACCCCTTCCACTGAACAGTGGTCTGTCCGACTCTTATTTCACGCAGCAATTACCTCAATAATTAAGGGGTCAAACTGTAATTAGCCTTTGGGATTTATTAGGTGTGAATTTGAGGCCTTGCAGACCGTTTTACCATCACCCACCAGTTATCTCCCCTTGTGGATCATTACAAATTGTAAATGTCTTGTAAACATCATCTTTCCAAAATTGTAAATGTCTTGTAAACATCATCTTTACAAAAGATTTACAAGCTTGTAAAGGTGAACTTTTTTCCAGTGTTTGTTCCTTCACATTCTTGTTTATTCATGATGTAATGAAGCATCATATTCGAACTACCATGCACAATAACTTCACAATAACCGTACTAAACATGCAAATGGTGAAAGGACGAATGGCTATAAATGGCCTTTGTCCACCTATGTGCGCGAGGCACACTTAGTCTGGTTTCTCTAGATTGGGATGAATGAGGCAAGTCCAGGTTTCTGTTGTCTGCTTTGTCAAATTGAGGATCAGACGCTTTCTTTATCTGAAAAGAAATGATAAAACAGTGATATCTATATACAAGAATAAAAGGTGAGTTGACTCTGCATGGGAACATTGCTCAAACTTTCAATATATATTAATTATAACTTATTGGATCATTGAGTTGTGTACGGGCTTGTATTCCTTTCAGTAAATATATTGTATAAAAATAAGTAAAAGTAAAGCTACATCAGCAATAGTTCAGATATATATTAATAATTAAAAGGTAAATGAAGCAATATGTTAAAAAAACAGGCTATAGACTGCCAACTCCTGGGTATGTGAAAGAGTATAAGCATTTAGGAAGATTAGTATAAGTCATTAAAACAATTGTCAGTTCGGTACTTACATGATGATATTTCTCAATATCCAGAATATACGTGAATTATACAATAAACTGAGGCAGTGCGTAAAGTTTAGCGTTAAAAGCATTTATAGTTTGCATACTTTGACACTGAGTTCAAATGCTTGACAATTAATCAGTGTCAGGTCATTAGTGTGTCGGGGTTCGTGTGTCGGCTTCATTGGGGCAGTCCCCACTTAACAGGCTCCTATTATCAAAATTAGCTTGCTGTAAAAACAATGGAACTTACCTGAGTCAGGTGTTGACAGACGAAACCGGAAGTAATGAGTCGGTAAGCCATGGGCACGCGAACTCGTGACATTTTATAAAAGCAACAGTTTTATGTACTGAAGTGGTCGTTTTCAGTCTTTGTCTTAAAATCACATCCAAATTGGGTCAGAGAAGGACCTGCCAATCGAAAAAGGAAGAGGTATTTGTTATTACCCACAATGCCCCTACGCACAGTTGCCGCCATTTTGTCACTTGATCCCAAGTTTTGTTTTGAGACGACTATTTTTGAAAGCAGTTCTTTCATGTTCTTGAAAGCATTAGGCCTTGTTAATTAATGAACCCTTACTGACATGACTTGCTCATCAATGAACAAGGGATTACGCCTTGTTATGTGTCAAGGCTTTGTTCAAGGCTGGGAGATATAGTAACAATCACCCCACAGTATTAATCCGTGTGATCTTTCAAAGGAGAAAAAAGGTTGTACCATACAACACCTGTGTTCTAATGCACTAAATACACAAGTATCAATAATACCTGCTATGAGATTATGAGAATAACCATTGATTCTATTTTCACATTGGTTTACCATTCACTTAAAGCAAGTATAATCATATTGACTGTTTTCTTCAGAAATCGAGTCGAAGGTATTCAACAGGCAGACCTCCCCAGCCATAAGAAAGCAAAATATGAACAAGTATTAAAGAATGCACAACTACAATGCTACCCAATTGTTTTTTATTGTATATTTGATAATAATGTGCAACATATTTTCCGTAAATTTGTAAATGGAATGTTTTTGTATGAAATTTAATCTTCCTCTGTAAATAAACATCTAGTGTAAGCTTGAAACTGTCTATTTGTTTTGGGATAATTTAATTTGCATGAAAGACGGGAGTATTATAAACGTGAAACAAATTCCGCATTAAAGAATACCATTTCCATCAACAGATTTAACGAACTCTGAATGAAGAAATGTGGATTGTGTTAGGCCCACAGAAAAGGTTGCGAAGAGTTTTTGATATAAAGAATATATTGGTATACAATGATGGATTGCCAACCCAAAATAGTGTATGAATTTGACCTTGATTTTTTCCTCTAGCATATTCTAAACTTTGCAAATTGATATTTATTCTTTTTATTCGACACTTTATTGTTATCAAGAGTGCAATATGACAAGTTCCTGACTTTTTTAATCGATGCATTTCTACGTTTCCAGCATAAAGGAGGGCAGTGTTGGAAAAACTGAAGAAGGCAGCCAGGACCAACTCATTTTGACATATACAAATGGTATGTATAACCTGAACCGCCTTGTACATACAACATAACCAAATAATGTAAATCCTAGGAGTCGGTAAAAATGCATGACACAGTCACTATTCTTGTAACCTCCAACTGGAAATATGTTTCACTTGGTTTTGGTTATGCATCATGCACATGTCTCCTTTCAGAAGCTTTTTGATGGGTTTGGATGAACAAGATGGATCACTTAAGAAGGTGTGGGGAAAGCAGAGGCCCACGGCTTGTACGCAAAGAACGGCAAAAAGTTCAGAGTAAGCATGGTACGTAAACGTATTCTAGTCATTTTACATTTTGCAGAGATTAAAAATTTAAAGGAAACCTTTAAAATATCAAGTTAATTTGGATTCTTTCTATGTACATTCAAGAAATTTTAAAATGAACCGTTTAAAAAGTCCAATTTATCCTTTGAAATATACAGCTTAAAAAGTTTTAAATAGCACATATTATGCTGCAGTGTATGCTTGTGACCCCATATTCATAGCTTGTCTGCCTGAATGACTCCACATTATTGGTTAACAAAACATGTCTTTTCACAATAACGGATAAATCCTAGTTCTATACACATAATGTGTATTGTAAGTAACATTCAGAAAATAAATTATGGCTTTCAAAGGAGAATTTCTTCATGTCTCTGCACTCTATCATATATCAATAAGCTGTTCTGCGATTGAAACTTTGGTCACTTTTGATGTCAAATGCTCAGTTTATACTTTCTGAGCTCTTCGCTTATTGGACATGGGGTTCAGTGTATTTCACCTCAAGCAATGTTTGACAGTTTTCTTTTCTCTAGCCATGGATATCGCTGACGATTGCTTGTTTGTACTGATAGTTTGTTTTCTAACTTTCAGAAGCTGGAACGCAGGAATGCTGTGAAAAGATTAACTGGCCGGAGGAGAAGAAGCACACAGCTCTTCCTCTCTTGGAGAAAGAGCTAACATTTCTCAAACTAGGAAGCCAAGTGATATGGGCTGATCTACATTGATGTTTTTAAGAAAATTATTCTATACTCTCTGCTAATTATACCCTTGGTTTTGTTTCATTTGCTAATTTGAATATTCTGAATATTATTTGTTTAAAAACAGATTGTTGAATATAAATAAACTTTTAATGAATTTGAGTTTTATTCTGTTATTTGTCATCCTGAAGCCTTTTACCACTATGCAATTGTATAAACTACCTGATTTGCTACATGTGAGACATGAAACAACATCTTTTCCGGAAGACCGGGTAAAGGGCCGGCAGGAGCAAGTTTCGGTTCATGGAAACTAGGTATTAAAATAGGTTGGAAACTACAACACGGAAACCGGGTTGAAACCTACAGTAAACTCATACATGGAAACCAGGCTGAAACTTACAATAAACTCATACATGGAAACCAGGTTGAAACCTACAATAAACTCGTACATGGAAACCAACTGGATCCCGCTTGGAGGAGTGGGTAATGAAACGAACTGGAAACCATCCTGAAATGGTGCAGTTTCAGTTGCATGGAAACCACATTGAACTACTGGAAACCAACTGGAAATGTTGGTTTCCATGACGTTTCTTCTCGGTTTCAGTGTTCCGGAAACCAGCTTATTTTTGCTGTGAATAGTAATTTTGACATTGTCAAAGTTGTAAACAATAGGATATAAAAGGAAATATTTTGCTGCTTTCTTCCTACGTTTTCTTGCTTGTTTGCATTCGTCAGGAAAACGTGGTTTACGAATATGAAGAGTTGCAGAGAACTTATGAATGGTTTGATCAGCAATTTCATTCAGTTGTCTTGAGAACAGCTGGATGGGATCTGGTACATTATCGAAGTGATCAGGTGTTAATTTTTCAACACACAATTGTTCATATACAGGCCAATTTGCCTTCATAAAATTCCACCGCGATGAGGGTGGATTGTCATTTGGTTTTATAGCTTTCAGGACATTAGGGAATGGATCACTTTCACAAAGGTCATCATGTACAGAGCATTCATTCAAATTCACTGTAAATGTTTTGACTCTGTTGGGGGTCAAGCGTAGAATAGGTTCCAGTTGCTGGATGCAAATAAGTGTGGGAATCATCATTAAAACCACGTAAATTATTATCGGAAATATAATCTTCCAGACCTTTCTGGAATTATACTTTCTGTATTGTACTAAACTATAGAGGCTTGTGCCCATTCAAGTCGCCCATGATGATGCAGGGCATTGGTAGCTGAGCAGACAACTTTTGAAGGCCAGATTGACGAAAACCCGATGAAGGTAGTACATACAAAGAGCACAAAGTAAGAACAATGAGCAAGGAAAGTCAGATAGCAACAGCTTGAAGATTAGTGTTCAGCGGAACAGCACTATGAATCATGTCCTGTCTGAACAGGAGATCCTCCAGTTGCTTTGAAAAATTGAATGGTGACAGCTGTATTGTCGTAAGTTAAAAACATCAGTATGTTGAAGATTAGTCTCCTGGAGACACAATGTTGCTACTTTAAGTCCTGTATCAACAAGAGAATCTCAGTCCTCTTCCTAAGTCCTCTACAATTCCACTGTATTAATGTATCAGTAATTTAGGACGTGTTATTGGTGCAAATCCCCAATCGTTTTTCTTAGGAGAATGGCTACGTGATCGGATTGTCAGATGAGGTGACACTTCCATGTCATCTAAAAGATCGAATCTGTGTAAGAGGGACTGAGGGCCTCTTTGTCTTTTGGGGAGACGGTCACTTGTGTTTTGCTTTTTCAAGTAATCAACATTTGCACTCTTCTGTCAGACAGGTTGACCTGGTGTAGGTGATGTTTTAGTTGTAGAGTATCATGATCGTGATTTTTGGTAAACTTTAGAGACTTGTGAGCATAGCATATTACAGAGATATTTGCGAATGGTTTTGCCTCCTGCAGATAAGCCGCTTGCTCTCTCTTTAGACATTCTATGGGAATTGAACCCGATCTAGTTTTGGCAACATTCTTGATAGTCCTAGCAATGTTTTGAATTGTTTTCTCTAGTAGGAAAGGAGAACAAGAAGGTAACTTTATCCCACTTGATTCAGAAACAATGAATCGATGCAATGTGTTGTGTTCAGAATAACAAAGTCTGGAATTACTTCATGTTCTTCATCAACATCATCAGTGTGACCAACGTTTTTGCTTTTTGGGGTTTTGGGTTTGCCATAGTAATATATCTGTGTTTCTTCCTCCTGACTCCCCACCCATCATGGAGTGTCAACAAGGACGATGCCTAATGGCGGTGCCTCCAACAGGCAGCATCAAGGATACCAAGAGGGTATACTCAAGCAGTAGCATTATTGACAATGAACCTCAAGATTGTCCCATAAGCCACTGCCTTCTGGACTTAAACTCTATGCAATTTATGAAATCAGCTAATTTGGAAATTATGTTCAGCATGATAAATAAACTGAGCAAAGATCTAAGTTGAAACGGCAATTTGAAATTCAACAATTACATGCAAAATAATACACAGGGCTTGATATGACACGGGCCCATTCTAGGTGAAGCCAAAGTGATGCACGATATGGCTGAAATATTGCCGATGTGACGTTAAATATTAACTCACTCACTCACTCATTCAAACGGCAAAAGGGTTGGTGGACCAAATATTCCCCCCAGGCCACAACAGGTGCTTGGCAAGCTCTTAGCGTTACCCAGCACCCGAAAGTGGTTCTAGTATGCAGAAGATGACACTAATCTGTCAGCTGTACACATTAATTAAACCTAAAACTGCCCCCATTACACAACATATCTCTCCAATAAGGACGGAACAGGAGGCCAGTATCTTTCGTTTATTGGCGACCTAGCTTCGTATATTGGCAACTTTAGCGCGTATATTGGAGTCCCATTTTCAAATACTGGCACCCTATTACTGGCCCTCTCCTAAAGCAGAAATCAGAACAATAATACCCCTGTTATTGAAATACAGAAACAAAAACGCAATGTTTTCATCCATTTATTACACGTCAAATGTCACTCTAGCACCGTCACGTTCCACAACAAAGTGTACAGATTTAGCAGCAGTATAACGGGGATCACAACGCATGGGCTTTACACTTTGCGCAATCGAACCCGTGCCGCAGGCACTATAACCACTAGGCTACCTCACTCATTAATTACGTCAATGGGCGGCGGTGAGGTAGCCTAGTGGTTATAGTGCCTGCGGCACGGGTTCGATTCCCAAGTCATAACAACCCACTGATCTGCAGTCAAGTTGTACATACATTGCATACAAGTTGCACTGTAGTCGTCGTCATGTTTTGTTTTGTTTTGTTTTGTTGGTTTTTTTGTTTTGTTTTGTTTTTGTTTTTTTTGTTTTTTGTTTTGTTTTGTTTGGGGTTTTTTTGGGGGGTGGTGGAAAAAAAACAAGATATGAATTTCATTTTTTTTTAAATTTAAGATTTTAAGGAATCACCATATTATTTCCTCACCTCAACGACATGTACTTTTGGTCAAGTCTGTATGGACAACGGGCCTATTCAAATAAAAAGCGGTTTTAAGCAACATGCGAACACGACTCCCGCAATGCATTCTTCTCCTGTGGTGTTTTGACGTTAGTTGGCCTAGCCTTCTATGCATGGCAAACTAACTCGTGCCGGTGATTACATGGTTCTTAAACTCCTAAAAGCGACATCGGTGGTTAGGTTTACGTCGACCACTTTGGCGCAAGAATTTCTGACCTGGTTGACACATGTCATCGGTTCCCAACTGCGCAGATCGATGCTCATGCTGTCGTTCACTGGACTGTCTGGTCGAGATTCGCTTATTTACAGACCTCCGCCATATAGCTGGAATATTGTTGAATGCGGCGTAAAACTAAACTCATTCACCCCTTTGAGTCCTCACCTCTGTGACAGACTCAGCGTCCTATTCAGATATTCAGATATACTTAATATTTTGCTGCCTGACTGGAATTCACTCCATCCCTTTCATATTGCCAGGAATCTAAAATCCGCACTGCTCATTGCTGTTCTTTTCTGTACTTTTATTTTTTGCGAGAGTTTCCAAGCTTTGATATTCAGAAACTAAGAGGCTTGGCAAAACGTTTGGTATTATTTGGTACACTTTCTTATTCTGTCTGTTAAGGAGTAAGCATCAGTTCATCATCATCTGCTCAACTATTCATTTGGTCAAATTCCCGCTCTAGGTTTTGCGACTGGCACAGAAAATCCTCATCTACACAGTTTTTGCCCTCTTGCAGACTGACATAAAAACTGACACTCGAAATGCTTCCATTCAAAAGCTTCGGAAAATGTATTTTGAGTGACAGACACAAGCAACCTTATTCGCCTGACACGGTTTGTTTTGTATCTCCCCAATACGCTGCCGATGCTTACTCCTTAACAGACAGAATAAGAAAGTGTACCAAACGGTTTGGCAAGCCTCTCAGTTTCTGAATATCAAAGCTTGGAATCTCTCGCAAAAAATAACAGTACAGAAAAAAAGCAATGAGCAGTGTGGATTTTAGATTCCTGGCAATATGAAAGGGATGGAATGAATCCCTGTCAAGCAGTAAAATATTAAGTATATCTGATGATCTGAATAGGACGCTGAGTCTGTCACAGAGGTGAGGACTCAAAGGGGTGAATGAGGTTAGTTTTACAGTTTTACGCCGCATTCAACAGTATTCCAGATATATGGCGGCAGTCTGTAAATAATCGAATCTCGACCTGACAATCTAGTGAACGACAGCATGAGCATCGATCTGCGCAATTGGGAACCGATGACATGTGTCATCCAGGTCAGAAATTCTTGCGCCAAATTGGTCGATGTAAACCTAACTACCGATGTCGCTTTTAGGAGTTTAAGATTCATGTAATCACTGGCACAGGCCAAGTAACGTCACCACACCACAGGAGAAGAATGCATTGTGGGAGTCGTGTTCGCGTGTTGGTTAAAACCGCTTTTTATTTGAATGGGCCCGTTGTCCATACAGACTTGACCAAAAGTACATGTCGTTGAGGTGAGGAAATAATATGGTGATTGCTTACAAATCCCCCCCCCCCCTCCCCCCCGCAAAAAAACAACAAAAAACAGCAAAATATGACGACAGTGCTACTTTCATGCAATGTATGTACAACTTGACTGCAGATCAGTGGGTTGTTATCCCCGTTGTACTGCTGCTAAATCTGTACACTTTGTTGTGGAACGTGACGGTGCTAGAGTGACATTTGACGTGTAATTAATGGATGAAAACATTGCGCTTTTGTTTCTGTATTTCAATAACAGGGGTACTGTTGTTCTGATTTCTGCGTTAGGACAGGGTCAGTAATAGCGCGCCAATATGTGAAAGTGGGGCGCCAATATACAAAGCTAGGTTGCCAATAAACGAAAGATACTGGCCTCCAGTTCCGTCCTTTTTGGAGAGATAAGTTGTGTAATGGGGGCAGTTTTAGGTTTAATCCTTACATACATTCCTATTGAAATCGCAGGTCAGTAACTAATAACGAGTACCAGCAAATAATGGGTAGAAGGTTAGCAAGGTTGAACAAACTATTGTAGTAAATCTTTCCATTACCGTAATTTCGTTGATGACACGAATCGCATTTAATGTGCTTTTAATAGGTGAAGCTTGATAAAAGAGAATTAAGATGCAGCTATTATTTGGAAAAGGGTTATTAGTACATTCTGCGCTTGCTCCACAGACTCTTGTATTTGCACATGGCTCCTGTGCTTACCCGTTATGCCTGGTAATTCTGTCTGTTCTAGTCGATCACTTCTTTGTGATAGTAGATTCGCGACACTGGATACTCAAAGGCGATAATGGACGTATTGCTTAGACGTATCTGTGCGTGAATAACTCCGTTTCGACTCAGTACTGTGATTGGGTCAAAATGGGAACCGCAATAATTATGTATCTGAAAACTGTTTGAGTGTTAATGGCCATTGCTGTTTGAAAACGGTTATTATAATCTCATGTGACAATTCAGTGGCGTGAACCGCGTTATCCAGTCTGTCCCATACTCTCGACTGATGACACATTTCCTATACACCCTGCTGGTGAAACATGCCCCAGTGCACCCTGGTGATGACGAGTCCTATACTCTCTGCCTGTGAAACGTGCCCCAGTGCACCCTGGTGATGACAAGTCCCATACTCTCTGCTGGTGAAACATGCCCCAGTGTACTCTGATGATGATAAGTCCCATACTGTCTGCTGGTGAAACATGCCCCCGTGCAGCCTGGTGATGACAAGTCACATACCCTCGTGATGAAACCTGTCCTATACACCCTGATGATGACACAAGCCACATACACCCTGATGAAGACACACGTTCCATACTCTCTGGTGTTGACCGCACGCCCCATACACCCAGCTGATGATACAATTCTCACACACACTGCTGCACCTTCGCGATAACACAGTACCATGTGTATCTTGCCGCTGACACGTGTCGTGGGCTTCTCATTGATCTCTAGAAACTGCTGTTTAAATAAATGCTTTATGAAACTGGCTGTTGCCACACGTCTCATATGACACAAATTACCTGCCGATGTTGACATATGTGAAAAACGAACTCTTCACCATACACAGCCTGGACATAGGTGATGGCAGTACACAATGAAAGAAATTTCCCACGAAGCTAGTTTGTTCCATTTATCGATACGTTTGTATTGTGTTGTGACAACTTCCGAAATGTTAATGACAACGGAACATTGAACAGGATGCGCGATCCATTTACCAGTTTCCTGTTAGAGTTCTTTCAAACGAATGCTATTCGCATCAGAAAATTGCTACTGAAAGCTACTAAAGTCACATATACAATCGCCTGATAGAGCCTGTTTGTTCGGAAGGATCAGTTTTACACTGGGCATGAAACACTGAAGGTATCGATATGGTAGTTTAATGGTTCACACATTCACATGTCACGCCAAAGGCCCGGTTGGGTTCGAAGTGTCAAAGCTATTTCTAGAGTCCCATGTCCAACTAGTGTAAAATTGGCTTAAACCATACGCATGTTTCGAGTGTGGTGACGATAATATCTGACTGTCATCAGTTCAGTTGTACCCTGTGTTTGCCACATTGTGATACATATTACATATATATTGTAAACCAAACTTTGTTCTGTAATCTGATTGGGTGAAAAACATGATCACACGGTATTTGATTCCCGGAAACTGCAAGACACTGCTGCCTATTGACACGTACAAACATTGCAAACAATTGTTTTGTGTCATTAACAGAAGTGACGTCATTCAAATCATATTGTGACGTAAATTCAGAATGACGTCACAAATGAGCAGCTCCAGATGCTGCCATGTGAACCAGCTGAAACTGCCAGCTGATGAAACCTCACTACTGTACCCGTTCTCGATATAATTTTGTTTCCTTTTTTGTTTACAATGTCGATAAACATCATGTGTTGGCCAATTTACGGGTGTCATTGAGTACTTGAAGCACGGGAATATTTAATTTGACGCCGTGGGTTCCAAATAAATTTATATTCCCGTGCTGTCCCGTGCTGCAGATACTCAATAACACCCGGAAATTGACCAACATATGATGTGCATCTCCTAAATAGACATGTGTGTACTGGACTCGAGTTGGCTTTTTGGCCATATCATGACAGAACCCGTGATGTGAGTGAGTGAGTGAGTGAGAATCATTAATGTTATACATAATAGTGAATGATAAAAACATGTCCACCAAGGACAGTAAAGCAACTAGATTATCACAGATAGATATTTAAAACTAGTAATTAAATCTAAAACAATTTACCACAGAGGACGATACAATACGAAAACGGGCTATAGACCGCCAACAACTGGACCAGTGAACATTGCGGGTTAAAAAGGACTGAGCTACTTGAACATGTTATAACGGGGAAGCCTTTGCTGCGCGGCGTCATGAACTGTCATCTTCACCAGATATTGCAGAATGACCCCTTTCCGACCCAAAATACAGAAAGGTTCCACTCACAATGACTTAAACCACATAGTGTAGTTGCAGTAGGTGTGAAGCTGACAGAAAAGAAGACATCAATTAGTTCTGACTCGTCCTTGAAATCAGAATCGAAGCTCGCATATAAAGCCCGCAGCGAAGGAACATGAACGGTCTCTGAAGCAGAGTCTTTTGATAGCAGCGCAGTACTGATCTTCGCTGTCTCCCTGGTTCGTGCACCAGAAACTGGGTGAAACTGGTGCCCCACTGAACCAATGCCATTGACCGTTGACTCTTGACGCTCCAATCCAGTAAGTGTTACTCACCAGTCCTGGAATAATCATTACAAGTCAGGTTCTGCTCAGCAGAAGGTTTACTGTGTTACCTGGCTGTGAGTTGACGCGGTAAACATTGGTTATGGTATAAATATATGGTACTCGCGTTTTACTTGTGCCTTATGTGCACACTACATCTAATGACTTTAAGCAAAAGGAAAATATGTAATAACCCGAGAGGATGAAACATCTTTGCCAGTTTCTTTATTCTAATCCACAAGTAATAGATGTTTCCAGTCAAAATACAATGTATAGATCTATTAGCCTTTTGTAATATGCCAAATTTCACCATAAACTTTCACTGGGTGGAATGTCTCTCTTTGGTCATTAATACATTTGGAGACATCCCCATGTTCATAAGCTGTGCTAAATATTTTAAGATCTGGGTGCTTTTTCTGCAAGGGAGGCCTGTTACACCCGTTACAAATACGATGTACTTGTTCTAGTATTGATCAAATCAGTCGTGTTTATTATTTTAGTAACGTTAGATTGTCATGTCGTTTCCCTTCTCAACAGATCTTTGCAAACTTTACCTGAAATATTTGGCATGGATTCCGTATTGCATACTGACACAGCACAGCAGCATTTTCAGTAATCAGAACACAATGATGGAAACGTTAAGATAACAAACAATCAATGATATTTTTCAGTATACATGTTATGATATATATAGAGCTATAGTCTATACCAACTGCATGCATGTTTAATGTCTACTCACCATTCGCCTTCATGAAGTTCCCCAATTTCTCTTTTACTGCCAGAGAATCTAAGGTTACTAAATCTGTTTGGTCATCTCTGCAGCGTTGTCTGGCGGAGTTCCAGTGCGCCTCACCTTCGACGACGCGGATACATCGCCAGCCTGTAAAACTGTACCCTCTTGGACAGAGACCTAAAATTGTAAGGCATTCTTCGTTTATTTTGGTCTGTTATTTCAAATTGAATGTAAGAGGAACATGCGGAGTAACAATGACTGAATGAAATCCATTTCCTTACATATACACCATATACACGTATAGACCCATCCTTTCCAGGATGGGCATCGCACAAAATCAGAGAGAGACAGAGAAACACACACACAGCGAGACAGAGAGAGAGAGAGGGTGAGTGAGTGAGTTGTATTACGCCGCACTCAGACTATCATACCGTATGACTTTCAGTGTCAGTCAAACGATGCTTTTGACTTTCTGTGAAATGAACTTATGTACATTTCTTGTACAGTTGAATTAGGAGATAAACATACTGTGCTGGAAAATCAAAGGTGTATAACGAAATTATAATAGCTCTAAATTCGATTTAAAACCGAACGCGTCATTCAGATTTTAAACAAACACATAATGTGCTGGAAAATCAGAGGTATATAACGTGATTATATACCTCAGCATGACTTTGATTAACCAATCACAATCCAGTATTTGCTGAAGTCATGGTAGGTAGAATACTCATTTATGCATGCTTTAAAAATTTGTTTCTTTGATCAAACATACTGTGTACTTTATTATTATTTAGTTATTTAGGTGTGAATCTATGTATTCCCAATATACGATGATATTTTATAGGCAGGAGAAGAAGCGCTTGTTGCCATTCATTTTCACAGCTACCAGAATGCTTATTAGGCTACATGGACAGACTGGAACATTTGCAAAGGGGCATTAGTACCCATCCCAACAGATATGGCGGTTCCACAGTCACTGTTCAAAGTGATCAAGAATAACTGTAAATCTTATTAACTGACGTCTGACAATATACACTCGTGGAGCTTCTTGCCTCATAGACAGAAATAAGCTAAAAGGAGTATTAATTATACCACTAAACACACAGTGGTGGATATTAGCTCTCCACAAAGCAGTTACGAATGCTGAACATCAGGCTGAACACCTGTCACATCTTAAATATCGTACAGCTCGGTTTCCTCTCGGTCTGTAGCTAGCTGCTTTCTAAATGCGTTATGTTACCATAGATGCATTACTCACATTTTCTTCACGGTATGGCTGAAATATTGCCGATGTGACGATAAATGTTAACTCACTCACTCACTAAGCGGTGTACGAGCTGCTCTGTGTGCAAGTTGGTTCAGGTTGTCTGACGTTCATGATTGCATAGCATATTTCTGAAACACAACCTACTTACCAAAAACGGTTGCAGAGTCCAATCTGGTAAAAGTATCAGTGGCTGAAAGAAACCTCTGATAGATAACGCACTCTCCTGACATCCGTTTAAAGGCCATAGATTTGCAGTCGCTATCTTCGGAGCAAATACCAGCGCATTCCCACACACTGGACGAAGGACGAACAAGAGTCCAATTGTGTACAAGTCTCCCATCAAGATCCAAACGTCGAAAAAGAAATGTACGCTTCGCGACTGGTGCGGTCTGGAAGGACCTACCGTTGACCAGGAAGAAAAACACAGCGTAGATATACCATGCTCTCAATGAGGTGGACATCATTGTAGATTTCAGTCTGTGAACGGTTTGAGATATGTCAGACTGATGTCAGACTCCAAAGTTAAACAGTGTGAGGCCATGTAAATATATTTTGTTTTTCATTATTCATATGACTGGTGCCTTATTGTTTCTGTTTTGACAGAAGTTCCAAAACAGCTAGGACCCATCCGGGAACTCTTGAGATCCCTTCAGCCAACGTTAAAAGTGATACGATGAAACGTATTTGTGCAAAACAAGAGCAAACCGTTATGTCAAACATATGTTTATCTCTGCCAATCCAACTCCTTGCCGATATAAAAGTGGAATTCAAAACAGAAGTTGAAGGTAAATACAAATGTTTTGTTTGCATGTCCGCCGTCAGCAGAAGAAATGAAAAGCAGTGGCATGAACTCAAGATCGATCACACAGGACTTCTTTGACATCAGCAATTTCAGGATAACTTTATCATGGATGCTTCGTAAAAACCCCACTCTCCAACTTCCTTGTCAAAGTGAATGTAAATATGTCATCTTTTGCATCCTGTGTCGTAAAATGTTCCATATCATCCTAGGTTGAAGGATGAACGCTATGTCCAAAATATTGGATTGTTCAAGATCTGATGATCAACACTCTTGTTTGCACAATGAAATATTTTTTTGCACATTTGCCGTCAAACTTCGTTCAAGATAATACATACTATTGGATTTCTAAAGATCAAGGTTAGTTCTTGTCTTCAGGAAAGTCGACTATGCTTGTCGAAAGAGGCGACTAACGGGATCGGGTGGTCAGACTCGCTGACGTGGTTGACACATGTCATCGGTTCCCAGTTGCGCAGATCGATGCTCATGTTGTTGATCACTAGCTTGTCTGGTCCGGACTCGATTATTTACAGACCGCAGCCATATAGCTGGAATATTGCTGAGTGCGTCTTCAGCAACTCATATTTGGCGACAAACGGGATCCAGTTCTCAGTTTTGCTGACATGGTTTAAAAATACCAACAAAGTGCATCAAACAACAAACATACACTTGGGACAACCTTTGGAACAACCGTTGGAACAACCGTTGGAACAACCCCAATGCCACGATAATATCTAAAGTATGACAGTGTAATGTAAAGCTGAACAGTGTAGTACCTGCTTTTCATTAAATAGAAGTTCGTAGAACTGTAGTTGGTTGTCAGTAATGCAGTTCCATCTGCTTTGTGAGAGGGTAAATTAAAAACAATATTAATCTATTGACAATTGAGAACTTTGACAGAAACAATATTACATACAGTGAGTGAGTTAAGATTTAGCGTCACGTCGGCAATATTTCAGGAATATCGGGACCAGAACAGATGTGACATTGAAATGAAATATGTGTATAATATAATAACCGGTCGTTAAAGGACAGTAAAGCAATAGAATATCACAAATAGGACTAAAACTAGCATGTAAAGTTAAACTAATAGCTCTATTTGGACAATACAGTGTATAATAGGCTATAAATCGCCGACACAAATGCCGAAAGGACGTCATGTTGACCAGTAGAATGATGTAAAGTTCCGAAATGTCGACAACACTCGAAGTGACGCTTTGAAGATGCTCATTTTTGTCTGTTTTGTTGTTTATGTTGGCTATTGCCTCAGCAGTTAAGACTGATCTATTCAATGACTCCTGTCTGTCACTGTCAACTTAGTCAGTATCCTTGGGTCCATCTGTAAAACTATTGTGAACATATTTGGTTGTATTCCTGTTGCAATATCAAAGAAATGATCGTTTAATGTGTAAACGTGTGATAGCTTACTGATTTTACTGTGGTTGGCAGGCACTTTCATCGTTTAAGTTGGTTTGTTTTTTTCATATATAGCTTTCATAGTCACAGTACGACTGGAATACTGCCGGTGTCATTTTACATGCAACGATCGATCGATGTGTATTGTCTGGTCCAGACTCGATTATTTACAGATTGCCGCCATTTAGTTGGAATATTGCTGAGTGTGGCGTCAATTCACTCACTGATATTTAATCAAGGCTACATGATCCTACAGTCGCCAATGGCCGAAGCGACGATGTAATTCCAGCTAGGGTCCATGTACTTAGCAAAGATACTGTCCCTATGGTCCCTAAGGATGTACCTTCAGTTGCTGGCGATCTATAGTCCGTTTTAGTAATATATCACACAACTCGTACGCAAAACAAACAGTTAGGTGAACTGTTTGGTGGTTCTCTACAGCCTCTCGCCGACTTAACTTAACCGATGTTATTAACACGTATCGTTTAGATGTTTGTAATTTTAATTTTTCACTGTGATAATCTAGTTGTTTTACAGTCCTTCTTTGAGACTCTACTTGATTAGTAATCTGAAATACTGCAGATGACTTAAAACCTTCACTTACTTACTCACTCACTGACACACAAGACGAACAACACTGAACTCATACCGGATCAGTAACAGCATCCCGTCTGAGACAAGTGAGTGGTTCATTGATGTAACGGGTCAATATATTAATAAACACACCAAAAATATAAACAGTATGTAATTTACTCAGATTCTCTTTCATGTCTTCATGCTATAGCGAACATCCACTTGTAATAGAAATTATTGAATTATATAATGATACGGCTAGTGGCCAAAACGACATCGTCATTTGTTGGTTGTCCGGCATTTTAGAGAACACAATGGCCGATTTTGCAGCTAAGGCAGCACTCAGCAAATCTGTGACACCACTTCGTATTCAATACCCAGGTTATAAAGCTTTAATTGGATCTCATATCCGTAATCTTGTGCAGAAGACGTGGACGTATCAATAAATTACATGTTCTAAAACCCTGTATTGGTTATGCCTGAGGTGTCAGTCCAGACTTGAAGAGGTCATCATACGACGATGATGTCTTATTGGCCATACAGGATATACTCATACGTACCTACTGAAAGGTGAACTACATCGTTCTGCATCCCTTGTGATGAAAGAATCACACTCAAGCATGTCTTGCCTGACTGCGTGAAATGTTCCATATCTAGAGATGACTGTTTCCACATTTTGTTTTCAATGTAAGGCTGAAAGGATGGAGTAATTCCAGCTAGGGTCTATGCAGGAAGCAAATGTACGTCCTGTTGTCCTTATTATAGTGATCTACTATCAGTAATTGGCAATATATAGCCTGTTTTTATTTTGTTTTGTCATTTATTGTTAAACTGTTTTAGATATTTAATTAATAGTTTTAAATTCGAAATTGTGATATTGTAGATATTTTACTGTCTCTAATTGACAGGTCTTCACAATTTACCAATAATTACTATGTATAACATTACTTGCTCTCGTCACGATATGGCTGCAATATAAATCATTCACTCACTCTTTGTAGTCCAATACATTAGGAGAAGCTTGTACGTGTTTGACGCATGCCTTACTGAGACATTCCGTCCGTGTATAATTCTAAGATGTGTGATTTCCAGCAATATCTACGTTCAACTTCGACACTTGCAAATAGCATTCACATTTAGACAAATGGCTTTAATTTCATTCAAGTTTAAGTATATTTATTCATGCCTTTAGGCCGTTGGCCCATCTACATGTACATTGCAATGCATAATTCTTACAATTTTGACAATAATCCTACATTCAATGATGTTTGCCGTCTTGTAAGGCTATGTAACACATATTTACATACTTTGCGCATTATGGTATCATTGTCTGTCGTCATAAGGAGCTTAAACTTGAAGATATTTGGGTTACTACGAAAATACAATGGGAAATATAATTTTCTGAAGTCTTGTGTTCGCACACATGTAGAAAACGATACACGTTTTCCACGTCCAATTCACACAATGGACATATTCTTAAACAATAGTTAACATTCGACCACCTGCCTTCATTTACGTTTAACTTTAGTAAACCAGCTCTTAATCTTGGATATAAGGTACGATATTTATAGTAATGGCTGTTAAGTATTTTTCTGGAGATAGACTTTTGCACTCCTTATATAATCTATATCTTGTGCAACTCCAGTCCATGATTGATGAAACGTGTTTATAGCAACATCTTTCAAGCGTCGAAGAAATATCAACTTATTTTCAACTGATTGGCTAATCCGTACAAAACCGAATCCATGATTAAACAACAAAGAACGCATCGATGAAGCATAGTTTGTGTATGAAAGATTATCTAGATTAACCAACATGTCATATGCTTTCTTAGGTATTCTATTATTGGGCATTTCAATTAATTTTAACCAATATTTCACAGCCCGACATGAGGCATTGATATAAAGAGGATATCGGCCACATTCGCCGCATGCTATAGCAATTGGCGTTTGTCGACCAACATTTAGAAATCTTTTACAAGCTGAAGTATGTACATTTTCAATTTTCTCGAATCTATTTAGTCCCCACACCCCAGAGCCGTATAATAAAACAAGTTCAACCTGTGAGTCAAACTTTTCAAAAATTGCAGTGGGGTCTTCAGCTTAGTCAAGTTATGGTGAAATAACTTACCTCGGAGAGCTAGATCAGATGCACATAGTCATTTTAGAGGTAGAAGAAAAAATAATACCAAGATACCTATATGTATTAACAGTTGAGAACATTTCATTTTTGTAGAACCATTTTTCACATTTTGCTAAACGACCATCCCTTCTAAATACAACAATGTTAGTTTTATTTAGATCGACACTTAGTCCCCAAGTGTCAGCAAAATTTTCTTATACATTTAGTTGTTTCTGTAATCCAGAGATGGTATCGGATACTAGAATAACATCATCAGCAAACATCAGTAGTAATATTTCAAGCATATCAGAAGATAATTGAACACTATATTTTCCATTCAAGATAATATCATCTGACAGTTCATTGATGGACAAAAAGGATTGGACTTAATATATAACCGTGTTTCAGACCAATTGGACAGTCGAAGTAGTTTGTACAATAGTTCTTACTAAATCTTACACAAGCTTTAACTGATTTATATATTCCTCTTAGGGCTGCCAGTATTTTACCACAGACGTCTGTATTTCTCAGACATGACCATAATTTGACACGACTGACTGAGTCAAATGCTTTTTTATATAAAATCAACGAATGCAACATATAATTTCTTTCGTTTTTTTTCTATTTTCTGTGGAGAGGGATGATAGTGGTAATCTTCAGGAAACGTCCCAGTATCGAAAAGCTTGTTAAATAATGCAGCTATGAAGGGCATTTTACGTTTTTCACAACATCTCAACATTTCACATATAATAGCATCGTTGCCGGGCGATGTACCGTTCTTCAAATGGTTAAGAGCTGTGTGTATTTCTTTATCCGTGATGGGTGATTCCAACACGACATCATCAATATCATCTAAAACCATATCATTGTCATGGTCATCGTCATCAACCACAAAATCATCGTCATTAGTTGTACTACTCGCAGTATTAAGGTTAAATACATCACGAAAATGATCAAAACCAAGTTTCCTCACATACACTGTTCGTTACTTCTCGTCTGGGCGAAATGTTTCTGAGTGTTTTATTCAATTTTATTAAATGAATAAAAGGTCATTTTTCACGTAATTCATGGAAATGTTATGAATAGACACCAGTCTCGAGATTTCATGTATATAACAATCAATTTGTAAATCCTACTACTGGCCATACACTCCTCGGTTTAACGTTTTACAATTGCTACAGAGGTAATATGGGGCTAAATAGTTATTACTGCATAGAGACAATTTTCAATAGTTAAATTTTCCTTTCTAAGGAGGCAGGTAGCCATCAATCAATTTGTAGATGGAAAGACGAAATTAGGTATTAATGGGATAAAACAAACAGTTGCAAAGCTTTCAAATTTTGACTCGGGTGAGATCAAAATACCTTTGAAAACATAAGGTAGACATAAACAAGTGCAACGACAAATGTTCTGAAAGTGTTGCCAAAGTGAAGTGATCAGATTTGATTTGTTATTTGACAAAAAGGTAACATCTTGACACAACTGTGATAAAGGAGGTAGTTGCGGAAACGAGAGGAGGACTCGTGCGTCTTTTGCAGTTGCATTAGAACATCCGAAGTCACTTACAGAATGTGTAAGTGGATCCCTGCCCACGAATGCAACCGTCATCTGATTTAGCAAGTGCCAGCGCCCAATGGCTGTGTTTGGCAGAGATAGCGTCCGTCGAGTTTGCAATCGTAGTCGACGAAAAAGGCCCCATGTGCAGCCCTCACGTAGAGGCTGAGACAGTCCTCATTCCCACCGGCGTCATTGGGATCTCCCACTAACCACGGATTTATCGGGGTTCCATCCTTCCATCTCCAGGTACCTTCCTCCTCAATGTCAGTAGAGCCAACCCAGAAAAATCCTTCTGGTGAGGTTCCTGGAATAATGATAGACTCACCAACTGAGAGAAATTTACTGAAAAATCATGTCATATTTATCATGAAATCTTACTATTGTCTGAGTAAGTGAGTTTAATGTCATGCTGCATGGCGGGAAAGACCAGAAAAAGTTGTCAAACACTGAGCCTTTGTGGGGAAGCGACTTACGGACTCGGCTCCCTTACAGACCCTTCTGTTACCTATTGTTTGAATAAAACAAGAATGTCCTTTCTTATTGTCGTATCATGATTTCTTTCCTTTATTCGAAACAAGGAACAAAAGGAAGAGTGATAGATGCGGTGCTAGAGCACCTTTTACCTCAGATCACCCATTTTCAGGCTAGTTTATTAAAGCATTTTATACAGACTGAGCCGCCCCAAAATACAAAAATACAAGGTTTGTCGCATATCTTTCAACAAACATAATACTTGTGTAATTACGTTTATTACGCTGTCTGACCCGTGAAGGTCCCGGGGTAGGATAGGCCTTCAGCAACCCATGCTTGCCACAATAAACTCTACTATGCTTGTCGCAAGAGGCGACTAACGGGATCGGGTGGTCAGGCTCGCTGACCTGATTGGCGCATGTCACGGATTCCCAGTTGCGCTCAAGCTGTTGATCAGTGGATTGATTGTCTGGTCCAGACTCGATTATTTACAGTCCGCCGCCATATAGCTGGGATATTGCTGAGTGCGGCGTAAAACTAAACTCACTAATTATTGCGCTCTCTTGCTACATCCACGGAATACAATAAACTGAGTATCAAAGGTGCAGCTCTACTGTAACACATATCATGTTTATGTTCTGCACTCTTAATCAAATGAGTTTAAAACCTAGTTGCATTCATGAAAATGGTTAAGTGACCCAGGATGTCACAAGTATGAAACCTGGTCTTTGAATTGTCTCTTCATTACGGCCGTGTTGTAACTTACAAGCACTGCCTCAACTAGTGCTGCTCCTGTGTCGACAATGCAATTATGTGTCAGTTATGGTGAAAATGAACCTATAAGTAAATTAATTTTTCAGGTATTCCTCAGTCGGTCTAGTCAAATGTTATTCAGGCAATACCGTTCTAGAATTAGTCACGATCGTGATTGATTTTGAAACCTCTTAATATTAACCGAAGATATGATGGTCTGTGAATTTCAAACAATCTTACAGTCTCTTGATTTTTTAAACTTTGTTATGTTAAGACAGGTGCATGTTTAAACCACTAATATGCTTTTTTCAAATATGCTGCGAATACACTGTTACCAAGGAGGGTTAAATATACCTGCACTTACCATTGCTAAACATGAGCCTGACTATTTCGTCAAATAACGTGATAGGCGTGACCTGAGCCAGCACTGCTCCGTCCCTGAGGCATGCGTTTGAGGCTTGGGTGAAATTGCTGGATACACTGGACATTTTGACACAGGTTCCATCGATGAAACTGTAGTCAGGTGGGCACCTCTCTTGCATGGAATAAACAAGAGAAAGTTGACAAATAATGGCATTTCAGAGAGACAATTTACTCATTTCACACTGCAGATCGTTTACAAAGAGTGAATGAATAAGCTTTAGTTTATGTCGTCACTGCTTCATCTTGACACAACAAACGTATTCGTGTCTGGACTCACTCATTGAATTCTGATACAATCTGGTAACCCATGTCATGTGCCAAACAAGTCAGCGAGTCTAACCACCCGATCCCATTAGTCGCCTGTAAGGACAAGTATGGGTTAGCGAAAGCCAATATTCAAACCCGAATCTTCATGGGTACACCGTTGAAAGAAATGTGATCAGGAGGCAAAGCATTAATATGAGTGTGAGAAGTTTAACGTCGCGTTAGGCAGTATTTCAGCAACACCAGAAATGAATGAGAGAGTGAGCTGACATTTAACGTCACATTGGCAATATCGCAGCCATATCAAAAACACTTTAAACAATATGAAATGAAAACATATTGAAGAATAAAACCTGTCGACGATGGACAGTGAAAATACTAGGGTATCACAGGTATGAATGAAAAAATAGCACGGACAACTAAAACATTTTAATTAAAGCAGACAAAAAACTACAAAACACTGGACACCAGAAATGGTACATGTGGTCAATGGAGTCGGGGACTTCAGCGAGACAACCGAACACATTAACCACAAAGATGTCGGGGCTTTGTAATCTTACCGGTAAATCGGTATATACCGACACAGTATCTCGAGATACGAATATCACAATATGGATTCTGCATTATATTGAGTCACCCAAATTATCTGCCTTTGATTTCCATGGCAACAACATGTCGGATATCCACGTGAATTCTATGGGATTCCAAGAAAAAGATGAAGTTTAGAAATATTTCGTGCTTGGAAAATGCGTGGGTGATGGTGAGGTTGAATAGAACAAAGCCATGTGCAATAGATGTATTTGTATGTCAAATACAGCTGGAAAAGTAGTTTGACCTCACCACAATAGTCAGTGAGTTAATATTTAACGTCACATCGGGAATATTTGCGCCATATCGTGACGAGAACAAGTTTGACGATAATAAAGAATATTAGCATGAACTATTGCCAAATGAAACAAGCACGTGAAATTATCTTACGACAATATGTCGCAGTACGAGAAACAGGGCAGTATCCAGCCGTGTAGACTACACCACCGGTCCTAGGAGTGTGTACTCACCGATCATTGTATATGACTGCATTCCATCACTGAGAGACTCGGCCTCAACTTCTGGACTGACGGTGTCAGACATCATGTGACAAAGTTCAGTCGACTCGCTGAAGGAAACGGTGCGACACTCAGACTCCCCAGCACATGACTCAGCACACTGAATGAGGCTCGGACAGGAGAGTGTTTTGTACGAGGATGTTGTGTTGTGTTTCATCGAAACCCGTTGAAACCTACAGACTTTACAGTTCACCAAATAAACAAACTCTAACTGGGCAAAGAACGTACATGCTACGAGAAGAACCTTCATCATACTACCATATACCCGAGAAAGCGGTACATCTGGCTGCTGAAATCCCCTGGACCGTCTCAGTAGAGCAAACCCATATAATAGCTGTCTATAACAGCACAATGCACTGAATAATGAACATCCGATGTGTGTCAAATGCTCATTACATCAGGGACAGTTTGAGATTTGTTCGTTGGCACAAAATCAATTTACTATCATTGTTTTGGTAATGGAAATTCGAACCTACATTATTACTGTAGACATTTCTGTTGAAGGAGGGTCAGGCAACTCAAACACTGACCGAATTATCAAGTCAAACGTGTGTCAATTAAGAAGACGCACTCTGCAAATAGTTCAGGACTTTTCCATTTTACCATATGTTGTCACTCTCCTTTTCAATGGTGTACTTTCTACTGACTATGTGATTCCTTTTCCAATCATTAGTGCAGATACTTTCTTTATAGGGCCATTATCAGGCCTTTTCAAAAGGCTTCCAACCCTCAGTAACAGGATTTCTTCATAGGGCTCTTAACTCAATTTCAAAAACAGTTTCCAGACAGTGGATTCTGAATCGGGATTATGTTTGCAAATATCACATAATGCAGAAGGAGGAAGAGCTTTATTCGGTATTTATGGCCACATGACCAAGAGTACAATTAAATGGGCATAATATAGCACATGGACAGGTGAACAAGTTTATACGGGTAGACATAGTTTCAGGTAAATTGCAATATTTTTTAGTAGTTTCACGTTCTTTGTTGCAAGCAACTGAGTAAACTTTGATCTGTTTGGGGATATAATATAAAAATCAGGAATGTACATAGAACGTTGTTGTGAGTAAAATGGACATACGAGCAAGAAATGATACTCATCTTGTATTAAATTACAGTTACATTTATCACATTTGATGGAATCAGAGTTTATCCTATTATAGCGATGGTGTTGAATTTTAAGTTTATGACTTATGCATCTGAATTTAAATAAAACACGTAGAAGATCTTTTTCATAACAAAACTCTGATATATATTTTTCAGGTTCAAGTACAGATTTATATGATGAGTGATGATTTAAGAATGACGAAGAAGTAATTTTTGCATACCAATTCTGGAAATCTATATCTTTACATCTCTGTTTAAAAACATTAATAAAACTTGTTACCTCGCCACAATCTTGCGATAACCACACAAAAGAAAATCCAGAATGAAATAAAAGTAAACGTACATGGGATACCCAATTGTGACCACCACTGTCGTCATATCTTTTTAGCAGTTCATAGCATGCCTTTGGGATGCGATAACTTTCCATATTCAGGAGTCTACACCAGTATTTTATACAACGGGTGAAACACTGCACACAAAGGTGGCTTCTACCCGTTTCACCGAGTACAATATTATACATTTTTGCTAACACGAAGGTATCTTTTGAAATAATAGCTGTGCATTTTTTCAATGTTTGCACGATAAGTAAAACCCCATATTTCTGCACCATAAAGTAAAGCTATCGAATATAGTGGATGCCACAGACAAATATATACTTTGATATGTCTTGAATAGAGAAAAAATAGGAAATGAAGCCTAATGCGTTGCTAATGGAGGACCCTTATGAATGGTGTTTCTGTTTGGCATATGAATAATACTTTTCACCTTAAGATTTATGCATGCATTTGCTTTGGATAATGACCAACGCATATTAGTTATCATGACCAAGGCATATTAGTTATCAACGAATTTAGTTACACACCTAGCCCAGGATATAAAATATTACTGATCCCATGATTTTCAATAAGGGTGTCTGAGGATCTGTATCAACACGACATATCATACCTCTTTTCCATAAAATCACAAAGGGCGCCCATGCTTGTTAACAGACGAATGTCCATTGATTGTATTTGACGGCGCACAAGGAAGCCCCCACGCATGGTCAACAATGAACAAGTCACGTTACTGAGGAAAACCATTTCATGTCGAAACCGTATGATTCCTGTATCATGTGCGGTCAATCATAGATGATCGCGAGAGACAGAATGGAATCATTTCCTATAACTGAAGTCTTTTGAGATATTTTAAACGGGACCATACATGACATATCTTGATCTAACAAGAAATCCGTGTTAGAGGTTCCTCGGGTCCATATTTATATGAAATATATGCGCAGGCTCCAAAACAAGAAAATGGCCCATCCTTTATAAACAGCAATCATTCAAACTCACATGACGAGGTGAGTGTCGAAATTGTCACCACAAAGTCATGACGATACCGGGTATGTCCACAGTAAGCGTCTACAGATGTTTGAGGGGGTTGAGAGATGGGGGATGCGTTGCCATTCATCAAGGAGTCATGATCCCAGGTTCCAGTTCCCGGAGTTTGAACTGGTTATCTAGATGGTCCCAAAATTGTTTGCTAGTGTTCATATCCGGTTCATTGAGACCAACAGCCTTCAGGTGTTGGTGACCTACAGCACCTCTTTTACATTGCATTGTCTTCTTTAATTCAAATGTTTTAGTTTTCCATGCTAATATATATATTCACTTCCGGACCGCTTTACAATCCGGACAAATGCGTCGGCTCCACACAAGCCCATAACAGACCGATTCCACTGTGTTAGAAGCATGGTGCAAGGAGTATATTGAATGCTACTAATCCTTTGATGTTTGATTTCCAGCAATATATGTATACAGCTTCCACACTTGGAAATATCATTCTATATTCATATAGACGTAGTAAAATCTGGAATTGGGCAGAAAGATGTAGATCACCTTAACCCGCAGACCTGTTACAGACCTGATGAAAAGATGCAATAAGCAGCAATCCTTAGAGACTGACACGTTTCGTTACTAACCAGGTAAAACAAACACTTTGGTGGAATAAACTCCTTATATTCGAACTACGGTGACATCAAAATACCTTACATTTTGCAAATGCAAATATGAAACTTATACGTTTTGTCATTGTTCCATTGCAGGTGATGAGGTACGGAAAGGTACACCGGAGGATCTGGTGTGGACTCGCGCTTCTTGCACAGTTACTTAAGAAAATGTGATGTCACTATTGTTCAATTTAAAATATGTGTAAGTGGATCCGTATCGATGAATACAACCGTCATCTGATTTAGCAAGTGTTAGTACCAAGTGGCTGTCTTTGGCAGACATAGCGTATGTCGTTTCCGCAAACGTAGTCGACAAAACAAGCCCTATGTATAGACCCTATGTAGAGGCTGAGGCAGTCCTCCCCAGGTAGGTTGTTGGGATCAGATATGCACCATGGATTTATCTGGGTACCATCATTCCATCGCCAGGTACCTTCCTCCTCAATGTCAGTAGAGCCAACCCAGAACAATCCTTCTGGTGAGGTTCCTGAAACAATGTCATATATTTTTTTGCGCTAACTTAGATACCTCGTGCATACAAACATGATTCATCCTCTATAGCGCCTGTAGTACAATAAGAACAGATGAAATCATTTTACATTCTGTAGAAATAGGCTTACGTGCCCCATTTATATAGAAGTTATGAAAACCAATTTTTAAATTACATAGAGCTCTAATCAAAGATTAATAAGAAAAATACAAAATACAAATTCTGGTTCCAGCAAAGACTTACGAGAGACATAATATTCTAAATATCTAGAAGTACTGACGGATATGGACCAATTTTGAATCAAAATATCACGTAGGCGCTGTTGGAAAAGTGACATAAAACAGCCTTCACTGCTAACGTAGAAAACAGTGATAGTGTAATATTAGACTGTCATCTTTTGTTCTCGAAGCCTCAGTGAGGCAACATATTATATATCACCATGTTATTCCATACACTACTACTGTGTACTACCCATGGGATGTACTGATGTTGTGTGAGGCTGGCATTCCTCGTGACTATGTTGAACACTCGGCATTAAATGGAAAGGAAACGAGTCAGTATATGTGTATGTGCGGGGAGTTTGTGTTATCTCTGACATGTGCCATGGGGTAGCCTAGTGGTAAAAGCGTTCGCTCGTCGCGACGAAGACCCGGGTTCGATTCCCCAGATGGTTACAATGTGTGAAGCCCATTTTCTGGTGTCTCTCTCCGTTATATTGCTGGAATATTGCTAAAAAGCGGCGTAATAATAAACTCATTCACTCACTCACTATCTCTGACGTACATGTCAGCGTTCTATCATAACGCAGTGTACGTAATGGTGAACGTGATGTCAAAAATCATGTTTTACCTGACACCACCCATCTTTCGGCTTAGTCATATAAACGTATTATTACAGACAAAGCGTCCAAAAACACAAGAAGACAAGGTTGTCAAATCTGTCGAAACGAAACGCACTGACAAGCATAAAATTTCTGTAATTGCTCTAGTTACACTCTTTGGAATATGTATTTTACGAGCAGATACTAAGGCTTTGGTATCCATTCGTATGTACATGCTTTACCGTATCAACTACCTTGATATACACTATTGTTACTCTAATGAAAGTGGTTGATTGACCTCCAATGTCACAAGTGGGTTTGGAAATGTCTTGCCATTACCGTTGTGCTTGAATTTGTAAGCTTGTCCCACATTTTATCATGCTTAACTGACGAGAGTGACCAGTGTGTCGAGATTACTGATGAAATATTCAAATATTTAAGTTAAATTTCAGCCGGTCTCGTGTTATTGAGGCAAAACAGGTTTAGATTTAGTCATAATCATTATTCATTTGAGGACTTCTTACGAGTAAGAGATGTTTTTATGGATCGTTCGATGTCACACATTCTCGCAGGCAAGAGGAGTGAGAGAGTTAAAGGTCACATGCAACGTAATACACAACTTTGCAGATCCAGGTACCTTTCGGTATGCACTTACCGAAACAAATCATAAAAAATGCCAATTCAACCTATAAAGTTGAAAAAAACGCGATGAAAAAAAAGCCCGCGAAATCGGAGTTCAAACGTTTCACTAAATTCCCCCCAGCGCTGGGGGGAAAACTGGTTTCAACAGCTGTGCTGCGCTGCGTCCACAACGCATGCGCAGTGAATAGGTTCGCACAGTGAATAGGTTCGCTTGGCACAGTATGCATGCCCAGAGTCTGAGGTCGTGAGCGGTAGTCTAATCTTGGTTGTGTACACAAACAAGTAAATAATCTACTCGTTACGTACAAAAAACTTGTTGATTGTGGTAAACAGTCTCTGTCACAGAGAAAGTTCAGTGTCTGGCTTATCCACACCTATATGTCTGCCTGCTTGTCTGCTAAAGACAACATGCAATACACAGCTTCAATCACTGACCACGTACAATTTGAACTTAACACCTATCAGACTATACGACATAAAGAAAATAAATTGATTTATGACTCGTGCACCCGAGTCCCGTGTCTGCCACATTATGTAATTAGGCACGTGTGATACACATGACATGTTTTTATGTCTGTGGGTTACAAACAAACTACATTCATTTTTTCGGATGACTGGATACTGACGGAAACTGGTGCAAACTCTTGTCAGTTTCAAGTCCTGCTTTGTACTTGGACAAATGACAGATTCCAGCCACGCAGTAGTTTACCATCTCTTCTGACATGATTTTTCACTGGATCGAGCGCAAATTCAGAGAACATGTATTTTCCAAACCCAACATCTCTATATACATTCTTCATGGATAACGACTTCTTTTCGTGTATATGATTTTGTTTGACAACAGTATATGAATCCATACTGAAACGACGCATCAAGTACACAAAAAGAAGTTGTTATCCATAAAGAATCTTACTTTCTTGTGACTGGCTATACTTCTAAAATGCCCATCAAACAGATCATCTTTCTGTACACACAAATGAATGAAACAAATGAAACAGCCAATCGGAAGCCGTCGTTACACTTGAGTGCATATCCACCCGCTATGACTGGGTTCGGTCTCCCGAGGGTTTTTTTCGGGGGAAGTAAGCCCAAGTACAAAATATTGCACTTTTGAATCGCGATTGTACGCTTATAATTTTGTTTATTTGTTGTTTCAAAAGCAGTAATGTATATTATATGTCATGAATAAGTGATAAATGTGTTTTAATTATGTTTGATTTTTTGGTTGCATGTGAGCCATATTGTGACGTGAACATTTAGTTTTGTTACATAGTTATATATGGTAAATTATCGACGGACAGTAATACCGACTAGAATAACACAATATCAACAAATAAACCCAGCATGTATCTCTAACGTAAGATTTCAAAGGAGGTACAAAACGACATAAAAATGGGCCGAGGATCGCCAACAACTGAAAGTAGACCAACACTCTAGGGTGAGTGAGTGAGTTAATATTTAACGTCACATCGACAATATTTCCGCCATATCGTGACGAGAACATTAACACTGAAATGGAATATATGTATATCATGATAACCTGTCGACGCAGGACAGTAAAATACCTAGAATATCACAATTAGACTTAAAACTTGCGTGGAAGGTTAAAACTAATATCACTACTTGGACAATGCAACATAAAACCAGGCTATAGATTACCAACAACTGAAGGTAGATCACCTCCCTAGGGACCATGGGGGTTTACAGTGAGTCACATGGACAGTATTTCGGCCATTTTGTGACTAAGTTGTAAATTTGTAAATGAATAAACAAATTTAGAGAATATACTTACCTGTCTGCAAAGGTCAGTAAAACAACTAGATTAATCATAGATATGAATTTAAAACTACATAATTCATCGAAAATATGTTTAGTATGAATACAATTATATAATATGAACACAGGCTGTATATTGCCAACAACTGACGCAGATCAACATACTACCGACCATGGAGACCTAAAGTACATTTGCTTCCTGCATTGAGCCCAGCTGGGTTTATATCCTCCCTTCAGATGTCAGTAATTTAGGGCAATCTAGTCAATTATTAAAATGACATATATTCTGCGGATGTAAAAGTAGCAAGTTTCAATTTACTTTGAACGTTTTGGGAAGTTTCGAGGAACCAGAGTTTGAAACATTGTCTCACCATGAATATGCCTTTCACAAAATTATTATGCTTTATTTTTTAGATAATTATGATAAGTGTACCTGCACTTACCATTATTGAACATGCGCCTGATTATTTCTTCAAATACTGTGATAGGCGTCATCTGAGCCAACACTGCTCCATCACTGAAGCATGCATCAGAGGCTTCGGTGAAATTTCCAGTTTCATTGGACAATTTCAGACAGGTTCCATTGAGGAAAAGGTAGTCTGTTGGGCACCTCGCTTGAATAGAATACAGCACGAAAATAGACACAAAGTGCAATTTCAGGAGGAGATTTCTTCACTTTATTCTCACTTTATTGATATAATCGTTTGCAATGAGTAACTGAATGTGCTATAGCTACATGTCTATATCATCACTTGTGTCAGGACCAGATATATCATTGTTTGATATAGATACCTTCATAATCATTAAACGTTACAGCCAGAAACTAAACAGTGCCAAAGTAGAAACCATCGGGCTTGGAAGACAAACTAGCGTTATTACAAAACGCAACTTTCAGATAGACAAACAACAGATCGTTGAATTAAACATATATGAATGAGTTTGTACTCACTGATCAGTGTATATGATTGCATCCCATCATCACGCAGAGACTCGGCCTCAACTTCTGGACTGACGGTGTCAGACATCATGTGACAAAGTTCAGTCGACTCACTGAAGGAAACGGAACGATACCCAGACTCCCCAGCACATGATTTAGCACACTGAATGAGGCTCGTGGAGGAGAGTGTTTTGTACGAGGATGTGTCGTTGCGTTTAATCGAGTTCTGTTGAAACGTGGAGGCCTTACAGTTCACCAAATAAACCAAATCCCACTGGGTGATGAACAGGCACGCTACCAGAGGAAACTTCGTCAACTCCATCTGTGCCGTATTGCCATATATCCAAGAAAGTTGTAAAACAGTCTGATGAGCGGTCCTTTGATCAAAGGGTAGATAACGTCTTGTGACATGGCTGCAAATAGCAACAGTGTGAACTGATTAATTAGCAACCACCTCTTTGTGTCTAGTGCTTAATAAATACAGGACAGTTTTGAAATTAGTCATACGCATTATCGACAGACCGTCATCATTCTAGTCATAAAAAAATTATATCACAAGTGTGTCCATTATGGAGACACAATTTGCCAGTTGTTTGGGCCTTTTCCATTGAACCATTAGTCTCTCCTTCAATATATTGCCGGTTTCTATATAATCCAGGACTGCTTTAAGGGGTTACTTTAAGACCACTTCAGAAACAGTGAATATTGAATTGCAAATATCAAATAATGTGGTGCTAATGAAGGATGCTTGTGGAGGTTTTTCTGCTTGTTTGATGAATACCATTTGAATATCTTTTGATTTATGAGTTAACTTGTTTTAGAGAATGATCAAGTATGAAATAGTTTTAGTTAAAGAAACAATCACTGGATCCAGATGTCTCCAAGAACCTACACCCAATCTCCAACCTCAGTTTCCTTTCAAAAATCATGGAAAAGATTGTTCTCTCCCAAGTGCAATCACACATCAATGATCACGCACTAACTGACTATTTCAGTCGGCCTATAAGCGATCTCACAGTACTGAAACAGCCCTTGTGAGAGTACAAAATGATTTACTCGGAGCCATGGACCGCAAAGAGATCATGCTTCTCGTCCTTCTAGACCCCTCTGCCGCCTTTGACTCCATATGCCACAACATTCTTGTGTCTAGACTGAAACACACATTTGGCATCTCTGGCAGGGTCTTGTCTGGATCGATTCTTACTTGAGAAACCGATCCATGCGTGTGCAAGTGGACGGTGTAACATCAGCCCCGCAAGTCCTCAAACATGGTGTCCCGCAAGGATCAGTATTAGGTCCCGTTTCATTTACATGCCATATCCAGCCATTTGTGAACATCAATGGTCACTCTTTGGATTTCCATGTATACGCGGACGATTAGCAGTTATACGTGGCGGTCAGACCATCCAATATAAGCTCAGGAATCCACGGCATACAAGACTGCATTACCGATGTTCATGATTGGATGTCTGCTAATTACCTGCAACTTCACAAGGACAAAACAGAATTCATCATGTTTGGTACGCAACAACAGCCGCCAAGATTCCAGTCACCATCAAGCTATCTTTGGACAAGATTCAAGTTGCTCCAGCTACAACTGTCAAAAACCTGGGCGTTGTCATGGATAGAACCATGTCGGGCAAACATCAGACACTGAACACAGCCAAAGCAGCAAATTTTCATATCGCCAACATCAGCTAGCTCAGAAAGTACCTCGACGATGAAACTTGGAAGATTTTAATTCAGTCTCAAGTAACAAGCAGACTTGATTACTGCAACTCTCTAGTGTTTGAATCTGGCGTAATGTCTCACTTACAGAGAGTTCAGAACAAGGCAGCTCTTGTCGTTTCCCGCTCCAGAAGGGATTGTCATTTCATTGGTTTTATCAAAAAGGACAAGATCGGGTTTGTTGGCTGGAATTCGTCTCAGTCTGTAAACTGGTCTATTCCCGAGAATTTTGAAAGTGTCATTTTCCAGGACGCCCTGGACATGTTCAGGGTCGTACTGTGGATGGACCTCGGGATCAGAGCCACAGACATAGCGGAGACGGTAAGAAAAGCAGCGAGCCATGCCATCATGTCTTTTAAAAGATGCCTTCCACAAGATGCTCAATAACTCCCCCCCTCGTAACTTGGCCGATCCATCATTGGTTAGCTTGCCACGTTTCAAATGAAAAGTATTACATTTGTCGAGTCCAAATGTCATGCCAATATCATTAAATAAGGACTCTAAAAGGAGGTAAATTATTTCTATGTCACAGTTCAGGTACAAACCAAGGCTATTTTTATAAAAAAAATATTATTTTCTCAGACTGTTATTATTATATTATGGATTATAACTAAGTTGCACACCACAAACATAAATGATGTGGTTAAAAACGTCTTTCATGACAACACAATATACTTAGGAACATTTTGTAATCAAACTCCCTCTCCATCTCTGTCTCAGCGTGACGAGCAGACGTTTTAACCACTAGGCTATATGTACAAGATAATACATCCACCTTCTTCCTATTTCATGTTGAAATATTTCCTAATTCCATTTTGACAAGTATACTTTTAACCTATATTTTAAATCACGTACTATGAAGGAGCGTTTTACTAATATCAGTTCCCATTGAAATATTGCATTTTAAAAAGAATTGGATTAGTTAAATGAATTATAAATAGATTTGTTTGGTATTGTGGTCTAGATTAGTAACTGAGGTTGTTACTGACTGTACCCTCAAAGGGGGTTAAAGTATTGTAACAATATTTTCCTCTTGCGAGGGTACGTACATTCGATGTATATTTAAGTCTACCATGTTTTTAATCGTAGTATTTATGTTATTTTAATTTCGGCCAGCATTTCGTACACTCTCAAGTGGCTGGAAAGGATGGTGTCCATTGTTTTCGTCACGATATGGCTGAGATATTGCCGATGTGACGTTAAATCTTAACTCACTCACTCACTTTTAACCTTTAGGCTGCTGCATTAATTTCAGTATAAGGCGTTGATAAGAGGGTGAGTGCACGTGATTACAAACAATCGGTCTGCCACTAAATAAGGAACAACTGAAAAAAATATTCGGCTCATTAATACTGAAAATAAACATTATTATAAATATACATCTAGATCATTACAAACGTACAGATGTTAATTACAAGACAAACATGAATAATGTAAATTTTCCTGAATTTAATCTGAATAACTAAGCTGGCATGTAAACAACTGCGTTTTTGGTGTAAAATTTCAATAAATAAATTGCCAATTTTCAATGTTTATTGAACTCATGAAACAATCTTTTGAACGTTACAAATTTGTTGTACAATTCCTCAGTTCATGTATAAACAGTACCTTCAAGCAGTATGGAATATGCCAATCAAAGAAGTATGGAATATTCCCGTATTCCAGAATATTCCCATGGTCTCGTATGGTCATCTACCTTCAGTTGTTGGCACTCTGTAGCCTGAACTATAGAAGTCTATTGTCATCTATAATTAAAATGTGTTAGATTTAATTTACTGGTTTCAGATTTATGTCTGTGATAAGCCAGTTGTGTTACTGTCACTCGTTGACAGGGTTTCATAATTTACCTTTATTTACCTGCTTGTTTTAAATCTCTAACTGTGATGCTCCACTTAGTTACTGTCCTTTGTCGACAGGTTTTCATGATATATAAATGCCTTTATTGTCAGTTCAACTTTCTAAGATACAATATGGCCGAAATATTGCCGATTTGACTATAAATGGTAACTCCTTAACTACTGATGACACATCCCTTGATCAGCATGCTCTAGATATACACACATTTCAATCATTTGTATGTTAGCTTTACCCGTACTCTGCTCAGTATTTCTGTTACTGGCCGACGTAAACCAGATAACTTACTTGTCGCTGTGAAAAAGCTTTAATATTGCCCAGTCCAGCAATCCACAATTCACCAAACATCTATTGTGAAGATCCGGAATAGAGTTGAGCTTCAGCAAGGACTGCTTGTGGTAAAAGGCGACTAACGGGTTTTGTGGTCAGACCCATATCAGTTGTGTAGATCGTTGCTAATGTTCTTGATGGAGGATTTGTTGGTGCAGACTCGGTTGATAAATACGATGGGTCAGATATAGGACTGTTTTGCTCTCAGATCAAGCCCTGTTATATCTATAAATATTGAGAGGAACGTTGTGCTCCAAATTGCCTGCAAAATGTTTTTGATTTTGATAGTGTTTTTGATTTTGGTAGTAGCAGCTTAATTTGAGAGCAGTATTCAATCATGGTGAGTGATGATCCCCAGTATGGTGATCTACCTTCTGTTGCTTTTGATCCATACCCCATTTTTTATAGTATTGTTCTCTGTAATATTATAGCTTTATGAGTACATGACAGGATTGGGTGTGCGAAACTCTAGTTATGTTATTGTTCGTTTTAATCTCTAAATTTATTGCTGTTTACTATAATTGCTTGTTATGACATTGCCGATACGACGATAAATATTAACTCGCTCACTCACTACTATGATAACTGATGTCCGGTGTTACGGTAAATATTAACTCACTCACAATATGGTTGAAAAATTCTCTAATATTAACCATTATTAAAGTATTACCTGTTTTAGTCACGATATGGCGGAAATACCGCCGGTACGACATTAAATATTAACTCACTCATTCACAATATCGCTGAAATATTGCCAATACATCTTTAAGTCACACACTATGAATGAGTGAGTGAGTTAATATTTATCGTCACGTTGGCACTATTTCAGCCATATCGTGACTAAAAGAGGTCGTATGGTAATAATAGTTCACATTAGAGTATATAATACGTCGACGAAGGACAGTGAAACAACAACAATATCACAATTTGAGATATTCAAACAAGCATTTAACTTAAAACGTTTTTTATGACTGTTTGGGACAATGCATTCTGAAAACCGGGCTACACATCGCCAACACCAAAAGGTAAATCACCACACAAGGAACAATAGGAATCCATCCTGGAAGAAGTATATGATGACTTTAGCTCGAGGATCATGTCCACTTCAGTCAAGCCATCAGATATCAAGACTTCACCATGTGTCCATGCAGGAAGTGAATGTACTGTAAGTCATCATGGTCCCTAGTATGCTAACCTACTTTCAGTTGTTGTCAATATATAGCAGGGTCTTACCTTGTATTATCTATAGTTAAACTGTTTGAGATATAATTACTGCTTTTACATTCGAATATGTGATAATCTCGCTATTTTACAGTCCTTCGTTCACGGCTTTTTTACGCTTTACCATTAATTATTATGCATAAAATTAATTGTTCTCGTCACGATATGGCTGAAATATTGCCGATGTAACGAAAGTTTTACTCACTCACTTCATCCTGTGACAACACGCACACACATGATCGTCGAAGGTTGGTGGATCCAGCATGGAAACGGCAAACAATCACCCCATACGCTTTCGCAACAGTACACCGTACTGCACTTCAACATATCAAAAATAGCAAACCAATAGCAGATTCCAAGAGTCTCGCATGAAGATTCAAAGATTTCTGAGTTGATGTTACTCTCCACTTGAATTAGAGGGATTATTCACATCTCTGAAGTGTCAGGTTTAGTTAAAAACTTGACCATTTTCTGACTTTCCACCCAGGGACCACCTTTTAGCTGGAAAAGAGATCCGTCTGTGAAAATGGCAGCAACAATGTTACGACAAACAAGGCGTTTCTTCAAATTCTGCATCTGACGTTTGGTTGTCCAACGGTTATAAAACAAAATATAAAACAAGGGCACGTGATACAACTACAATTTACACAGGCAAATATAGTTTAAGATAAATTGCAATATTTTATTAGGCATAATAAGCGTGATGTATGTCACTCTACAAGGAAAGCCGTGACAGATTCTCATCATTAAGTTGAGTAAGCAATGCTTTGAGGTATACAACTGCTTATATTTTGAAGCAAGGATGAATCTGCCTCTGCTAGTGACTCAATGACAAAAGCGAATATGCGCTTTAGCATTGTTGTATTTATGTATGTCTATGAGTAGGGCCTCGGCGCCAGTAGTGTCTCATGGGTACACATTACGTGGGGACGGAAATAACCAGACAGTGGCAGATCAGGAGATTCTCGAGGACTCTCTCGCGCGCGCAGTTACACGTTCGAGTAATCGGCTGTCATTTGAATCTCAACAAGTAGTAACACCAAGTGCCAGCTTCTGGCAGATATATGGCGCTTGTGCACTGCACTGGCAGTCATTGAGACAAGTCCCAGCTTCAGTTGGCAAATAGAGGCAAAGGCAGTCCTCCCCATGCAAGTTGTTGGGTTCCTCGTTACACCATGGTGTTATCAAGGAACCATCATTCCATCTCCAGGTACCTTCTTCCTGTAAGTCATCTGCGCCAACCCAAACATATGCTGTTGAAGCCCAGTCTGAAACAGAAAAATGCACCTCGGCGTACTGAAAGAGTATTTCATGTCAGCCCTATAATAAGACTGAAACTATTAGATTACATTTTCCCATTAAAAAAACATCTTTTCCATCTAATCCATCATAATGTACTGAACTTTTGCCATCGTGAATATTGTCTTTACGAATACAACGTCTTTGTTTTTTTACTTGTTGCTGACTGAAACAAGTGCGTGAGTGAGTGAGTGACTGAGTTTTACGCCGTACTCAGCAATGTGACACAGGTGTCATCGATGGACACTACTTTTATCCTTTTCCAGTTTATTAGGCATCACATTGTGTCGATTCACAATTCGAAAGAAGAAGGCAGAAGCCTTGCTACCGATAATGCACTTGGGAAAGAATAATGCACGGCTCTTGCAGGCCCAGCACCTCCTCTTGCTCTTATATTGGCCTCGGGTACATTGCTTTAATTTATCATTCTAGCATTTGCTTATGTGCTTATTTTGTTTTTGATTTTCATTTTCAAGGGCAGGGGCAAATGTAGGCGCAGAGGAAACCGACATCAAGGACACAAAGTACTGAAGGTCACTCCTCGGGTCTCAAACTGACAGTCACTCTCCGATGCCTGGCCTGTGGTGATGATTACCCTAGTAGAATACATTATTCTATAGAGTTGTTCCAAATATAGTCTCACTCATCGTCAATGAAATCTGCGATGCTCATCAAAACCGAGTCACTGCCCAACTACAACAGTGGTTAACCATTGCAGAGCAGTGCTGTGGTGCTCTGGATGACAAGAATGTGGCAGTCACCAGTGTCTCTAGCACCGGTCCTGAATAGAGACACAACAAGGACTTTTCCTCAGCTGTGCTCATGGCCCTAAGAACAAAAAAGGCGACGCTTACTTCACTTTTCTGTGGACTGATCTTTTCTGTGGATTGATCATGACTCTAGCAATGGCGTCACTATTTTCAGTGGATCAGAACTAAAGGGCGGTAGAGAGACTCAGAACTACATATTCAACCAGCCTGGTGCAACGTCTCCACCTGGAAATGATCTTCCTGTGCTTTGTTACATAGCTGGACACAATGCTTTTGGCACAGGCAAGCGTCTCATCTTTCTATCCGAAATATGGAGCACCACGAGCACCAGCCAGGCGTGTAGTTGAGAATACCTTTGATATTCTGGTACGCAAGTTCCTATTTTTTAGAGTTATGAATCAAAGAACGGACATGCTGAAAGATCATTCCATACTGTGTCACAACCTGAGAATTGGACACCCTGTCATCATCAGTAACATAATGGACTTAGAGGACCATGAGCAATTGTGACGTTTTGAAGCTTCTAGTAAGATTCTAGCTTTGTCGTGATTATGCTGACAGAACAGTGTAAAGTAGCATGTTTTGCAAGTTTCAGGTACACGTAGTGTATTTTGCATGTTTCAACGGCAACAACCTTTAGTGAGATATGTACCTACCATTGATGAACATGTATCTGACGATTTCGTCAAATAACCTGACAGGCGTCATTTGAGCCAGCACTGCTCCATCACTGAGGCATTCGTCTGAAGCTACGGTGTAATTACAGGATACACTGGACATTTTCAGACAAGTCCAGCCGATGAAGGTGTATTCAGGAGGACAAGTCCCTGTTGGTTAGAAAATATAAGCGTCAAAATTATTTCAAAATCCAGAGGAACTGCTTGTGCGATTTCAATAATATGCCTCTCAGAGACACACGAATATATCACACACTCCATAAGACAAGTTAATTAAGATAGGTTAATTATATCTCATTGTTGATATGGGCGATTTACGATTATAAGTATTTACGTGTGGGTATACCGAGAGTATTTGCCGTAGGATAAGCGGACTAGATATCAAAACAGCAACCGTAATATACCGTCGGCCCCAGAGAATAATCCGCCTTGATTATCTGCCGAAATACATTTGGAGTAAAGGGGAAACTAACGCTTTTTCAAAACTACCCATGAAGGTCCGGGTTAGAATACTGGACTTCAGTAACCCATGCCTGTCGTAAGAGGCGGCTAACGGGATCGGTCAGGCTTGCTGACTTATTTGACACATGTCATCGGTTCCCAAATGCGTAGATCGATGCTCATCTTACCGATCACTGGATTGTCTGATCCAGAGTCGCTTATTTACAGACCGCCGCCATATAGCTGGAATATTGCTGAGTACAGCGTAAAACTAAACTCACTCACTTGGTTTAGTAAGCAACAAATAAAAAACAACAAATAGCGGTTGTAACGACGTTGTATTCGTAAAGACAATATTCACGATGCCAAAAGTTAACAAATTATGATATGGATTACATGGAAAAGATGTTTTGTTTTTCTGGGTTTTTTATGGGAAAATGTAACCTAGCAGTTTCAGTCTAATCATAGGCTCACTGACCTGGTTGACATGTCATCGGTTCCACATTGCGTACATCGATGCTGATGCTGTTGATCACTGGATTGTCTGGTCCAGACTCGATTATTTACAGACCACCGCCATATAGCTGGAATATTGCAGAGTGAGGCATAAACCTAAACTCACTTACTCACTCACTCGTACTGCAATATAGTGCCTATACAGAAGTATCAAAAGGGATGTACAATCTGATGACAATCGGGAGCATGTTGTTATTTTCGCCCGATGGAACCGATGGATGGTACCGATGGTACTCGATTTTTACAGACCGCCGCCATATAGCTGGCAAATTGCTGAGTGCGGCGTAACACTAAAATCACTCACTTTTTTAAAAAATGTGTGTACTCACCCTCCTTCTTGTATGTCTGCAATCCAGTATCATTGAGAGGCTCATCTTGGGGTAGGACACCGTATGGTATCATATGACAGAGTGTATTCGCCTTGCTGTACAAAATGGAATAACACTCAGTCTCTAAAGCACATATTTGAGCACACTCAATAGGGCTCATAGATGATAATGTTTTGTACGAGGCTGTCACGTTGAGTTTGATAGAGTACCGTTGAAACTTTGTGACCCTACAGTTTATCAAATAAACAAAATCCCAAAATGCAATGAACATGCACACTATGAGAGTGAGGTTTGTCAGCTCCATCTGTGCCGTACATTCCATGTACTCGCTGTACTATTACACGGTTGACGCTCTTGGTTCAATCAACTTTGGATACTATCTGACGACATGGCTGCGGACAACAAAAGTATGGATTGACTCCTACCAACTCCTAAAACATAACGGGCACTTTTATACGTGAACAACTGACATATCATCAATAACCTGTCATAGTGAAATTGATGTACTCTAAGTCACTGCACAATGGAAACAATGCTACAAAATCACAAAGTTACAAAACATTACCATCAGAAGCGAGCTTCAATTAAAATTCGTGTTCGCTTTGCTTCGCATTGTTACCAGCCTGTTATGGAATGGTAGGCCATGAAGCGCAGCAATTTTCAGTTGTTGACGTGTGTCCGCACAGGCCAATTATCAGTTACTTCATGAAGTTTCCGTTAGTGGATTAGGACTCAGGTGTGTGCAAATATTACATTCTTTGTTGCTGATGGAGAATGTTTGTATAGGCTGTACAGCAATGCTAGCTCTTTCTGTGTTTGTAAATATGTCTTATTTAAACAGTTTCGAGGAAACAGTGTCGACGTAACACATCATGCATTTTTCATTACCAGTCGTTATGATCAAACATTTCTTACTACATGGTCACACCACAACGATATTGATATATAGGCTGTCCTTGAACAAACCGATCCTAGCGCTAAGGTGCCCGTAACTCCCACGTACAGTGGGTGGTCGTTACTGCCTCGGTAATGTGGTGTGCATTAATAGGAGAGAATAGGAGAGTATAAGAGAGTTTATGGTTTACAAATGAAATAACATTTGCTCAAAGGTACACTGATGCGGAGCAATTTCTGTGGATTGATGGTTTCTTTCGTTATTGTTTTTCTCCCGTGAGTACCCGGATGATATCCCAGATTTCGGGACTGGTTCGTGATCTCGGCTGCGCCTCTCATATGCGCAATTGATAGTTTATGTGTAGACTGATCAACAAAGATGAAGTCATTTTATTTCGTTCTTATGGAAACAAATCAAGCACCTTGAAGTTGACGCACCTGCCAGTGGTATAAAAAAAACCCAAAAACGTTAGAACTGAAAAATAACGAAGTCAGTGTACGTCTTTATATTTTGTCTCATAAACCTAATTAGTCCCTTGTCACATTTGTATGCATTTTGAAAGTTAATTATAAAAACCCACACGGTCTGCTTATACTTACAGTGAATTTCTAACATGATATTAATATCTAAATATTGTATATATTGCCAACGTGAATCATATTTCACATACAGCCTATTCGCGACCTAGTGCATGCTTTCTGTAATACAGATTCTTCTGAATGCTACACGAAATGAATTAAAACAAAATGCAAATATTAAATTTAAGACAGACGAAGTTATAGCAACAATGTCAGGCTATTATCTCGTTCAGGAATATATCCCTTAATTTCCACATAAAAGAATGATATTCCACTCATCTGCAGCTGGAAAACAATCCTGCTCTATGTCTTGTGCCTTTCAACAGTCTAATATGCGAAAAAGTGACACATCCTTCGAGAAATATTCACACTGGTGTATACGTAATCTCACTAATCACCCAGGACAGCACACCTGGCAACTAACTGGATGATGTCCGCCATTAGTTAGCCAATAATGAGCAACAATCAATCAATCAAGGCAGTAGCAGTTAATTCTTTGTAGGAAGGATGTTGTTTTTACGCTCTTGCTTTACGACAGGGTGTATTCAGTATAGATAAGTAAATCTACACGCATAAACACTGCCTTTTTGACAAATCCGCTGTGGAAGTAATTAATCAATCAGTGTGTTATCGGTTCATCCTTTGATCGATGTTTGTTTTTGTAGCTCAGCTGATAAACCCACTTGCATCACTTACATGCACATATTACATAACATACAATACATTTGCCACTACAGACCTTAATTAATAATGTTGAGTATTTACTCCAGACAGGAGAAACGCCAAATGGGAACCGATGTCGAGTAATTTTAGTGGTGCTACCACTATTAACACCCGATATAAATTCATTAACTGACCATCAAGTGAATGATGACAAATAACACACGTAGGTTTATACCATCAAAAGCGAGGAAGATGTAATCTCTGTGTCGCATGCAGCCTGAAAACACTTATGGGCCGTAACTGTTTTGATGATACCAACGGAACTTGTTGTTATATAAGAAATGCACATAGGTATTTGCTGTGTACTTGGGTAAATGGGTATAATCAGTTCCTTTTTATGTACGAAACTTTTCAGATTTCTCTACCAATGGCACAGTCGTTGTTGTAAGTTTACGAATTCAGATAAATCAACTGTGTGCTTTCATTATCATAGATAATAAACCGGGGCAGTAGCTACCAAAATTTACGTATGATGTTTGCTATGACAGCTCGGCCAACACAAAACGATCTAAATATAAAGCTTTGCAATCTTTCGGACTTATAGGAAACAAATGGCTTGCTACGTGTATGTGGACATCATATTTTCACATGACATGATTAAATATCGAGGTAAAAAACACAGAAATAGGATCAAATTGGATCAGTCACTATACCATCCAGGCATCAGAAAAAAACTACACTGCTGGGATATTTGGTTACAATCATAAGGAATACCATGGATATTTTTAAATAATAGCATGTGATGGGCATCCGGCCTCCTCACTTTTTAGGGTGAAGAAATTCTGCTTATGTGGACAGGAGCCCAGCCCCTTTGTCCGTCACGGTCGAGGGAGCGGGTGCTGACCAGTTTCCTGTTTGGTTTCGTAATTAGACCGTTGGTGAGAAACATTATTCGCTCCGCATCAGTGCTCCTTTAAGTATGGTCCGTATATGTGCCAACTGGACCCAGATATGAATTTTATTTTCTGCGGTTTCCGTGGAAAAGTGAGACATATTGTGACTATGAAGATGGCATCTTGTCCGGAGCAGATCTCACAAACTATATATGTTATCAAACATAGTACGTATGTTCACCATGATCCGTAGATTTGCCGTAATCGGGTTACACCAGTATGTGCATTTTATTATTATTTTGTTTTTCGTTTGGTTTTGTTTTTTTTGTTTCATCAACGTCAACATCTACTGTGGGCCCAGCGTCAGATTCGACAGGCATAGAGTCTGGAGGCGACGTCGTGAAGGGTATGCCCAATGTTGTGAACGGTATGCCCAGGACGTCGACAGATTCCGGGGGCGAAAGTTGCATGGTGTGGGGTGCTTTCTGTGGGAACAACCGTTCACGACTTCTGGTCATCCGTGGAAACGTCACAGCTGCTGCTTACCGCGACCAGGTGCTCACCCCAGAACTGGTGCCTTTCATGGCAGTTCAAGGCCGAGGTCTACACTTCTAGCATGATAATGTTCGGCCGCATACCGCGATGTTGACACGAAATTTCATTCAAAACGCTGGAATCAACTTCATGGACTAGTCATCGAGATCCTCTGTCCTTAATCCAATAGAGCACGTTTGGGATGCGCTTGGGAGAAGGCTTCATTCTGTGGTCTTGGGAACCAACCTCAGAATTTGCAGGAATTGGCGCTGCCTTGCAAGTGCAATGGCGCAGAATCCCCAACCACGTGTTCACAAGCATCAGGCAGTCGATGAGGAGACGGTGTTTGGCAGTGGTCAATGTGCGGGACGGCCATACACAATACTGAACTGAGAAATTTCGAATTTTTATTCTTGTGACTTGACATTTTATATACCGATGTTTTGGAACGGCGATGTACCCTAATGGAACTGATTGTGGCACTGTCAGTGTATCGAGTACATCACACAGATTTCAGCAATGAAATAATAACAATGTAACCATCTAACCATCTCTTGTTCTTTCATAATGTCTTGAAGAAAGAATGTGAAGTTTCTTTTTTGACTCAGTATATAGTCAGTTTTCTAACTTCCCGCCGCGTTGACACACGAATAAAAGAACGCAAATCCTCTACAGCCAGGGCAGACAGCAAAGCAGCTATCTCAGAACACCAACGAAAATTCCCCGCTAATCGAATCAAGTTCGATGAATTCGAAGTCCTGTCAGCCAAAAACCAGGACTTCACAAAAAGAAAACTGTTGGAAGCCATCGAAATCCGCCGCCACAAACCTATGATCATTAGAGACCAAGGATACTACATACCAACAGCCTATGAAGAGCTAATCAAACCATGGACTATCTGTTTGTAGTATCATTGTGCCTGTTGTTTCTACTTAATCCCTCTCGTCATTGGATTCATCACTATTGCTCTTTGTTGTCTTAGTTCCCTACTGGCCTCTTCCACTTATGTACCACCTGTTCACATGCTGTTGTTAATGTTAAGCCGCTGTTTGGTACAACATACCATGTATATAAGCTTCTCACTATTTGGTTGTATTCACATTTAGCTTGAAAACGGTGTAAGAGTCTACATCGAAACGTCGCCCAACGTAATAAACAAGACGTTGTAATCCATACAGCAGTATGTTTCATATCCATCTGAGGTCATTCACAACTCTTAGTGGCAGACTTTCGGGTATGGCGTGTTGTCTATAAGCAGACTGGAGTTAAGTCAGAATGTTATTTTCAGACAGGTGATCCATGAGTCTCTTTGTAACTGCTCGCTTGAACAGTCTAGACAGATAAGGCAAGTTAGAACTGGGTGGTACTTTTTAAGGACAGTAAAGTCGTGGTTCATGTGTGGTTTGATGATAACAGTCTTCATGTTTCCCGGAAACACAAGACAAGTAAGTGAATATTGACCATTAACAATAGTAAAGACCCGTGTGGCAAAGTTCAAGTAATGCCCAGACTGCAGTATCGATCACACAATATTTGTACACGCCTGCTTCTTTGACAGTAGCCATTGTAACCTTCCTTGCAAAAGTGAATGGTAAATTTGCGAAAACCAGTGCATGCCATGACTGCCGATTATGGAGTATGCTTCCCAGAAAAGGTTAATAGATCCTGATACATTAGTACGAAATATACAATATATTGTTGGGTCCAAAGGGACATACACACACACTCGCACGCACGCACGCACACGCACACCACACTTTTTGGCAGACAGACTGAAAGGCAGAAAGGCAAGTGGTATGTCAAACTCACTTTGTCACGTTGTGTTGACTTATTTACGTGTTTATTTACTGAGATAAATACTTATTGACCTATTGTGGAAATGGGATGAAACAACCGAGGTGAAACGACTTAGGTGAAACGACAAGGGTGAAACTACTTGCAGTGAAACGACCCGCAACCAAATGAGCAGTCCGAAGATGTGGATACCGACGTGACAACACGGTAATGCATGTTTCTTGATTTGAAAACACACAGAAAGGTGGAACTCAACAATCTTTCGGGTAAAACAACATTGTGAACATCGGGTCAGAACATTTATTTTTCCGCGCCAACCATCGGCCAGTCTCAATTGGTAATTTATGGTTAGATGTTCTAAACTTTAAAATAGGGTAGTACATAGTTTTCGGAAGAAGAAGCTCTTTTTCTAAGATTGGTTGGGTTTTGAAATATTTTTAGTAATTCCCCTTAGAACTTGAATCAACTTGAGACTTCCAATTTTGAAAGAACAGTGCTATTAAAATACCTTTATAATGTTGTCCTCCTGAGAGGGTAGGTAAGTCCCAACACATTCAAAGTAAATTACAGCTTACCACTGTTTTTAATCGTAGCATAGAAGTATTTGTAATTATGGCAAGATTACAAACAGCTGATGGGATGGTGTAAATCGAGCTGGGGCCAGTGGATGAAGCAAAGATACAGTAAGTCCCCATGTTCCCTAGTATGGTGATTTACCTTCAGTTGTTGGCAAACTATAGCCCATTTTTATATTGTATTGTCCTCCATAGTTACACAATTGTAGATTTGTTTACTAGTTTTAAATGGGTATCTGTGACGTACTGGTGGTTTTTCTGTTCTTCGTCAACAGGGATTTAGTTTCTAATTTCCTTCATATACAATGTAATGATTAATTGTTCTCGTCACGATATGGCTGCAATATTGCCGATGTGACGATGTAACTCGCTCACTCTTCCTCCTGGAGAATCGACGGTACTTGACAAATGTACATGTGAAGCGTGCTACACTTGGCATCGTTATGACAGGCACCTCCATCTCTGACTCGAAGCTGCAAACAGTCCTCAGCCGCTCACAGATCATTAGGTTCATTCTTGCACCACTCGGAAACTGGAGTGCCGTAATTCCAGGACCACGTTCCTTCCTGTGCCATGTCTGTGGCACCAGCATAGAAAAGCTGCTTCTTGGAGCCTGGAACACGAAGCTGAAATTGAGTTCTCCTGCCACTGCCCATTGATAGTTTTCTGTTGAGGTTAGTGGTCGACGTTTATCGCCGCACTCATTAATAATTCAGTAATGTTCAGGAGCAGAGGACCGTGTGGTTGGCCAGATCGGAGAGATCAAGGTAGGGTGGAGAAACACAATTTCAGCATTGACTTAGATTATCCTTCTTTTTCTGGACTGATTGATTGCTGTTTAACGATACACACAGAAATATTCTAGCTATATAGCTGTGGTCTGTTAGTATAAATATCTGAATCAGAATCCAGTGACCAACAGTATAAACATCCATATGTTTTAACATCCAGAGTCAGAGAGTCTGACCACCCGATCCCGCTAGTCGCCTCGACAAGCATGGGTTGCTGAAAACCAATTCAAACCTGGATCTTCACCTGCGTCTTTTTATTTATGTGTTTCACGTCTTTACTTAGCGAATAATTACTGAGTTGTTAAAAAAGGACTCCTATAGTGAATACATCACCATCAAGTCAATAGACCCTAGTATAAACTCCTCATAAAAAAGCAACACGTATGTTCATGAGATGTTGCTAAAAGGTAAATATTCAAAGAGTACATAACCTTTAGTTACTGTCAAATTGCTTTGTCTGATAACATTGACAACATCACCCGAACACAACCATCCTCACAAAAAATATGGGATGAATGTGTTCAAAGCTTCACATATGCACCCTGATCGGTGTAAACCTACCTGTAATCATTCCTCTGGCACAACACGCGGGTCTTAACCTCATTTTTATGGATGATAATGACTATTAATGCCCGTCCATGCCCGATAATGAGAGAGGGCTGTTGAACATAGTAGTCATTCGCGTTTCTGAACACTTTCACGGGTACATGCTGTTGATGATATGTCAGTCTATCATTGCTTAATACCATTTCTTTTCATTTTCTTAATCGTGTGTACATATGCTTCACCTTTCTATTGCATGATTTGCAATTTCAAAAAATAAAAATGTAATGAGACAAAAATTAGTATTGCTTAACTGAATGAGTATAGTTACCTTAAAAGGCAAAACAAGGAAGCAGATAACAATTTCAACGAATTCAAGAGTGTACCATCATGCCCTTAATTTGAAAAACATCCCAGCACACCAAGTGGCGGGTGTAACCCTAGGGTAGCAAATGACAGACTGCTGTGTTACCATTTACAATGACCCCAATTAAGGCGGCTTCATAAGATGTAAGTGACAGGTCTCAATATTTTCAAAACAGAAAACATAAGTAGGTTGAAGCGAAATTCCGACAGAAAGAGTATTCACATTCAAATCTGCCCATCGATACTCGGAAGCTCCAAACCGAACTCTTAGATTTAAAGAGTGAGTGAGTGAGTGAGTGAGATTTGGTTTTATGCCGCTTTTGGTAATATTCCAGCACCATCTCGGAGTGAGACACCAGGAATGGGCTCCACACATTGTAACAGTGTTGAGTCTCCGGCGTGACTTTAGACCAGATGACGATCGTCGTGAATCAGCTGGAACTAACATGTCACCAAGTCAAGTTTATATTCTTTACATGATTGATAAGAAGGAAGTTTTAAAAGCAAGGTGAAGTCTTACTCGCTAAGCAACTTTGCTGTTAATTCATTTATTCATATACCAACCATACTCAGCTATGAACTTCAAGATTTCGTTCATGAGGTATCTTGTCTTCACTTGAACCAGTTCTCCTCCATCTTCTGAACAGGAGACTTGAGCCTCATCATATGGTTTTTTGAGCTGGACCTTCACAGGCATACTCCGCCGACGATGATGTAATTATCCGGACACATCCCTGAAAAAAAGAAATTAAAGGACAATAACTTTTGCATGAGTATCAACTTTATTTTGATGTAATCTTCATCATTTGACATGTAACGTACACAGCAGAATATCAAACAATGATCGATAATGGTGTTGCAGTACATGTTCTGTGCTCTGTTTCTAACAGTCATACCTAAAGTGTAAGTATGAAATACGTAAGTGTCTGTACACAGAAGGGTAGACCATCTCTGTTGCCGATGCCCTCTGAAATTTTAACGGGTTCTTAGAGAGCATTCCGTAACATCACTGAAATTGTTGCAATAACTACTCACTCACTCCCTCACTCACTCACTCACTCGTGAATATCCGGGTCTTTAGCAACCCGTGTTAGTTGATCAGGTGGCCAGAATCGTGTCATGACACGTGTCATGGTATAACAATTGCGTACATCGATGGTTGCTGTCACTGTTACTATGTTACTAGTATACCTCGCTGCTATAGCACTCGTGCACTCACTCAAACCCACCCACTCACTCACTCATCATCTACTCACTCACTCACTCACTCACCCAGTCACCCAGGCACCCACTCACCCAGCCATCATCCATTCGCTAAGTCACTCACTCACATTATAACGTCAGTACTCACCAGTCTTCACAAAAGCACTCATGCCGATGTCCACATCTAACCTTTCCCTTGGTAGCAGGCGGAAGTCAGATTCAAACAAATGACAAATGTGGTTTCTTTCACTAAAGGAGAAGGCAGCACAAGCAACACCAGCAAAACAGCTCCTTGCACAGATAAATATGCTCGGACAGGTGAACTCCTTGTTCATGCCTGCAATCTGTCGATCTGTCAAAGACGGTATATTTTCGAATTTAACAAAAGTAGATTTGGGGGAGACTTGTTCCACCCATGCAATTAACAGCGATGCCAGAAGAACTGCAAACATGATACCAGAGGGAATGCCAAAATAGTTTGTTCTTTTCGACAAAGTGATAAGGTTTATGGTCAAATTTCATCAGAAAATTTTCGCACTACGGCACATTTGAATACATATTCGTAAACATCCGCAAAATTGCCACCACGTGAGATAAGCAGTCCATACGCGTTTGAGAGGCTTTCAATGATGGAATGGTACGGGCGTGTTTGTTTGAGTTGTCAGGGAACACATTTCTATATGAAACTGACACGTATTTGGCAATGTCCTACTGAAACATTATCTCTTGTCTGCTTAGAAAGTCACATTCTTGTCTAAAATCTATAGACGGTGTAACTATTGTGTGAAACAATTGATTCTTTATCGACTATTAGAAAGCCGTGGTAGTGTTTTTGAACAATTTTTTTCCTGTGGACGATCCTAGCTGCTATGTGACAGCGAACGATGACCGCATCCGTTATCCGAGGGATTGTGAAGAATGAAATTGCACGACATAAGTTTCATTATATAACAGACTGAGTGAATGCGAAAAACTAGTATTATTCCATTGTCAATTTACTGCTGTTTAACAGAAGTTCTTTATCTGATAGAGTTTAAGTTCAACTTCTGAGGTTTGCATTCGGGTACACCCTGGTAATCCCTCATGTCCCATACCACTCTGATGACGCATGCCCTCCTCTTGATGCCCTGCTCTTGATGCCCTGCTCCCTGCTCACATGTCCTGCACTCCATGTTGTTGACACACGCCCTGCGCTCCCAGCTGACGGCACATGTCCTTAACACAATGCTGCTTACACATGTCCTGCACCCCAAGCTTTCCTGTAGCTTTCTTGTAGCTGCGCATTTTCCATCACAATGAATAAATATTTCAGTGTAAAAAATATTAAGGGCCTTTCTGTTTCTGTTAGTAGTCATTTGATTATTTTTCTTAAAGAAAGAAATTGAATTGTTGCATAAATTTGTGCACGTTTTGTAAACAAATGATGGTTTTGGGGTGTTTTTTTTTAAAATTCATAGTATACGTCATCAACTGAGATTGTTAGTAAGTGAGGGGTCTAGATTTTCGACGCTCTCCTAGTCACATGGTTGTCGTAGGTGTCATACATTAATATAGACATACGGCTGTCTTGACGCTAAGAGAGCTTGGAAGATCGAAGCCCTGTAAAAATATTGTCCCCTTGAGAGGGTACGTAAGTCCTAAAACTTTCAAAGTCAATTTAAACTTACCACCTTTTTAATCACAGTGTATATGTCTTATTCATTCATAGCTAGATCGTCTATCTGCCTAAATTGCTAACAGCTGAAAGCTGAAGGGATCATGGTTTACATCCAGCTAGGGACCATGCAGGAAGCAAATGTACTGTAAGTGATAATCGTCCCTAATATGGTGATCTTCCTTCAGTTGTCTGCAATATCCTGTTTTATATTGTATTGTCTTTTTTAATTAAGCTGGTACAGAGTAACATAGTAATGTTATATTCATGATAGTTTTTGACAAATACCTTTATTTAATCGATTCCCAACATGGGTATAATGTGTGAACCCCATTTCTGGTGTTACCTGCCGTGATATTGCTGACAATATTTCTAACAGCGGCATAAAACTAAACTCACTCACTACACTACATATCCCAGTACATTTCTCTAGTGATATATGTCACAGATATACCGACTGCCGTGCTGCAGCTGAGGTAATGGCAACAAAAACTCATGTCCTGAAAGTGCCGGAAACGACGGGGACATTCTGTTTGCTATAACCTCTTGTGTTGTCGGTATGTCTCAAAACAACTTACAATGACGTGGAGGGGTGATCGGTTGACCAATAGTGCTGCCAGACTGCATGCTGATTAATGGTATTTACCGAAGAAAAGGCATCTGGTAGCCACTATATACATCTTTCCTGATGGACTGTTTTGACAGGGTCATGTATACCATTGATTATTAGGGAAATACTGGAGGAAAGCCTAAATGTGTGTAGCATTCACTCGTTATATATTCGACCCGTTATCATCCAGGTGAGGACTGGTCTTCAGCATCCCACGCTTGTCTTAAGATACGGTTAACGGGATCGAGTGGTAAGGCTCGCTGACTTATATGTCATCGTAGCCCAGCTGATAAATGGTGGTACATGTTGTTTGTTTTGTATTGAACTGGCATGGAGTGACATCAAGACACTATAGTGCACTCCTCAGAACTGCATTGTACTTAAAAATATACACTGCGCATGTAGGGTTCCCAAAACTTATACATGTCAAGTCTTACGAATTGTTATCAATTGTTGGACCCCATTACAAACCAACAGAAGACACTATTGAAGTCCACTCTGTTAGGGCTCAAAACAGCTCACCATTAAATGTTGTCTTATATTAACTCCAAATAATAAGTCATTTCAATGATAAGGGTTCTGTTAGGTAGACTGCTACAGTTTTAAACAATTCTAATCTTGGTGGCTTAAAGATAGCCCGATAACAGGATGAGTAGGCACGGTTCATTGGGAATTCTGACTGTGGAGTACTCTCCACATGTGTTGGTTTAGATGGACCATCGTTGCTTTTACCAGACAGATGATTTCCTGGTACACTTGAGAGAATCTCATTGGTCGCCTTTGTTGTGACGATACTCAGCGCTGTCATCAGTCTTAGCATGGTATGAACGAAGTGTGTTGGCGTAACCTGTCACAACACCTGGTATGCAGTCCTTTCCTTGCCTCATTCTCACATTGTTACGTATGTGTACTTAGTGCAGCCTTAGGATGTGACGATCTGTCGTAGTAAAGCTTTTGACGCATTTTAGAATCTGCCATTGCCTGATGCACTCTTTCACAGCTGATTAAGTTTGGCTTCAGTAAATCTGAATGACTGGGAAAACCAGTCCTGAAACGTCTTGCCATAAGTAGCCAGGAGAAGATCTCACTTAATGGAGTGTTGTCGTGTTTTGCTGTAGTGCTACCCGAGACCACAAAGTCATCAACAGTAGGGTGAGTATCACAACATACCCCCAATTCTTTTTTGAAAGATCTCTCTTGCACTTTTGATACCAAAGTGTAATCTCATGAATCAATATGGAGTGCAGAATGTCGTCTGTACTGACGACTGGGTGTCTTGTGGTACTTGCCAGAAAAATGACTTGGCATCCAGCACTGTAAAATACCGACACCCCGACCAGTCGCACAATCCGTCCGCTTCGGGGCCGTCTCGTTCCCCTGGTCTCCCTGATTGGTCGCCCTGGTGGGTCTCCCTGACTTACCATATCAGTCAGGGTTTACACACATGGCCATTACGCCACATTGTCACCAGGTCAAAGCATTGATTACATAACAGTCTCGTTTCCTGTTGACTTCGTGCAATAGCCAGTCCAGATTTTTAGACTAATTCATTTAACTGGATGCATAAATGTTAATCAGTATGATTTGATACATTTAAGCACTCCACGCTCCTTCAAATCTTTGCAAACGCGTCCTACATCGTGCTCTTTGGAACAGCCAGTTCTGACAAACAGAAACATGAAATCGTGGAAATCGCAAAACGAGGTTCTGCCAATAGAAAGGTTTGACGGTCTGGTACGGATGGTTTGCATAAATGAAGTTTTAGAGAAAGTTACTAAATGACATAGTCTATGACACAATACTGGAACAATTCTGTACAGATATAACAGAGTGAGTGGGCGGGTGAGTGAGTGAGTGAGTTTGCGTCGTGTTAACAATATTCCAGCAATATCACAGCAGGGGACACCAGAAATAGGCTTTACATTATACCCATGTGAAGAATCAAACCCGGATCTTCGGCGTGACGACCAAAGGTCTTAACCACTAGGCTACCCTACCGCCCCAAAGAATTCAGAGGACGTATCAGCATTCATTACGGAGAGAGGAGAGACGGCGGGGTAGCATTGTGGTTGAGTAACCAGTTTGCAGGTGCTTGGGTTACCTCAACTCCTGTCCCCGATTTCACTAAAGGTGTACTGACACCAGCAACACTTCCGGCTGTTCCCACGTTGAGCTGACCCACCGCGCTGTAACTCCACTACAATGACGCGAGGAAGACACCAGGTATGAAGCTGGCGAAAAACGTGTCATGTCGAAAAGCGCACGTAAACTCCCCTAATCCTCATCGGGATTTTCACGATACGATTCCCCAGTGCGGACAAGTGGTTCGTTCAAGAATTTTGATATGCATATGCAATGAGGACGCTGGGGATCCTAGCGGTTAAAGCTCATCGTCCGGTTTTTAACGATACCATACGTCAACCTTGCATTCTCGGAGTAAAACCAATTCTTCAAAAATTGAAAAAACTCCCCAAAACCGATAACTCTGCTAAAAGTTTCAAGTCAAATATTTTCAAAGGTTGTTCGTAACTGGGTCAATGAAGTAATGAACAGAGCATTATAGATTTTTACCTGAGCAGGCCAGATGTAGTTTGTTGTTTAAACTCTATGGCGCTAATATCAAAGGTAGAACTCATGGGTTATTGCATGTAAGCCATTTCGTTTGGAACATTGTGCGCTTCAGTAACGATAAGCATGCATTACTGTTGTATAGTGGACCAGTGACCCCTGTATTTGAAATAAACTCACGCCCATTCACTCCACCACAATGAAGGCCTTGTGTATTTTGTGCTTGAAGTTGTGGTATTATATGAACGTTTCAGTTACTTCTATCATCAGTTTATCACTATACTAACATTTACATGATCAGACGCGCCTTGTTTTTCCCTCAGTCTCCTGGATGTTAACCTCAACGGCACGTCGTATTAACAATCTCAACTCCCTGGGCAATACAACTCTCGTAACCACTCGACGCACCTAGTCATTGCGATTTTCTCATTCTTACGAGGTACTTGTTCACAGCTGGGTGGACTGGGACACACAGTCACAGTAATTTGGCCGTGCCTGCAACTAGGTGTTGGCATATTCGTGTGTTTCCAATGAGATATTGACGGATTATTGTTGTAAAAATGTACTCACTCGCCCATTCACTTCTCACGTTGTAAACCATCACGGCCTACCTGGCCTTCAAATGTTTCGTTATTTTAAATGGCTCGAGATAAACTGACACCACCACGTTGACCCCGTTATAGATCTGTTGATATATTAAAAAGATACATTCCCCGTGGAACAAGGAAAGTGTTGATGTATTGGCGGAGACATGTTTACTTGGAACAATCAAGTTGTTGGTGTATTGACGACTACATGTTTACTAGGAACAATCAAATTGTTGGTTTTTTGACGAGTACATGTTTACTAGGAACAATCAAATTGTTGGGTTTTTTTGACGAGTTCATGTTTATTTGAAACGATCAAATCGTTGGTGTATTGATAAATACATGTTTACTTGGAACAATCAAATTGTAGATATATTGACAGATACATGTTTACTAAGAACAATCAAATTGTTGGTGTAATGACGACTACATGTTTACTTGGAACAATCAAATCGTTGATGTATTGACAGATAAAGGTTTAATATTAACAACCAAATTGTTGGTCTAATAACGATATGTTTACTAAGAACAACCAAATTGTTGGTCTAATGACGATATGTTTACTAAGAACAACCAAATTGTTGGTCTAGTGACGATATGTTTACTAAGAACAACCAAATTGTTGGTGTAATGACGATATGTTTACTAAGAACAACCAAATTGTTGGTGTAATGACGAGTACATGTTTACTAGGAACAATCAAATTGTAGATATATTGACAGATACATGTTTACTAAGAACAATCAAATTGTTGGTGTATTGACAGATAAAGGTTTAATAGGAACAACCAAGTTGTTGGTGTAATGACGATATGTTTACTAAGAACAACCAAATTGTTGGTCTAATGACGATATGTTTACTAAGAACAACCAAATTGTTGGTGTAATGACGATATGTTTACTAAGAACAACCAAATTGTTGGTGTAATGACGAGTACATGTTTACTTGGAACAATCAAATTGTAGATATATTGACAGATACATGTTTACTAAGAACAATCAAATTGTTGTTGTATTGACAGATAAAGGTTTAATAGGAACAACCAAAGTGTTGGTGTAATGACGATATGTTTACTAAGAACAACCAAATTGTTGGTGTAATGACGAGTACATGTTTACTAGGAACAATCAAATTGTAGATATACTGACAGATACATGTTTACTAAGAACAATCAAATTGTTGGTGTATTGACGAATGCATGTTTACTTGTAACAACCAAACGAAATTCCTAAATCCTTCCCGCTGCCTTTTGACAGATGAACCCAAAAGGTGCCATACAATCATAAACATGATAACAAGACATGTCACTGAAGATCAGAGATAAACAGTAAGAAGTTACTGTGTCGTACTGATGCAGTAGAGTACACAATGGAGAAACAGTTGACCCGTCCGCCCATTTCCACAGTCCATCCACGGCACTGCCAGTCGCACCAACCCAGTAAGGACCCGGCGATCCTGATGAGAACAAACACGCTGCACTGTATCAGCATGGACACACGCACACACGCACGCACGCACGCACGCACGCACGCACGCACACACACACTGACCAAATCCACGCCCTGATCTTTGCCCGTCAATCTCACCCCATTTACCCACCCATACAAAAACAGACTATTTTTACAGATGAATTACATAGATGGTGGTATTACAGTTCACACACAGAGATGTTTTCATTGTACTTTAATATAGTCTCTTAATATGAGTGCATTCCGATGTCAACTGGTCTTGAAAGTAAACTCCTGAACTTGCCTAAATCTGTCTTTACACTTGAAAAACGGATGAAATGGTGGCTCTTTTCATTGTTCGATGATTCCATGCATCCCCAGGTAACTGAATAAATCATCATAGCATTTGCTAAAACATCAGAGACAACACGACTTGTATTACTGGAGCGCTTAGTCTTTATGCGCTAGTCACATTTGACGTCACGTCACTGCACTAGCACCACTTTCTCCTAACGTCCATATTATAACCTCACCAGGGAGGATGGGTGAGTATTGCTTTACGCCGCATTAACAGTTTTGTTTTGCAATCAACCGGTGACAATGAAAGTATTAGTGACGTCGACAATCACTAAAATATCAGTATCACAGTCAGGGGTAGAAAATATATTTATATTTTCTCACAGTTTGATTTCTTTAAAATCCGCTAAAATAAAGTAGGTGTGATGGAATGAACCTTATTTGACGTACGAATATTCAAACTCTGCTGCCAATGATCTGTTACACTCGAAATCCATCTAGTGTAAGTTCGAGTCCGGGATTTGTCTTGATTGTGAGACCTGGCCAACAGCATGTTTGTACTCGTTTTAGCACTATCCTCCCAAATAGAAAAACAAAACTACTTCCTTCCAGACATCGTTGTACACTGGTCTTGTAGGCAGACATATTGCAATCAACATTTACCTTGTGTTTAGCTTAATTTTCGTGTCTCCTGTCTTGACCAGATTTATATATTGCTAAAGTCGACGTAAAACAATAATCACACAGTGTCATACAATTGACATAAATATGACTGCAGCAAGTGATAGATCAACTATGATGTCCGGTAACTGGCATCGCATGGCGTTGGCAATTATAGAACACCATAATCAACTGATGCCGATTCATACCATGATATCGCAGGTATCCTTGAAGCTCCATTAAAATCCTCCCACTGGTGGTCTGGACAAGATCGGCTCCGTCAGCAACGCAGGACTCTCTGGCCTGGACGAAGCTGTGTGGTGAGCTTGATAGTTTGAGGCACTTTCCGCCGATAAATGTGTAATCGCTCTGACAGAGACCTGATAATGTAAACGTTATTTTCAGTGTTCTCGTTAGCATTAATGTTGCTGTTATTCTTACTTAATTATTTGTGGTGCTTAGCTACCTTCTCGCTAGCATGCCCTAATGATGATGTCCTTCGATGATGGCGCAGGCGTTTTCATGTAGGAGCGAATGAGTAAAATTTTAATTTGGAAATATTCCAGCAATATCACAGCGGTAACAGCATACCTTTGGAGTGACGAGCGAGGCTATCCCACTGGGCTACCCCACTGCCCTGCTCAAGAAGGGGAAGATTTGAGTTGTGAGCATATACGGTGATTTAGTTGGATGTAATGAGCTTCCCTCGACGAATCCATGTTTCAGAATTTTGCGTTAAAATCCCACGAGATACGATCGAGTAAGGGATTTAAAACCTATAGAGTCGAACCAAGGTCTTTGCGGTCTGTTCTGTTGAAAGTCATGTGCTAAACGTTACTACAAGTACTACAAGTCACATCGTGTGAATATACCAAACGTTTGTAACAACGTTTACAGTACTATTTTGTGAGGAATACGGCAGCTAGGGAGTTCCATTCTGTATACAAAAACATAACTGGGATTCATACATATACTGACGGTAAAAAGTTATTTCAAAAGTTATTTAATTAAACTAAAAAATAGCGAAGCACACTGCACAATTTGGTGTCACGAGCACTTTGTGCAAAATGATTATTCCTCGCGTCATTTTTTTACACTTGAAGTTTACACATTTGATATTGAAAATTGAAAACAGTTGATTATTCTCTAGCCTCTGAATGTTGTGGAAAACACGCTAATTTCAATCAAATCGAGCATTTCCTGTATGCTTTAGGTGTTCTGGAGTCAAGAAAGACCCAGAATGAAGTAAGTTCCTAATCTAAATTACAAATAATAAAATATTTATTATATATATATATTTACTTTCACAACATATTATTCAAAGTTTATCTAGTAATTCTGTTTCTTGTAAAAGAATCAATGATTCAATGAGAATTAACATTAAAAAAGAGCCTTACGTTTTAGCATTGAAATATTTATTCCTAGTGATGGAAAATTAATACACTCAAGTAAGACATGCTTGACAATGGTACTCTCATCACAAGGGATACAAAACTCCGATCCTCACCTTTTAACAGGTATTCATAAAAGTATTTCGTATGGCCAATACAACATCGTCGGATGATGTTCTCTTCAAATCTGGACTGCCAATCCAAAGAGGTATAACCAATATAGGGTTATATATCATGTAATTTATTAATACCTACCTGAGTGTCCCTCTTTTTCTGCGTCAGTTCATATAATGTAAGTTCTAATGCTAGGTTTGTAATCAGAGTATGGGATATGAAGTGGTGTCACAGATTTGTTGAGTGCTGCCATGGCAGCGAGATTGGCCAGTGCTGTCCCAGAAATGCCAGCGTGGCTGGGTAACCAACAGATGACGATGTCGTATTGGCCAGTGGTAGCATGATAATAGAATTCAATAATTTTAGTTAAAAGTGGATGTTTGCAAGAAAGGGTTTTAATGACCCGGAGGCAAGAGAAAGAATCGGAATAGATTATGCATCGTTTATATTGTGTGTGTTTATTAATATGTCTTAAGGCTTAGCCTCGGCTGTAAAAATAAAGCTGTTATTCAGCATTCGACAAGATATTGTTTTGGATCCAACGACAGTGGCACAAACTACCGCGCCACCACCAATGGACCAATCTGTAATTAAGGATTTTTATGTATAATATTTATGTCTTAATTGAGTAGATTCTTGTTTATACTGTATTTCAATAGATTCTTTTTTTTAAAATGTGGTCAGTGTAAGGTCAACTTTTGGCCTCGCTACTTGCCAAGGAGGAGGAGAAGGACGACGGGAAGCAGCTATATCCTCCAGCTCAAACTAGCAGAATTTATTGGCGTAATTCTTCGCCCAAGAGACATAACAAAAGCCTTTTTGATGTACGAATCCTCATAAAAAGGACTGAAGACACAGTTAAATGCTGGGTTAAATACGTGAGAATATAGTTTTGTAGTATAAGGATAAGTTTATACGTCGTTTGGTAATTGAAGGCTCATATGCCTCGATATAGAGACTGTCAATAGAAGTTCTAAAAGATCCAAAACAAAGTCTTAGATCTTGGTGGTGGACAAAAACATGAATTTTGAGGTTGCTTTTGCAGGACCCACCATATACTATTGATCCGCAATCAAGTCTTGAACGGAACAATCGTCGATATAATTGCAAGAGGGTGGATAGATTCACTCCCAATACAGATTTTGAAACGACTTTTAAGACGTCACAGTGCCTTCGGGCATTTCTTTTTGAGACATTTCACTTGCGGAAGACAAGTTAAATGGGAGTCGAAAATTAGCCCAAAAAACTTGGCCTCCTTTACATCTTTGATGGGAATGACAATTAATAATAGTTCTAGGTCTTTATGCGGCATATATTTTTTTACAAAAATGTAGACAATCAGCTTTTGACTTTGAACATTTAAAGCCATTTTCGAGACACCATTTACCTATTTTATTTAAACACAACTGCGTTTACCGTTCAATAGCATGCATAGTTTTACCAGGGAAAGAAATATGAAAATCATCCACAAAAAGTGATCACCTATTGAATCCTTTAAAGCCTTTGATAACCTGTTGATGTTAATACTAAACAGTACGGTTGAACCCAGTCTGACTTGAAATTGCCTGTCACTTCAAATCTGTGATATAAAAAGAGAAACGACCATTCAAGCCATAGTCATGTAAATCCGTTAAAATCCCATGCTTCCAGGTGGTATCGTATGCTTTCTCGAAATCGAAGAATATGGATACTGAATGTTGCTTAATTACTATTGCATTTTTCATAACGGATTCTAAACGTACCAAATAATCAATGACCCGATGTTTTCTGAAACCATATTGAATATTTGTTGTCAGGTAATTGGTTTCAAGATACCAAGTTAATCTGTCGTTTACCATTCGTCCTACAGACGCAACTCGTTAACGAGGCTGGTTTGTAATTAGACGGATCAGTATGATCCCGGCCAGGTTTTGGAATGGAGTCTACAGTGGCACTACGCCATAAAGTTGGAAAATTACCTGTAGTCCACATCATATCAAGTATATTTAGCAGTGTTTCCAAACACGATTCTGGCAGTGATTAAGGAAAACACCACAAATCCCTTTTAAGCAACTATTGTATTTTACTCAAAATAGGCGATCTACCCGGTGTTCTGCATCCTCGATATCTCCAAGGTATACGCATCTACGGGTCGGCCCGATAATTTTATCACCTCCCTTTGCTGGTTCCGCATTCTCACAATAGCCAATCAGCTAGGTCACCTTTATAACCGAGCTTGCCAGTGTTAACACAGGTAACGGTCGCAACTGCGAAGGTTTGCATCGCAGTGCGACTCGGATTTGGTGGTTAGCAAACAGACAAATTTATAGGTCCGAAACGTTTAAAAAACGTATGCAAAACCCCCTTCTACCTCTTGCAGAGAACGTCTTCATGCTTTGTTTTTCCAAGTTTAATCGGTTAGTTAATTTAAAAAGTGAAAGTAAGTTGTAATTGGTTCGCTCAACTTCCCAGCGTAGACACCTGATTGGATAAAAAGCCAGCCAAGGGAGGTAATACATTTATCGGACTGAGCCGTAGATGCGCCCAGGGAAAAGTGGAGATTTATCGGAATGTATACTCAGGAGATATCGAGGATGGGTGTACTGCACCAGTGCTGGTATACTGAAGTCATTTCACAGAACAAAGTACCGTGTCAGACCAGTCCTCTCGACTTTTGGATTTCGTCGTCTGTTTATTGACCACTTGGGAACTAAAACTTCACATAATAATTCTATGCTTTTGGAGAAAATGGGAAATAAATTACTTTGCCGTATTCCGACAGTAAACGGTCACTCTCTGTGGTAATATTGACGCCGTTACTATATGGAACCAGTTGCGCAAGTTGAGATGTGGTCATCTTCCGGTCTTCTCTCTGTTCTGCAGTTCTGAGACGGTCAAACGTCTGGCTTGTCTAGTTGACGCGTCTTATGATTCCGATAATGGTCTGCATTGTAAAGCCTAAAGTTCTGGCGTATGACTGTGCCATCCTCTTATCTTCCAAATCCCAATATGTCGTTCTCGCCAGGCTTGTGCTGATCATAATAACGTTAATATATCAAAACAAATCTTTAAAAATGTTTACGATCGTTTTGGAAAATAATCCCCCCAAACAAATGTGAATTTTCTGTTGTACGTTAGTACTCGCCACATGGAAAGTAGCTCTGTCTCTGTACACATACCCACTTCCCCAATTCCCATCCCCACCCAGTATGATCAAAAATGCATTTTAACATGAACGTTAATACCCCTCCCGCTGAAAGCGGCATATGGGCGATGGGATGGCCTAGTGGTTAAGGCGTTCACTCATCACGCTGAAGACCTTGGTTCCATTCCTTACATGGGTTCTATGTGTGCAGCCCATCCCTCGTGGTGATATTGCCGGAATATTTCTAGAAAGCGGCATAAACAAACAAACGTACTTACCGAGAACCGTATACGTTTTCATCCCATCATGGACAGCCATGTTAGCTGCTTGATATTTGCTGACGTCGTATGACAGCAAGTAACACTTCCGAATCGGCTCCATGTACGTCAGTGTACCGCATTCAGCATCTCCCGAACATGTTCTCACACACTCCAGAAGTTCCTCGCTGTGCAGTTCTTTGTAAGGGGGCGAGAAGTAATTCTTCAAGCTCAGTGCAAATGAAACGTTTCCGCAACTAAATGTTTGAATCTCTTGAGCTACAATGGACATGTATGATAAGAGAGTGAAGAAACACGCCTTCATGATTTCAGATTGTTGCTCAAAACATGTGACAAAGTTGTCACAAAGATGCGACAGGTCAGATGTCACTGGTCAGCAAAGACGGTAACTAGCAGAACAAGAGAGTTAGTAGTCAAACTATGTTTTAACACCTCAAACGAAATCATAAGTCATGAAAAGCAAGATAACTAACTGCAAATATGCGTACCGGTCTGAAACTAATCATGGTAATGAATGAGACTGTGGGTGGTTGATAGTAATATATTCCAGATTTTCAGTCAACAAAATGTTTCCTTTTAAAGCGAACTTTTAACTGAGCACATGCCAATCGTTATGAAATAAGTCCCCATCATATTACCTTAATCCACACAATACGTAATAATACATTGTATTCCTAATCTATATGTCTAGTCAGGTAAAATATAAACTTCAATAAGCTAAAGCGAACCCGCTAATGGTCTCTTTCACAGACCACTTTGTGTTCACCTCTGAATTACAGAGGGTCTGGTTCCAACCGGTACAAAAACTTGACATGTATCGAATATGCTTGGATGCTTTTGTTCGACTTATATTTTGAAGAGTAATATATCATAAAAAATAAACGATCAATTTGCAGATTTTCTTTTTGTACGCAGATGACAGGGGCGTTATATTAATTCACCATTGTTATCCCTAACTCTGAGCGTTTCTCCCCATTGTCTGCTTTGTGGCGTTACTTATACCACTGAAGAGAAAACAAAACTAATTTGTGGTAATTCACGCACGGTAAATATTTGTGGCCATAAACATGTTGTTTTGGAGGGGTTTTTTTGTTTGTTTTTTCTTTTGTTTTTGTTTTGTTTTGTTTTGTTTTTTTGGAGTTTTTTTGTTTGTTTCTTTCTTTCTTTCTTTCTTGGTTTTTTGGGGGGTTTTGGTTTTGTTTTTTGTTGGTTTTTTTTTGGAGGGGGGGGAGGGGTTGTTGTTCTTTTTTGGGTGTGTGTGTGAAAAAGGTTGTATCGGTGTTTTCTTCAAACCATTATTCCACTTCTACACATTAAAACATCGATACTGAAAGGTCGAAACTTTGCAGAAAGATCCGGGTGATAGATGGAGACAGTAGGTTGTAGTTTAATAAAGTAGTATCCTAGTTTTGAGGGGTTACCGCACACGGGTCATTTCAGTACAGGTGAATATTTGAAAATCTTCATTGCCCTCCCCTTGGCTTAAATCTGAACGATCCCTTTTCACGCATGAGTTGGTGATCGATGGGATTCAGATTATCGATTATTTAAACGAAACTGAACATGAACTCTAAAGCAGACAAGGTACGGTGTACAGGATGCACTGGATGAAAATCACGAGACGGGCGGGCAATATTAGACCATTAACACTGGCTACAAGTTATTCACTGGTATTTTGTTGCATAACCCTTTAAGTAAGTGAATGAGTTGGGATTTATTCACACAGCCTTTATCATCATCTGGGTCAGTGAGAATGGATTTTAAACACAACGGGCCTCGACTCGACAGGCGATGGTTATGGTTACAAACGATGAGGAGGAGGAGGATGAAGATGATGATCTTTATCGCTTTCATGAAACCCACGATTACGATAAAGCGATACAGTGCTGATCACACCTTAAAACATTATCAGGGCAAATGTTGAATTTCAGGTAACAACGCGAAGATGATCAATTATTTCACGGCCTGTCACCCATGGATGAGGAACGCGTATATGTGCAAATGACCCGTTCACACGTAAGGAGATCATTAATGACAAACTGGTTTATTGAGGTGTTTAAAACGTCATCCACGAAGGGGGTATGATGATCACCTGGAAACGTGACCGGTGTGATAATTTCTGGCAGTCTCACCTGTAATCGATTTTAAGTCGATTTTGTAGAGAGACGGTGGGTAGTCTTTAGATTATAGCGTTCGCTTGTCACGCCATTCACTCATAATACGGCATGATTAAAATTGATTGAGAGTTAAGACAGATAGGCATCTTTATTCAGTGTACAGGGCCATGGCCCACATTACAGAACAGAACACCAGTGTATAGTTTGTTTCAAGCTGGTGACAAGTGATTGTCATAAAGTGTTGCCTGGGACAACTATCCAACCTCGAGCACAGTATCCAGGAGTAATACACAGTTTCAAAGATACCATGTGGATACTATTTGTAGAATACTGACTGAAAAAAGTTTTAAGTCGGACAATGTGTACAATACACACACTATAACCTTCTGATAAGTATTATTTGGATCTAAAGTTGTAGAATAACAACTGGAATTTATGCATTTCTAAATTTACGTGCCTTTTTCAAAAACTTAGCAATACTTATCAACACGTTTTAATCCGTGCTTGGCATAAGTTAACATTGGGAGTAAAAGAGTATAAAAACTTATATTAGCCTGAAAACATAAATCTGGATAAATTACTTTCGCAGCCTTATTTGCAATTTTCCAAACCTATATACGACTCCACCGCCCCACCTTCTGATGAGTGAGTATGTCTTGCAATATCATGGCGGGGAAACCAGAAAATGGTTTCACATATTGTACCTATGTGGAGATTCGAACCGGGGGCCCTTGTGTGATGTATTAACCACCAAATTAAATGATTCCTTGTTATCATAATTTCCCTACCGACAAGAGAGCGTTTTAGCCTATATTACTTTGTAGTCGTATAAACACAATATTATCATTGTTTAATAAGCAGCAACGCATTACTCAATTACTGTAGCACTGAACATTATACATTTCTAAAATGCTTCGCGAAAAGATGACATGACAGTACGTATCAGTCAATAAACAGTGGGACGATGGGGTAGTCTAGTGGTTGAAGCGTTTGCTCGTACACGGAACACCCTGGTTCGATTCCCCAAATGGTAGAATGTGTGAAGCCCATTTCAGGTGTTCCCCGCAGTGATATTGCTGGAATATTGCTAAAAGCGGCGTTAAAATATAATTACTCACGATATACAGCGTGTTGTATTTTTCTTATGAGTAACTGTCGAGTGGACCTGTTCAAAAATCGTATTTTGTTGTGGTGTAGTAGGGGCCGTGAGTGGTTATGCTATACCAGCATTTATTCTGTTGAGCTGTATTGAACATCTGAAAGCCCAAAGACACTGCACACAGAATCCTCACAACACATCCTTTGTGTGTTTGTTTCACACATATCTGAATGTAAGTGTACCGTATGGGACCTCCCTGAGCAACTTGATCAGGAGATACGTCACCTGTCGCTATGCAAAACACCACATGACCGACACTCGCACAGCTGGGCAACAAGTGAATGTGAGTGAGTTTAGTTTTACGCCGTTCTCAACTCAACAGTATTCCAACTATATGACTGTTGAATGTAAATAACCGAGCCTGGACCAGACAATCCAGTGATCAACAGCATGAGCATCGATCTGTACAACTGGGAACCGATGACATGTGTCAACCAAGTGACCACACGATGGCTTTAGTCGTCTCTTATGACAAGTATGGGTTACAGGGGTTATTCACACCCGGACTTTCACGGGTAACAGGGCGAGGAAGGGCTCCAGAATATTAGACGGAATATCTCACATGAAACAAACATTCTTGAGGATATGTGGACGTATAAATCATGTCATTAGTGAGTGAGTTAGTTTGATTTTACGTCGATATAAGCATTATTCTAATATCACGACGGGGAATACCAGAAATGGGTTTCACACATTAACACAAGAGGGGAGTCGATCCCGGGTCATCCGCTTGAGAAGCGAACGCTTTAACCACAAGGCTATCCAAACGCACCGGACGATGCACTGCTATATATCTGTGTGAAGATGTGTCTGAAAACAAACGTCACCTATCATTATTGACATATTAATAGATATAAGTGCAGAAAAGAGGGCTCGTCCCCGTCCCGTTCAGACAAACGTTCATGGTCGGCGTAGACGCTGTCGTCGGTAATGCAACGCCCGTTGTAGACGTTACAAAAAGCAATGCAGTCGCTCCTCAGATCACCTGGTTTCTATGTCTAACCACGTCGGTCAAGATTTTGCGAGGTTACTGGTCAGCCAGCAACACAAACAGGTGCAGACCAGCAAATATTTCATCGTAGACCCTGGAGATGATCGCTGATGGCAATGCAGTCGCTCCTCAGATCACCTGGTTTCTATGTCTAACCACGTCGGTCAAGATTTTGCGAGGTTACTGGTCAGCCAGCAACACAAACAGGTGCAGACCAGCAAATATTTCATCGTAGACCCTGGAGATGATCGCCGATGGCAATGCAGTCGCTCCTCAGATCACCTGGTTTCTATGTCTAACCACGTCGGTCAAGATTTTGCGAGGTTACTGGTCAGCCAGCAACACAAACAGGTGCAGACCAGCAAATATTTCATCGTAGACCCTGGAGATGATCGCCGATGGCAATGCAGTCGCTCCTCAGATCACCTGGTTTCTATGTCTAACCACGTCGGTCAAGATTTTGCGAGGTTACTGGTCAGCCAGCAACACAAACAGGTGCAGACCAGCAAATATTTCATCGTAAACCCTGGAGATGATCGCCGATGGCAATGCAGTCGCTCCTCAGATCACCTGGTTTCTATGTCTAACCACGTCGGTCAAGATTTTGCGAGGTTACTGGTCAGCCAGCAACACAAACAGGTGCAGACCAGCAAATATTTCATCGTAGACCCTGGAGATGATCGCCGATGGCAATGCAGTCGCTCCTCAGATCACCTGGTTTCTATGTCTAACCACGTCGGTCAAGATTTTGCGAGGTTACTGGTCAGCCAGCAACCCAAACAGGTGCAGACCAGCAAATATATCATCGTAGACCCTGGAGATGATCGCCGATGACTCTAGAGGAACCGGGATAAATATGAACTGGTTACTAAATGCATCTGAGTGTAGAGGAGAGGTGGATAAGTCGTACCATGGGTATCAGGTTTCCTGCCTTGAATTTTCTTACTACGTATTTAGGTCTGTCGTGCTAGTATTAGAGGACATTTATGTCCTGGAGATTTTCGAGGATGCAGTGAAGTTTGTCTCGCGATAATCTGTCCCGGATGCCTGGAGGGTTAAACACAAACGTTGAAATCCCCGAGCAAGGGTATGCCGTGGACAAAAACCCAGAAACAAAATCCTACAGACTAGAATTTGGGCAACGCTCTTAAACCCAAGCCTCGCATTTTCCTGAGGAAAAGATGATGTTACAGGTTTGGTACTCATTGGTATCTCGAAATATAACCAGGACAGACAGGGATTCGAAACTACCATAGGTTTCCGGCATCACCAAGGGTCGCAACTCCGTACAGTGAATTGTGTTGCCTTGGGCAACTTGGCCCGGTAGTGCACGCAGGACATGTGCTGGTCATGGAACGTGAGAACATTGTATCAGCACCCTCCACAGTCCGATAAATAGCAGTCAGTCCCACACATTCAATGGGGTCTGGAGGGTGAGAATGCGTGAAATACGGGAGACAGTAAAATCACACGAATGAAGCAATTACTTCTCCTGGCTAATTTACACCGTCAGTTTGGTCAATGACGATATCACTCTATATATACCATGAGCAAATTAAACCTTTTGTACCAGAGTTTCTACCTTGACCAGGTAAGTTTATAAGAATTTCTTTTCTCATTTTACGTATGGTAAACATTAAAGTAATTGTCATTATTTTTATGTATATGAAATTTTATTCACTTTAAAGTTTGTCACTCTAACCTCATCGTTCTTATGAAATGTTTAAGTGATATTGATTGCGCTATTCTTCTGAGCGGTGACCCAGCGACTTTATTAACATTTAATATTTTATTGTCTTTGAGTATTGTAGGATTCGCATCGAATGTCAGTGGTCATGTGGAATTTTAGAGGAAAATAACATTTGAGCTGTCTTGTTCTGAGTCAGGATATGCATAAGATCAAGCTACCATAAGCATACTACTGACAATGCATTGGCTTACAGAACACTGAAGAGTTTTTGCATTTGCTCAGAAAAAAAACAAAAAACATGGTAAAGACAGGATGGCTTTGCGAGCAAGTTCTCTCTCACGCGCAAAGAAATTGGACTGCACATTTATTGCTCTGTTTCTGCATGCACTCGTACACAACCTACCGCAAACACTGGGGTTAGAACTGATCTCCAGTAACCAATGCTTGTCGTACACGGAGACTAACTTGAATTGCGCAGATCCATGCTGTTGAACACTGAATTGTCAGGTACAGATTCGATTATAGCTTACGGATTGCAGCCAAAGATCTGGAATATTGCTGAGTGTAAAACTAAACTCTCTCACTCTCTCTTTAAGGATCTGTTAATGACGCATGTGCTCATTGAATTTTCCGTTTGGATTTTAATCGAAATACGTATGAACTTCAGTTATCCCTCGTTGTAGCTATAATTATCTGATCTATAAATCCTTGACTGAGAATGACAAGGACAGTTAACTGATTACACAGAAACGAACGATATTTTTCAATCGTTTGTATTCACTTGAGTGTGATAACGTTATTGATTTCTCTCTTTAAGCATGGTATTTTATCAATATACTCACAGATATAAACATAGTCTAAAGACCATTGTCTTTATACACCAAGAACAGTTCATCGATTTATTCATTTATGTTGCCTCAGCATGGTAAAATATTACCTACAGAAAGTTACAAGAAGAATACATGAGTGTAAGACACGTGTTCACGAAAAGAAATGAATACCACTGATGACAATATCGGAAGTTACGTACACTACTTACGTGACTACAAGTAAAGGCTACATGAGATTAAGTCGATAATATTAAGGTGTTGTCTTCACGCAATAGGTTCCAACATGGGCCTGGTCTCTTGCATGGTGATCTATTTTAACACTGTATTGTCCAAGCTGGTTCCTAGCTGGTTTTCATTTTGAGATAAACTAGTATTTTTATTGTCGTTCGTTGACAGGGTTTTATACATCATATGTATGTAATCTGCATTTAGAACTATTTTAGTCACTCTATTACTAACTCACTCCCAACATTGGGATCATTTTTGTCTCAGAGTTTGCTTCCTAAACGTAATTGAGTACGGGATGTTGTAGAAAAGGGGTGTTGTGAAAGGGTAAATGAAATAAACTGAAGTCAAATGAGTTGAAAACAAAATATTCAATGACGGCAAACATGAAAGCGACTATTTGAAAATAACATAAATTGCCTCCATGACTTGGCCAAAATCTAGAATTCTCGCAGAAATGGCACGTTTAGCTGCTTGGGCGTGACGAGCGAACGCTTTAGCTAGAAGGCTACCCCACCGCCCTTTGATGAAAGAGGAAATGCATTTTAATGTCATAGTTTCAGATTTTTGTGCTTCTGAGTGGACATAAAAGACAATTATTACTCCTTAATGCTGATTTAATTATATATACTCTGGCATGCATTAACAGAGAACAAAATCTATATGGACTTTTTGTCCACAGAATAGGCACCATCCCATAATTTCATTACCTTTATTTCAAGACATTCGAATTCACTGTGACAATAGCTGCAGTGCCAACTGACTGGATATAAATGATTTCGTGATAGGTACTGACGCTCACCCGCCATAGAACCACACACGCACAAGTGACTGAGTGAATGAACCTTCAACATTGTAGCGCACGAGACAAAGAAGGAACCAGTCTCAAAAAGGTTAGTGTAGCATATGTTATTGTATACTGGTATGTAAGATTTGCTGCTTACCTTGCCTGAACAATAATAATTTGCGAACGTCTGCGTATATTGTGTCAACTACCACACACAAGCTCTATGTTCCAAAAGCTAACTTTATCACCCCCAAACAAGACGGCTTTGAGTATCAGATTATCTCATACCACCCGGTACCCATTTACCGATCCCGGTTCGACATAACTTGCAATCCGAATGGTCCTTTTGACTATATCATGTTCATTTTTAAGGGGAAGATGTAAATAAAATCCAAAGTATTCTGATGTGAAAGACAATGGAATTCTATAATTAGTAAATATTAATGTTTAATATATACACTAAATTACATTTTGTTCTTGCAATGAACGTATAATCATCCATATAAGCGCTGAAATGTTATGCCATTATGAGACATTTGTTAACCGAGATAAACAGGACAGAGTTGCCGCCCTTTGGTTATATCGTAATTGGTGCCAGCTCCCATCTAGTCCCAAAGTAAAAGACATTCATACTTCAGTTATCACGTGAAAAATAGTATGAACAAAATACGACCAAAGCTTTAGAACTGAAAAGCAAAGTCCTCGAAGAGTATATATAAATACGTACCGGGTACCTCGTAAGGGTGATTAACCTATACATAAAAGTGTCAGATCCACATGCACTCCGCCACTATGAACAGACAGACAACTGACACAACTAACAACTAGTCCTTGATTCTTGTAGTTTATGCTTTGCCCTTTGTAATCTGGTTAATACATCTGTTACTGTGTTGTTGTTCAAAACACCAGTGATAGTTTGCTCACGCTGCATAAGCTGCTCATTGGAGACCCCTAGCTGTGTTAATATCTAGTAGACATCTTCTTAGAATACCATTCTGTTTCATTCTGACTGTTTGGACAATCATAGTTGTCTTCCAGTTCAGCTTCATTATCATTCAGTAATATCCCCTTGAGCCATCAATAGAAGTATGTGCAAATTAGTTCTAATGAGAAGACATGCTCTGATTGTCTTTGTACAAGCCTTTCCTTCCACCATTTGGGGATGGACTTTCAACATATACAGTAGCCCATGAGTCGTCTTGTCCAGAACATCCCACAGCCTTACAACCAGCCCCTAGAAAAGACCATCAGCTGATAAACACATGTCGAAATTCAACAGGATTGGCCATATGTTATTTTATCTGTGCACAACATTGTATAGCTTTTTGTCTTTGTTTATAATTGAAATAACAAGTGCTATGTGCAGCATCACTTGCATGAGGGTTTAGATGTATCTTTGGGTGATTCACAATTCAGGAGTACAAACATTCCCCATGTATGATTTTTACCATGAAACCTTGCCAACCCGGTAATACCTAGATATGGCCATTGGCAGCATCCACACAATGTCTAGCTTTAGCCAACTGGTTCAAGTTGCCGGAACATTATCATGAATAGAAAATGTTTATGAGTTGTCTCTGGGGTTGTATTATATTACCAAAGTAACCAGAAGACGGAACCTTTTGTTCGGAACAATTATTGTTTGTTTGTAATTACACCTGTGACATGAGTTGTCCAGTAACAATGTCTTCATTGTAATCCAAGTTGTCAGTCGCCCGTTCAGACAATCCACCAACTTGGCCTTTTGCCTCGACTCCAGGTAATTCAAATTATCAGTCGCCCATTGACAATGCACCAACTTGCTCTTTTGCCCCGATGCCAGGTTGGATATCCACAACAGATTCGCTCACGACCGCTCACGAAATCCATTACTTGGTAATTAGACACAGAAAATTCAAGACTTGACAAAACAGTAAGCAATGATCTGGATCTTCTAGGTTGGTGAATGAAAAAGCCCGTGCAGTGCATCAGAAGTGACAGATAGGTGCTTGAAGTTGAAGCTTGCATTAATCCACATCAAAGAACAATAACTGATAGCCGTTGCTTTTCCAAGTCAGTTTCTGTAGTGCCCTTTTCGCATCAGACCTCTGACAAATGCAAGCAGAACATCAGGTATGTCATTCTCAAGTTTATCACGGCCAGTGCCTTGAAGAGACGGATAAAACAAATCTGTTTTCTTGGGGCGTTCCAAAGTCTTTTCGATACGCCATCCCAATTTTCTCGCCTGTTGCAACGTATCATCTTTGGCAACGTTATCTTTGTGATAGGAGTTCTGTCAGCAACAGTAACTACATTTGGTCTTCTATCAACTTTGCAACATACTCTGTACAAAAGTGTTGCAGGAATTTGAGGTATTTGAATCTGTAAGATTCCACATATTCTGCAAGGTAAGATGCTACAGAGCTGTTCTGTTGAAAGTGGGTGATAGAAGATTTATAGTCACTTTGATGTTGACGATTTCTGCCATATCGTGACTAAAACAGTTTACGCTATAAAATTTATGATGTTATGTTATAAACTTGTCGCTAAAGTACAGTAAAATAACTGATATATCACATTTATTAATTTTGTTCTAGCATGTAGAAGTGTACAAACGGGTTATAAATCGTCAAAATACTAGCGACCGTGGGGACTATTTTGGCTTCCTGCGTATCTAATTACCCTCACAGGAGGACAATAATTTTCCAATACTTTAACCCCCTTCGAGGAAACAGCTGGTAACTATCTGGGCTGCTAATATATGTTTTCCGATTATATAATATCATGAATCTATTCACAAACAATATTAATCAAAATTTATCAATCAATTTGTTTTACAAAATCAATGCCTAAATGACAGTTGAGATTAGTAAAGAGGTTTCACAACGTTGTGGGAAGATTGTAGATAACGTCATGACACAGCGTTGGTACAACGTGAGTGTTACGTCATTGTATAACGTTATGTCACAACGTACTGACAACGCCTCAACGTTGAGGAAACTTTATGTTTTGGGTCCTTCAGACGTTTATAACTACGTTTCTTATAACTCTGTGTCACGATAGTTTTCTGTAAAACTTTGGACCTCAGGGTCTTTTTCACTATTCGGCTACAGCTTAGGAAAACACATGACCAAAACACCAACATGCAAGCTGACGAGACATATTGAAGTGAATTTCTGCTTTATTTCATATATACTTTTCTCTATCCTGGAAACTTTTCAACTATCAACGTCAAATAGATCGTCAAGACAACGTTAAATAGGTTAGCATCAAATAACGTTGTGACAACGCAAATGGGTGTCTACAGAATAGCCTTGTAACGACGAAAGAATAACGTTGTGAAAATATGTAATTGTTAGCTGAAAAGGGACACAAAACGGAGAATCCTCACCTTTGATCAGGTATTCATGGGAAAATCTAGTATGGCCAATACGACCTCGTTGCATGATGAATTCTTCAAATTTCGACTGACAACCCAAGCAGGTGTAGCCGATATACATGTAGGGTTTTATAGCATGTAATCTATTTACACAACTAATTACAGGTTTATTGTCACTGTCAAGCACCAGATGTGGTGTAAATCATCACTGTTCTTCTTTAGGTGCACATCAACCACCGCGTTACCAATGATCTCGACATTTCTTGGCAACCAACAAAAGACGATGTCGATATCGTGTTGAGCAGCTCGATTCAACAATTTCGAAATTGATATGTACGGGATATGATATTAAGAGTATGAAGGCCTGCAATAGGTCAGATACAAATATACATCGGTTTGGAGTGTACAATTAATGGTGTATGTGTGTCACTTCTACCACGTCCAGACAAGGACTTCTGCATACATGGTCATTGGTATTTAGCCTCAACAGCACGTATGTCACGCGTCGTTACAATCCTAGCTTTGGTTTCTGTGGCTGTCTGATCAGATCTCTGATTGCAAACCTGTAACAGTGTACTTTTTGTAAAATCCTTGCTTTTGCAACAATGTAAACATATACAACACTGCCTATTTCAGAGGACTGGCTTGGATAACAACGACCTTCAACAAAACGAATTTCCTCAGCACAGATCAAACAGTAGGTATTGAAGTTAAAATGTGTGTCCAGAGTTCGCCAACTCTGGTGGTTGTTTGACACGTGGCTCTTGACTGAGTGTTGTGAACTGTGGATCATGACTGATTGTTGATAGCTTTTTGAAAATGTTCTTGTTTGCTATATATGTCTTTCTGCAATTCTTATTTATTGTCCAAATATGACCATAGGTTAGTGGTTAAAGCGTTCGCTCGTCACGCCGAAGAGCCGGGTTCGATTCCCGGTGTGTGAAGCCCATGTCTGGTGTCCCCCGCCGTGATGTTTCTGGAATATTGCTGAAAGTGGCGTAAACGTAAACACTCATGCACAAAATAGTACCACGTGGGTAATAATAGTCCATATCCTTGGACACGTGAGTGTGGATGTCACCTTCACATTTCATAGATACGACAATCAAAGCATCTCCAGTTAAAACAACACAGGCAAATCTCCATGGACATACAATTTAACATGTTGGTAGGAATATTATTTAACTTTTTTAATTAAAGTAATAATTACAAAACAAGTACGCAATTGAAAAAAATGACCATGATGCCCAATACCTGGGACTTGGGTTTTATCTTTCGAACATGTTTACATGATATGTGCAAAATTCCAAACCTCTTCAGAGATATGATAAGTTTTATGTTTTGTTAAAAGCGCCCAGATGGTGTGTGTGTGTGTGTGTGTGTGTGTGTGTGTGTGTGTGTGTGTGTGTGTGTGTGTGTGTGTGTGTGTGTGTGTGTGTGTGTGTGTGTGTGTGTGTGTGTGTGTGTGTGTGTGTGTGTGTGTGTGTGTGTGTGTGTGTGTGTGTGTTGTAGTGATCGATACCGCATTCTTTCCATACTTGCATGTGCATTTGCTTTGTGTGTTTTCTTGGTGACGTTTCGGCGAATATTTCTTCAAAAGTTTCTTAAAAAAGTGAAATACTTTATAGTATATTTGCATTGTTTTTGCCGCAGCTACATGAGCCCAGTGGTCTCACAATCAAATATGCGTTTCAAATGTTGAAGAGTGTATATTGACCATACATGCAATAACCGTGATCACAGTAATGACCTGGGTGTGGTGCTTTGAATTATGCACAAGAAAGGCCCGAAGTGCTGTGACAGGATTCCCTGACAGGTTTTGAACAATATGATGTATCCGAAGCGATAATTTGATATTTTGCAAAAGTATTGCCATATGTCTTATATGCCCACTCTTGCCACAAAAGACGGAGGTTATAATTCGAAGCAGTTAGTTTGCGATCTTGTAAAACCATTTAGATATGGTCGGGTGGTCAGGCTCGCTGACATGGTTGACATATGTCATCGTATGGCAATAGCGTACATCGATGCTCACGATGCTGTTCACTGGATTGTCTGGTCCAGACTCGATTATTTACAGACCGCCGCCATATAGCTCGAATATTGCTGTATACGGCGTAAAACTAAACTCACCCACTCTTATATGCCATATCACTGAATGCACAAACGCCCAACAAACGACCACCTTTTAAATCAGAAATACCTGATTATATTTATATTTCCAGATGGACAGATTGGTTGCCTGGTTCCTTCTCATCATGTCAAGCACTAAAACTATCTTGGCAGACACTACGACTGACAGTCTCAACCAGTCCTTTGAGAGTAACGAAACAGGATTTCTTCAAACTACAGCCGTGAACGTCTATGACGAAGCAGTCGCTGCGATGACACCCTTTCCCGAAAACGCTTCAGGTTTGTCACTGGAGGACAATGAAGTTCTTGACGAAAGGACTAATGGTAGCACGAATGACCTTAACTCCAAGAGACCCAATCCTTACGCTATCATCCACGAAGGTTTGGTATCCAAAGAGCAGTACGAGACATGCAGCCTTGTCATCAACGTCATACTGAAGCCGTTTGTCTGCACTGCCGGTCTCGTCATGAACACCATCGGTGTCGTTGTCCTATTTCATAAATCCTTCAAACGATCCACTTACACCTACCTCCGTTTCCTCGCCATTTCAGACGTGTTCGTTCTCCTGTGCGGTATCTTAGATTTAATTCCAAAAATCGTGCACCTATACGATGACGTCATGGCCAACTTTGTCGAAATGCACATGTTCCCGTACCTTTCAATATTTGCAGAAACAACATTTACTAGAATATCCGAATTTGTCATATGTTCATTGGCCATAGAACGGTTTGTGGCTGTCCTGAGACCACTGACTGTAAGGGATTTTTTTCTGTCCCGCCACGCCCTTAGTATCTGTATTGGCGTTGTGGTCTTTTGCTTTCTTTTTCACGGTCACTATTTGATTATTTACTATCCAAAGACCTATTTCAATCCATCCCGCAATATCACTATGTATGCTCTTGGCAAACAGTCCTGGTATGCCGACTTAGGTATTGAGAGCGTCTACACTAATATCTACACTTTTCTATTCGTGTACATACCTCCCCTGGTTCTTATAGTATGTAATATAGGTATCCTCGTCATGGTGTATCAAGCCAACAAAAGACGACAGGTTCTCTTTGCTAAGGATGGCATTAGCAGACAAATGGGTCAAGACCAACGCCGAATGACCTTGATTTTGTTGATTATCTCCCTCTGCTTCCTGGCAGTCTTTCTTCCCCTCTCAATCCTAACAGTAATTCAACAGTTTGACAAAGAAATCCGCATCTTCGGTCGCCAACACTACCTGCTGTATGTGATGATTGATGTGTTGACTCTTGGGTGGAACATCAGCTCGGCCAATGATTTCATCGTGTACAGCTACAGCAGCAAGCAGTTCAGGAACACTCTCGTGGACATGTTCTTCAGGAACAGAACAAAGAAGGAGGAAGTGGTTCCTCAGTCTAATGACACACCTGCCACCAATATAAGCACTATCACTACTTAAATGACATTAACCGGCATTTGATTACTCAACCAAGCAGCGTGGGTTCATTTTCATTGTTTCCATAGGTTATGGCTATTAGAACACGTCCAACTGAGTATTTTTGTTGCATTGGTTCGGTGAAATATTGTAACACTATTTGTTGTGTACATTTTACGGAGATATTATATAGCAAGCATTGTAACAGCTAAGCGCATTATGTCTAAGAAAACTGACCACCTAGACAGACTGTCAGGCGCGTTGCAAGCCATCTTTTCGTGCGAACAATCAAGTGTAAACCCGGGCATTTTTATAATGGTAGCTACACCCCTGACGAGTAGTGGGAAGTCCAGAGACACTTTGTGGCTGCGGGAGACCTGGCACACTGTGGGAGAGTGTGGACAGGCCATTAAGAAGGCAGTCCAGGGACGAGCAGGGGAGAACACTGACCTGCCCATCCAGCTCATCCAGCCTCTTCTGATCATGTGTCAGCCTGACTTAGCCGTCTTCTCCTGGTTGCCTCAGTCCGTTCTACCACACTCAGTCATACTGCGGATATAAACGCCGATTCTACAAGGTCTCAAGATGTTTGAACAGCGCCGGTGTTACGTTATATTATTGAATTTGCTTCATTGTCTATTGTTTTAAACATGTCTTTGAATGTGAAGTGATACACAAAGAGAGTTTTTATGGATGTCAACTTTTATATTTTGAGGAACACAACGCTATGGAGTACATCCTTACTGTTTCACAACCTTCCACCACTACCAAAGTTGAGTTCTTTAATAATAGAGAAGCTAACATTCATGAGGTTAGTCTTTCACCACCTTCCACCACAACCAACGGGCAGGTCCTCATAATAGAGAAGTTGACATCCACTAGGCTACAAAAGAGTAAGGATGTGCCCCGTAACGTTGTGTTCCTCTTGATACGGAAGTTGACGTTCATACACACTCCCTTTCCTCTTCGTTTTGTATGTTATTTGTTTGATAACCTCCCCGCGATGTTGTTGCATTATTATCCTAGACTTATCATTCGATAAGAATCTACTTGAGTGACTTCATAGCTTTCATAGAGGACGTATAAACGTAATATCCGGTCTGCACACATCGATGGGAATAGTTAAAGGAACCTGCTATTTCAACCAAATGTAGATTGGCTACGGTTTTTCTAATGGGAAGCAATTTCGCACATAAAACATTAAAACTTAAACCATACCTTCATGTAAATCCGGGACCTAGTCTAATTCTAGTAACAAGCGTATATTCAAGACTGGACGAACTGACCGGACGAAGTGTACAACCATGCTTGGCTGTCACAGCTGTTGCCAGTCGTAATAGTTGACGAATTTGATGATGGTTTGATCGGAATTATGTTATTCCTGCAAGAAATATAAGTTCTGTCAGCTGACAACCATGAGACCATTCGAAAAGGTATGAGAGGCTGTTTGTCACCGGAAGTACTAAGGTCCGCAAGGTACCGTGACCTACTTAAGGTCTTATGGGCGGTTTAAAGAAACATGTGAAAGTTTTGAATAACGTTGAGAAGGTGGCAGTGTGATATTAAGTAAAAATAACCAAGATGCCTAAAAATATCGAATCTATCTCGGGTCAATGCAAGTAGCAAAGGATAGTGAGTGAGTGAGTGAGTGAGTGAGTGAGTTTGGTCGTACGCCACACTCAGCAATATTCCAGCTATATGGCGGCGGTCTGTAAATAATCGAGTCTGGACCAGACAGTCCAATGATCAACAAGATGAGCATCGATCTGCGCTATTGGGAACCGATGACATGTGTCAACCGAGTCAGCGAGCCTGACCACCCGATCCCGTTTGTCGCCTCTTACGACAAGCATAAATCCTATTCTACTCCGGGACCTTCACGGGTAGCAAAGGATAAGTCCCCATGCTCCTTAGTATGATAATCTACCTTCAGTTGCTGGTGATCTATTGCCCGTTCTTGTATATATTGTATTGCCCCAAATAGTCATCGAATCGAAGTCAAATGCTAGTTTTAACATCTCAAATTGTGATATTCTAGTTATTTCAATGTCCTTTGTAGGCGGATTTTTGTTCAAATATTATCTGTCACTGATACCTGTATTATCTATTACCTGTTTTACTCACAGTATCGCTGAAATATTGCCAGATTGTAAATTTCAGCTCAGGTAAAAATATAGCCAGTACTGATCAAAGCGAACAATGTAGACATGGATCTAGAATATTGAAAGTGTGTATATTATTCTTTCTTTTTTCATTTATGAGACCTATTTTTGTTGTCAGACTTTGGTGATTGTTGTGAAATGTTGATTAAGTATGAATGTTATGTCCACATTTTTCTATACTGTGATTTTGTTGAAAGCGACCTTTATTTCTTTGATGCGTGTATGACTGGTTTGCCTTGTTAATTAATGGAAAAGACTTGTTTATTCTTGGCTGTAAAACGTGAATGCCATATGCCCAGCTACCTGAATTTAACGGTCAACTGCAACCCAAAAATCAAACATAATCAAACACAGTTATCACGTATTCATAATAAAATGCATTGCTGATGAAGAAAACAAACAAATAAATAAATTTATGTGTGAAATCGCAAATGAAAAGTGTAATATTTTGTATTTGGACTTACCTCCCTCGAAACGAAGCAGACGCGATACCGTACCAAGTCAGAGCCGGTGAGTGTACACTCAAGTGTAACGAAGCCTTTTCATTGGCCACTGGTTCATCTGCCCGTTTGATGCATGCGATCTTGATAACATAGCCATCTTACCTTTTCATCACTTCTCCTTATAGGTCTTACACCAAATATAGTTGAAGAATAGTTAGGTTTAAGACATTCATCAGTTGTTATCATGAAACTGATTAAATCATTAATTATAATTTGATTGCACATTAACCTTGTGGTTTGTCGTGTGATTAGTTTGTACGCTATATTTGGTCTATTTACCTTTGTAAATTGTATTAGAGCGGCATTGACGTAATGTTCTAGCTTGTTTGCCAATCAGTTCGTTTTTCACGAATAAATATGTGTAAACCAAACGTATGTAAAATTAATGTAGTGGATGAGACAACAAATGTGAGAACCAAACACTTTCATTGAACGTTCCAGGTCAAGTTGAAATATGCAACACATCGAGAATCCGCGAAGAATCTCAAGTTATGGACCGTCGTATGAATCTGGTGTCAGTGTGTAATTGAAAGTCACCTTTTCCAGTGTGCTATTTCTCCTGGGTTTTTTTTGACACCAGCAATTCTCTCAGTATTTTCGATTCTTCAATTGTCCAGAACCTTCAAACTCATGTTTCTATCAATTCAGCGAGGGAGGGAGTTTAGTTTTAAGTCGCGTTTAGCGTTATTCCAGCAATATCACTGCGGGGGACACCAGAAATGTGCTTCACACATTGTGCCCGTTGTGCATTAATTCAGTGTTCGTTCACAAATGTAATGGTGAGGTGTACCACAGGAACCGTCCTTGTAGCACCTGTTCTCGAAAAGCTGCATGCAGACTATTCCATGACTAGGTTCCCCTGGGCACCACAACATGGAGTTAGTGTCCAGGGAGGACCCATCCGGCCATGCCCACTGTCCTGCCTCTATGGTAGCGCCCAGTGTCCGGCGGGCTAATGCGTCAGCCACTGCAACAATGCATGAGGTGTAAGATAAATACGCATTAAGGGTAAAACAAGAAATATGTTTCCTTGTATATGCAAATCTTAAGCCGAATCTTCCACGGACGAAACATAATAAAATATTATTTTGGTTGGTTGGTTGGTTGGTTGGCGCCGCATTCAGCAAACTTCCAGCTGTATGGCGGCGGTCTGTAAAGAATCGAGTGGGAACCAGATAATCCAGTGATCAGCATCGTGAGAATCGATATACGCTATTGCGATACGATGACTATGTCAACCAAGTCAGCGAGCTTGACCACCCGATCCCGTTAGTCGCCTCATACCTAAATGGTTTTACAACCTCGCAAAATACCTGCTTCGAATTATAACCTCCGTAAACAAGCATACCGTTAATTACCGTTAATTTTGTAAGTTTAAAACCCCACCTATTACAGATTTATTAAAATCGTTAAAAAATATGCTGTGTTGGGTGAGTGTCAATATAGATCAAAAAACGCCGATAACTAAGTCTGCGTCTTGTTTGTTCAAACACAGGGTGTTTTTAAACATTAAAATGATATGTTTCATATCAATATTTGCTTGCACAAGATGTGAATCTTTACAAACTAAAATGTTCCAATCAACATTACGTAATATTATTAAAGAATTTTATTTGGTTATTTACAAGGTGATCACAGTGGTTTGAAACCTCCGATTGATCAATCAGAATTGTGTTCAAAAGTCATTGTGGAATGGCAAATTTAGTCTGCGAAACATTTCGCAACTTGTCTGCGGCCTTTTCGCAGTTTTACCCCGGTTGACATGACTAAAACATCTGGAGTCTACGGTTTTCTGTGTATGAAGTCATTTACCAATGCGGCAAAATTGCCTTTCTGTTGTTCAAAAGAACTCTTCTTTGTCTTTGTGGTTGTTGTCAAAAGTTCATATTTTGATTAGAAGCAGTCTTTAATCATAACGACAGAATTACTAAATAGTCTTGTTGCAAATGTTCTTTTGCCACGTGGTGAAATATTTAGACCTGTTCTCTGTTTAAAAAAGAACGAATATCTTAAATAAAATCTTTGTCATGACGATTGGAATTAGCCCTTGCTTACAGATGCGACGCAACGATCAGCCTCTTTTACTACGATAATATACAAAATCTTTTAAATTACTAGATACATGCCATAGCCAGTCCCATTTATGTCAAAATGACGTCAGATTTTATCAGCAATGTTCCAACCATATGGCAGCTGTTTGTAAGTAATCGAACCTGCACCAGACAATCCAGTGATCAACATCAGGAGCATCGATCTATGCAAATGACCTCGCCTAGCAGAGACGGTTTATATTTAGCTGTGTACAAAGGCATAATATTCCTTAAGTGATTGAATGTTGTTTTGTCGATGTATGACTGTTGTTGCGAGCAAACATGGTCATATTCCATGATCATTCAACATATTAGAGGCCTTGCGTTTAACTTACGTCTTATATTCTTTAAAGGATTGACTGTGTGTTTCTTTCGTTGCATTGAGGTATGAAACTAAAAACCAATGTGCAAACTGTATGAATCCGCGTAACGGATTCTTACAAAAGGTTAATTTAATTATATGTGTGAATTTTAAGTAAATTTGATTATATGTGTGACAGTCTAAAATACTATTATCACCAAGTACGCATAGTTAAATGATGGTGAGCTTATTACATCGACTGAAACGTAAATTAGAAATGGCTCTTTTGCTCTGTTTGTTATATTAACGTCGCCCTCAGCAATATATAGCGACGATTTGTATATAGTCGACTATGGACCAGATAACCCATGAATCAACAGTTTGGGCATCGTTCTTTGCAATTGGAATTCGACAAAATTTGTCAACCAAGTCAGCGACCTGATCCCGTTAGTCGATTCTTAGGATAAGCATAGTCGCCTCTTAAGCATGAGGTACTGAAGATCAGTTCTAACATGGCTATTCCGTCAAATTTGGAATGGAATTTAAGTGGTACGTTTGCGAATGGTTTAATCAACGTTTTCATTCCTAATATACGATAGTAACGAGAAAGAGAACTAGGCTTATAATTTCTGTAAATGTTCGCTGACTCTTTCAGACTTACATAGGTTAGTGAGGCCGTGGGGTAGTGGCTACAGCGTTCGCTCGTCACACCGAAGGACCGGGTTTGATTCCAGTTCTAATGACACTCGCCGTGATATTGATAAATGAGACGTAAAATCTCACTCACTCACTCAATCACGTTGGTTTGCATGTAAAGATGTCATGTAGCAGATCGTTGCTAACCAAAATACATATCGATAAATACACGACCATTTTAATCGATACATACCATTGTCGGCAATGAAGTTAGTGATCATTTCAAATTTGCTGTCAGTGGCGATAGACAGCAGATGGGCGTTCTCCTCTAAACATCGACTCCTGGCGCCGTCGTTGTCCTCCGCTGTATCGGAAAACCGCAGACACGTGTCGCCCACCCGGATGTACATGGAGGGACAACCTTAAATAAACTGGTTATCAGTACTTATTCATTGCGGTGGTTTTTGCTGATGTCAAGAATGAGTTCATGTGTTATTCTTTTCAGTTTGTAAACAATCGAAGCTGGACCAGATAAGCCTGTGATCAACAGAATGAGCATCGATCTACGGAATTCGGATACGATGACGTGTCAGCTAAGTCAGCAAACCTGACCACCCGGTCCCGTCGGTCGCCTTTTACGACAAGCATGGGTTGCTGAAGAACAATTCTACCCCGGATCTTCACGGATCTTTGCATTAGAGGTTGAATTAAGTATTTATTTGGTATGTGTTCCTTAAAGGAGTAAGTACAGGTCGACGAATGTATGTCCTTGGCAGCAGGGAAGAGGTAAGATTTTTTATTTAGTTTATACTGAAAACAAAAGTGATGAGGGACAAAACCTAATGTTTCATTTGCATCACCAAAACTATATACAAATCGATTGAGTGCAGTCGGGAATTTGGCACAATGTCATCTATTAAACCTGGTTATCGGTCTGTGTCACTTGACGCTCAAAATTTGTAAAATTCGTTTTAAAAACAATGTAAATGACTAGGGATGCGCAGGAAAATAAAACCTATACGTTGTAATGAAAATCCTGCCGATCCCTTTAACAAAGGTTCACGCATAGCTTCATCTTCCAAAGGTTTATAACTGTAAAGAACACACGTAGAATTAGTTTAACAAATACTTGTTGTAACCAGAATCGGGTGGTTAGGCTCGCTGACGTAGTAGACAGATATCATCGTCTCCCAATTGTGTGGACAGATGTTCATGATCTTGATCACTGGATTGTCTGGTCCAGATTAGATTATTTACAGACCGGTGCCACGGACCTGGAATATTGCCGAATGCGGCGTTAAACATCAAACCAATCAACCAGTCAGAATGTTTAACAAGAATTTGTATCCGATTTCAACAGACAATCATCGCAATTTTTTTCACAAAGAGAAGTCATCCATGAAGATTCGAATTATAAGTGACCATCAGCAACATATGTTTGACGTTTGAGGCGACAAGGTCACGAGGTCACGAACGCTGCTCAGACAGCAGTTTCATGAACTTTTTGTTAGCAGCACGACTGTCGATTGTCTATATTAAAGTAATGGAGTTACGACAACCTTTCGCTACGATACATTTGCGTAACGGAGTCCTTATTCGAGCACGTCACCTCATCGCAGATCGATGTTCATGATGTCACTCACTAGCTGGTGCACGGTTAAACAAAGCAAACAAACACAAAGAGGAAACATTACTGTAAAACATGTATCCGTCTGTCAAATAAGAAAAAAATCCAATGGGTTATAAAACTACGATTACAATTTACGTACAGTTCTTTTCATAGGTCTTCATTCCAAGCACGTGTCTTTTTGTGGTTGAAGTAGAGTCGTAATGAGTAAACAAGTGACAGTTGTCGTTAATGTGGGAAAAGTAGAAACAGTTTTGGTCACTGTTGCACAGTAAGGCACACTCTTGCCGCGAGGTCGGGTAATTGTTCTCAAACCATCCTTGAAGCAGAAAGTCATCTTCATCCGCCATGTGGGTAAAAATGTTCCCGACACCTTCGCCAGATGATACATATAGAACTACGAGTACAACTTCTCCGATCATCCTGCAGATTTATTCCCAGTGATCTTACACTGACACTTTTCTTGGAAGAAAAACCTGATTGTCATGAGTTGCCACGTCTTTGTCTTGTTGCTGTTTGCCTTCGCTGGCCGATTGGTTGCCAAGGCCTTTTGAGGAGATAGCGAATTGCACCGCGTTTCTTACTGATATTCGTGTTGTAATGACTGGCCAGGAATCAATGGCACTGATGGTAGCTGGTAGCTTTTTAAGGACATCGGGGTACCTAACACAGTAACGTTACAGTGTTACCTATATCAGTGGATTACTGTGATTGGGCAACAGAAAATTCCAATTAGTTCTAAATGATATCACAACACAGGCTTTCACATTTGGCGATCGGTACTCGTAAGTGTTCAAGAAACATTGATATGGGAGGGAGGGAAAGGGCCAAAAGACTGGGAAAAAATGTTTTTGTGTCTGGTCATCGATCGACCCTAAACATCATTCGTTACCCTGTAGTAGTTCTCACGTTTTGTAGGATAGGGGATTTTATTTGTTGTTTGTTTGTTTGTTTTGTCGCACCCGCAATATTCTAGCTGTATGGTGGAGACTTGTAATCACCACGATGGCAAGCTTGCATGCATACGCGCACTCACACACTCACACACACACACACACACTGAAATATTGTCGATGTGACCTTTGAGTCATTATCTTCTTATTGCATGATTGCATGTAAATTATTTTCGAAAAGCCGAACATTTTCTCGTAGTTTTAATTATTTTCTCGTTATTTCAACTTATTTATAAATGCTTAAAATTTCTAGTATTTTCTCATTGCTTTGATTAATTTCTAATCATCTCTACTCACAAGATTCCATCAAAAAATAGAATTTCCACGTTTTTTTAAAGAAACTTGATGTTTCGAGAAATAAACAAAACTAATCACCGCTGCGAAAATATAATTCATCTCATCTCGAATCAAGCATGTCAATATATGTCAACTAATTTGTGTTTCTTTGACAATAACCGTTATTCCTGGAATGTGTATTGTTAAAGAACAAACAAAATCAACTGAACCAATAAAGCAACAACGCTCATTTTAGTTCTCGGGGTATGTTCCCGGTCAGTCCCACGTTCATGCCTCACGCACGTGTCTTTCCAAAGAGAAAACTATCGTCCTTCCCAGATAAATCGATGTTCATGTAATTCGAGAGATAACAAATGAAAGCCCTTAATAACTGGTTGAAGAGAACCCATATTGCATCTCTGGTCTTCATTAAGTTTTACTAATTCTGTTATATGCACACTGCAATATGAATGCACCCGAGCGTGTTTGAGCATTGTTTCAAAGAGGATTCCGTCAAAAGCACTTAACAATAGTTTGGTTGGTGGGTTGTTGATTGCCGCACTCAGCAATATCCCAGGTGTATGGCGTCGATGTGTAAATAATCGAGTCTGGACCAGACAATTCAGTGAACAACAGCATGATCATCGATCCATGCAATTTGCATACAATGATATGACCAGGTCAGCCAGGTCTGGATAGGTTATTCGCGCATTGAGCAGCATAGGTAACTGGAGACCAGTTGTAACCTGGATCTTCAAACTTGTGTGAGTGAGTTCAATTTACTCCACACTGAGCAATATTCATATGGCGTTGATCTGTTAATAATTGAGTCTGGACCAAACATTCTAGTGATCAACAGCGTGAGCATCGATCTGCGCGATTGGGAACCGATGACATGTGTCTGCCGAGTCAGCAAGCCTGACAACCCGATCCCGTTAGTCGCCTCTTACGACAAGCACAGTCGCCTTTTATGGTAAGCATGGGTTGCTGAAAGCATAAATATGCGTTCATAAATATTTCACAAGAACACCTATGATTACTGCACTAGGAAAAACAGCGTGGTTCCTGTTGACATAAGACACGCTAACCCTAACTTATTTTGTCCAGTATATAATCATAAACAAATCTATATGGAACCCGTTACAACGTCTTTGATGGTAAACAACCTTCAGTCTCTTTCGATCAGAATGCTGAAAAAACATTTGGTACCCTGCATCGTATTATCACTATTTATTAATCGACAAATCAACAATTATGACAATAAACAGGTTTATGGATCACACAGCGTTTATTGCATCGTATTATTAATTACCACTTTTTAATCGATAACACTCGTTAAGAACACACGCAAATTCAAGGATAGTGACGTATTTTTATCGTGTTCTTAATCATCATCTTTTAAGTCGATAAATCATTAATTAAGAACAAACACAAGGTAAATGTGTCTTTGGGATCTTATCGTGTCCATGGGATCTTCTTATTAATTATAGTCTTTTTTGGTCGACAAATTACTAGCTTAGAGTGAGTGAGCTATTTTACGCCGCTTTTAGCAATACACTAATTAAGACCTCACACAAGTATATGGAAAGCAACGAGTTACATGCATTTAGCAACGTTTTCGTGTAGATTCCAGACCGTGTACCAGTGTTGTAAGTAGAAAGAAAACACAAGCAACTAGGTGGATGCCAACCTCTTGTTCTAATTGCATTAATCCACATTCCGATGTTGAGTCATGCATTAATCCACATTCCGATGTTGAGTCATGCACTGTTATGGATGTAGTCGTTTCCTTGTCTAATCACCAACTTCTAGCTAGCTGATGTTGACCAGAAGAACTAGAGTTATTTCCGACTTTCATTGTGTAAATATAAATGGTATGTTCATATCATGTAAAATAAGACACGAGTATCTGTGAGCTGCACTTTCCGATCAGTGTCGTAGACTCAAGAGGGCTGTCCGTTCCAACTTGTTGATAACTGAATATCAATGCAATTTGAATGTGTGTTTGGTCAAAAGAGTGTGATATTTTCATACTTACCAAATACGTGCAACATGTTCTACTAACTTTACGTGCAATTGTTCTAATCCACAAGGTAAGTTTTGGGTGTCGAATAAAATTTCACCCGTAATTTTCAACTCCTAAGGACTGTAGGTTGGGACAATAATGGTCCTGCACATTATTCGTCCAAATGAACCTACCTTAGTGTTTCACCAGGGACGGTTCAGTTCCCCCAGTGGGCACGCCGTATGAGGTCCATATCTGGTGTCTCCTGCTGCTGAACTATAGCTTAAACTAAACTATCTCCCTTACTGCCCCACCCATTCACTCATCCACTCACTCATTCACTCACTCAATCACCCACGCACCTACTCACTCCCCCACCCACTTATTCACTCACCCACTCACCTAATTACCACTCACCCACGCACCACTCACTCGCCCACTCACCTACTCACTACTCACTTACCCACTCACCACTCACTTACCCACTTACCACTCACTCACCCACTCACCACTCACTCACTCGTACACCCACTCACTCACTATTATTTGTTTTATTGTTATAGGATATTTACAGATAGTACACATATCCATGCAACGTATTGCTTGCTCATGGCGCTGGCATTTGCTTCCCTCGATTCCTCAGCGTCATATCGTATCATCAATCTCAACTCTCGGGGTGAGTGAGTTCGTCAATGTTTCAGTCATATGGTGACTGAATCAATTTGGGTGCTGTATGAAATCACTGCAAAACCAGCAAGGACGGGAACCTTAAACGTTGTGAAACGTAAACGCTAGTGGTTGAAGCTGTTGAAATATTGTACGACAGGATAATTGGCTACTGGAAATATTAAACCACCTCGTGTCATACAGGCTCTTTTCAGGCGGTATCTATACTGTCTGGAACAAATGTTCAGGTATTGTGCCCTGTGTGAAAGTTGATCTTCTGATCGACTGGGTGCAATATCACAGGAAGACAAGCAAATGTATGTACATTTTGGACAGATCCACGTTGTCATAAGTCTTTGAATACAAATCGATATATCTAACTGCTTCACCGTCACGTTTCCGATTCTTCTTTAAGAAGTTTATTGGTTTCTGGCACTGTGTAATCTAACAGTTAAAAGGGTTGGAACTAAGACATAGAATCTGATCATACTCTAAAGAAATGCGTCTGCTTTGTTTCTGCTGTCATGATACCATAACAACCTCACAGAATAGGGGCCGGTCTCACAAAGCGATCGTAGCGCTACGACAGGCCTACGTCTGTGTTGGGAGTTCTTGGCGTTTTGATCAATTTGTGAAATGGGACCCAGACCAACGATCCATTTATTGCCTCCTCACGATAAGCAGTAGGACATATGAAATTTGGAAAGCCTGTGCACGTCACCGACCAAAATACGGACATATACTTCGTGGACCCCACTAAAGACACACAGTCCCTACAATCCATCGGTGACACATATCTCGTACAGCCCACTTGAAACACATGACCCGTACATCCCAGTGTTGTCACACACCCCATACTCACCACTATGGACACAACACCCGTACACCCAAATGTAGACACATACCCGTGCACCCAACTGCAGAAGTGGACACATAACCCCGATTTACCCGTACACCCATCTGTACACACACACCCGTGCACCCATCTGTAGACACATAACCCGTACACCCAACTGCAGAAGTGGACACATAACCCCTATTAACCCGTACACCCAACTGTAGACATATAACCCATACACCAAACTGTAGACACAAACCCCTTGCACCAAACTGTAGACACAAACTCCTTCACGCAGCTGTAGAAACTTACCCGTACACCCAACTGTAGACACAAACCCCTTGCACCCAACTGTAGATACAAACCCGTACACTCATCTGTAGACACACACCCCTTGCACACAACTGTAAACACACACCCCTTCCAGCAAACTGTAGACAAACACCCCTTAAACCAAACTGTAGACACATACCCGTACACCCAACTGTGAACACAAACCCCATGTACGTGACTGCAGACACATACACTGTAGAACAGAGGGTCGAGACATACATTGTACACCCCACTGTTGTCTCATATATATAAAATTTACACCCCACCTTTGTCCCACAGCAAGTCTTTAACAAATAAAATCTCTCTGCGCCTTTGGCCTCGCTAGTTGATTTTGTAGAAAGAGTCTGAAACTGGGTATATAGTTTAGTCTATTATGTTTTTATTGATTTGATGAAATGGGTCTGTAGATTTTAAAGCCTGCAGACCCTGATGGCCAACTGGCAACTTACAGTATTGCAACCTCTGCTGTTGACATAAAATAGATTAAACATATCCCCCTACGTTCATTTTCCAGAAAACGCATATCATTGATCAATATCCCCCTGGTAATATTTAGTTTTCTTACAAACTGCCATATACTTATCAGGATCCTTTCCGGTAGTTAAAACGCGTTAAAGAGTCTATTGTGACATGCCTAATCAGCTTACTGTTTGTAAACATAGCATGGGCGACGGTATCATAACACAATAAAACACCGAAATCCATTAGTAAAACACGTGATCTATTTCAAACGAGCTAAAACTTCATACTTTAAAATGATCTTCAGTAATCTTCAGCTTCTGCACACACGTATGTGTATACTGAATTCCAAAAGCAACGTGAATATTGCACGAGTTTGAAATTATATCAAAACGGAAATCGAACAGGTGCGTGTAGGTTGATTAGAGGTCATTCTCATCAGGTGTGGTGTTCTGATAATACCGAAACAGGCGCTAATGGTGACCATAGTCGATCATTTCTTGGTCTGTCTCAAATGCTTCAAATTCAGTTTACATAGTCAGGAATTTCTCTTCACACGATGAACGGCAGCAGCGCAATGCATGCATTAATCAATACAACAAGCTCGTCTCGTGTGAAAAACGCCATGACGACAAACAAAAAGGTGCCAATTGTCAAATTTCCGTAACCCATTTTACATTTATCTTTACATTCTGATAATATTTACACTTTAGGATAAGATAATGTAACGTTTATATGGAAGAGAAACTAGGCCAATTACAGCTATGAGGCAGAGTCAAAGTGTTTGTTGCATGAGAGGTCATTGGCAAACAGGAAAATATACCGTTAGGTGCCTTTCAATAGCGTGTGTGCGTGCGTGCGCACGCGTGTATGTGTGCTCGCGCGCCCGTCAATCAACATAATTTGGATACTATGACGTGTCAACCAAGTCAACGAGCCTGACCACCCGATCCCGTTAGTCGCATTTAAAGACAATTATGGGCTGCTGAAGACCAATTCTAACCCGGATCTTCATGGTCGTTGTGTTCGTAGGATTTTTGAATCGTGGATAGTGAGCACACTGAGTAATCAAACCACAGTTCAGACACATTTCACTGACATACTGACTCTTTCCTCATGAGGGGTGGTGGGGTAGCCTAGTGGTCAAATCCGGGGTTCGATTCCTCACATGGGTACAATGTATGAAGCCCATTCCAGGTGTCCTCAGCCGTGATATTGCTGGAATATTGATAAAAGCGGCGTTAAGCCATACTCACTCACTCATGTCCCACCTGATCCCACCAGTGTCCACAAATCAGTTCTTAATAAACCGTGATCGACGCGATCCACAGAATAATCCACTAGTTGATACACCTTCAAATGCATGACAGGTTGACACATCTTGATTTCAGCAACTTCAGCAAACCACTCGTAATGGTTCAAAAACAAACTGCAGCCAGAAGACTCTAGTTTGTCCTCCTTTAAGGAGTGACATTTAGTTCTAATGAATTATCACTGTGTCAGTGAACAGATATAAATGAAATTGTGAATAAAATTTACATATATCCCTAACTATTTTTGCCCAGTATATCATAAACTGAGTTATTTGTGTGCATACCGATTGATAAAAATACATCACTTTTTAAACACGTTTGCACTCATACCCACATTAGATTCCTAATTAGGCATTTTTGCACTTAGCAAAACTACACCAGAATATGTCACTTGCTTGTTTTTACTAACAAACTGCCCAATGCATTCACATTTCTCAGAAATTTTACTAGTCCGTGACGGAAGGATACGTGTCTATCGACTTCGAAATGAACGTTTAGAACACAAGTAGTGCTGCAGCATGATGTGGGAGCCATAGCCTACACGCAGGAATCTAACTTTGTGCGCCTGCGGATTAATTAAACTGTCATTTGAAATCTTATGGATTCACATGGTTCATATCAGTGACCGCCAGAAGGGGTTGTTCCAGCAAAATAATGCCAGGCCTCACACAGCACATACTATCCTGTATATTTAGAAAGAGAACATTACAGTGCTTCCATGGTGCTCCAAATCGCCCGACCATTTAGGGGATGACCTTGAACGACATCAACCGGCGCCGCAGATCAACTGTCGCACGATTTGCAAGGGGATTGAACCAGGGACCTAGGCTCTCTTGGCGCTAAGATAGTCGTGCTATGCATTAACATTAATAATACATTAACATTCGTACGTAATAACGTACGACAATCTTAGCTTCGAAAATCTAGGCCCAGAATTTCACACGGTCGAGTTCAAAAACTTGCCGAGAGGGCGCAGAACAGGTTCACAACAGATATTGACCTGGGAGGGGGCGCTTTTAAGAACTGAACGTTTTTACTTTTTCACAGCTATACAAGGTAATAGACATTTGCTTTCTCTACATTGTTAAATAATTTGGCTGCAGCTGATCAAGTACCTGTATCATCTCAATTTAAAATTGGCAGATTTAATTCATTAAAATACATCTTTTCGAGTTTTTTGTTGTTTGTTTTTTTGTTTGTTTCACAATTTAATCCTTTCGAAAATCGATGTGTTTTTAATCATTATTTTCAACTACCCATAGTGCGATTTTTTTTCTAATTAGAGATGTAGCAAATAACCCTTCTGTTATGGTCCAAGATAACAAATGTTTGTACCCATGTTTACTTACGTGTAAGCGTTCTTGTCGTCAAGGAGATACACGAACCTAGTTTTGAAGGATGGGGCTAATTCGCTCAGTCTCTAAATTAGATCAAAACCAGCCAAATCAATATATGTCTTCTTTATTTCTGAAATGTAGGCCAGAGGCACGTAGAACACATATAACTGGTTATAATGAGTGAGTGGTACAAGAGCGTTTTCGTTATAACAGTGCATGGAGTATTAACGTTGCAAAATTCTGAAGATACTGACGTGACGTTTGGTTGACATTAGTAAACAGAATGTGTAAAATGTGGGACAGGACATATACTTAGATGGTATATCATACCTCCTTAAATCATCTTACTGTGGAGCGGAGAGAAGGACATAGTATACCCTGTCACACATTTTACAGGATTGGTTCTCGGTACTTTGACATATTCATTTATTGTACATAAAATCATACATAACCACATCGAAACTGCGATAACGACACTCTTAAATCACTTACATTTACAACTCTTAAACACTATTCACAGTTGTTTAAACAAAGTTTACGAATATGAACATTTTCCAGTTGAATGTTTCAGATCCACTCTTCTGGAGTCCTTGCATCCTTACATGGAGTTGTAGCATAGCTACCTCCGTGCCCAACACATGCATATCGAAGACGAAGTTGGAACCAAGCATTTTATTTAACATAGCCCAGTTATTTCTAGCAAACTTTAAAGGGATAGCGGACGCTTTGGGATGACTTTCAACCAATAACAGATAAAACGTTTCAGTGCCAAGATATACATCGGGTATCTTCCGCATTCACCTGATACGGTATCATTACTTGTTGATATGCGGATGCCATGAAAACGCTGCAAGCATGTAACTGAGAGCCTTCTTGGATTTAAGAGCCAGATTGTTCATGGATACCTGCCGAGTGAGGTTTCTGGTAAATAGCCTACCATGGTACTTGGATGAAGATGAAACGCTTTCCGTTCTAGAAAAACTGTACCCATGTTTAAATTCCGCAATACTTGTTTTGTTGAAATCAACTTGGAGACTCCATTTATCGCAGTAATTCTCTAAAATATCAATTTGTTTTTGGACTCAAATACCGTATGAGAAAACATCAGCAACAGCGCCATCGGCAAGAAGAAACAACTCGAGTAAGCCGGGGAATAACGGAACTTGTACAAGTGGACGTGATTTCATCGACCAATACATTAATGACAAAGGAGAACAGAAACGGACTTAGAACACAACCTTGCCGTATCCCGAGAAGACATTCACATACCTCTGTTTACGTGATTTGATGTACGCCCTCAGTCATTATGTCTAACGTTGAAGAAAACAATATGCCCTATACCGAGAGAAAACGATAAAAGATCTCACATGACTTAAGTGAAGTTGTGCACATGTTTAAAGGTATCCATGTTCAGCATAATAAGTGAATCGACTTGCAAGATTTCTTTTGGAAACACAATAAATATATAATGAAAACTGTTAACAAAGAAGCACAATTATTAATCACCACATACTGCTCACAAATACCTTGAGATGTGTACCTTTGTATCCGAATACAAATCATGTCACCTATAGTGAAGGGAGCAAGGGTTAAATATGACAAGCGTAGCAAGTATGCTGTAAGTTTTGTGCGTATTGCTGTGTGGGGGTAAATGTATCTTCAGTTAATCAGCTACATATAGCTTTACCAGAATTGGAATTATGGAACCAATTTTCTTTTTCGGAGACAATATATCTGAGTCAGGGGAAATATGTCTTCAGCTACTCAGCTACACGTCAAACTCGCTAGAACCGGAATCACAAACCACATTTTCCTTTTCAGAGGCAATATTGCTGAGTGGGCGAAAGCGCATCTTCATTCAGTATCAGCTACACGTCATATTCGTCAGACTCGGATTCAAACACGGTGACGGGGCCTCTAGGATCTTGTTGAAAGTCGGAGTCCAAGGCTTGGGACCATTCATTTAAGTCCTCGTCTCCAATGGTTTGTCCTGAACTCTCAGAATCACCTATTGTCCAACGAACTTGGCGCTGGCGAGAGGCTGGGAGTAAATTTGGGAATTTATCGGGATTAAATTCATTTTCGGCAAATCCGTTTTGAGGACTTTCATTTTTAGACCAAGTACGTTTTTGAGCACCGCCCCACAGGCCATCGTCGTTGTTTCTACGGCCGAATTCGTTTTGCGGTGATGACGATTCTGAAGGAATACCATCATCGCTACCATTCTCAGTGGACTGAGGCGTTTCCCACGGGTCTGTTTGCTCTGGCTTCATATTAGGATCAAATGACGACGCCTCGTCATAACAGCCATCGCTGTGAACATCGTTCACTTTACCATCTTGGACGACATCCCCATCCTCATCCTCATCAATATCCTCATCTTCATCCTCCTCATCTCCCACCATTCCATTTATATCTCCGGTCAGAGACTGCGTGGAGTCTACTACAAACCCAGCGTCCTCCTGACCCATGTCTCTGGCTTCGTCTCCACTCACATTACCAGGAAATGATTCCTTTTGACCATCCACGTTCCTCTCGGTTGAAGCTCCGCCCTCATCGCGTCTACCAATATTGCGTCTCCACACCATTTCATTCTCATACAGATCCCTATCATCAGCATCATAATCGTCATCATCATCACCTTCATCAATGATAGCATCGACGCTGACTACTAAACCGTTAACAGTTCTGTAATTCAAATATTCCGGTTCCCGGCTCGAATCTCCTGTATAGGGTCCTCTGGATTCTTCATCAAACACTTCATCCCCAGCAGCTTCCTCCTCGTCCTCTTCCACTTCTCCTCCTCCTCCTTCTTCTGATTCTTCTACTTCTAGATCATGTATGTGATCATTACTGTTGTATTGCACAGCCATACTGGCCTTTCTGATGGTGCCACCCCGTTCTTCATCGTCATCTTCGCTGTCGTCGACTTCATTAGTACTGGTGTTCAATGGATCATCATCACAATCATTATCAGCTCTTACCCTATCATCCGGTGACAGTTTGTATTTGTATTTTAGTCGCCGAAACTGTGTGTCAATAAAGTCCTCGTTCTCATACGGATCGCTGTCATCGTCCATGTCAGTCGGCTTCTTTTTGTCATCACCCGTGACAACCTCATTCTCATACAGTCCATCGTCAGGGTCCTCCTCGCTTTCCATGTCTTCCTCAATGTCACTGACGGAGTAGTTAGCTTCGTCATCGGGTAGGGTATAAGCACCTGATCTCCTTTTCTTAGAAATGGTCAATCCAATCCTCTGGGCATGAAGGGCCAAAGAATCTCTAACTCTCAGTATATTTTCACTGCCGTCAGTCTCATCCTCGTCTGGACTCTCTGAAGGTTCAGGGGATTGGTTTCTCGAACGTCGTTCAGATGGTACTGGTGGCAGAGGTACATTTTGTACTGGAGTTTTGTCAAATCGTATTCTTGGCACAGCATTACCTTCTCGTTGACCAGGTTCATCAGAGAGTCTAGATAACGTCACGGTATCGGCTCTCGGTCCGGGAACCGGCATCGGCGGAGTAAACGTCTTCGTGTTAGTCTTTGCAAGATCCGGTTGCACTATGGTATTTCTGACCGGTATTTCATAAGCAGCGTTCTCAGTTCCTACAGCCAGGACTTCATATTCGTCGTCCTGAAACTGTGGCTGTCCTGTGTTGGGTTGATACTCAAGGGTTTCGACTGCACTGAGGGCTTTCAGTGCAACAGTTTCATGACGATCAAGACTGTACTGATTACGTTCGAGGTGAAACACGGCTTTACCCTTTATTTTGCGGAACTTTGTTTTAATTTTTCTGAAAATAAACCAGTTATTTTATCATCAAATGTGAAAGAAATTATCATTAATTAATATATTAGCAGGTTTGCTGATGAACGATTCCTTTTTCTAACTATTTAACGGCGGCCTGTAAATAATCCTAGACAATCCTGTGACTGGACTTGAGAATCCAGTGACCTACATTATGAGCAACGATCAACATCGTCGCCTTTTGGTTGTTATCCAAGTCACCGGTCGGACCTGTCTCATCTATTTGGCCACCTCTTGCATCCAGCGCAGCCCCTATATAAAATGTACTTGTTGTTTAACGCCGCACTTAGCCGTATGGGTGGGTTTGTAAATAAAAGAGCCCCTAACTCACTATCCAGTGGTCAGCAGCGTGCATGTAATGGGATATAATGATATTTATCAACCGAGTCTGATCACCTAATCCGGTTAGTTGCCCTGACGACATGCATGAGTTATTGAAGGTCAATTCTAAATTCATATAAGAGACCTCGGAAAGAGTTCCTCCCGTTCTACCATCCCACATGATATGTCTGCATTAACACGTACGAACAAAACCTAGTGCAACAATTACTAGAGAACTCACAAAAATAACTAAAACCCCAAAAATTAATTACAATATATAGGGTTGAGGTAATCAGTCCAGGGACGGTAATGTTACAAACATAATATGAGGGAAGGAAAGGAACTCGAAACCTCGATTGTCAAACATTGCATCAATAAGGATCTGGTTTAATCACGTGACAGTGGAAGGTTTCTAGAGGCTTGGTGGAACCTTTGAGCACGAGTACTCCTGACAAACCAAGAAACAAAATCCATGCGTCTCTGACATGGTCGTACTTTAAAGCAATATACCACAAATATCGCGTCGGGGACCACCGGCATGGGCTTCACACATTTTACCCATGTGTGGAATCGAACCCGGGTCTTCGGCGTGGCAAGCGAACGCTTTAACCACTAGACTAACCCAGCGCCCCAGATGCAGTATGAGTACACTGACTTAACATGGAGAGGTCCGTCTTTCTGGAAATATGACAGCATCTGGTTGTGTAAACACGTGTTTCCAAAGAACTAGTAGTGGATGTGGTACATATAAACAAAGTGGTTTTCACTGTACGTGTAATATTGTATTTCGTTGTCGTTTTATGAGTAGACCACCAATGTAATAATGTAATAATATAATGATGGAAACGAATAAGTGAACATGGAAGTATAAACGTTCCTTTATTTATTTCTAGAGGCCCACCCACAGTGCAATACATACCTCGTGACGAAACTTGGAAACGAATAAAGGAATACTTGTACTTTCACGTGTTCCCTTATTTCTTTCCAAGAGTATATTTATAATACGATTATGATGGCGAAAATATTGATGAGGTGATTGTGATGCTGACGACGAAAATAATGGTGACAGAGGTGATGATGACGATGACGACGGAAATAATGGTGACAGAGGTGATGGTGTTGATGACGACGAAAATAGTGGTGACAGAGGTGATGGTGGTGATGACGACGAAAATAATGATGATAGTGGTGATAATAAGGACGACGACGACGATGGTGAGGAAGAAGAAGAAGTCCATAAACAACTTACACGACAACAATAATGATGTTGACAGCCACGCTGACAGCCAGAAGGAGAGACAACGTAATTATGGCGATTTCCACTGAAAGTGAAAAATGTCAACAGTAAATACTGTTGATATGATAATGGTGTCGATCACAATGCCGTGGTCCCAGATGAAAAGTATTCAAAGAAGATGAAGAATCCAGCCAAAGACCGATAAAACACGCACGTCGTTCTATGTTCATCGCTGCACGATTACTTCAGGGTTATTTCTATCATTTTCTCGTAATTTCAACATCTTCCTCGCTGTTGTGGGTTTTGTTTTACAAAATCTTAATTTGGAAAGAAATTTCGTTCCTTTCATTATGTTCTTGTTATTTCAAGGTTCCTTCAAAACCCCCAAAAACTCATATCGACATATCGAAATTAAGAATAGGCCTTGTTACATTGTTCAGACTAGCACTCTTCTTGAATGCATGTCATCATATAGATTGGTACTGAGCATTTCAGACCGTCGGGAGGGACATCACGTCAACAGACACCAAACACACATCCAATCGCTGTATAATTGTAGTTAACTATTGGCAACTGTACCGGACCGTCTCTCCTCCGTCCATAAGTCTTTGATCTACCGCTGTGACGCCATGCGTCAGTGACGTCAGTGTAAAACATATTATCTCTCGCTCGTTCTAATTGACTGTCTATATTCTATATAGAAAATTATCAGTTGGCGGCCAAAATGTATACTCACTCGATCCTAACGAGGAACCAGAGTCTGAAACTGAAAAACACACATTCAAAATTCATTTACAATGTCGTTGATAGTAATTAGCTCTTAACTCACAACAGACACCAGATCCCCTGGATTAGCGTTGTTTCATTGCATAAGTACGTTTCGTGTGGACTGCGAGTAATAGTGGCTCAACAAAATAGTATGTTAACCGTGAACATGTCAAAACATTGATTACAGAACAGTCTGGGTTCCGTCTTATTGCGTAACTTAGTGTGATAACCATTCCAGAATTTTCAGACTGTGTTATTTAACTGGATGCATAAATATTAAACAGTAAGATCTGATAAGTCTAAGCACTTGTAAAATGCAACAGTACGCTCCTTCTAATCCTTGCAAGCACGTCGTACAGCGGGCTTTGTCCTACAGCGAGCTCTGACAACGGTAACCTGAAAATCTCAAAACGAGGCTCTGCCGCTAGAAACGTTTGGCGGTCTGGTACGGATGTGATATTACATCAACCACATTGTGCATTACAAAACTACGCTGAATAAGCACCAAAACAGACACATAACTGGTTTAAACAACGATCCAGGTGCACAGTGAATCATTTTGCGACCTCATCAAACAGGGGCCGTCTGTGATTCCATAGTATAGGTATGCTGCCTGAACCTCGACATGAAGTTAAAAAATATGGTGTTATTAAAGTTTAAAATTAAAATTCATTTGTAAATATCATTTTCTTATGAAAAAAGGAGTTGCTTGTGGTGTCTATTTTCTCTTTCATACGAGGAAATTCGGATCGGCATACAAAGCCATCTAACCCACTGAAAACTGGTACTCTATATTGTGTAGTTTGTGTACCCCTATACAAATTAGCAAGGCAACTACATACCTGATCGGGTGGTCTGACTCGGTTGACTATATATCATCGTGCCCCGACGTCGTGGGGCGTTGCTCATAATATCGCTCACTACTTTGTCCGTATCAACCATGAATAAACACTGCGGTTTGACTGTACGTCAATTTTAGCTTCCTGTCTTTCTAACCCAACTCGAAAAGAACCCAGGGTAACATATGGGCTCAGAGTATATATGACGTTATAACGGAGGTATATTTCCCTGGATGACCGAGGATTGATGCATAAATCATTCGGTGAATGAAACAGGGGATGACTTCATTTAGAGGAATAGGGGTAGCATGTTGCAAAAGGACCGATGCTACGCCTTCAGTTTTAAATTAAATTCGGAGCTATTAAAATTTCATTCAATATATACCTCTGATTTTCCAACACAGAATGTTTATCTCCATTCTACCATGACAGCGGTTTAAAGATATTAATTAAACATACCATGTTGGAAAAGTGAGAGGTCTGTACTTGATTATATACCTGGAAATGACTTTGATTAACCAATCACAATCCAGCATTTACAAAAGTCAGGGTAGAATTAATTACCTACAGTTTACTTGCGTATGCATGGACTAGAACTTGTACCTCTAACCGTTTACCTCTCACCTGTTGCCGTTGTGGTGTTTGATGATGTTTCGTTGGACTGATCTGAAGCAGAGGGCAGCATTTCCAAAAAGGCCAAATGTAGTAATGATCGATCATACAGTGTTAAGGGTGGCTATAAGGGTGGTTTCGAGAAAAACATAGTTCTAGAAAATATTGAAGAACTAATTGCTCAACCTAGACTTTTAACGACACCTGGACGTTTTTACAACATAAATTATTGCACGGTTTATATACGTAATATATGAACATATGTAGTTCATATTACTTCACATAGCTTGTGTTAGTTACTACATTTACATATATCTAGGGTGCTGGGGCAATCTAGTGATTAAATCCCTTGCTCGTCACGTCAAAGATATAAACTAATACAGGTCGCTGGCTAAATATGACATGCTGCTATCCCATGCCATGGCCTTTAGATGGTCTTTATGAGTTTCTGTATCATATTTCCTTGTACTTATTTTGTTGATGACAACTGTGAAAATGTGCGCTTCCAATGTAGCCGACATGCTTGCTCACTGGATTTTGATTTCTCCATTCGTGTCCATATGTTTCAGTGTTTTGTTTTTAGCGCCCCACGAAGTCTGTTTCAGTGTATTCTCTGCTGTTGACGTTCTAATTCTAACGTTTCAGTAGATCCACCGAGTAAATCATCAGAGTCATTTGATGAAATATGTGTGTTAACTGCTACCACCAACAGTTGTTGTTGATATCGCTTCCTCTCAACATTTTCCAACTCAAGGGATAAATATCATAGCGTAAAAACAATGAAGGATCTTTTTTATAATGTCAAATCTCATTACTTATTGCAGTTTTAAAAGAAACTGAATTCTTATATAATTATTTATAGCTATGTTGAAAATAGATAAATATTTAACAACCGATTATATAACTTAGCAACTGAGATTGTTAATGGCTGTATTCTCAAAATGAATTAAAGTATTATAAAAGCATTTGTAAGTTCGTATCAATTCGTAAGTTCCGAAACATTCGAACTAAATGTAAACCTACCAACATCACTAACCGCTGGATATGTGTGATGGCTAGATTGTTCAGCAATTGCTCACATCGATAGGGGTGGTGTTAATCCAACTAGGGTGGCGATATGTAGCATGTTTTAATACTGCAGTCTCCAATAACGTTGAAAAGTTTAGATTTATCTGCAACATGTAAATCTATCAAATTCGAGCTGCCTCCTCGTCCTTTGTTTACATTCTGTGATTGATATGTGATTTAACTTTATGAGTTATGAATGTATAACTTGTTTTAGTTCCGGTATCTCTATGGGTGAAATACTGCTGATAAGACTTAAAATCTCGACTCACTGACTCACTCTCACCTCTGTCGCACTTGTCTCCAAACCAGCCATCTTCACAGTCGCCATAGCAACTGCCCGTCACAGGATCACAGAGTAGATAGAGGCAGGATGAGTTTGTTTCTATGTCACATGACGAGTTGCTGGCGCAATGAGTACAGTCTACAAATAATCGAGAAGGAATGGCACTCAAGTTACACTCTGCGAATAGTCGACTCCCAGATTTGCCCTCATCATGACTTTTTGCAGCAGCAGCCATTGTGGGTTTAACCAAGGAGATAAACAGACTTGCATTACTTCAGGGTTTTCTCCCAAGTTAAGCCGACCCGCCAACAAACTGTTCCGGCAGCTAGACACTAACTCGCTCTTTCTCTTTGAGATATTGAGTGAGATTAGACTTTCACTGGTCATTATCTTGAACTACAGCATCATCTACTGTAGCAAACGATGTAAAAGTTCTAAACCAATCACGCAATTAAATGTTTTGTGGATGGAAAATGGCTTACTAGTATATCATGTGATGTATGTTTAGATAAATGAGGAAAATCAATCGCTAGCAAGATGATGGACAAACAGCTATACATGAGGCGTTTTAGCAATAAACCAACTATTGTAATAGAGGGAAACAGTTTGGGTGGGCTTAACAAATCGTACCCAAGTTGAGAATCGAACTCATCGGCGTTAAGAGCCAACACTTTAATCACTAAGCTATCACCCTTTCGTTTATCATTATCTGAACCTTGTGATGTTGTCACTGTTGACGCTGTGGCCGCTGGCGTTGACGTTGAAGGTGATGTCGTGGTATGTGTTGGTGGATTTTCCACTGACGTTAAAGGTGGTGCGCTTGTGTCTGAATCGAATAAGGTTACCCATGCTGCGTTTGTTATTAGCGTTGAACTTGCTTGCGTTGCGGCTGCCGTCGTCTTTTGTGTCGACGGGGTACTCGTCGATGTTCTCTGTGTAGCAGCCTTTGGCAATCCAGTGGTACCTGCATATTCGAAAGAAATGTGATTACTGAGGTCAGTTTGATGAGTTGGTCAGAGGGACAAACATTTTTGTATATAACGGCATGTGTTTTGTAGTTACATTTCATGGACCCAGAAGACATTCGTTTTCAGACACATATCCTGCTTGTTACCTTCTTTTGACCTTATCTTTTCTCCTGCATATTCGATTTTTTTTCAAACTATGCAAGTACTTCCCCTCTCCTTACTTTTCGCACTGCACGATTTCTTAGAATCTCCATTTCAAAATCAAGAAGTTTCATATAGCTCAAAGCAACCTCGTTATAACAACACTTGTAATGGTTAGTTGCATGTGTGATTAGTAGGCTGTACTCTTCATTAAGAAAAATTGGTATCACGTGCCCATGCATCGCATTTTGACAATGTAACACTGTAGTTATTTAATCAAAATCTATTTGATAAATAATATTTTCAAAATAATATTTTATAAGAAAATGGCATACATATCTTTAAAGATTTCTTAAATTCTATATCACGTGATGATTGTGACCAGAAGTGGCTTATGATTTTACAGCTGCAGATATTATATCTGCAATAGCCGATGCTAAACTGTCACCACGAGACGACGATATTCCATCAGCACTTTTAAAGAAAATTAATAATAATATGTGTATTTATAATGCGCTGAATTCACCACATAAAGCATGCTCAAAGCGCTACATATATTTTTCCCTTGATCACCGGATGTCAATCTCAACAGCTCATCGTATTTCAATCTCAACTCCCAAATTAAGGAGATATGATTTCGCCCTACCTTGCTTTATTGTTTTCACAAATATTGAGTGAAGGTAATTTCCCAGCTGTATGGACTACTGCTATTATAATACCTATAGTATAAAAAGGGGAAGTAATTATGAAAACATCACTCGCTTTTGAGGATTTCAAGAAAGCAGTCGACATGGTTAACCGAAATAAATTACTTTACTTCTATTAGGAAAGGTATCCTGTTTGTTTACCAATCAAACCACTTTTGGAAATGGATATGTTTAAAAGCGAATGGCATCCTTTACTTTGATTCTTCCTCTGGTGTTAGACAAGGATGTCCACATAGTCCATTGCTGTTCTCCGTATTCATGAAAGTATGGACCAGACCATTCATTCATTAGGGGTGACCAGCATCGACCAACTAATCAGTGTGCTATTTCTATCTGCATTTTGGGAGGTCTACGTTTTGGGAGGTCTGCGTTATGGGAGTGAACCGTAGTAGGTGCAATGTACCCAGGAAGTAAGATGTTCGATCTCCGGCTCCGTCATTAAAGCTTTTAATACGCAAGCAACTGCAGAAATATATATATGCGTTTAACGTAACGGTTCTATTCTTAGTTATTTTGTTTGGCGCCACAATTCCCAGTTCATGTTTTCATCAGACAGTCATAAAACTGAATACATTATTGTGTAAAAATATAAACGCAAGCAAAAGTCCTTGGCTTTTGAATGCAAGGAAACGTCTTGGAATGACTAGCAAGTTATATATTACTTGGTGATTTAGCGCTGCAGTTCCTTCGTGCAGAGTTTCGTCCCTTAGCAATGTCATGTCCGCGTATGCTGTTGATATGATGACGTCTGTTTATTTAATCAAAGTTGTTTTATGGTGCATGCAACATATACTGTGTGGTTGTCCTTTTTATGGAATATGTATTCCCTAACATTGAGAAGACACAGAGAGCAGCCGAAATATTTAATCTTTGTCGTGTACCACAATGAATGAAACCACAGTAATCAAGATACGTAATGTTTGTCGTAAAAATGTCTTTCATCACACCGACGGAGTGACAAGTGTATCAGGAAAAGACATGTGCAAGATACAAACTAACCTAAGTCGATCATACACTCAGAAAATGAAGTTAAAATCCTGGCGTATTGAACAGCAAGCAAGCACGGCTTGGACATAATATTTATGTATTATTCTATTTATTGTTTATTCCTGGAAAAAGTACATGTATCCATTGATCTCAATGATTTCTTGGTTGCGGTGGGGTAGCCTAGTGGTTGAATCGTTCGCTAGTCATATCCAAGAGTCGGGTTCGATTCCAGACATGGTCAAAATTGGTGAAGCCCATTTCTGGTGTCTCCCGCCGTGATATTGCTGGAATATTGCAAACAAGCGGCGTAAAACTCACACACTCACTCATTTCTTGGACTTGTACATAAAGATGGTATGTATTCGGGTTATCAACAGCATTATTTAACACATATATACCTCCATAAGGGTAGAAGGGCCACTTTACATAAAAATACATGTACACTGATATTCTATTTAATTCAACTGGGTCGATGTCCCCAAGAATCATGATCAGCTCAGTAGCACATCAGATATATCCTGAGATATTAACCCTCTGGGTGCCACAGGGACATATGTATGGACTTCTTCTTCAACCCTCTTTTAGAAGTCCAATGAAATTCTAAATATTTCACGTACACAAACATGCTTCACAATTTCGAATTCTGTGGGAAAGTTTCTATTTCGCGATACCACCCGCTATTATTTTAGCCAAAGCTGAAGTGATGTAAAAGACCTTTCAAAACAGACTTCATCGTATATAAATGTCCACATTTCCGTAACATTACAAACTCTCGAGTCGTAGCGTTATTGTTTTGAAATGTAAAAATCGGAAAATTACTCGGAGAATTAAATACTAGAAAAATAACAGTTACAGTATTAATGTTTGTAGATGCAGATCCATGTCGCACGTGCAGGTGACGAAACCACTAACGTCACAAAACGAATCAGATACATGTCCCATTCACCTGTCACTGTGTTACGTGGCTACTAAAGGTAGGTCAATGTATGGAGTAAAATCAAGAAGACTCAACTTGTAATGTGTTTGAGTGAGTGAGTGAGTGAGATTAGTTTTGCAATATTCCAGTAATATGACGGCGGGGGATACCAGCGCTGAGCTTTAGACATTGTGCCCATTTGAGGAATTGAACCCGTGTCATCGGCGTGACGAGCGAACGCTTTAAGCGCAGGGCTACCCTACCGCCCGCCTACATTTGGAAGCGAGACGTAGAGTTGCGGTATTACAGATACAACTACTTTCAAAGAAAAGTACTTTACCCTGATGTTAAGCACCGATTACTAATTTGACCATGTGTATAATGATATCTATTTTCAAAAATGTCTTTTAAAAATTACGCGGAAAGCACGCTCCCACCCTGACCAGTCCTCATACATTTGGTCTGGGTTCGTTCAAAGCCGATCATACCACTTTGAACATCCTGTCGATGTTCAACGTATGGCACTACAAATTTTCGAGCCACAAAGATCTTTTATTTGTCGTCAAGGAAATATATGTGTCCACATGTTGCTACAAGAGTGGTTGCCAGGTAACATTTACATTATATCCTAAGGTTTCAAGACCTAACAATGGCTGTATGATAGCTAACTGGTAAAAGCGTTCGCATGTGACGCCAGGACTCGATTAAACAGTGCGTCTCCGCCGTGATATTGCGGGAATATTGCTAACAGCGGCGTAAAACCATGCTCACTCAAAACGTATCAAACGAACGGAAGAGTGAGTGAGTGAGTTTAGTTTTACGTCGCACTTAGCAATATTCCAGCTATATGGCGACGGTCTGTAAATAATCGAGTCTGGACCAGACAATCCAGTGATCAACAACATGAGCATCGATCTGCGCAATTGGGAACCGATGACATGTGTCAACCAAGTCAGCTAGTCTGACCACCCGATCCCGTTAGTCGCCTCTTACGACAAGCATAGTCACCTTTTATGGCAAGCATGGGTTGCTGAAGGCCTATTCTACCCCGGGACCTTCACGGGTCACGAACGGAAGAACTGTTTAAGGGTATATATACAACACCTACCCGGTGTGGATACCCATAAAGATCAGGGTTATAATTGGTCTTCAGTAAACCCTGCTTATCGTAAGAGGTGACTGACGGGATCGGGTGGTAAGATTCAATGAGTTGGTTGACATGTCATTATATCTCTCCTGCGTAGATCGATGCTCACGATGCTGATCACTGGATTGTCTGATCCAAACTCGATTATTTACAGACCGCCGACAAACAGCTTAAATATTGCTGAATGAGGCGTCAAACAACAACCAAGCCTATAGCAGACTCTGACCAGTGTACAAGAAACACTCGTGTACAGTGTATCTATATGATAACACATTACAGATAACAGCTGTCTACTGTCAGGTACATCCAACATTATTGACATTCATTTTTAAACATTAAGACATTTGAAAAGACATAAGACAACCCGGAAGAGGACAAGATGGAAATAAAACATCATGTCCTCTTTGGCGCCTTTTTTTGGGCAAATTGTTATGATGACTGAATACGAACTGACAAATCGCAAAATGCACCCTAACTTTCCGCTGCTAAGTAGTGCCATTCACTTCACTAGCAGGCCGTACTGTAGGAAATAATACCCTGGACCCGTTCCACTACGCACTCTTGGTACTTCGACTGACATACGTCGGGTGGGATTTGGCATAGGATAACATACGCTTTGTGGAAGCGAGCAATGTTACTTGGAAACTTGGATCCATCAGTAGAGACCTACCTGTTGCTGCAAACAGACTTGAACTCACAACAGCTACACACAGTGCAGGAAGCACTGCCCCCATGGTCATGTTGAAGAACGCCAGTATTCTCCGTGACTGAGGGAAAAAAACATTATCGTTTGTTGTAAGTGACCGTTATCTTCAGCATTCGTGATGCGACATTGCCCTGTTGCTGATAGCCAGTATCAGATGTGTATAGGAGGATCTGTTTCACAAACTGATACGGACAAGATGTCTTCCTAATAGATATGTGAGCAGTACAGGAGAACGGGTTGCTTCTGTGCGAAAATCAGGGTACTTTTTTTGTTTGTCTTTGAGAAGATTTTTCATATATGCGTCACGACAAAGGGTAGGGACCAGAGTCCACACATGAACCTGAGTAATTAAGTGAGTATGGTTTTACGCCACTTTTTAAAGCAGCATTCCAGCAATATCAACGGGGACATCAGACCACACATTGTACCCATCTGGACATTCGAACCCCGACATTACGTCACAATGACATGTAAATAAAGTCAATAATACCTCCAGTATACACTGATTCCACTGTAATATTTCATTTTGAGTGAGTGAGTGAGTTTGTTTTTAGGCCGCTTTTAGCAATATTCCAGCGATATCACGGCGGGGGACACCAGAAAATGGGCCTCACACAATGTACCCATCTGGGAAATCGAACCCGGGTCTTCGGCGTAACGAGCGAACGCTTCCACCACTAGGCAACCCCACCGCCCTATTTCATTTTGAAGTGTGAAAAAAAATGAGATTAATGAGAAAAAAACAATCTCCCTTCTTACTGCAGCTCCTTTTCAAGCTAAAACAAATTGTTTTTATAAAAATTATATATATTGAGAGACTAGTCCTTACAAAATGTGTTTGGTTCGGTTGCTTCGATGACACAGACCAGCTTATGGCCTGTGTTCCCTGAGATATGAGTATGACAGTTGAATGACGTCAAAGGATTTCATTAGTACCAATATGATAGGTGAATGACGTCAAAGGATGCCATTACACCTGATGGACGTGGTGTGGGAACACGTGACACCCATGAAAATCCGGGTTAGAATTGATCTTCGGCAACCCAAACTTGAGGCGACTAACTGTTCGGATGGTGCACTGACCCTGATTGTGAAGATCTATGTTCATGCTGTTGATCACTGGACTGTCTGGTCCATGTTCGATTATTTACAGACTGCTGTTATATATGCCATATATATTCTCCTATCTAGTTTTGTTATCAGCAGTGAAATCAGTTACAGTCAAGTCAAGGCATGACAAACCAGTGGTTAATAGAATGAGCAACTACCAACATGTCTGAAGCCACAATGAGCATAGTCACAGCGTGTGACCACCCAATACATAAGATTCTTCAATATGTGGGGAAAATTATACCGTTTCATGTCAAAGAACAGTCAATGCATCAACATCATAATGCCATCAGTAAGTGACTGAGTGAGTGAGTTGTCTTGTACACTGCCTCTAGCAATATTCCAGCAGTAACATAGCAGAGGGCTTCACACATTATGAAGCAATCAGTGGGTTAGTGAATAGCAACTGATCACCAATGGCATCAGGGCAAGGGACACCAAGGGCCTTACCAATGGCATCATGGAAAGGGACACCAAGGGCGTTACCAATGGCATCATGGCAAGGGACACCAAGGGCATTACCAATGGCATCAGGGCACGGGACAACAAGGGCATTACCAATAGCATCATGGAAAGGGACACCCAGGGCGTTACCAATGGCATCATGGAAAGGGACACCAAGGGCATTAGCAATGGCATCAGGGCAGGGGACACGAAGGGCGTTACCAATAGCATCAGGGAAAGGGACACCAAGTGCATTACCAATAGCATCATGGAAAGGGATACCAAGGGCATTACCAATGGCATCAGGGCAAGGGACACGAAGGGCATTACCAATGGCATCAGGGCAAGGGACACCAAGGGCATTACCAATGGCATCAGGGCAAGGGACTCCAAGGGCATTACCAATAGCATCATGGAAAGGGACACCAAGGGCGTTACCAATGGCATCATGGAAAGGGACACGAAGGGCATTACCAATGGCATCAGGGCAAGGGACACCAAGGGCATTACCAATGGCATCAGGGCAAGGGACTCCAAGGGCATTACCAATAGCATCATGGAAAGGGACACCAAGGGCGTTACCAATGGCATCATGGAAAGGGACACGAAGGGCATTACCAATGGCATCAGGGCAAGGGACACCAAGGGCATTACCAATAGCATCATGGAAAGGGACACCAAGGGCGTTACCAATGGCATCATGGAAAGGGACACCAAGGGCATTACCAATAGCATCATGGAAAGGGACACCAAGGGCGTTACCAGTGGCATCAGGGCAAGGGACACCAAAGGGCATTACCAATAGCATCATGGAAAGGGACACCAAGGGCGTTACCAATGGCATCATGGCAAGGGACACCAAGGGCATTACCAATGGCATCAGGGCAAGGGACACCAAGGGCATTACCAATAGCATCATGGTAAGGGACACGAAGGGCATTACCAATAGCATCATGGAAAGGGACACCAAGGGCGTTATCAGTGGCTTCATGGAAAGGGACACCAAGGGCATAACCAATGACATCATGGAAAGGGACACCAAGGGCGTTATCAATGGCTTCATAGCAAGGAACACGAAGGGCATTACCAATGGCATCAGGGCAAGGGACACCAAGGGCATTACCAATAGCATCATGGAAAGGGACACCAAGGGCGTTACCAATGGCATCATGGAAAGGGACACCAAGGGCGTTATCAATGGCTTCATGGAAAGGGACACCAAGGGCATAACCAATGACATCATGGAAAGGGACACCAAGGGCGTTACCAATTGCATCATGGAAAGGGACACCAAGGGCGTTACCAATGGCATCAGGGCAAGGGACACCAAGGGCATTACCAATAGCATCAGGGCAAGGGACACCAAGGGCATTACCAATAGCATCAGGGCAAGGGACACCAAGGGCATTACCAATGGCATCAGGGCAAGGGACTCCAAGGGCATTACCAATAGCATCATGGAAAGGGACACCAAAGGGCGTTACCAATGGCATCATGGAAAGGGACACCAAGGGCTTTACCAATGGCATCAGGGCAAGGGACACCAAGGGCATCACCAATGGCATCAGGGCAAGGGACACCAAGGGCATTAGCAATAGCATCAGGGCAAGGGACACCAAGGGCATTACCAATAGCATCATGGAAACGGACACCAAGGGCATTACCAATGGCATCAGGGCAAGGGACACCAAGGGCATTACCAATGGCATCAGGGCAAGGGACTCCAAGGGCGTTACCAATGGCATCATGGAAAGGGACACCAAGGGCATTAGCAATGGCATCAGGGCAAGGGACACCAAGGGCATTACCAATAGCATCAGGGCAAGGGACAACAAGGGCATTACCAATAGCATCATGGAAAGGGACACCAAGGGCATTACCAATGGCATCAGGGCAAGGGACACGAAGGGCATTACCAATGACATCATGGAAAGGGACACCAAGGGTGTTACATGCTGTGCCCATGTGGGAACTGAACCCAGGTCTTCAGCATGATGGGCAAATGCTTTCACCAATGGGCCATCATCCTTCCCACCATCTAGCCCCATAGGGCCTTAGCCATAGTATATAAAGAACATGAAACATTTTTGTTTACACTCCTGTGGGTGAGATACCAATTGCAAATTACAGGATATTCCAGGTCCATGATACGCGACACGATGGTGATGACCTAAGGTCAAATAGTGACATTTAGTCATGATACTCATACATTAGATGAATTCACCCAAGTTTATGTCAAAACTTTCACATTATAGGTGAGGTGAAACAGGGTTGAATGTCTTAAGAATATTTCGCTCATATGAACACATGGGTATGTGTGACTGCTTGTACTAGCCCATAATTCAGCTGGCTTTATAGTGCTAGCCCACTGAGATACCATGGCGTAGTTAGCAAGGATATCAAGCTCAGACACAATATACTGATTCCGAGCCGACCAGTCCTTCTTGTAACCATTAACTCCTAGCACCATCCAGGGACCAACAAGTATCTTAGTTTAACCTCTTATGGTATGATACGGCAGGGGACTGAACCCTGCAACCTCCCATTCTGCAGGTGGACACTATATCCACTTCCCAAAAGAGGCAGTCTGTATAGATTGTTCTCTTATGCTATGTGAGTTTAGAATCATTGCCTTTCAATCCACAGTTATGGTGGAAACATTTTTGTCAGAAGTCACACAAAGTATACGTAGATGGCATAATGTCAGTTGCTTTATGTAATAATGCAGTACTGCAATCTGAGAACAGTACAAGCCATGCTGTGATACTAGGGAGCATGAGCAACTGCACTAATGGATATCATAGGCTATAACCTTACAACTCATTTAATAACCTAAGTAACAACAGAGTGTCAAATCAATTTCTCTTGTGATAAATATTTTGAAAAAATTATTTCTGTATGTAAATGATGATTTATTACACTACAAACAAATGACTGTGCAATACAAATTTACTTCCTGCATACATCTGTCACCTAACATTGAACGTTGGCACATCTCACTTCAGGACTAGCTCTCAAAGATGGACACCTCAGGAGAGAGGATTCAAACCCCTGACATTACATTTCTCACACCCCTTCACAGTGTTTCAGCTGGAAGCCTCAAATATTTTGGCACAGTCAGAATATGACATGTCCTAAATCCTCTCACTTCTAACTGAGGTGAATAAGCTTTAATATTCAGTTTTCCTGCTGTTGTCAATATACCTGCAATATGTCAGAAATGGTCTTCTGTAGCAGGAGTAGCAGCTGGATCCAAATGAGCAAACCCTGGCAAGTCATCATACCATCAGGTAATCCTTCCTTCCCATATTCCATTCTGGTAGTTAATCCTCAATACCTTCCTGTCCATCCTATAATCCATATCCACCTTGTAGTTAATCCTCAATACCTTTCTGTCCATAATATCCATCTTCAACACACACACACACACACACACACACACACACACACACACACACACATATATATTAACTACTTTAGTTATGATTCTTCCACATCCTTCTTCTGAAACTTATATTTTCCTCTCAGTTCTTTCTTCAACGGTACCCATCCAGGGCAGGGTACCTGTCCAGGTATCTCACATATACACTGCCTGGAGAAACTCATGCCGAAGTTGGCCGGGTTAGACGTCTTTGCTTTGGCAAGTGCTTCAGCTCTCAGGGTTTCCCTGGAATAAAGAGTACATGCATAAGACACATTTGATAAAGAACATGTGTTTGCATTTAATGAGATATTAATGGAAAAATACATGCATAATGCCTTGATAATGTTAATCCATGTCAAAGATTTATGAAAGGTATGCACACATTTCAGTCACTTCACTGATAAATACTTCAACTATAACATCACTGGCTATTGTTTTATTTTCTCATTTAAATACAGTAATACAAAACTGTTCAGCGTAGTAATGCTACAGAAGGTCCAGTCCATTTGTAGGCATGACATATCTGTTATATAATACGAATGCTGTTGAAGATTAACTACATTTCCTTCTAATCTGTCCTGTTTATACGACTCTACGAACAAGCTACCTAAAACCATACTTTTTATAAGCACCCAGTGTAAGAACATTAACTTCACTATTAACAGACACTACCACATCACTGTTACAGAATCTGGCAATGCACATCTACTTCGCTATGAGGCTAAGAGAAAGTATTGTTTCAGTAAAGAACTACTCATATAAACTCTGCGGCCTTTCATGTACTGAAATAAAGATTGATTGATTGACATATTTTTGTCGTTTATGGAAAATTTGACAGGTAAGCCAATCAAATAAATTCTACACAATCAGTTGCAATCGCTATAGTCAAGTCTCATTCATCCAGCATCCTCCATTGCACAGCAAATAGTTGGATTTATGAGGATGTCAGAGCAAATAATTGAGATGAAATTACGTGTGTTCAATTTGTGGTGTCCTCCCATTTGTGAGACCTCCCAGTTGTGAGACACATTAAATAATGGTTGAATGCACATGGGTGGTGCTTCCCCATCCCTGTAAAATTGTTTAAATGAATGTACATACGACTCATGCCTGCAATCAAGCGATATGTGTATATGAACATTTTACGCTTTACAACTGTATTTAAGTAATACATTGTGTGTAATCTTGTACCTCTTATGCCGCAGACCGCGGCCGGAGTGTAAATAAAGTTCAGTTCAGGCCTACAACAATGAAAGTGGGAACAGCCCAAGGCATAGTTTTTTAATTAGTTTATTAATGCGGAAGACACTGTTCAGTTTCTTAACCAATATTTCTGTAAACATCCTCATGTATTAATATGTATCAATATGCTGTATATTTTCTGTGTACTTTATGTGATATCCTGTACACAATGTTCAGTTACATAGATAAACCTTAATTAGCCATGGTTAATCCATTCTATCAGATAGGGGAGTATGGTGTGTGTTCTTTGCTAATTAGCTACTCTACTGTCTCACAACTGGGAGTCTCACAACTGGGAGTCTCACAAATAGGAGTAAAGCTATATACCGACAGTCTGGAAATATCTGAGTACAAACCAGACAACCAGACAACCAGCCAATCCACTAACAGCATCATGAGCATTATCTACTCAGGAGGTTTAAGGTTTTGGAACACAAATAAGATTCACGAATATTAATAAAAGTAAAATTGTCATAACTACATTGAGAAAACATTTGTAACAAGGGATCCAGGAAATCTGACTAACCCAGGGTGTGTTTCGGGGTTTTTTTTCAGTTCCTGCACTGAGTGCAACCAGGCTTAGAGGTTTGGCTGCACTATCACAATTCTGGTTGCACCACAAAACAGTGTCACTGGTTCAATAAGCTGCAAGATATTTTAGCAATTTCCAGATACATCCAAAAGAACCTGACCCATGATGATAATGATGAATGATTCAAGTTAGTATACAGTCGAGCCCCGTTTACACGGAGTCTGTACTTCTAGAAATCATGCCATCTGCACAAGTTTCTAGTCTTCTTCAGATGTGAAAGGGATTGGGAAAGAGAAACTTTGAAAATGGACCATTTACAGGATTATTAGCCATTTTCTGAATTTAGAATGGGCCACTTCCCTTGTAACAATAGTAAACTTCAAAATTTTAATGGGCTACTTTTCATTCTAATGTGCAAAGAGGCCCATGGCTCCTGCCTTTTCTAATCCCTGAATGTACTCATTAACTTGCCCTTCACTTGCCCTTCACATGGATACATGTTGCTGTTCTTGATCACTTGATTTATTATCACTGTGTGTGTGTTAAATATGTAAATTTGAAAGAATAGATTTTCACTGTGCAACTCCCAAACGTATTTCTTGTTAAATTCAAACAGCCCGACAACGCCCTACTGGTGCACTGACCTATACACGGCTTGTGAAATCTGGAGTCAATGTTTGCTTATATGTTTGTTTTTACCAGTTCCTGGTATGGTGTGATAGCTTGTATTATCATACAGTGGGTAGTGTTCTCTGCAGGACAAAGCCAACAAATATTTTCAGTATCCGTTGGGGTCATATATGGATACCGATGCAAATTAGAGAGGTCATATGCAAATTTTAGGGTCTCCTTTCACACAGTAAACAAACATAGCATCACGCCCATCTATCGACAATCGTGTCCAGATTGACGGCCATGGTTACGGTACCGTGAGTGCCTTGATGAGTGCTTTCTTGTCTCGTAATGATAGATGGGACTGATTACGAAGCTAAGTTAGAATGGCATAGGGTCTAAAAGATACCAACTCCAGTTCCCCGACCCACTGCAAGCGAGCAGATGGCATGGGAATCCAGGTTTTGAAACGCTGAAGTAGACGACATCAACAAGATAATTGAAAACAAGAATGCAGCCAGAAAAAGAGCCTATACAATGAAACTTGTGATCAGTTATCTGGCAACTCTCGTTCATAGGCTCTTTAACATAAAAGCTGACTGGGAACTTCATGACGTAACGCAGTCAAATGAGTGAACAGTAGAAAACTGTGTCACCGAGCTTGTGACATCACGTATTACTACGCATATATTTGTGACATCATTGATATGCAGGTACATCCCTGGAAGTTTAATTTCTTGATCTGTGGCAAATGAAATCACTTTTTTTAAATTTTAAAGTAAGAATGACATTGTATGATAAACAGGTTAACACGCAAGTGTGTTTTGGGATGGTTAATAACCTGCTTTAGGATTAAACACTATGTACTTAGCTCACCAAGGCCTGCTAAATACAATCTTTATTCCCAATGCAGTTTATTAACCATCCCAAAACACACTCGCATGATAACCTATATAACTCCTGGGTCAACCTGTGAAAAACCAGGTTAACATTGGTCTTCAGCAACCCATGCTTCTTGTAAGAGGCGACTAACAAGATTGGAAGGTCAGGCTCACTGACCAAGTAGACAAATCGTCATATCTCAATAGCGCAGAACGATGCCGATGCTGTTTATCACTGGATTGTCTGGGGCAGACTTGATTATTTACAGATCACTGAGTTAGAATATTGCCGAGTGTGGCATAAAACTCACTCACTTACCATACTGGCATGACATCCTAATACATACACTTTCATTGAAATAGTGAATTAATTTCATCGGAGAAGATATTTACAGCTGTCAACATATAACAGGGGACAACTTAAGGTCATATGACTAAGTCGGGTGAGCAAAAAATCAGTTAACCAAAGTAGCAGTAAGTGTATTCAAATGAATCAGAGTTTATAGTCTGTAGAAAGAAAATAGAGCATTCTTACGATGACTTGCAGAGAATGTGCTTGACATGATCATGAATGTCATCCTTATCTTGACTGTCTATATCCACCAGCACTTTCTTTCCACCATCTGAAACAACAAACATCATTTAGGAGATAAACATCATGTGTTGGCCAAATTAAGTGTGTTAATGAGTATTTGAAGCACAGGAATACATTTGGAATCGACACAATTCAAAGACATACTATTCAAAAAAGTTACATCTACATAGTTTAAAAGATGTTTCTTGATGAATGGGGCGGTGGGATAGCCTAGTGGTTAAAGCGTTCACTTATCACGCTGAAGACCTGGGTTCAATTCCCCACATGGGTACAATGTGTGAAGCCCATTTCAGATGGCCCCCTCCATGATCTTGCAGGATTATTGCTAAAAGTGGCAAAAACTTAAAACTCACTAACTTCTAGATAAATCCCTGCCTTACGTAACAAGGACTCATTCCTTAGAGATATTCAGAAAGACAAATATCTCCACTGTTTAGAATAACATTAAGCATATGCTCCAAGTAAAGCTCATTCAAATTTAGCAAAGTGTAAGTGTCTTTCGTAGTATCAGAAGTATCAAGTAAAAGTGTTAATGTGCAATCAGGCACCAGACTCTGAGAGTATGGGTATTAATCTCATATGGAACCAACATACTTAAGTACTTGAATCTGCACTTTACATTGAAAGTGTAATCCAAAATATGACATGCATTTCTTTTGACCACTCTCTGAATGGCATTGTGTATTCATGCCTTTCAGAGGTGGGAGCCACACTAACTCATGATTCTTATGGAAGCCATTGTGACTGAGTAGGATAGATGGCTGATATTGTATAACACAGTGAGCTGCCTTCACCACAGCTTTGAAGGGCATTCCAGTTTTGTCATGACATGTCAGCTTAATGTTGGAAGATAGCAAGGGGTAATGCAGGCCTTGTCTACAACTTTGGTGAAATCCATAAACACACATTTTGGTGTTGACATACCCAGAGTCATGAGTGTCTCAAGTATGTTTCCCTGGATTTGCTACCTGTGAAGTTCCAGGTTAAAACTGGTCATCAGCAACCCCTTCAGCAACGGTCCAGACAAGATTAATTACTGATTGCTGACATGAAACCGGAATATTGCTGAGTGGATTTGCACAGAGTTGCTTAAGTGCCCAAGGGAAGTAATTCTTCATAACGTCATGTGGGAGGATATGACTATATTTATATACAATTACAACAGTATATTGCTCAGCATGATGTACATTAATTGATCAAAAGCATATCCAAAGTCACCATAAATACATGTACTAATGGCGAGCAATAAAAGTTCCATGCCACACATCAGGATATGTCACTTACTGAGATAGAACTGCAGGAAGGGTGATGGCGTCATGTTCTTGAATGTCAGTATCTGGACAGAAGGGTTCTTGTACTGGATCTGGGCAAGATGCCAGAACACAAAGTCACTGTGAAAACACAAAATAAACATTAAAACCCAACTACAGTATTCCATATAGAAACGAAAAACATCAGAAAATTCTCCCATTTTAGATTATTTCACTTGGAATAATACCTCACCTGGACATGCAGTTGGAAATATCAACAACAGTTTCAGAGGAAAGTATCCCTGTTTCTCGATATCATACATCAAAAAGACTCTTAAATAACTCCAGTTTATTCCCTTCAGAGATTAATTATATCCAAAGTCATTGAAGACTACCATAGAGAGATTGAAATTTCCAGTATCAAGTACTACCTCAGTCTAACCGATCTTAACTTTACAGGATGCCATTGTAAAAAACTAGCTCAGTGTTATGACTGTCGCAAGAGTCATCTGATTGCTAAGTGCTTGTACAATGGCGCCCTGGTTTTCCAACACCACCAGAAGATAAATGAACTTTTGCAGTCAAGCCTTGTTATTACTTCAGATTTAATGGATTGTTGGTGACAATGTGATTTAAGACGATGGAAGAATCTCTGTATCTTTCAGTGTCCAGTGACATCTATTTTCAGCATCATGTCATTTGGATCAATCAACTATCAATTCTTATCATGAATGAGACCAGTATAGCCAGTGCTTGACATAAAGTGCAAAAATAGTAACAAGAGAGATGCAGTAGGCAACAGCACTTCCTAAATTGGTGCAATGGGGCCGATGTTTGTAAGCATAATAAAATGAAGATTGAACATACTGGATAATCAAGGATGGCCTGTTTGTTCATATGGTGTAATATCACCATACCTTCCATTAAACTTAACTATATACGTGAAAATTTGCCATTATGTCACACATGAAAAGATGTCAACGCTTGATTCAAGTAGTGGTAATACTATTTCTGCAAGAACACTGGATTACAAATAATATTTACAATTCAGAGACTCCAAGAGTTCATGTTCGTCTGTCTGGAGTACCTTGATCTTCACTGTATAATGATAAATACCCTAGACACATTTACTGTCAAAAATTGGTTGTTCAATGGTTTGCTGTTTAATGACACATTCAGCAATATTCCAGCTATATAGTGGCAGTCTGGAAATATTCCAATCTGGACCAGATTGGAGTCTCCAGTCCAAGCCAGCATTAGCATCAATCTACACAAATGGGATACAATGACATGTGTCAACCAAGTCAGCAAGCCCGACCACCCAATCTTGTTAGTCTCCTACGACATGCGTGGGTTGCTGAACACCAACTCTAACCCAGATCATCCTGAGTACTAAAATATGAATGCAACAAGAAAAAGTGGATGCAATATAATACAGGTCTAATACTCCCTCCTTACTAGGCGCCTTTGCTGGCTTTCTGTCCTGTGTTGTAATTGACTGTCATAATCTGCACTGTGTCTTTGAACACAAGTTGCCCACGCTGGAGATACTGCAATGTACGCCGAACAGGCGCAGCTCCTTTCATAAATGGCATTGCTTGTTTTGTTTGTTCAGAGCTGAAAAATTTAATACAGTATTTGTGAATTATAACATTCACAACATTACACAGAAATTACAACATATTTCTTCAGAAATCTCAAAAAAATAGATCTTGTGATTATGTTGTTGTTTGTAAGTAGTTCTTCGGCAAGATTTCTACCAACATCCCTCCTAAACTTCATTGTGCAATTGACCCATGAGTGAGTGAGTGAGTATAGTTTTACGCCACACTCAGCAATATTCCAGCTATATCGGTGGTCTGTACATAATCGAGTCTGGACCAGACAATCCAGTGATCAACAACATGAGCATCGATCTGCGCAATTGGGAACTGATGACGTGTAAACCGAGTCAGCAAGCCGGACCACTCAATCCCGTTGATGCATGTCATTGTATCCCAAATGCATAGATCAATGTTCACACAGTAGATCTCATGGTAAACATCTGATTATTTACAGACTGCCGCCTTATAGATGGAACATTGCTAAGTATGGCATAAAACTAAATTTCTTCACACATTATGCAAGGCTCTATTTGACCTAACACAATTTTTTTGGCTTCTAGTCATATGCACCCAGAAACGTGAAAAATGAACAAAGAGGTTGTTGTCCATAAGATTTGTCTTGTATTTTTCATACTGCAACAATTAAAAGTAAGTGTTCTGAAACACGCTGATTTCATTTAATGTAATCATATGTAATCCACACGTCACGTAACAAGCAACCATGAAACAAGGTATATGCTCAGCTACCCAAGGGTTTAATTACAGTTCAAAGTAACAGACACCTAATTTCGTGAGATAGTTTCATACCATGCTTGGAAAACCGGAAGTCAGTTTGTGCCGTAACTCAGTCTAATGTTTTACGACACGTTGAGGATATACGAAGTGTTTTTCAAATAGCGTCATTAATACAGATGTATTACTTCAAACGGCATATTTATAATACGTATGATACCAATGAGATGTAATGGCTATCAAAGATATTAATGTCGTTAGAACAATCCGGTGTTTTATTCGTATGCTCCCCGTGATATATAGCTACATATCAACAGGGCAGTTTCTCAAATTATTCCATCCTCCTATCGTTCCATGTGACTACACTCCTTTTAAATAAGAAATGGTCAGTGCAGTAATTAAATGCGAGTTTTACACAATGACTTGCTATAAAAAGGTAAATATTTTACAAAAATACCAGTATAGCTGAAACGCTGTCTATGAAACATAATACTCACTCAATACGTATCTTAAAAATCCCAGATCGCCTCTGTTCTATCTGGGAGACAATATGATTGTAGATTATCCCTGGTTCTATGAGGCCTCAAACCGAACACCAAGATTCGGGGTAGAATAGGTCTTCATCAACCCAAGCTTGCCACAACAGACGACTATGCATGTCGTAAGAGGCGACTAACGGGATCGAAAAGTCCGGCTAGCTGACTTGGCTCACACACGTCATCGTATCCTAACTGCGAATAATGAAGCTTATACTGTTCATCCCTATACTGTTTGATCCAGACCCGATTATTATTGAAGGAGTATGGATAGTGCCAGTTAGGACTAAACACACTCACTAACACAAACAAAAGCCAACCGGGGCGTCAGCACATGTCAATGTACATTCTGTGTGCACGCACAGATTTTTCGATTTGTGAGCTGTGGGGTAGCCTTAAAGATCTGGGTACGATACCCCACATGGGCACAATGTGTGAAGCCAATTTCTCGTGTCACCGTCGTGATATTACTGGAATATTGTTTAAAGTGGCGTAAAACCATACTCACTCACTCAAAGTTTTCTTAAAGTGAGTGAGTGAGTTTAGTTTTACGTGCGCCGCACTCAGCAATAGTCCAGTTATATGTCGGCGGTCTGTAGATAATCGAGTCTCGACCAGACAATCCAGTGATCAGCAGCATGAGCATCACTTGGGAACCTATGAAATGTGTCAACCAAGTCAGCGAGCCTGATCACCCGATCCCGTTAGCCACGTCTTACAAGCATAAGGGTTCAACGGGAGTACCCTAAAGTATCGTATACGGAAAATATGAACCCCGATATTAGGTCATAAAATTTGAACGATCCAAAGAGGATAGTAAACAACTAGATAGTAGATACGTGTAATACCATTCTTATTGAACGAGTTAATGATTTCGTATCAAACGAGCGAATCATTCATGAGTTTAATAAACATATAAACTATCTATCGAGAGAGTTTTAGTATTCTGTTTATTACTCTTAGGCATAAACTGATAGAAACTGCAGCGAAACTGCCTATGTGAGGTTTGATGACTCGCAGCTTTCAAGGTCTGTTACCATTGTGACAGGGTATTAGCCATTATGACATCATACGTCAGACATCACGCGATGTTATTACACGATGTAAACCAAAAGTTACTGTGATCTGTAATCTGATTGGTTGAAAAACATGATCAGATGGTATTAGATTCCCTGAAACTGCAAGACTATTCTACTGACACGTAGAAACATCGCAAACAATTGTTTTGTTGTAATATCAACAGTGGGGACGTCATTCAAATCATATTGTGACGTAAAGTTAGAATGACGTCACAAATGAGCAACTCCAGATGCTACCATAGGAACCAGCTGAAACGGCCAGCTGATGACACTTCACTGCTGTACCCGTACTCGATGTAAACGAGTGCAGACAGTAAAACCCTTTGGTTTACTTTTGCGTTTACAATATCGATAAACATAATGTGTTGGCCAATTTCCGGGTGTTATTGAGTACTTGAAGCACGGGAATATCTCATTTGAAACCTCCGGCTGACGCCGTCGGTTCCAAATGCATTCCCGTGCTCCAAACAGCCGGAAATTGGCCAACACATGATGTTTATCTCCTGAGTGATATCCTCAGAGGGTGAGCAATAAATAGAGATAGAATTTTCCTATTCATGTCCCTTCAGCACTTCCGTAGAATAGTGATATCTATTAATATAATTCAAACATACGAAAACCAATCACTTGCAATTCGTGACACTAAAGCGGAATACGCACTTACTGGAGGCAATAGATTTAATTTGGAATAACGTTGAAACATTCATATGATGGAATCTGATTTGGATTTTAAAGCAACAAAAACAGATTATGTGCTTAAAGGTGAAGACAACAACGCAACAGGCTGAATATTGGAATATGAAACAGCTTCTAAAGTAAAAGGTTTGTTTATCATCTTCCAGAACCTACTCGAGAATTTTTAAATTTTAATGAAAAATAAAGAACTGTAGTTTGTTTAAGTATACCATCAACAACACCCATTTTTCTTTTTTTTCTTTTCACCTTAGATATAAGTCTTTATCAATACAGAAGATAGGGACTGATTTCTACGCTATCCTGTCGACGCCATGCAAATCTGCATTGTACATTTAAATTAAGGCATCGTCGAACTTCTTAGATTTTGACTTGAATTTGGATAAACTGCAGAAGGTAATTATATATTATCGATATAATGTAGCTGTTTTAGTCCTTTCTTTGAAGACTATTTGTTTTCCATGTGTTCTATTTATGAGTATACACACTTGTTCTGTAAAACATTTGTGTGGATGTGCTTGGTGTGTACGCTCCAGTACGCTACACAGTGGGAAGACACTATCTGTCGAAAATGCAGACTTGTGGAAGAGACTTTAGCAAGTCTGTCTCTTTAACAATGAATAAATGCTATAGTGTTCAGAAAATTGAACCATGATAAATGATTATTTAAAAAACCCAATAATTCCTATTCTACGCATAGATCATCATTTGAATGCGAGCATATAGAATATTTCAAGAAGCGTGAAGCATGCTCAATGTGGGGTGTTGAATGTGGGATGAAGAAACAGTCTAAGAGAACTTTGTCTTCTATTTCACTCCACTACTGAGTCTAACAAGCCCTAATAAGAGGTCGCGTCAGGCAACCTTTGAGACTGACCAATCAGAACACAGTTTACCAAATTGCAAAAGCGGACATTCGCACATACCTTTTGAAGTTTTACCTCGAAAAGTTTTCTACCCAAATGATTCCGAATGCTATTTTCCGTATGATCGCTACCGGGTGATGAAAATGGAGCGCGGTATAACAATGGCAAGTGTGAGTAAAGAGTGGGAAAATAAAGTTTTTGTCAATATTCAAGGATGTCAGCTTGTGGAAATATTGGCAAGTAGTGACCACGTCATCAGAAAGCTCTCAGCGTAAATGCTGCAGTTCAGATATTTGTGTTTTGTGCGAATTTTCGTTTGTTGAAGGGTCAGTGTCAGTGACAGGGTAATTTTGGAAGTGCCGCCAAACTTTAAACAGTAGCTGTTGTCTGATTGGTTAAATCCGTTCGACCATCTTGCGTTTGATTGGACGGTAATAGGTCGCTGAAAGGTAACGTGACGCGACCTCTTGTTGGGGTTACTTAGACTGAGAGTTGGAGTGGAACGAATAATACCGAGCCTAAGTTTACGAAGACAGGATGAACATATGGAGCAATGGTAATTCCAAATGTGGAAATCCATACTACAATGGATTTACGAAATACAATTCGCTCTACCACCATGTATAATGTGATTAAATACACTTTTGCCCTGAACAGTATCAAATCAGTAACTCGTTTGATAAAAATGTGATTACACGGAACGTCTTTTAGTAATCTCTATATCTCTCACAGGTCATAGTAAATACCGCTCCACTAAAAATTAACAGCTAGTGTTAACAGGACCAATTCGCCCCCATTGATATGTGCCAAACATCCACATAGAAATAATTTAGCAAACTCCTGCAGCGCAGTAGATTTATAGTGGAAACGAAGACTTTTAAATTAAGGTTAATGTATTTGAGGAAAGGAACTTTATACTCGGCGAGTGTGTCTGAAAAAGGAAAGTAACTCTATCGTGCCAGCTCTAAACCAAAATCCCCGATACCACAGCTGCTAGTTCTCCTCCTCCTACTCCTCCTCCTCCTCCTCCTCCTCCTCCTCCTCCTCCTACTACTACTACTACTACTACTACTACTACTACTACTACTACTACTACTACTACTACTACTACTACTACTACTACTACTACTATCAGAAGCACTTCGAGCCCCCAAAGTAAAATTGTATTAACTGACAAAATGTAATACCAAACATAACATACTATGCGTCACCACTTAATTACAAATATGGATTCATAGCATATGTTTCCACGAAATAGAATACTGACATGTTTAGCCTATCTGAAGCTGACGAGACCACACAAAACATATGGATGGTCCAATGGAGTATGATTATTCGACATCAGCATGATCACTGCCAAACGTTTGCCAAATGACAGCCTTAGTAAATTTAGTCTCAGTGTTAGTCGCTACACTCCTACAGTGAGACTCGGCAGAGGAGGTAACGAACAAAACTGAGACTAAGTTTAGTTGGGATGGGGACAATGACTGGCAGTATCGTCTTGGAGAGGTCATACTTTAGAGGCAAAGCACACAAAAATACCTCGAAAGGTATATAATCCATCAATATTAAAACGTTCAATATCACGCTATGTCTTTGTGGCGCTGGAGAGCACATGCAATATGTGGTCGCTCACTGAGATTGCCAACTTCATAAAATATCCAAAGGAAAATATACAGTCCCGAAGGTATATTAACATTATCAGCAACTGAACTTTAATACGTTCTTAGTATTCATTGTTATGCATGAATTATGTCACAGTGAATAACTGGCTTGGTAATGCATGCCGCTTAAATCTATCTGCGCAATTGCATCTAATTAGAATGTGACGCAATAAAAGAGCACCCGCTAGCTGGTATAATGTTAGAGGGAGCAATTTGCACTAACACCGGTTACAGCAGACGACGGACGGGTCCATGTGAGAGAGAAAATGGTCAACCAAGACAATACAAAGATCGGTGTTGGCGCGTTTGCGGTCTTCGGTACTGCACTTTTGGCTTACTTGCTGTACAAACAGTGGAAGAAGAGAAAAGATGGTATAACCTATTTATATGTAAAGACGTTTTCATACTGTGTAGAATTGTTTAAGTGAATGTTATGGTCTCTCATAGCCGAGGTGCTGTCAAGGTTAAAATAGACGATGGTTGGTTAGTACTCGCCCGAGGTCGTTGACCAACAGCCAAATACACCACTTGTTTTGTGAATATCAACACGGAAATGAAATGTGTTTGATTAAACGTTGCATACGATCGCAAACAGGTCTCATACCATATTTCAGCCGTCCGCACTCTGCATGCATGTGATGGACAATGAATGTGATAATGCCAGCTACCAAACAAGTCGGCAAACTGATGTAGCCTTGTAGGGTTTACCAAGACCAACAAAATTAAGGGTCTGCAAGACATCACTTACTAATTTCCTGACTCCTCACATGAACTACATCTGATATAATGATGTAGCAGACTACTAGAAAATGTTTGTTTAATGGTTACTTCAGTGACAAGAACGTTATGTATCTTGTCATGAATTTTGAAAAGTGAAAATTATTTTGAACACGATAGTATGTAATAATAAATATGTATTCTTCTGTGTCAATTCTGTACATTTGTGTGTATTGGATGCATATTTCAGTTTTGCATAAAACCCAGCTGATGTCTTCTTTTCTCTCTTCAAAATTAAAACCACACATCACCAACTGTGTTCACGTGTATGAATATTTTGTTCTAAAGTGAACTTTGTCACAGTTGATGTCAGAGATAGTTAAAATAATTATGTGAGAAATGTTTAGAAAGAGACACGACACATTCAATCACCATAAAATTGATAAACATGTGAACCACTTATGATTTATTCATCCTTTTATAACAAAGTTGTGGAGTACATAGACAAGACTTCAGAACAAAGCACCTCAATACAGATGACTACATGAACTCAGAATGTTGACAATTGAGAGGGATGTTGTATCTAGTCTCATTATTGTCAGACTTGTGACAAACTTATCAGAAGTTTCTGCTTGAAAATAAGACAAGGGATGTTTTGATATTTAGATGCGATGACCACGGAAGTAGAGATATTATATTTACCTGAGAATGTAAATGTTGAATTTGATATTGATTGCATGGCATGTATGTGATAAATTGATATCATATATAAATATATGATGAGAAAATGAGGGCCCAAAAGAGATAAAGCTGACTTAGATCAGGGGGTGAAAATGACCAGACTCCTTTCAATGAAGTGATATTAACTCTATAGCTATTGTGCATCTGTGTTGTAACATGGTTGTTACAAACATCATGGTGATGAGATCATTTGGTCGGTTGTGCCCCAGTGGTTTATAGCTATCATGAGTACACTTGGAGGTCAGGAAAGTGTTGATCTGATAATCTAAACGTACAGTGGAAATCGCGGAAGTGGGCGAGGCGGCTGACTTTGTGTGCTGGCTATTAGGTGCCTGACTCTGAGGGTGCGGGTTCGAATCCGGGAAGGGACTCAGCCCCTCAAAAAGTACTAGAATTTGCATTTTACTAAGAAAGTGAAATCCCAAATGTGACATATGTTGTACAGTAAAGAGCAGTAAAAATGAAATGCTTTTTATGTTTTGATACTCTGATTGATTGTCTGTGTGTGACTTGGATAGGTCCATCCATGTTTGTTGAATCTCAGTATTTAAGCACCAGTCACGTCTACACTTTGGCTGCTGGTCTTTCATATTACCTTACATTACCCGCTACCCATGAAGATCAGGGTCTAGGTTTTCAGAGCTATCTGAGTACTAAGATAGTTGTAAGTATATGTTAATGTATGGCAGTTACAACTATCTTAGCACTATGAAAACTTTGAAAATCTAGGCCCTGGGCTAGGATTGGTCTTCAGCAACATTTGTTTCTTGTAAGAGTTGAATTATGGCATCAGTACATCAGACTTGCTGACTTGGTCAACTCCTGTCATCTCATCCCAGTTACATAGATCAATGCTCCTGCTGTTGATCACTGAATGGTCTGGTTCAGACTTGATTATTTACAGACTGATGCCATATAGGAGAATTATTGCTGTGTTCGGCATTAAGCAACCAACCAACATCACATGCTGAAAACTTCCAAGCACATATAGATCAGGAGAGCCTGGGGAAGAGGAATCATTATAGAAATCAAGATGACAATTTTGTTTAACATTGTACTAGCCATTTTCAAACTCCAGACTCCCTTTGTTCAACATTGATCAAATGATCGGTCAATCAGTTGACTTCACTCGCATCAGCAGTTATCAATGGGTCAGGAGATGAATCTGTATTCATAAGAAATGAAACATCAAAGTTAACGTTGAAAGTATGTTTTTGATTTTTATGTTTCTCACAGATACTGTCAGTATTCAAATTATGAGTTGTTGTGAAGATAAAGTTATCTTTTATGAACTGAAAGATATCAATAGCTGTAGGTGTCATTGAAGGGAGGGAAGTGAGGGTGGTGTCATTTATTTTGTACATTTGTACATGACTTGAAGGGTCGGGGTCATGTTTACATTGTACATGCTTCTCCATAAAAATCATCATCAGCCCTTTAGCCATACATAATGATCTGTCCCTTACGATTTTGTCTCTGTTATTGCCCACATAAAGTGTGATCGGGTGACAATTACAACTGATTATCGACTGATTACTGAGCAAGTTTTTTCAGTCTGCAAGTTTGGGATCATCTTTGAGCTCCTTTCCAACTCAGATGTGCCTTCATCCAAACTTTGATTGTGGCCACAAATGGTCATCTTCTGTTTCAAAAGCATCATTCATCAGTATTTCTTTGTTGATTTTCCTGTGTGAGGGAAAAATCAACTGATGACCACATCCTCCCATGGTTCTATATATGAGCAGCAAACCTGGGTAAGACTGCCACCCGTATCCCCCCTAAATTGAAACAACATGGAAGTATTACTTTCAGTTGCATTTTTAGAAGTTGGATATGCCTTTGAGTTTGTTCAGATACGATGAAAGAAAAAGTAATCCTTATCAGATGAGGAATACATATTCAGGCGATATATGATTTGGCAGGATAGAAGTTTAATAAGGTGATAAAGGCAGGGGTCTTTCCCAAACCACAAGGACCCGCTTAATTTCAAACAGTGCTGCATAAACAGTGAAAGAAAATATATTTTATTGAACTTAAAAAAAGGTATAATAGATGTGTTGCTGATAAGGTTGCCAATAGAGGTTTGACGGTATGTTGTGGTTGTGATATGACAGCAATCCTGATACTATGGGTTTTACATGATTTTTATCACAATGGAACACATAAGTTTGGTAATCTGATAAAGTGATTTTCCTTCTTTTTGCACAAACTTTAATCATTAGTTTGTAGATCGTAGAGAAGATAGGATATTTGAGGGCAGCAACATTCAGGCACTCTGATTAGTATGAATGCTATCTATAAGCGAGAATCTTAAGACAATCTGTATGATCTGGTTGTTGAACAGTTTCTGTTATTATTGGAGTGTTTTTTGCACCAGGTGAATTTGTAATACAGGCATAGAAATGCTATTGTTTCAAAGGGTGAATGCTATGGCACCAGACACAGAGCTTTAATGTGCCTTTGTGTATATAAGTATGTCCATACCTTTTGATGATTCAGTTAGACTTACAACATCACAACAATTGTGTCATTTTAATTTAATGTTTAATATGTCAATAAACATGTGAACCTGTAAACTTGAGAGGTGGATTTCCTGTGCATTGTTATGACTGCAAGAATAGGTCAACTATAGTCAAATTTATCACATTTTCCGTTAAATGAATCATGTTTAGTTGTGCCACCAGGACTCATATAAAATATTTCCTCGAAGCTATTTCAATGTCATTACAGGGTATAACACTCCCAAAATTTCAGCCGGCCCAATGAGCTGGTTAGATGTAAAACTTGCCATCCCTGACTAAAACTTACAGCCCACAAATAATTTAGGTTTGACAAGTGACATAGTTTATAATCCAAATGATCATTAATTTTTACGAGTGAATGAATAATGATTTATTATCCTGAAATATGATGAATATCTACATGACTAAATTTTACCATGACTGTCAGGCAGATGAATTTGATAATCTGGCAGTCTGTGTTGAAACTAACCTTCCTGGCTTTTGCACAGGCAGGTATTTGGAACACTGGTCATTTGTCATTTGTCATTTTCACATTTATCCATGTGTGGATTTAAGGGAAGTTTATTGGTGAACCTGCAAAGCACATTTTTTTCCCTTTCCGTCCATCCTTCCTGTAAATCAAAAGTCCTAAACATGCTAAATAAAGCATTTCCTCAGGTCCAGCTGGGAATGCCAGCTCAGGGCATAGAATCCATGTACATATTTGTGATTGTCATGTACACAATACCCTTGTGGTATTTGTTCGGTAATTGTTGTCTGTGTTGGTGAAGTATCTCAAAAAAATGATTCTGTCCAGAATTATGTTATAAGTAATTATGGTTGAATTACTCCTTATATCAGCTAGAGTTGGATAGACTGCTCATGAATTTCTTTATTTGAAAATGGATCATTGAAATTCGGTGCAACAAATAACCCAGAAAATATCGTCAAAATTAAATGATGTTATTATAAATTAGTATATAGTCATAAACGTGATAGCAGTGATTTATTGATGTTTGGATCTCTGTATCAACATTATGTTTCAACAGTTGCGTGTTTCGAAAATGTTAAATGTTCCTAAAAGTATTGTAAGATATATATTATAATACCTTACATAATATCAGTGATGTGGGATTTTACCTGATACCAGTGATACCTGTGATTTAGGATTGTACCTAATACCTGTGATATAGGATTTTGCCTAATACCTGTGAGATAGGATTGTGCCTAATACATGTGATATAGGATTTTGCCTAGTACCTGTGATATAGGAAATTACATTTTTGTCTTTCATCATCGAAAACCCCTAACAAGGGGATACCTGTGATATAGGATTTTACTAAATACCTGCGATATAGGATTGTACCTAATACCTGTGATATAGGATTTTGTCCAATACCTGTGAGATAGGATTGTGCCTAATACATGTGATATAGGATTTTGCCTAATACCTGTGATATAGGATTTTACCTAATACCTGTGGTATAGGAAATTACGTTTTTGTCTTTCATCATCGAAAACCCATAACAAGGGGATACCGGTGATATAGGATTTTACTTAATACCAATTATATAGGATTTTACCTAATACCTGTGATATTGGATTTTATCATTTTACTGTATCTTAATTGAATACACTGAGCGGCTTAGTCTTAAGTACAAATGCATTCTATCAGTGGACACTCAAACGCATGCATGCATATGGGTTGAAATTTTAACTGATATAGAATTTAACCTGTAAAGTTGTACGTTAACCCAAGTGCTTTGTTGTGCTGGTAACATGAAAGAAAATCTTCCAAATGTTTGCTAGCCCAGAGGACATATGTAAGATTTGTAACATTTGGCTAAGAGGCTAGTGTTAATTTTTATCTTATCTGATTAGTGATTTTGCAATATACAGATGGCATTGTAAAGATTTAATCGACTTTGGGAGAACCATTTTTGTGTTACTTTCAACAAAAGTGTGAAATAAATATTTATTTCATTTTGAATAACATTACTGTAGAAAATATGTGGATCCAGGGTTCCCAAGAGCTTGAAAAAATTTCATATTTGGACATTTTACCCGGGGTCAGGTCTTTGATTTTACAGGAAATTAATATGTACTAAAATACTTTGAAAGAACAGTGGGTGTTGATTAAAACTCATGGTTGGTCCCACACCTGACCAATGTTGTGTGTATTCAGCTACTTACATATCATTTGTGTTTCCATTGTTCGTTAAAATTGTCTATTTGGCTTTGAAAAGCCCCCCAAAACATCCATTAAATTTGATGGCTGATAGTCTGTTTGAACCCTGAGATCATAAGTATACAAGTTCCAACCCAAAGAGGGCCCCTGTAGTATTGGTATGCTGAGATGATGGAGCCAGCTTTGGCTTGTTGCTGGGTGATGCTGCTGGCACTTAGCCTCACAGCCAGATGGTGAAAGCTAAATGCTGACATATTACCCATGGTGCACATGTTCTTGTGATGTTAGTGTTGGTTAAACACAGTAGATTGGAAATAAGTAGGCTGATAAGACCCCCTGTGGATATAGGTTTGACTAGAACTTGGTCTCTGCAACAACATTTAATTTGAAAACTGGAGCCCTAGCAGAGATTCAGAACCTGTTGAAAGTCTAGACTTGCTTAATTCATATAGGGCAGTAGTGTTACTGTGTGGGATGAAAAGGAAGATTATACTGTTCAGGGACTGTATGACAAAATTAATGTGTTTTGTTGGAGCTTGATTAAATTGTATATTTACAGGGAAACCCGGCCCTGTGGTGATTATGTAGTATGAGTAGTTTCCTGGAATATGCTATATTTGTCAAAAGAGATGACTAATGGATTTGGGTGCTAGACTACAATTACTGTATACATGTCATCAGAGATGACTAAAGAATTTGGGTGCTAGACAACAATTACTGTATACATGTCATCAGAGATGACTAATGTATTTGGGTGCTAGACAACAATTATTGTATACATGCCATTAGAGATGACTAAAGAATTTGGAAGGGAGATTCATTTACGTGGTCAAAGTCATTATAGCTTGATAGCATAGATATCATCATTGGTTTTACCCAGTTGTCAAGCCCATACCTGCCTATACATTGTATATTGGTTGTTGTGATATCAGTGGAAAAATAGTGACTTCAGTATGTGATAGAAATCGACAAGCAGGTGTTATAAATCCCTCAATCACCACTTTCTTTGTCCAATATTTTACTTTGTATGTGTCAATCAATATCATACTTAATCATCATCCAAATTACACTGAGGTAATTTCAAAGTGTCACTGACCGATTTTCCAATCAGTAAAGATTCATATAACTGCAATACAGGAGTACTTTTAAGAAACAGTTGTATTGTTGAAACAGAGAAAAGCTGCAACCTTCTAATAATTTGTTATAAAAGTCTTAATAGTAAAATATATTTTGACATGTCCTAACATATATCTGTACTTTTAAGTGAAGTACATATTCATATCATTTAAAGTAAAACATCAGTTTCACAGTGCAGAAAATATATTTAATAAACAACATATATTTAAATTTGTAGTTTAGCTGATATGCAGATCAAGGACCTGAGGTATGCATTCTGATGAAGTGTAAACAGGCCGGTGTTTATTACCAAGATGGAGGCCACCAGTGTGCACTGCAGGAAAGTAATAGTATATTGCTCTGAGGCCAGCCTGGTACAGGCTGTTGGGACGTGATGTGGATACAACAGAAACACAATATGTTCTCACAAACATACATGTGTCTGATGAAATAAAGGAACCATATTACTGTGTGTTTCAGTTTCAGCTGATAACCTGTCATTTGTTCTGTAAGTCTTCATTGGTTTATGCATATGGATAGGGCTACAAATGAAACACCCATCTTTGACAGTTTTCTAATACATATTATGTGACATGTTTTGGATCTTTTCTGAGAAGTGTACAGATTCTAGTATTTTTGTGGGGTTGAATCCTATGTGGGATTCAAATCCACACCCTCAGTCAGACACCAAATCATCAGTACACAAAATCAGCCATCTAACCCACTCAGTCAGTGCAGCTTCCAGTAATAGTAGACCCCATTCTGACATTCCTTCGTTACACTCTCTAGAGTTAAACCATTTGGTTATGCCACATAGTAAAAGCTTGTAATGGCTTTATTTAGCTAACATATCCAGCTGTGTATTCCTATCCAGTTGAGTTGCACTGCTTTTATGATAACCATATTCATGCTTATAATACTCTAATATATTTTCAGAAGAATCTAATGGTGGAAATGGCGACACAGTTGGCGGTGACTATCCAGTGGTTCGTAAGAGGACATCCAATAGGGGGCGTAATGGAAGATTTGTGTCTGACCCAGGGAGGATGTTTTCCTCCACAGACCGAGTCATGCCAGTTCCCTCCGGAGCCACTGACAACATGGAGGGCATCTTCAAGAGACATTCAACTGGGGCCAGGATATCTCAGATTCCAAAACCAGCTAACAGTGGCTCTAAAGTAAATGAGGCAAAAAGACAAGTGAAGAGTTCAGATAGGGAAAATGTTGTATCGCCCAAACTCAATGAGCCAGACATTATTCCATCAATGGAGAAACAAACCCAGATAGAACCACCAAAGCAAGAAATAAAGGATGAACGCTATGAAGATGCCAAGGAAAAGAAGAAGAACAGTAAACGGAAAGCTGAAGAACAAGCGGGTTCAGTGTCGGGTGTTTCAACACCTGAATCATCATCACCATCAAAAAGTAAAAAAGTACCAGTCAACGTGCAAGCTGCTTCTACAAAAGAACCTGCACAGCAGGCAGTTAAACCTCTTGAAGTGGAGGCCAGCCAGGTCACGGAACAGACGTTACCATCTCAGGCAGGAGAGGCTGCAGCCAATGAAGGAGGAGCAGGTGAAGCTATGGCTGTGCCAGTTGATCCTCAACTGGAAGATCAGTCTGTAATGTTGACCGGGGACTCTGAAGGCAGTGATATTGGAGCAGGTGATACCTTAGCAGAGGACTATCAGTTTGTGAGCAAGGCTGGGATAACACTATCTCCATCTTCATCAGCTGGTTCTTCCCCGGCCAAGTCCCCACTTAAAACTGATAAGAAACAAGACAGTGTTAGTGAAAAAGCTGAGGCAAAACCCACAGAAACTTCCAGTCAAGCCTCTGAGAAGTCAAAGAGTTCAAAGATGTCATCAGAGACTTTGGAGGATGAACTTGATTCTGATGTGATCACCAGAGCCCTTCTACAAGTACAGAAGACACCCAGCACTGTAGACAAGAAGGTCATCAAGGTTCTGGTGGATCTCCTGAAAGTCCCGGAGCAGAAGCTGCTGCTGACTGGACTGGAATCCATTGTTAGATGTGCAGCTTTTTCAGCTAATCAGGTAATTTCCAACATTCGTTTAGAGGTCCCATGCAATGCAAAGCACAACTATGCAGATTCTTATACCTTTTGGTATGGACTTACAGAACAAACTGATGTAACAAAACATACGAGAGCCCCCTTTGAGCCAGCAAAATAAGTCTAAAATATTCAATAATATATTGAGCAAACAATGAGCAGGTTACAGTGAATCACAATACAGATTTCTAGTACTATGCAGTTGAGTCACAAATATAAGGTAATGGGTTACAAATATGAAAATATTAACTCACCAGAGTCTTGGTATTTACAGAGAACAGTAATACTAAATGGAGCTGGTTTACAAAGAGTGTGGTCAGGGATGAAGTGTCAATCTTGAATGCAGGTCAGATGATGTTGACAAGCAGGCGATGACTGTAGCCAGTATATTTCCGAGTGTAAGTCCATGTGTGATTTCCCCATCACACAACACAACGGCCAATCTGTATATATATTGACACAGAATCTTGAATAGCCCAGCAAAGCCTGGCTGTGTGAGTATTCTCTCATAATTTTCTCAATCCACCTCATGCTTATCACCAGTCAAAACGGATACTTATACAAAAGATTGCCTCAAGGGAGGCAACTCTGAAGTGTTACCTAAAAAGGCATGAAGCTAAATAAAATACTGTTTTCATTGAACGTATATGATGCAAAATATGACCCATAATAACTTCCACCTAATAAATGATTACACAAATTAGATAAACACCCTCATGATAATACTTGTGATATGTATTGTGTTCACCTCAAAGCAGCTATAGTAAAAGTCATGTTTGTTCATATACAGTGTATTCATTTGCTTTCATTGTAGAGGCAAGTGTTTCTAAAACCCATACTATGCAGTCAAGGATTCCAAACAAGTTACCCTTGATAGGTTATTTTGTTAAAATTAATATATGTTTTCATAAGATTTTATTTTCATAAACTTGTACCCAGGAAGGTCCAGGATAGAGTAGGCCTACAGCAACCCATGCTTGCCATAATAGGGGACTGTGTTTGTCATTAGAGGCAGCTAACAGGATTGGGTGGTCATACTAGCTGACTTGGTTGACTCATGTCATCAGTTCCCATTTGCACAGGTTGATGCTCATGCTGTTGATCACTGGATTGTCTGGTCCAGACTCAATTCTTTACAGACTGCTGCCTTACAGCTGGAATATTGCTGAGTTTGGTATAAACCTAAACTCGCTCACTCACTCCGTTTCATAAACATGCTAAATTAAAAAATATTTACACATTACTTTCAACATGATCAGTACAATAATAAAAAACTATAAAATATCAGGGGTTCAATTTTTTTTCAAAAAAAAAAACTTGCCACCAGGCAAGTGCACTTAAAGACAGTAACTTGTCCAGACTAATTTTCCACTTGCTCTGATTTTTATGACATAATCATGATGATGTAATTGTGAAAGAATAAATAGACTTTGGTATTTGATGTTAATGTTTAGTGGACTATTTATGGAGAAGTGATAAATAGCAATGAAAGATAACTTAACTTTATTGTCACTGTGAAATTAATAGCTACATTTTGAGCAGATATGAAATGAAATCCAAGTTTATTTGCAGTTTGAAATGGTAAGCAGAAATTATATAGTTGCCCATGGACAAGTATGATGCTGTTACTTGATGGCCTGAAATGAAAACTGACTGTCTTCCTTGTTTATTGGTAATCTTTCTGATGTCATGATGGCCAGTGAAATAATTTCACCCAGAGTTTATGGGTGAGTTATAACTAATAATTTTTTAATTTGAAGTTTACATAACCTTTCCACTGGAGAAATGCCGACCATGTTATCATGTATCTGATGTTCTTAACGATACATTTTGCCATTCATATTTTTCAAGAGAGAATTGTTGAAGTGACATAAAATCTGACAACATTCACAGTCCTGGGGAAACCCTTGTGAATTCCAGGCATTAGTAAATACAGAAATATTGTTTCCCATCATTTGAACTCTTTAATCTTGATCGTTATGTTTTAGCACAAATTTGATTGTCAGTTTGATCCCTATTTCCCAAAAATATTTTCAGATTGATTGATAAGGTCCAGCATTCATAGTTTGGTCCTTGCTCTTTAAAGGTTACTGGGAACTCATGCAAAGTGAAATCAATTCTTAAATAACATATACAATACTCTGTGAGAGATGTTGAGAGTTCCTAACTGACCATTTGTTAAGAATAGCACAAGGTAATTGCTGAGAATATTTGAAAATGGAAAACTCTTATCATCGTTGCATAAACATCAACAAGAAAAAGTGGGAAAATTATGCATGATACACCATGAAATTACCTTTGTTTTCAATCAGTAATATTCCACATACACTAATAAAAGCTGTGGTATACACATCGTATACAACCTCTTGAGGTATGGACAGTTTTGTTACCATTTTTCCACTCCCTCCTTCAATATTTACAGAGATTCCAACCTCTATGATTTTATCGTAGTTGCTGCAAATTTTAGGTTCAAACTACGCCAGTACAATTTCACCAGAAATCCTACGAAATTTAAATAAAATGCATTAAAATTTGGATACATAGACAAAAACGTATATTTTCAACGATGAAATACATTTTGGACTTCACGTACCTCCCATTCATCATATTTAATGACATATTTGAACTGGAATGATTGCAAGTAACAAACATAATTTTAGCAAAGCTGATTTCAATACCTTTGCGATTTGACACATTTAATTCCTGCAGAAATAATTTAACCATGTGACCGTAATGTCATTCATTTTTCCTCAGAATCCATCATGATTTTGTTTATTTAGTTGACTACTAATTTTATGGTCAAGCTACTAATTTTGAACATTGAAACTACTATTTGCAACACTTTGGGGTCGGCATCTCTATTTAGATACTTGAAGTTATTTCGTTCAGTTGTCAGTCGATTACATTTTAGATATTTCCAAAACCTTGGATTATTGATAAAACTAAATTTAGGTCAAATGATGACAGGTGTGACTTTAATGTTAATGGCAGTTTTAATGTTAAAATTGTCTTAGGGACAGTTAAGGACTTCAGACTTTACACATTGACAATATATTTCTTCAGAAACCCATCCTTGCTGTTAGGAATCGACTAAATGGATTGGATGGCACCCAACCCACAGTCACACCTGAAACATAAATACTGAGGTGTGAAGAAGACTTGCAACGGTTTCATGATTTTCATCAGAGATTATTTGTGTTGAAAGCGGATCAATTGATGTCAGGTCATGTGATGTCAACACTACTCATTAGCTCTCAGAAGTTTCCAGAACATGAGTCTTTTCGTTTCTTTTAACATTTTTGGCTGCAAATGTTGACTTAAGACTTAAAAAAAAGGAAGAAAATTGATTTGTCAGTTCTGAAAATCCTATTTTAGAGATATATGCTGGTTTTATTTCTTGATACTGTGATATACTAGTTGGTTTTACTGTCCTTCATAGACAGTTTTCACAATTTGTGCATTTATCATGAAGATATACCCATTTTATGTCACAATATGGATACTGCTGTCATGACTATAAACTTTAACACACTCATTTACTCATTCACTCAAAAGGTGCTTGGACAGTAGAGACAGTAAAATTGGCTGTTCTGTTTATCACTACATGTTACTAGGTGTGAATGAGTGAGTCGAGTTTTATCCTTCACTCACCAATATTCCAGTTATATGGCAGTCTGTAAATAATCAAGCCTAGACCAGACAATCTAGTGATGGACAAGGTGTGAAAACAGTGATGAGATCATAACATATTTGTATGAATCGAATAAACATTTTCACCACATCTATGTATGCTATGTGTCAATGAATGTGAGTATGTCGGCTACATTATTGAAACAGACTGTCTATGGTATTGAAATGTACTTAGAATCTCTATTGTGTGTTTTCTTAGTTTGGTAATTGCTATACATAGAGACAACATGAATGAATGGTATTCTCTGTTGATTTACCCAAGTGTCCACTGCGTCAACAACATTCAGCCCTGTATTTGTTAGATAAACAGTAAATGAACCTCCTACATTTCTAAATGACTTGTTCGAAAAATAAGTTTGTTGGTTCATCATCCGGACGTCAAGCAGGGAGCATGTCAAACCTCCAATGTTTAGCAGGTAAGACGGAGCCCATGAAATTCAATATTAGGATAAATTTGATGTTGAAGGATTCAGGAGAATAAATTAGCAAAAGAGGCTGATTGTGTGTGAATATCTGTGATAAAGTGTAAGAGGTGTTTTGCAATTACATTGTGTAATCGTATCGATTAGTCAACTTCACCTTGCAGAGCAGTTTTATGTTTTCTTAGCAAACAGAAATTCCTTGATGTTAGAGCTGGTGATAGGCGTGTGTCGACCCCAGTGTTCTAGAGTGTTCTGGTGCAGGACTTGGATATTTTATTTAAAAAATATGTCACCTTATCATTGCATATGGAACAATGCCATAATGTTTTATGACCTGAGCAAATATTTTAAGAGGAATGATTGTGTTCTAGAAAGAACTGAAATTTCTTTATTGACGACACTATACAAGTCGATGCTGGCTTGAAAAGTGAGGTTTTTGAATGCTTCCAATTCCTTTCCTCAGATTCAGGGTAATGTGGGTCACTGTTAGCATTCTATGTCTTACTAGTTGAAATATTTGTGATATTCTTTTTCAACAAAAATATTAAACTGTTTGGCATTACCACATTAATTGTGCATGTAATTGAATCATCCTATAATTTTGGTCATTATGTTTCAACATCATGAATAAGATTAGAAATTAACTTCTACTTTCACTAGGGCAGCAACGATTATACTCTGTGGTGAATATGATATGTATCTTGAATATTGGATATAAAATGCAAATAATTATTTATGAATACAGTATTGTAGTTAAGTGACTGATGCACAGTATGAAACCCCCATGTTACCTGTTCATTTATCTTAGTAATAACCAGTGATCTGACATGACATTCAAATTTGGTATGTAGACTAGTAGCTATAGTCCAAAGTACCATGTGCAGCCATCACAAACTCACATGACTTGCACTATTGCATGGCTAGTACACATTCCATTCTTTAAAATCTCACTTTGAAAAAGGATACAAGGGCTCAAGTAAAACATGCTCCATCAGGAAAATTGTAGATATTCATTCATATTCAGTTCTGGTGACCACAAATAACGAACTGAATTCATTAAGAAATAAGTGAGTGTATTGTATGACCCTTAATTTTCACAAGTTGACGCAACTGATCTGTTAGGGGTGCCATCTGTCTAATGGTAATGGTGGTGCTTCACACTTTTGTCATTTGGTGGTTGGTTGGTGTTCAACACAGCACTTAGCAATCACAGTGGTTTGTAAACAATCGACTCAGGGCCAGACAACCCTGGGATCAAAATCATGAGCATCGATCTACACTGACCACCTGATCCCATTAGTCACCTCTTAAGCTTCATGGGTTTCACATAGAAGTGTCTCATGGCCTTCACCAATTTTAAGTCGCCTACTTGGTCATGTCATGAGGGATAGGGCTGTTTATTAGCAAAAAAAATTGATTGCAATATGTTGCAATTCTGGTACCAGTATTCTGATAATTGGAGCTTGGGCGTCTGACAGTGAGTGACATTAATTGTACGTGCAGAGCTTATTTTCTAAATATGTAAGGCCTGAAAAGAAATGTTATGGTTGTGATTACTAAAATCACAAATTTATATTTGATTTTAAAAAGTTGTGGGTCCCAATCAGAATGTGTATGCCCTGTATTTTAATATGGAAATAGTACTCTTAGTTATTGGGGGTGAAAATGCTATCAACCGTAAGCAGAAAACAAAGCTGTGGGTCCAAGTGGTTTTCAGTCAGCTTCGGGCCCAAGGGCCGACATTAATTTTGAACACTGCTTGCATACACCAGATATTCCAAATTCACTCTCTGGTGTTTGAGACACCAGGGATTGACAGTATGTACCTGGAAATGTTTCAAGATCCATTTTTCTCTACTATGAATGCAAAAATTTGATTTTAACCTTTATGGGTCAGGATTTGGACACTTGACATGTTCTGAGTGTGAAATGTATCCTGGCATCACGTAAAGTTAAACAAGTGTAGCTTTTCCTTCTGGTGCATCATGATCATCACTTTTTACGTGTACAACTTACAAAAAGCAGGGATTGTCCTTGTCTCACCAGATTGTCATCCTCACGGATCATTAACACAGACATGTGATCACACAATCAGTGTCCTTCTCTTTTGTTTAATTTTTGATTTTGAGATGGCCCCTAATCATGAAGTCAAATATTTTCAGAAAGCCCTGCGGGAGAACAGGTGCCCTGAAGAATTGTTGCGACTTCTCCAGGTGCATAGTAAAGCCATCGTTGGCGGGACAGCGATCACTGAGAGCATTCTGGTGGCCACTAACAACGCTATCATGAACCTATCCATGGATGTTGCCAATCAAGCAAAGTTGGAGGTAAGATTCATTAAATTGTTGTTTAGGTGTAATAATTGCTAGTTTCTTGCTAGTTATACAGGGCAATACTTGTACCAGGCTATGAGCTTCTTATCATACTAGATCAAGTGGCATTCATACAAAACTACACAATTTCACAGTATGATGATGATATGATTTTTTATGTATATTATTTGTTGAGAAGCTTATTTCTGATAGTATGTACACTAGTTCTTAAGTTGTTAGTTTGAATAAGATGAAAATATTCATAGACATTTGGGTCGGCATTAACTTTCATTGTTGAAACATGTCATTATCATGACAGGTGTCAAGTTTCAATGTGTTTTGATCTTTTTGAAGGTGTTCATCATCATGATCATAATAAAGTGCAAACACTGGATGGATCATTTGAATGGATAATTTAGATGTATAGTTCTGGTCATTTCTCAAATTTTGATTTTTCAGCCAAAATTGATTTTCAAAAACTCATATTTCACATTTTGGTCACAAGAGTATCTACCATGGGGGTCATGATGTAAAAATTCATCTGTATTATTTTTGTAAATGTTAGGTACATATTTTAAAGAACTTTAGCTCTGACAGAGGTGGAGATAAGTAACAAACGTGTCTCCTGTCTTTTGATGTGTGTCTGTCTTGCTGAGTGGTGTTAGCTTCTTCCTCAACTGTAAATATTATCTTCAGGATAACAACAGGATGCTAGACAGTGGATAGAAAAAAAATAGGAAACAGATGTAGATTATCGCTACACTTAACTTGTACTTAATAAACTCGTCGCTTGTGGGAATTGTATGTACTGTAGGTGATGTTGTCTGCTTGTTAATATTTCTAAGAAAATTTGTCATAAGTTACGAAAAAGTCATATACCAGCAACTGGTCATGTTTGTGGTACTTTCATAGTGATTTCAAGGGTTTTGACAGGTGAGTTCTTCTGATTATTAGATCGTTTTCACAGATATTTGCTGCACAGGAGCAGTAGTCTTTATGGTATAATCTGCCTAGAGAAGGTGATTGAGTATGATTTTATGTTGCATTTAGCAATATTCCAGCAATATCATGTCTGGGGACACCAGAAATGGGTCATTACAGAAAGGAAATGTCTCAAGTCTGTCTTAATGTTCCAGGGCTTTTGTTGCAAAAACAGTGGTATACACACTCTGTTGACTCAGTCCTTCAGCTCGTGGTGCAGCATGTCTGTCCATTATATTTATGGACAAGAAAAGAACATGAAAAATATTTGACCTCTCCACACAAGATTTAATCTGTAATGTTGTTTGTAATATTTGCTTGTTCATAATTGTTAAACATTTTTTAATATCTGTTTGCTCTCATATTAATATGATCAACATTTGTAGATGCATTAGGTGATGTTGCGATGAAGGAGCAAACAATCTATTGCAAACTTTGTAGTTAAGTGTGAGGTAGCTTTAGGAAGTGAGTGAATGATTTCTTGTTCCAATCTTGCCCGTTTTGATGTTCATGCTGGTTTGTATGATCAAGCTAGATAGCTAGGTGGAGTCTTGGTGATGGTATAGATTGGCTAGTCATGCTATCAGCCATTGGTTTTTATGATCAAGCTTGAAGACCAGTTGTATTCCTGGTGATGCAATGTGTGGGATGGTCTTGCTATCAACCATTGGTGTATATGATCACACGTGAATATCAGGTGGAGGTTTGGTGATGCAGTTGGTGGGATGGTGATGCTATCAACCACTGGTGTGTATGATCATGCCTGAATACCAGGTGGATTCTTGGTGATGCAATAGGTGGGATGGCTATGCTATCAACCACTGATTTATATGATCAGGCCTGAATACCAGGTGAATTCTTGTTGATGCAGTTGCTGGGATGGACATGCTATCAACCATTGGTTTGTATGATCAGGCCTGATTAACAGATAGAATCTGGCCATGGGCAGTGCAGTGGGTGGTGTGGTCACGCTATCACCCATTGGTTTATATCATCTTGCTAGATCACCACATGCATTCTGGGCAATGCAGTGGGTGGAATTGTGAAAAAAGCAGATTACATACTATAACTATTTGCGTACAGGCACGAAATGGCTCCGTAATGAAGGGCCATGTGAATTTTCATTGTTTCCCCCAGACAAATGACTCAGGCCCCTTTGCAATCTCAGTGAGTGACGGGTACTAGCACGCTTTTTGGCCACATCTAGCAGTATTCTAACGTTACAGTCTCACTTTTGGTGATCCAGAAATGGTGATTCTCCTATTTTACTAATTTCGGGAGGAGGGACTGGGTTTTCATTGTGACTATCAAAACCCTTAGCCAAGCTGTTATGGCCACCCCATTGTTCCCTTGTCAGCTGAAAAAACTGAAGATTTTAGAAAAAACTGTTGGGCAAAATATGGTATTTATGTCAGTGATGTGATGGAGGTAGTATTCTTAAATTATGTACAGATAACAGCACAGGGGTTCAAATCACTGTTTGGACAATAATTTTAAAACACAAAAATCTAGAATTTTGCAATCCTGTATTGTTTTTAATGTTATGATTAATATATATTTCAAGTTTGAATGAAATCGGTGAAGAAATTAATATTTTTGAAAATTATACTGCTACATAAAATACACAAGGGGTGACAATCAAGATGCTATAAACTAGATCGAGTGTAGCTGTATAGTTTACTTAAATATTCATTTCTTCACTGATTTCATTAAGTTTGAAGTATGTGTTAATCATAACATTTAAAAAAAACAACAACAAAAAAACCCAATATATGATTGCATAAGTTCAGATTTTTTTTCTAACAGTTACTCAAATCATGTGGATACCAACAAATATTGACCAATATCTGTGGCTTTTACACAATTTGACTCATTCACAACAATATTCCAGGTGTGTATTCCAATACTCATTGACCTGGTGATGCATGAAGGGATGTCATCCAACGTGAAGCTATCTTCCCTACAACCACTGACCAACCTGTCCACTACGTCCACCTACCATGGCCAGTACACACGTGCAGTACAACAACTCTATGATCTCCTCGACGTCGGCAACAGGGTCGTCCGAATCCAGGCAATAAAGCTGCTTGTCAACCTCTCCTGTAACTCCGAGATGGTCAAACATCTGCTTGCTGCTAAGGTAATCCAGCCATTGATTTCTGGATGTTTTTCATTTGTTCAGTGCTCTCTGTGTGGATCCCAACATTTCTGACTGATTTTACATGTGGTGTTTGCAAATAATGAGTGAAGTAAGATTGTCAGATATTCACTGGTATTAACTGAACTAGGTTCAGTGTGCGAAATAGTTTCCAGATCTTGTAAGACTGTCCAGACAGGTTTGCCTGAAAGTTACTAGTCCATAGAAGATTTCACCAGCTAGAAATTTGAATGTAGAAACAAAGCAAAAGATACAAAAGTAGATGAGAATAAGACAGGTTTCATCATGAAGCTGCTGATATGATGAACATTTTTTCAGGACATAATCTTGCATGATTTAAAAGTGTACTGAGACAGTGATATACTTACATAAGGACCAAATGAAAATTCACTGTCCAGTTGAGCCAGTGACTGTGGGGATGAGGGAGTGAGTTTAGTTTTACGCCGCTTTCAGCAATATTCCAGCTATATGGGGGCGGTCTGTAAATAATCGATTCTGGACCAGACAATCCAGTGGTCAACAACATGAGCATTGATCTGTGCATTGGGAACCGATGACATGTGTCAACCAAGTCAGCGAGCCTGACCACTCGATCCCGTTAGTCGCCTCTTATCTGTGGGGATGAACTGGCCTGACTGGATATTTACTTGCCATGGACTGGTGGGCCAGTGGCTATCCCGCACATTGACTAGGTTGCACAGTTTCTTCTGTTTTTAATGAATCTTTAATCATCATGGGATCCTGCAATGCCTGAGAGACTCATCTTGCTGTGGTGAGGCCACTCAGTGACAGTGTATCCTGATGTTTTGGTTTGATTGTTGTTGAACTCAGCACTCTGCAATATTCTGCAATATGGCGACAGACTGTACAGTCTCGACCAGACAATCCAGTGATGAACACCTTCTACCTATGCAATTGTAGGCATAAACCTAGAAAGTTTTGGGGGAGGGCAAGTGCCCCACCTGGTTAAATTTTGGTGGGCCCCAATGCATGATAGGAGGGTTCAAGTGCCCCACTAGTTTAGTTTTAGATTGGACCCTTTTAGACTAGGTTATTTCAAGTTTTCAGATAATGAATTTGCTTAATTTGAACTGTTTTGATGCTTTGATTTTTTTTTCAGAGACATGATCATGAACAAAAACCAAAACTGAAATTTGTCAAATAAAAGATTTTTAGAAATACTTTCATGGGCTGAACTTCTTACAACAACCAGTCATCGATGTTTAATTGCATGTAGATAAAAACTGGTTCACTTAATAGTCTTTTGCACGATTGCTGCAAGTGATAACAATATTTATTGCATTACATTTACTTAGGGTGCACTTGTATTTTTTGGATGCAGCTTTTTCTAATAATATTTGTGTCCACAGGATGCAACCCAAATTTCTGTCAGGGGCAATCCATATTTTGATACGGAAATGCCAAAGAAATGCATCCTAGGTTTATACCTGCAGTTCAGATACCAATGTGTCAACCCAGTCAGTGAGCCTGACCATGTGCACCTGATCCCGTCGGTTGCATCTTACGACAAACATGGGCTGGTGACGATCAGTTCTAACTTAGATCTGTATGGATTCCTGATTCTCTCCCACTAGTAATTCTAATCTGATCTCATAGATAAGCTGAGAGCTCAACTTGAATCTTAAAATTTGTATTGAAAAAGAAAAGCCAACCTGTGATCTCATCATGATCAGTCTTTGACAGTAGAATTTCAAATAAAACTTTTTGAATAACACAATGTAACAACTGAATTAACATATCTAGTGCTTCAGCATACATATCTAGACAGATCTTTGTTATCAAGTTTGATAATTTCAAAGTTGCATTCAGTAATGCTTTTAGTTTCACCAGCCTGATGTAAGACATTATATTGAAAGTACAAACCATGTCTGCTGGTCTTTTGTGAGAATAATAAACTTTCTTGACGGGCTGTTCTCAAATGATTATTTTTTAATGTTACCACCCAGTTACAAAAGGAGACAATTCTACTTTCCTAAGTATATTTGTTAAATTTTTACATTTATGAATAAAATGTTTTTTGCTCCATAAACACTTAAAGATATTGAGTCAAGTTTTATAATTTGCATGTCAACATTAATTTCACAGATTCCTTTTTAGTTGTGAACAACACTGTACAGTGCCTGAGATTACCACCCATACTGTTAACCAGACATTTGTTATCCATTGTAATTTGTTACTATATGATTCAGGACACCCTGACAAATCTTGCTTTCCTCATTTTTACACAAAACACAAAAGTTAAAGCAGTAGTGTGTTTCATCCAAGCAGTGTTTCTAACTATGAAAATACCCACCATCAGAAATGTTACTTTATGACAATCTTTTTTTCTTTTTATCTAAAAATGAAATTATTACGTCTGTTGTATGATCAATGTTGCACCTGCTTTTAGAGCTGGACCATGTCATACCAAAGACTTAAAAAAGTGGCACTTGTTGTTACCCTGCCTGGTGTTCAGTATTAAAGGGTTAAAAGAAGAACTGGTTGGAGTCAGTACATGGTCTCTGGCTGTGGTATTCATGTTAACCAGTGGAGTGGTATCTCAGTCAGCTATCACTATAAAACCCACATTAGTTCAAACACTATACTGTGTAAGCATAGTTACCAGCAAATTGAATGCAGTGTTAAATTCATTTAACACCTAAACGATGAAAAAGCACCCTATATTTAGAGTATTATCTTAAATACCTTAGAAAACATATTTCCTTATCCACTGTGTTCAGTGGTAGAACTAAGGACATAACTTCTCCAGGGATAACAAGTTTCTGTGGATTTGATCGTGCTGGGGGTAATTGAATGTGGCAGAGGGATCTGCGGCCTCCAACACCCCGGTCTCATTTTCCTATTTTTCACACTCATACCCATTCTTATTGCTGCTTCTATGAGTGGCATTTTCGAATGTAGGAAATACATTATTGACAGACTATCTAAAACAAATTCTTGCATTTATATCTTGATAAATATTCTTTCAAGTGTAAAAAATGTTGTTATCCATAAAGTTTCTGAAAAAATAGGACATGCCTCTAGACTTCTTTTTTTCCAGTCAATAAGTTTGACATAGGACAGCTGAGTCTTTTACTTTTTATATAGTATACCTGAGTGTTTTAATGTTAGAGTTATTGAAAGAATACCTTACCATTCATTGTTAATTTTTAAACACTACTTAATGACTCATTGGCAGGCCCCAACATGTATGATGTCACTCCTGGAAAAGACAGCCGATCCCAACATGTCTCTGCGATTAATCACGCTGCTGGCCAATATTGTTTCAACAGCACAGAAAGAAGACGTCACATCCTCGTCCCTACCCACTGATGACAAAGCAGCATCCCCAGAAACTATGTACTCTGCCATATTTGGTGTGAACAATCTGAGTCAGATTAGGAGCAAGGTGTATCCCCTGACAAGGCATGACTCCGAGGACATCTCCCAGCAAGCAGCTAGACTGTATAAAAGTCTCCCCAGCTGTTGAGTGATGAAAAAACACTGTCCATGTGTAAATGCACATGTCTCACTGTCTACTCAGCTTTGTTTTGGGTGAAAGTGGACAGTATTCATGTTAAAATATTTTAATCAAAATGAAATTAAGAAACACACGTTACAGTGTTATTTCAATCATGATATCCTAGATCCAGATGACAAAGCACACAGTAGCCATTAACATTAGGGCAACATTGAGACAGTGTGAGGTTTTCTCCAGTAGCAATGACCCTTTTGAGATGGAAAGTTAAACATTCAACTAATTTGGAAGTAATATAGTGTAACAGTCTGAAATGTAAGTCACTAGTCTGAAGCCTGTGTTTGATGTGTCTGTTCTCTAAAGTAATGAGTTTTGAACATTACATAAAGTGTTTCAACAGAAGGTTTGTGAATGAAGCGGTCAATGTTTCTTTGGTAAATGACAGTACATTCAGGTTTCTTGTCATTTAGAAGTGTCAACTTGAGAAATGTATAAACTGTATATTGCTTACTCTATTTTTTGGTATGTAGAAAAAACAGGATTTGTGTTTTATTAGGTAGGGTAAGAAGATGATTCCAGATGATTCAGGATTTACAGTCAGTGTCAACAGGCCAGCTAGAATGGAGATTTGACATGGAAACTTGGCATTTAACTATGAACTAGAACAAGTTTTAAAAGAAATGCATAGGTTTGTGACATAGGGACCCTATATAATCAGCTTTAATCTGGATTGTATAGTAGACTTGGTATATAAATTAGTGTTGATTTTGTAGGTAAATGTAGGGGTCATTTTATGGCTGGTCATATTATAAATAGTAATGTACAGTAATATTTTAATATTTTTAGACATTATGTAATTTAGATTTCATTATATTTGGAAGACCTGGTGTAATAAATGAAAACTCCTTTGTCAGAGAATGCAGTACTTTTGATATGTTTTAAGAAGTGTGACTGCGATTAGGAAGAGATGTTGTGAGCATGTTCTTGCAAAGCTTGTGAACAGGTGACGTTTGGAGTGAACCATATTGAGTGTATGCATGTGATAGGATTTGTACATATACTTCTAAGTTAGTGTTGCCTGTGTTGTGAATCATGAACTGAACTTCTCCATCCACACCTCCATTTGACAATATCTCTATTTCAGTGAAGTAGATGAAGATCTGTAAGTTTCTTCACAAATCAGTCCACGGGCCCACCAGTGATCGGGACAAAAGGTGATTTGAAAAGTTTTGATAATCATTGAAACAAACTACAAGCTATAACCTGAGCTAATTTGTCCAGAGCTGTACACAAGGGCTTTGTATCATCCATGTATCCTCTGTGGTTGGGAGTCAAGAAGGAGAACATTATATATTGTTCCCTGGTCACGAGGTGAACATGGGATGATATTGATGTTTGCTTATGTTCCCAGAGCCCCAAGGGCAACGTACATCGAGTGCAAAACATATTTATCTTACCGAACACTTAAATGTTAAGTTTGAATTGTTTAAACCACAAGTACAAACTTTCTGTAGCTGTCACTAGATTTTGCAGATGACAATTAAAAACAGATTAATAGTTATCTCCCTTCCATCAATTTGCATGATAATTTCACGCATGATTCAGTGTTATTCGTGACAGAGAATTACTACCATGAAGTACCAATGAGTTTGGCATTCCTAGCGGGGTACATAGAAAATGTTACTTGTAAGTGGGGTACATTGAAAATAATAGAAAAATAGAAAATGACATTTATGTGTGAGGTAAGATAAAAGGTATGTAAAAGTCTCTCTCTTAAAGCCTTCTAGTGTTTGGTTTTTTGTTTTGTTCTTGTTTAAGACCAGGAGAAAAGAAATGTAAAAGTCTCTCACTTAAAGTGTTCTAATGTCTGGGGTTTTTGTTTTGTTTTGGTTTAACACTACAGTCTGCACTATTCCAGCTATATGTCCATAGTAAGTAAATTATAGAGTAAGGACCGAACAATACTTCGAGCATGAGCATCAATCAATGCAATAGAGATGTAATAATGTGTCGTCCATGTAAACAAGTCCAACCACCTTATCCCACTAAGTCACCTCTTGCATAAGAACAGTTTTGTTTTGTGTGTGATTATCAAATTATTAATTATGTTTTCATCTGGTTCAATTTAAACAAGTCTGAGATACAAGAAATTTACTTCAAGCTGCAACATGTAATAATAACTTTGAAGGGAGTCTGTTTTGATCATTCAGTTTTGGCCTTGAGCATCACTCATTTATTTGTTATATAAACATAATTTGTACGGCTACAAATTCCTTTGTTTTGATACTACTTTCTCATCTGGGAACATAGTTTCTGTGAACAATTTCTGTTAGTAATCAGCACATCTACTAATGGTTTGAAGTTGGTTAAGAAAATTTTCATGTCAGTTAACTGTATGAATATCCACTACCCATTATGAAAATATTCTGACAAACTGCATGAATCATGATAATCCATAGTTGAAATGGTTTGAATTTTGTGCTTGTGTGTGATGCAGCTATGTTTGAAAGTACCCAAAGTGTCTTAACTTGTCAAGTTTTTGGAATTTGTCACGTAAAATGGTGCTTGTGAAAGAAGAAATGGCAAATTGTGTGATTTACTTAATGTAGTTCGATGTGAAATTATGTGATGACTCGCATGGGTTCCCTATTTACAGTAGAGTAATTTATATTACCCAAGTTATGTCATGGAGTGTTTAATCTCACTACATCAAAGCCACTGATATATTCTGGTCAAGCTTTAATTATTTTGATAGATGACAGTGTCTATTAAATCATTCTCCCATTCCTTCTGGCTTGGTTTTAATAATTACTGAACCATATTTTGTTTAATTTCAGGGTATAAAGTATGTTAAATATTAAGTAATAGGATATTCTTAGTGTAATTATTTGAGCCATGGTGCCTAGCAGGATGAAAGGTCTCAAGAGAAACAAGTAATTAATTTACCTTCAACAAACTGATAAATATCCTGTACTTTGACATAAATTCTTTTTTTGGAAATAATTAACTTCATGATGACAGTCTCATGATAAAGGAAGTTTACGCAGTATTTTCGTAAACTTTCATCATTTTTATAAAATATTAAAATCATTTTAATTACACCAATTAAAACTTTGAATTGTTAAATTGAAGCTTCATAAGATATCTAGCAATGAAAGAGTAACATTTGTGGGTGTCACATCAATCTGTCAGCTTATTTGAAACTCCTGTTTCTAGTCTGTTTTCACGTCTTACACTGTAAGTAATATTCACTTATCTTGTATTTCTTCATGGTGATTCCTCAGTTTCTAACACTTACTGCATACTGAGCACCTGTTACTGTCAGAAAGCATCATGAATTGGGTTCCTATAAATAAACTTCAAATGTTGAAGATGTCATCAGGATACTGCTAACACTTTGGTATAAACATTATAAAGCATACCTGTAGCCAGAAAGTCACACTGAAAAAGTAAGGTATTTCAGTTTTGCTTTCGCTGAGGCATGTATGGAATGTGATAGATCTGTTGAGTGTTCTGTGACTAATGGATTGATCAGGCATTTTGAAATTAATTGTGAAGGGAAAAAGATACACCATTACGTAGCAGTTAATCAATTCCATTGTTTATATTACATTAGAAATATAATCATATTGAAAACATAGCATGGTCACTTCAGGAACAGTCATATTTGATAGTGTGCTGCAAAATATTTTTAATAAATTATAATCAGAATAAGGTTCTGTTATTTCACACAACTGGTATGAAACAAATACTTTTATTGTTGCAATATTTTCTGAGGGCCTTTGTATATTGTAGTCTGTACAAGTGACTCTTGGTCAGATCAGATGGTACTGAAATAAGAGGATGAGATGGGACATACAATGAACATTGTTATGGAAAGAAATTAGGGACATATATACAGAACATGTGTTATATGAACTTTTTAAAAGGCTCTGAAGATTACTTTAGATTGTTTTGCAGCATGTTTAACACATGGACATCTGATGTATCAGTGTTGACAGAAATCAGTGAGAACTTTGTATTCTTATTTGTTTCTATTAGTATAAAGAGTTTCTTGAAAAGTCACTTGAATGATGAAGATATGTAACCTCCAGTCAACAATATTTATTTTGTGTTAGGGTCTGTCTTCATAGCTGATTGTTCTTACATGCATCATCGTTAACATTCAAGAAGGGGAAAGGAGTAGTCCTGATGCATCATGACAGATGATATGACGTTATCCAAAGGTTTCATGTCCTCATCATGCAGAACTCCATTTTAAAAATCTCCTTAATATGTAACCCATGACTCACTGCAATAATTTCTGTGACTATGTGCCTAGTGTCTTGGCCATATTTGAGATGCAGATCTGTGGACTGAAGTATTTCTATTGTATTTTGTCAATACTGACTATTTCATCCATCTATGCATTAGAGTTTTGCATTTTGTTGAATAAACTATTTTGATGATGATAATACTTTTATCAGTGGTTGGTTGGTTTGTTGTTATACACAGCAGTCAGTAATATTGAAGCTATATGGTGGCAGTCTGTAAATAATCAAGTCTGGACAAGACAATCCAGTGATCAACAGCATTGGGCATTGATCTGCTCAACTGAGAACTGATGACATGTGTCAACCAAGTCAGCTAGTCTGACCACCCGATCCCGTTAGTCGCCTCTTACGACAAGCATGGGTTGCTGAAGGCCTATTCTACAATCCATACAACTGGGATGTGATGGCGTGTCAACCAAGTCAGTGAGTCTCACCACCCAATTGTTAGTCGCCTCTTACGGGTTGCTGGTAACCACACTTCTCAGCAGAATCTTCACGGATCCTTTAGTTGGTATAGTGATGCAGGTAACAGAAACACAGTGTTGAAGTTGAAAGATCCTACATAAAGTAGTTAAAGTTATCCCAGGTTGCACACAACTGGCATACATCTATCCACATGGTGAAAGAATAACCTTAAGCATGAACAAACAAAAAACACAAATAAATAACCCAACATTTTATGTTTGACAACTATTCGTGAAACTACATGTTTGCATTCACTACATGCTGGAAAGGATGAATATTGAAGGAGAGACACCTTTATTGTAACTGTGTCTGTTGTCCATGTTGGTATATACTACAAGCAAAACATTTGGGAACCCGCTAAAATTTGATAGCCAATTATAACCTTGAAATGTGGAGAGGTCATGCATACTCTAAGGTAAATGCAACTTTTTGTATACTTAATAGGCACTTGAAACTACATATTAGAACATGCAGTGAAGGAACTGACTCAATATTAGTTGAAATTTGACATGAAACATCAAAAACTACAAAAAACAAGGGTGCAGAAAGACACCAGCACCAAGGTTGATTCAAAGGCTGAAACAAAACAGTCTTGATGAAGAAGAACAGATTCCTCCTCAGACACTGAATCAGAATCATCTTACAGTGAAACAAGATCTGAAGATCATGAATCATAATAAAGGATCCAGAGACACTGGTGATGCATCGCCTGAATCTGTTGTGAAGAATACCATTGACATCATGCTTCATCATCAGTTCATGTACCTGAGAAGGTCTTTAGAGGAAGAAGACTGTAAATACTTTATATCTAAAATGCAAAGCGATGATACTACAAAAGTAAGGAAAACTGAACCTTTTTCAATGTACATACATCATTCCATATTTTATGCACAAAGAAATAGATAAAATAAATGGATTACTGAATAACTAGTTCGTCTTGTTAATGGTAAACTCATGTTGAGTTTGGTTAGCATCTGCAGTCTCTCTTTTCCTGTGATGGAAAGCAAACCAGAGTTCAAATAATCAATGTTTTCATAAGAAATGATATGTCTGTCGTGTAAGTGAATAATGAATAAATTAATAATTCAATAATCAGATAAATAAACAAATGAATGGTGAATGAGTAAATGTGAAGTACATATGGCTGGCTACTGTTAACAGTTAAGATCAATGTAAAGTTTCAACCATGCTCCTTGTCTAAATTTGAGCACTCTGTGTATTTTTGTACATATCAACCCATGTCTGATATACAGCTGCCACATTTTGAAGTGAACCACATCGATTGTGAGATTTCAACCAATTCACAACACTAGTAATATCCATTGGGAAAGCGACATTAGCTTTATGCAGCTGTTTCGGGTACAACAAATCCACTTCAAGATGTAACCTTGTGCATCTACAGTTGTCCATCTACAGTTGTCCAGTTGTCAGAACTGATAATTTCCAAAGGGGGGGGGGGGGGGGGGGTCTGTAGCATGACAGTTGCATAGAGGGAGTTAAAATCAAAGTAGTATAGAAGAAAAGAGGTGTCTGTCATAGGATCAAAATCTTACATGTGATGACTGTTAGCAACTGCATATTTCTTGCTAATCATAGACAACCCACCACCAATGGACTTTTCAATGAAATTGTAAGTGTCTTCATCAGAGTACAGATCAAGTTTGGCATCTGTGATTTTCATGGTGGCATCCATGCAGAACCATGGCATGGAGTAATAATGACAAATATATCATGACCGTAGTTCGTGGAACACCCTGTTCTGAAGGTCGCCATGATGTCTGTTAATACACATCAGCATTCACATACACATGTACAAAGTTGCTCATGGTTTCACATGCAAATGCCTTCCATAATTCATGAACGAAGGCATAGTCTTCCTCACTAATATTTTCATCAAACAAAACTGAAGAAGGATTCTTGGAAAGGTAAGGTTACCTTAGACTTGGGTAACCTTAGTACAGTGTTAAAGAATGGGTGTTACGGGTAATCTTAGCTAATGTTGCTTTGTGAAAGGAGCCCCTGGTCGTAATGATTTCTAGTTACATTCCGCACTGGAAACTGGTAAACCGCTGAACATATTTAATTGCTGGTCAAGACAATTCGTCTCAGCCGGGAAAGGTCTGCTGGTGTGTGGGTGATGTACATTAAAGTTTACCGTGACGGCTGAACTCATGACTGTCGCGGAAGGACAAGCAGGTAGATGCCTCTAACTCCGCGTTTTTAACTGGCGCTAATAAGCCGACAAGAGTGGTCTCCCTTCAGTAAGGGATGAGCTGGGTGAGGTGCCAGTGCATTCATTCCTCTCACTTACAAACGAGCTAAAGGGTCATTAACCTTGTGGCTGAATCAGCTGGTTTGCACGTTTATTTTGTACATGGTATGACTGAGAATTTAGCGCCAGGACCACTTCGTATTTCCAGTTATATCCTTGCTCACCCAACTGCAAAGTCGGGATCCCTGGCCTTTAATTGTCAGCCAGTGTAGTTGAAAATCTGGGGCTCCTTTCATGAAGCAACCTTTACGAAGGTTAACCTGAACTCCCATTCCTTAACACTGCACTAAGGTTACCTTCAACTTAGGTAACCTTAGTACGGTGTTAAAGAATGGGAGTTAAGGTTAACCTTAGTAATTATACAATTTTGAAAAGTGAAAGCGCCAGACCGAGGCAAGGCTTATCTAGCCCAGCAGGGAGCTGACCCCAAGGCCAAGCTGACCTCTGATAGTAAATCGAAAACGAGGTAGCAACAGAACCTACAAAATAAAACACCTCGGCATAATTATATATTTTGTAGACAAAATATTACTATTGTTGCTTTGTGAAAGGAGACCCTGGTCGTAATGATTTGTTGTTACATTCCGCACTGGTTGTCTGTGTATGTATTTAGCCAAAATGGCAATCTGTGTACGTTGGTTCATGCGTTTTAAATAGCATCCTAACCTTGTCTGCTTTCTCAAATTGTTTATGTATCGAAATATTAAAGAGTGCCCTAACTGCCCCAGCATCACACAAGTTGCTTATTACACCGTGTCGACCTAGACTGAAAATGACCGCCAGACGAACAGCACTGTCCTACTGTCGGTATCGGACAATATAGAAATGTCCAAAGACCCTTCGATACAAAAACCACTCAAAAAGGGGGAAGGGAGACCACTCTCCATCTCCCTGTCAGGTGTGCTGTGACCAATAGTGAGCGAAGTAATCGTAAAATAATCAGCGGCCCGGTATCAGCTTGTACAAAGACTAGCCATGCGTATATACACTTCGACTTTTACATTGCAGGTTCAGATTGAAAAGATTGGGCTTGAAGACAACAACACAGCGGATGGGCGCAGGTGCACGAATAAACAACACTTAAATATCAGCAAAACCCTAATTACCCTCTTGGTTGAATAAGTTGCTCTGCATGTTTATTTTGAGAGATCTGAGACATCTACACCAGCACATACCCCCCAGCTAGTACGCTCCTCGCTTTGCTCGTTTTCCAATGCACATTCAGATTGTGAAAGATGTACTTGAAGACAACACCACAGCGGTTGGGGACAACTGTCTCTCAACATGTTCCTTTGTTAACTAGTATCACATTTTCAAGATAGCTCGATGCCAGAGTCAGGTCAGCTGCCTCTGCTGCTGTGTTTTGCTGTCACCTATTCATTAATATATCCACTAAAGGAAGAACAACAGACTCATGTGTATACCATTCACTGATATTTATTGAGGTTCCACCGAGAAATTGAATGGTATGTACCAAAAAAGGAAAGCATCAAAATCGGACCCGAAAGGGAAGCACAATCAAGAGAGGAATAAAGAAATTTCAGCCAAAGGGTATGCCAAACATTGATTGATAGGCCGAAAGGGTGTGTCCAGAAATAGGCCGAAATATGTCGTGAGATCAGTCCAAATGGGAAAAGGTACCACAAAACATCTTACCACACAAACACACTCAATCACGTGAACGAAAACGTCACACGTGCAAGACACAACTCTCACACATCCACCCATACTTACGTGCGAATCGCCTCTCACACATTCAGATATGTTCACACAAAGACATTCAAACATGCACATATTTCTATATCTCCCTATCTCGCCCCCCCCCCCCCACTCTCTCTCACTCTCTCTCTCTCTCTCTCTCTCTCTCTAACACAGACACACATACACACACAGAGACAGGCACACACAGACACAGACACACACACACACACACACACACACCACAAAATACACATCTCTCTACCATGCACCAGTTCACAAACGCAAAACACATCTGACACAAACATCCCGTTATCCTTATTTAAACCTCTTATACATACACAAATTCAAACTTTCAAACAAAACACACCCTCCTACATATATATTATACACACTCTAACCTGAATGCACACGCGCACACACGCACACTGGATGAGCAGTTTACAAAAAGATTCTCCTAAAGAAGGCAGCCACTCTCCTCACCGCCTTCCTCACAGGATGAACCTCTCTGTCCTCCACGAAACTGTCCTCGTCTTCGTCTTCATAGACAGAGTAGTCACTGTCGTCGTCACTAGGGGCAGGATAGTGGTCGACGTAGGTGATGGTGACTGGGGTGGGGAGCGTCTCACCGTGGTTAGGGCGGGCCCAGAATGGGGTGAAAAAACTCAGGGGGTCATGTGAAGGGGTCGGGGAAGCAGTCTGGGGACGCTACATCGGTCAGTGGGGAGGGAGGGAGAAAGGAGGGGCATTTAAAGGAGTTATAGGAGGTGTTAGAGTTGAATAAGGCAAAAGAAAGTCATAGTCATAGTCCCAGATTACACATGAAAAATAATGTTAATGTGTACATGAGAGAGGGGAGTGAGGAGGTTATTTTCCGGACACCATAACAGTCGGGGAAAAGTGTCCAGTGCAGTAGCACGTGTAAGAGATCACTGTCTCACGGATAAAAGCAAACTATTCCACGGAATAGGAAGCAGGTGTAGATGGGATGTACATACACAGTCGGACTCCTCATCCAGCGACGGCCATAGACTAGCAGCAGGAGTGACATGATACCGGATCATGTCTTCCCGTGCTGAAAATAATCCAGACAGCACATTCAAATACACAGCAACTACATATACAACAAAACATAGCAAGATATTCGTTCTTCCAGATAGGCATATTGCACATAGTAGGACTTAGATTAGGGCGTTTTCACCTTGAGAAGGCAGCATGGTTCCTCGATCTAGCCAAAACATACAGAGCCCTGCAGACGTTATTATTTACCCCTTAGCATTTTCAGGTACAGTCGGACGCACACAAGCTCATTGTTTCCTTATCAAATGCATCTTCTAACGATGTCAGTGTAGGCCTTACAAGTCTACAGGTCAAAACTAGTTTTAAAGGTTTAATATACATAAAATAAATCAGAGATTAGTTTACATTATCCCCCATCATATGTATACACGGAAAGTTCACATTTCAAAGGCAGAAAAGCCATATAAAGATAGTCATTGATGAATTGTAGTAAAATTTGCAAATGGCGGCCATGTACAAATGTCATCACTACCGATACTGCTGTCACACTGCGGCCGATTCCAGTATAATTCTACGTCGTTCACAAGTTAAAATACACTAAATGTCTTCTTAAATACCTTGAATATGCAGCCTTGTAAACATCTTGTCAGTGGAAGATCTTGAAACGATGCTGTAGTCAACGAAATGCAGAGCGACAGCGAGTAAGAGCAATGGCGGGTCTGTTAAAAACAGAGGGGACGTTGGTAACGGCAACGGTAACTAGTGTGGAGACGAGGTCAGAACGAGGCGTCATCGTCCATTTCCGGTAAGGACAATCAGCCGGCTGTAGTTGCATGACATGGGGCCAAAGGTTTGGCGGTTTTGAGGTTTCCGGTCATTGCCAATATATTCAAATGTCGGATATGGTAATTAACCACCAAATCGGGCCCATGGGCTGACACAAATACAACACTCACCCTTCAAAAGTAATGTTAGTGCAAAATATAAACAAACTTTGAGCATTCCTTTCCATTCAAAAGTATTTCAGATTCCCTTTTCTTAGCTATTTCGTATATAGTGATCCCAGAAACAGAAGTCGCTTTATAAACTCCTGCGGCGAAAGTTAAGATTGACAGACCATTATTATCGTCTCGTGTATGGTTGCGAATGCATCAAAGTATATTGTGACATTTTGGGAATTAAGACCATGAACAATAGGGAAGGAAAGACATAACTGTCGAGCCAAAAACAAACTTCTTTCAGAAAAGGAAGCTGATCCTGGTGTGTCGGCTGTTGTCCTGGTTTCCGTCGGTGATAAAAAGAAGGACAGGCTGAGGGTATTTTGACCGCGAGTATTAACTGGTAAACCGCTGAACATATTTAATTGCTGGTCAAGACAATTCGTCTCAGCCGGGAAAGGTCTGCTGGTGTGTGGGTGGTGTACATTAAAGTTTACCGTGACGGCTGAACTCATGACTGTCGCGGAAGGACAAGCAGGTAGATGCCTCTAACTCCGCGCGTTTAACTGGCGCTAATAAGCCGACAAGAGTGGTCTCCCTTCAATAAGGGATGAGCTGGGTGAGGCGCCAGTGCATTCATTCCTCTCACTTACAAACGAGCTAAAGGGTCATTAACCTTGTGGCTGAATCAGTTGGTTTGCACGTTTATTTTGTACATTGTATAACTGAGAATTTAGCGCCAGGACCACTTCGTATTTCCAGTTATATCCTCGCTCACCCAACTGCAAAGTCGGGATCCCTGGCCTTTAATTGTCAGCCAGTGTAGTTGAAAATCTGGGGCTCCTTTCATGAAGCAACCTTTACGAAGGTTAACCTGAACTCCCATTCCTTAACAATGCACTAAGGATACCTTCAACTTAGGTAACCTTAGTACGATGTTAAAGAATGGGAGTTAAGGTTAACCTTAGTTAATGTAGCTTTGTGAAAGGAGCCCCTGGTCGTAATGATTTGTTGTTACATTCCGCACTGGTTGTCAATATAGAAATGTCCAAAGACCCTTCGATACAAAAAAACACTCAAAAAGGGGGAAGCTAGACCACTCTCCATCTCCCTGTCAGGTGTGCTGTGACCAATAGTGAGCGAAGTAATCGTAAAATAATCAGCGGCCCGGTATCAGCTTGTACAAAGACTAGCCATGCGTATATACACTTCGACTTTTACATTGCAGGTTCAGATTGAAAAGATTGGGCTTGAAGACAACAACACTGCGGTTGAGGACAAATGTCTCTCAACATGTTCCTTTTATTAACTAGTATTACATTTTCATGATAGCTCGATGCCAGAGTCAGGTCAGCTGCCTCTGCTGCTGTGTTGCTGTCACCTATTCATTAATATATCCACTAAAGGAAGAACAACAGACTCATGTGTATACCATTCACTGATATTTATTGAGGTTCCACCGAGAAATAGAATGGTATGTTCCAAAAAGAAAGCATCAAAATCGGGACCGAAAGGGAAGCACAATCAAGAGAGGAATAAAGAAATGTCAGCCAAAGGGAATGCCAAACATTGATTGATAGGCCGAAAGGGTGTGTCCAGAAATAGGCCGAAATATGTCGTGAGATCAGTCCAAAAGGGAAAAGACACCACAAAACATCTTACCACACAAACACACTCAATCACGTGAACGAAAACGTCACACGTGCAAGGCACAACTCTCACACATCCACCCATACTTACATGCGAAACGCCTCTCACACATTCAGATATGTTCACATAAAGACATTCAAACATGCACATATTTCTATATCCCTCAATCTCGCCCCCCCTCTCTCTCTCTTTCTCTAACACAGACACACACACACACACACACACACACACACACACACACTCACACACACACACACACACACACACACACCACAAAATACACATCTCTCTACCATGCACCAGTTCACAAACGCAAAACACATCTGACACAAACATCCCGTTATGTTTATTTAAACCTCTTATACATACACAAATTCAAACTTTCAAACAAAACACAACCTCCTACATATATCTTATACACACTCTAACCTGAATGCACACGCGCACACTGGATGAGCAATCTACAAAAAGATTCTCCTAAAGAAGGCAGCCACTCTCCTCACCGCCTTCCTCACAGGATGAACCTCTCTGTCCTCCACGAAACTGCCCTCGTCTTCGTCTTCATAGACCCAGTAGTCACTGTCGTCGTCACTAGGGGCAGGATAGTGGTCGACGTAGGTGATGGTGACTGGGGTGGGGAGCGTCTCACCGTGGTTAGGGCGGGCCCAGAATGGGGTGAAAAAACTCAGGGGGTCATGTGAAGGGGTCGGGGAAGCAGTCTGGGGACGTTACATCGGTCAGTGGGGAGGGAGGGAGAAAGGAGGGGCATTTAAAGGAGTTATAGGAGGTGTTAGAGTTGAATAAGGCAAAAGAAAGTCATAGTCATAGTCCCAGATTACACATGAAAAATAATGTTAATGTGTACATGAGAGAGGGGAGTGAGGAGGTTATTTTCCGGACACCATAACAGTCGGGGAAAAGTGTCCAGTGCAGTAGCACGTGTAAGAGATCACTGTCTCACGGATAAAAGCAAACTATTCCACGGAATAGGAAGCAGGTGTAGATGGGATGTACATACACAGTCGGACTCCTCATCCAGCGACGGCCATAGACTAGCAGCAGGAGTGACATGATACCGGATCATGTCTTCCCGTGCTGAAAATAATCCAGACAGCACATTCAAATACACAGCAACTACATATACAACAAAACATAGCAAGATATTCGTTCTTCCAGATAGGCATATTGCACATAGTAGGACTTAGATTAGGGCGTTTTCACCTTGAGAAGGCAGCATGGTTCCTCGATCTAGCCAAAACATACAGAGCCCTGCAGACGTTATTATTTACCCCTTAGCATTTTCAGGTACAGTCGGACGCACACAAGCTCATTGTTTCCTTATCAAATGCATCTTCTAACGATGTCAGTGTAGGCCTTACAAGTCTACAGGTCAAAACTAGTTTTAAAGGTTTAATATACATAAAATAAATCAGAGATTAGTTTACATTATCCCCCATCATATGTATACACGGAAAGTTCACATTTCAAAGGCAGAAAAGCCATATAAAGATAGTCATTGATGAATTGTAGTAAAATTTGCAAATGGCGGCCATGTACAAATGTCATCACTACCGATACTGCTGTCACACTGCGGCCGATTCCAGTATAATTCTACGTCGTTCACAAGTTAAAATACACTAAATGTCTTCTTAAATACCTTGAATATGCAGCCTTGTAAACATCTTGTCAGTGGAAGATCTTGAAACGATGCTGTAGTCAACGAAATGCAGAGCGACAGCGAGTAAGAGCAATGGCGGGTCTGTTAAAAACAGAGGGGACGTTGGTAACGGCAACGGTAACTAGTGTGGAGACGAGGTCAGAACGAGGCGTCATCGTCCATTTCCGGTAAGGACAATCAGCCGGCTGTAGTTGCATGACATGGGGCCAAAGGTTTGGCGGTTTTGAGGTTTCCGGTCATTGTCAATATATTCAAATGTCGGATATGGTAATTAACCACCAAATCGGGCCCATGGGCTGACACAAATACAACACTCACCCTTCAAAAGTAATGTTAGTGCAAAATATAAACAAACTTTGAGCATTCCTTTCCATTCAAAAGTATTTCAGATTCCCTTTTCTTAGCTATTTCGTATATAGTGATCCCAGAAACAGAAGTCGCTTTATAAACTCCTGCGGCGAAAGTTAAGATTGACAGACCATTATTATCGTCTCGTGTATGGTTGCGAATGCATCAAAGTATATTGTGACATTTTGGGAATTAAGACCATGAACAATAGGGAAGGAAAGACATAACTGTCGAGCCAAAAACAAACTTCTTTCAGAAAAGGAAGCTGATCCTGGTGTGTCGGCTGTTGTCCTGGTTTCCGTCGGTGATAAAAAGAAGGACAGGCTGAGGGTATTTTGACCGCGAGTATTAACTGGTATACCGCTGAACATATTTAATTGCTGGTCAAGACAATTCGTCTCAGCCGGGAAAGGTCTGCTGGTGTGTGGGTGGTGTACATTAAAGTTTACCGTGACGGCTGAACTCATGACTGTCGCGGAAGGACAAGCAGGTAGATGCCTCTAACTCCGCGCGTTTAACTGGCGCTAATAAGCCGACAAGAGTGGTCTCCCTTCAATAAGGGATGAGCTGGGTGAGGCGCCAGTGCATTCATTCCTCTCACTTACAAACGAGCTAAAGGGTCATTAACCTTGTGGTTGAATCAGTTGGTTTGCACGTTTATTTTGTACATGGTATAACTGAGAATTTAGCGCCAGGACCACTTCGTATTGCCAGTTATATCCTCGCTCACCCAACTGCAAAGTCGGGATCCCTGGCCTTTAATTGTCAGCCAGTGTAGTTGAAAATCTGGGGCTCCTTTCATGAAGCAACCTTTACGAAGGTTAACCTGAACTCCCATTCCTTAACAATGCACTAAGGATACCTTCAACTTAGGTAACCTTAGTACGATGTTAAAGAATGGGAGTTAAGGTTAACCTTAGTTAATGTAGCTTTGTGAAAGGAGCCCCTGGTCGTAATGATTTGTTGTTACATTCCGCACTGGTTGTCAATATAGAAATGTCCAAAGACCCTTCGATACAAAAAAACACTCAAAAAGGGGGAAGCTAGACCACTCTCCATCTCCCTGTCAGGTGTGCTGTGACCAATAGTGAGCGAAGAGTAGTATAGGGAATGGGGAGAAAAACCGGTAGCGGGTACACTTTTGCTTAGAAGCTTCGGAGTATAGCTAATTCTGCTACCAGCATATATATTCAACAAGACCCTTTCGATAAGACCACTTTTAGGCTGCTCCCAATTACTCCCAATTATAGTGTATTCCCAATTAGAGCTATGCGGGTACATAGACATAGAAATATGCCAGGAACCAAGCTCTCGCGAGAAGCATATACCGAGATCCGATCGGGTCGTTTGTCCATTCGGGAAGCGAAGAGGAAGTATCACATATCGCAAGCTCGATACACACGAATCCGAGGTGGTATAGACAAGCCCACAACTCCCGATATATCCGAAGACTTGGAGGCCCTGCTGCAGAAGTGTCGCCCCATGTTGCTTTCCGACCGAGAGAAACAAATCCTGGAGCAATCGGGACACACCTTCTACGAACGCTACCAGATCCCCAAACAGTTTCTCGAACTCTACTTGCTGTGCTTTCGTCCACTAGTAGAAGCCGGCAAAATAGTTGATTTTGTCTACATCTACCCACCCAACCAATTTCAACCCTCGGCAGGCAAACTCCGAATCATTCTCGCTGATAACTGCTATCCGGACCCCAAGGACAGACACAACCGATGCACCGACTGCCTAGCCACTCTATCGGAACTGCCTGCTCTCTTCGGACCCGACAACTCTACGTGCAAGTGTGGTGCCACCGACCACTGCGTCGACAGCAAGAAATGTATTCTCTGGGAACAGAAAGCGATAGACTACACACCCCAGGAGCGACTTCCACTCGAGGTTCCAGAAGAGATCGAGGTTGGCAGCTGTTGTGTGAATATAGAGAACCTATACGACAACGCCTGCCTTTTCTGGAGCATACAATACGCACTCCTCATCAACAAATTGATGGACCGTTGTACGTGTAAGGAGAAAGAGTCTTGTATCTTCTGGCGGTTATCGGAGAAAGCAGAGGTACCACAGGGGCGGGGTAATATTTGGCATACCCCATTACCCGACTATGGTGGACCCAAGCATATGGAAGTAGCACCCCCTCCATGCAGCGAACACAAAAAAGCTGCGAACGTCCCAGAAGGAGTCTACTTATGCAAAAAGTTTGCTGTAGCGGGACACGAAGGGAAGAACCGGCTGTTATTGCTACTCGATCCCCCGACTGGGGAAACGATTCCAGTCTATGGCTACAAGATACGAGAAACGATTCGGGCTGCCGGGGGAATAGAACGCCTACGGTTAGTGCGGGAACCGTTTCTATGCAAGCTCGGTAAAATCTGCTACTCACCTATATCAGAAAAGAAAGACGATAGAGAAATCGAATTACTGCTTCCAGACATTGGACGAGAATAGGTCCGGCAGCTCACCTAGTATTTTGGTAGATGCAGTCGTGGGCTTACAAAGGACGAATACTTATCTAGGCTAGTTTTTCGTATTCCAACTGCTTTTCGTGGTACCCTACTACTTTTTTCCCCTCAAAAAACAACACTCTACTGCATAATGAAGGGATCCCCACGTTTCGTCTTGGGTGTTTCTACCTTCTCGGTCGGTGTGTGCACTGGTTTGCTGTGCTTCCAGGTCTTGTAGACGACCTTCCAGAGAAAAACAGCGGCTAGCGAAAGGTAGGTCCACCTTTGGGCTGTTTCTAGTATCTGCCGCACCTTCTGGATATCCAGATGGGTCTCTTCTTGTTCCTCCTCAACGTTTTCTATTTCCTCTTCCTCATTGTCCTTATCCAGTATCGACAAGATGTCGACCAACAAATTCGTGGTTTGCTCCATATGAGCCGGCAACGTATTCGTGGTTTGTTCCAAACGAGCCGACATCGCTGAAGTTTGCTTCACACTAGCCTCTAGCCTCCCCAAGCGGTTGTAGAAGTCCTGGATGGTGGACACAGTCGGCTCTGCAGCAGGCAATACGCTCTCGCTAGGGGGTAAGATGGCCGCAGGCAATACGCTGCCGGCAGACGTCTCACTAGCGGGAGCAGGCAATACGTCTGTGCTGGTCAGAGGTTCTACAGCAGGCTCTCGCCATATGTCGTAGAGTCTTGTGGATCCAATACCGAAGCGCTTTTTGACCTCGCTTGCTGGGAGCACCCCTCGAAGGGAGCGTATTTCTTGGACCTTTTCCGAAGACAAATCTCTTCTTGGTGGCATGGGGTGTTTTTCCTGGGAATATATATATATACCATACTTCCTACTTGTCTATATAGGAACCAATCCTCTCCCAGGAAACTTCTAATAATGCTTAGCAATGCTTAGTAATGCTTAGCAAATGCTTAGTATTATTAAGCATTTGCTAAGCATTACTAAGCATTGCTAAGCATTATTAGAAGTTTCCTGGGAGAGGATTGGTTCCTATATAGACAAGTAGGAAGTATGGTATATATATATATTCCCAGGAAAAACACCCCATGCCACCAAGAAGAGATTTGTCTTCGGAAAAGGTCCAAGAAATACGCTCCCTTCGAGGGGTGCTCCCAGCAAGCGAGGTCAAAAAGCGCTTCGGTATTGGATCCACAAGACTCTACGACATATGGCGAGAGCCTGCTGTAGAACCTCTGACCAGCACAGACGTATTGCCTGCTCCCGCTAGTGAGACGTCTGCCGGCAGCGTATTGCCTGCGGCCATCTTACCCCCTAGCGAGAGCGTATTGCCTGCTGCAGAGCCGACTGTGTCCACCATCCAGGACTTCTACAACCGCTTGGGGAGGCTAGAGGCTAGTGTGAAGCAAACTTCAGCGATGTCGGCTCGTTTGGAACAAACCACGAATACGTTGCCGGCTCATATGGAGCAAACCACGAATTTGTTGGTCGACATCTTGTCGATACTGGATAAGGACAATGAGGAAGAGGAAATAGAAAACGTTGAGGAGGAACAAGAAGAGACCCATCTGGATATCCAGAAGGTGCGGCAGATACTAGAAACAGCCCAAAGGTGGACCTACCTTTCGCTAGCCGCTGTTTTTCTCTGGAAGGTCGTCTACAAGACCTGGAAGCACAGCAAACCAGTGCACACACCGACCGAGAAGGTAGAAACACCCAAGACGAAACGTGGGGATCCCTTCATTATGCAGTAGAGTGTTGTTTTTTGAGGGGAAAAAAGTAGTAGGGTACCACGAAAAGCAGTTGGAATACGAAAAACTAGCCTAGATAAGTATTCGTCCTTTGTAAGCCCACGACTGCATCTACCAAAATACTAGGTGAGCTGCCGGACCTATTCTCGTCCAATGTCTGGAAGCAGTAATTCGATTTCTCTATCGTCTTTCTTTTCTGATATAGGTGAGTAGCAGATTTTACCGAGCTTGCATAGAAACGGTTCCCGCACTAACCGTAGGCGTTCTATTCCCCCGGCAGCCCGAATCGTTTCTCGTATCTTGTAGCCATAGACTGGAATCGTTTCCCCAGTCGGGGGATCGAGTAGCAATAACAGCCGGTTCTTCCCTTCGTGTCCCGCTACAGCAAACTTTTTGCATAAGTAGACTCCTTCTGGGACGTTCGCAGCTTTTTTGTGTTCGCTGCATGGAGGGGGTGCTACTTCCATATGCTTGGGTCCACCATAGTCGGGTAATGGGGTATGCCAAATATTACCCCGCCCCTGTGGTACCTCTGCTTTCTCCGATAACCGCCAGAAGATACAAGACTCTTTCTCCTTACACGTACAACGGTCCATCAATTTGTTGATGAGGAGTGCGTATTGTATGCTCCAGAAAAGGCAGGCGTTGTCGTATAGGTTCTCTATATTCACACAACAGCTGCCAACCTCGATCTCTTCTGGAACCTCGAGTGGAAGTCGCTCCTGGGGTGTGTAGTCTATCGCTTTCTGTTCCCAGAGAATACATTTCTTGCTGTCGACGCAGTGGTCGGTGGCACCACACTTGCACGTAGAGTTGTCGGGTCCGAAGAGAGCAGGCAGTTCCGATAGAGTGGCTAGGCAGTCGGTGCATCGGTTGTGTCTGTCCTTGGGGTCCGGATAGCAGTTATCAGCGAGAATGATTCGGAGTTTGCCTGCCGAGGGTTGAAATTGGTTGGGTGGGTAGATGTAGACAAAATCAACTATTTTGCCGGCTTCTACTAGTGGACGAAAGCACAGCAAGTAGAGTTCGAGAAACTGTTTGGGGATCTGGTAGCGTTCGTAGAAGGTGTGTCCCGATTGCTCCAGGATTTGTTTCTCTCGGTCGGAAAGCAACATGGGGCGACACTTCTGCAGCAGGGCCTCCAAGTCTTCGGATATATCGGGAGTTGTGGGCTTGTCTATACCACCTCGGATTCGTGTGTATCGAGCTTGCGATATGTGATACTTCCTCTTCGCTTCCCGAATGGACAAACGACCCGATCGGATCTCGGTATATGCTTCTCGCGAGAGCTTGGTTCCTGGCATATTTCTATGTCTATGTACCCGCATAGCTCTAATTGGGAATACACTATAATTGGGAGTAATTGGGAGCAGCCTAAAAGTGGTCTTATCGAAAGGGTCTTGTTGAATATATATGCTGGTAGCAGAATTAGCTATACTCCGAAGCTTCTAAGCAAAAGTGTACCCGCTACCGGTTTTTCTCCCCATTCCCTATACTACTCGAAGTAATCGTAAAATAATCAGCGGCCCGGTATCAGCTTGTACAAAGACTAGCCATGCGTATATACACTTCGACTTTTACATTGCAGGTTCAGATTGAAAAGATTGGGCTTGAAGACAACAACACTGCGGTTGAGGACAAATGTCTCTCAACATGTTCCTTTTATTAACTAGTACTACATTTTCATGATAGCTCGATGCCAGAGTCAGGTCAGCTGCCTCTGCTGCTGTGTTGCTGTCACCTATTCATTAATATATCCACTAAAGGAAGAACAACAGACTCATGTGTATACCATTCACTGATATTTATTGAGGTTCCACCGAGAAATAGAATGGTATGTTCCAAAAAGAAAGCATCAAAATCGGGACCGAAAGGGAAGCACAATCAAGAGAGGAATAAAGAAATGTCAGCCAAAGGGTATGCCAAACATTGATTGATAGGCCGAAAGGGTGTGTCCAGAAATAGGCCGAAATATGTCGTGAGATCAGTCCAAAAGGGAAAAGACACCACAAAACATCTTACCACACAAACACACTCAATCACGTGAACGAAAACGTCACACGTGCAAGGCACAACTCTCACACATCCACCCATACTTACATGCGAAACGCCTCTCACACATTCAGATATGTTCACATAAAGACATTCAAACATGCACATATTTCTATATCCCTCAATCTCGCCCCCCCCCCCCCCCCTCTCTCTCTTTCTCTAACACAGACACACACACACACACACACACACACTCACACACACACACACACCACAAAATACACATCTCTCTACCATGCACCAGTTCACAAACGCAAAACACATCTGACACAAACATCCCGTTATGTTTATTTAAACCTCTTATACATACACAAATTCAAACTTTCAAACAAAACACAACCTCCTACATATATCTTATACACACTCTAACCTGAATGCACACGCGCACACTGGATGAGCAATCTACAAAAAGATTCTCCTAAAGAAGGCAGCCACTCTCCTCACCGCCTTCCTCACAGGATGAACCTCTCTGTCCTCCACGAAACTGTCCTCGTCTTCGTCTTCATAGACCCAGTAGTCACTGTCGTCGTCACTAGGGGCAGGATAGTGGTCGACGTAGGTGATGGTGACTGGGGTGGGGAGCGTCTCACCGTGGTTAGGGCGGGCCCAGAATGGGGTGAAAAAACTCAGGGGGTCATGTGAAGGGGTCGGGGAAGCAGTCTGGGGACGCTACATCGGTCAGTGGGGAGGGAGGGAGAAAGGAGGGGCATTTAAAGGAGTTATAGGAGGTGTTAGAGTTGAATAAGGCAAAAGAAAGTCATAGTCATAGTCCCAGATTACACATGAAAAATAATGTTAATGTGTACATGAGAGAGGGGAGTGAGGAGGTTATTTTCCGGACACCATAACAGTCGGGGAAAAGTGTCCAGTGCAGTAGCACGTGTAAGAGATCACTGTCTCACGGATAAAAGCAAACTATTCCACGGAATAGGAAGCAGGTGTAGATGGGATGTACATACACAGTCGGACTCCTCATCCAGCGACGGCCATAGACTAGCAGCAGGAGTGACATGATACCGGATCATGTCTTCCCGTGCTGAAAATAATCCAGACAGCACATTCAAATACACAGCAACTACATATACAACAAAACATAGCAAGATATTCGTTCTTCCAGATAGGCATATTGCACATAGTAGGACTTAGATTAGGGCGTTTTCACCTTGAGAAGGCAGCATGGTTCCTCGATCTAGCCAAAACATACAGAGCCCTGCAGACGTTATTATTTACCCCTTAGCATTTTCAGGTACAGTCGGACGCACACAAGCTCATTGTTTCCTTATCAAATGCATCTTCTAACGATGTCAGTGTAGGCCCTACAAGTCTACAGGTCAAAACTAGTTTTAAAGGTTTAATATATATAAAATAAATCAGAGATTAGTTTACATTATCCCCCATCATATGTATACACGGAAAGTTCACATTTCAAAGGCAGAAAAGCCATATAAAGATAGTCATTGATGAATTGTAGTAAAATTTGCAAATGGCGGCCATGTACAAATGTCATCACTACCGATACTGCTGTCACACTGCGGCCGATTCCAGTATAATTCTACGTCGTTCACAAGTTAAAATACACTAAATGTCTTCTTAAATACCTTGAATATGCAGCCTTGTAAACATCTTGTCAGTGGAAGATCTTGAAACGATGCTGTAGTCAACGAAATGCAGAGCGACAGCGAGTAAGAGCAATGGCGGGTCTGTTAAAAACAGAGGGGACGTTGGTAACGGCAACGGTAACTAGTGTGGAGACGAGGTCAGAACGAGGCGTCATCGTCCATTTCCGGTAAGGACAATCAGCCGGCTGTAGTTGCATGACATGGGGCCAAAGGTTTGGCGGTTTTGAGGTTTCCGGTCATTGTCAATATATTCAAATGTCGGATATGGTAATTAACCACCAAATCGGGCCCATGGGCTGACACAAATACAACACTCACCCTTCAAAAGTAATGTTAGTGCAAAATATAAACAAACTTTGAGCATTCCTTTCCATTCAAAAGTATTTCAGATTCCCTTTTCTTAGCTATTTCGTATATAGTGATCCCAGAAACAGAAGTCGCTTTATAAACTCCTGCGGCGAAAGTTAAGATTGACAGACCATTATTATCGTCTCGTGTATGGTTGCGAATGCATCAAAGTATATTGTGACATTTTGGGAATTAAGACCATGAACAATAGGGAAGGAAAGACATAACTGTCGAGCCAAAAACAAACTTCTTTCAGAAAAGGAAGCTGATCCTGGTGTGTCGGCTGTTGTCCTGGTTTCCGTCGGTGATAAAAAGAAGGACAGGCTGAGGGTATTTTGACCGCGAGTATTAACTGGTATACCGCTGAACATATTTAATTGCTGGTCAAGACAATTCGTCTCAGCCGGGAAAGGTCTGCTGGTGTGTGGGTGGTGTACATTAAAGTTTACCGTGACGGCTGAACTCATGACTGTCGCGGAAGGACAAGCAGGTAGATGCCTCTAACTCCGCGCGTTTAACTGGCGCTAATAAGCCGACAAGAGTGGTCTCCCTTCAATAAGGGATGAGCTGGGTGAGGCGCCAGTGCATTCATTCCTCTCACTTACAAACGAGCTAAAGGGTCATTAACCTTGTGGTTGAATCAGTTGGTTTGCACGTTTATTTTGTACATGGTATAACTGAGAATTTAGCGCCAGGACCACTTCGTATTGCCAGTTATATCCTCGCTCACCCAACTGCAAAGTCGGGATCCCTGGCCTTTAATTGTCAGCCAGTGTAGTTGAAAATCTGGGGCTCCTTTCATGAAGCAACCTTTACGAAGGTTAACCTGAACTCCCATTCCTTAACAATGCACTAAGGATACCTTCAACTTAGGTAACCTTAGTACGATGTTAAAGAATGGGAGTTAAGGTTAACCTTAGTTAATGTAGCTTTGTGAAAGGAGCCCCTGGTCGTAATGATTTGTTGTTACATTCCGCACTGGTTGTCAATATAGAAATGTCCAAAGACCCTTCGATACAAAAAAAACACTCAAAAAGGGGGAAGCTAGACCACTCTCCATCTCCCTGTCAGGTGTGCTGTGACCAATAGTGAGCGAAGTAATCGTAAAATAATCAGCGGCCCGGTATCAGCTTGTACAAAGACTAGCCATGCGTATATACACTTCGACTTTTACATTGCAGGTTCAGATTGAAAAGATTGGGCTTGAAGACAACAACACTGCGGTTGAGGACAAATGTCTCTCAACATGTTCCTTTTATTAACTAGTATTACATTTTCATGATAGCTCGATGCCAGAGTCAGGTCAGCTGCCTCTGCTGCTGTGTTGCTGTCACCTATTCATTAATATATCCACTAAAGGAAGAACAACAGACTCACGTGTATACCATTCACTGATATTTATTGAGGTTCCACCGAGAAATAGAATGGTATGTTCCAAAAAGAAAGCATCAAAATCGGGACCGAAAGGGAAGCACAATCAAGAGAGGAATAAAGAAATGTCAGCCAAAGGGTATGCCAAACATTGATTGATAGGCCGAAAGGGTGTGTCCAGAAATAGGCCGAAATATGTCGTGAGATCAGTCCAAAAGGGAAAAGACACCACAAAACATCTTACCACACAAACACACTCAATCACGTGAACGAAAACGTCACACGTGCAAGGCACAACTCTCACACATCCACCCATACTTACATGTGAAACGCCTCTCACACATTCAGATATGTTCACATAAAGACATTCAAACATGCACATATTTCTATGTCCCTCAATCTCGCCCCCCCTCTCTCTCTCTTTCTCTAACACAGACACACACACACACACACACACACACACACTCACACACACACACACACACCACAAAATACACATCTCTCTACCATGCACCAGTTCACAAACGCAAAACACATCTGACACAAACATCCCGTTATGTTTATTTAAACCTCTTATACATACACAAATTCAAACTTTCAAACAAAACACAACCTCCTACATATATCTTATACACACTCTAACCTGAATGCACACGCGCACACTGGATGAGCAATCTACAAAAAGATTCTCCTAAAGAAGGCAGCCACTCTCCTCACCGCCTTCCTCACAGGATGAACCTCTCTGTCCTCCACGAAACTGCCCTCGTCTTCGTCTTCATAGACCCAGTAGTCACTGTCGTCGTCACTAGGGGCAGGATAGTGGTCGACGTAGGTGATGGTGACTGGGGTGGGGAGCGTCTCACCGTGGTTAGGGCGGGCCCAGAATGGGGTGAAAAAACTCAGGGGGTCATGTGAAGGGGTCGGGGAAGCAGTCTGGGGACGCTACATCGGTCAGTGGGGAGGGAGGGAGAAAGGAGGGGCATTTAAAGGAGTTATAGGAGGTGTTAGAGTTGAATAAGGCAAAAGAAAGTCATAGTCATAGTCCCAGATTACACATGAAAAATAATGTTAATGTGTACATGAGAGAGGGGAGTGAGGAGGTTATTTTCCGGACACCATAACAGTCGGGGAAAAGTGTCCAGTGCAGTAGCACGTGTAAGAGATCACTGTCTCACGGATAAAAGCAAACTATTCCACGGAATAGGAAGCAGGTGTAGATGGGATGTACATACACAGTCGGACTCCTCATCCAGCGACGGCCATAGACTAGCAGCAGGAGTGACATGATACCGGATCATGTCTTCCCGTGCTGAAAATAATCCAGACAGCACATTCAAATACACAGCAACTACATATACAACAAAACATAGCAAGATATTCGTTCTTCCAGATAGGCATATTGCACATAGTAGGACTTAGATTAGGGCGTTTTCACCTTGAGAAGGCAGCATGGTTCCTCGATCTAGCCAAAACATACAGAGCCCTGCAGACGTTATTATTTACCCCTTAGCATTTTCAGGTACAGTCGGACGCACACAAGCTCATTGTTTCCTTATCAAATGCATCTTCTAACGATGTCAGTGTAGGCCTTACAAGTCTACAGGTCAAAACTAGTTTTAAAGGTTTAATATACATAAAATAAATCAGAGATTAGTTTACATTATCCCCCATCATATGTATACACGGAAAGTTCACATTTCAAAGGCAGAAAAGCCATATAAAGATAGTCATTGATGAATTGTAGTAAAATTTGCAAATGGCGGCCATGTACAAATGTCATCACTACCGATACTGCTGTCACACTGCGGCCGATTCCAGTATAATTCTACGTCGTTCACAAGTTAAAATACACTAAATGTCTTCTTAAATACCTTGAATATGCAGCCTTGTAAACATCTTGTCAGTGGAAGATCTTGAAACGATGCTGTAGTCAACGAAATGCAGAGCGACAGCGAGTAAGAGCAATGGCGGGTCTGTTAAAAACAGAGGGGACGTTGGTAACGGCAACGGTAACTAGTGTGGAGACGAGGTCAGAACGAGGCGTCATCGTCCATTTCCGGTAAGGACAATCAGCCGGCTGTAGTTGCATGACATGGGGCCAAAGGTTTGGCGGTTTTGAGGTTTCCGGTCATTGCCAATATATTCAAATGTCGGATATGGTAATTAACCACCAAATCGGGCCCATGGGCTGACACAAATACAACACTCACCCTTCAAAAGTAATGTTAGTGCAAAATATAAACAAACTTTGAGCATTCCTTTCCATTCAAAAGTATTTCAGATTCCCTTTTCTTAGCTATTTCGTATATAGTGATCCCAGAAACAGAAGTCGCTTTATAAACTCCTGCGGCGAAAGTTAAGATTGACAGACCATTATTATCGTCTCGTGTATGGTTGCGAATGCATCAAAGTATATTGTGACATTTTGGGAATTAAGACCATGAACAATAGGGAAGGAAAGACATAACTGTCGAGCCAAAAACAAACTTCTTTCAGAAAAGGAAGCTGATCCTGGTGTGTCGGCTGTTGTCCTGGTTTCCGTCGGTGATAAAAAGAAGGACAGGCTGAGGGTATTTTGACCGCGAGTATTAACTGGTATACCGCTGAACATATTTAATTGCTGGTCAAGACAATTCGTCTCAGCCGGGAAAGGTCTGCTGGTGTGTGGGTGGTGTACATTAAAGTTTACCGTGACGGCTGAACTCATGACTGTCGCGGAAGGACAAGCAGGTAGATGCCTCTAACTCCGCGCGTTTAACTGGCGCTAATAAGCCGACAAGAGTGGTCTCCCTTCAATAAGGGATGAGCTGGGTGAGGCGCCAGTGCATTCATTCCTCTCACTTACAAACGAGCTAAAGGGTCATTAACCTTGTGGTTGAATCAGTTGGTTTGCACGTTTATTTTGTACATGGTATAACTGAGAATTTAGCGCCAGGACCACTTCGTATTGCCAGTTATATCCTCGCTCACCCAACTGCAAAGTCGGGATCCCTGGCCTTTAATTGTCAGCCAGTGTAGTTGAAAATCTGGGGCTCCTTTCATGAAGCAACCTTTACGAAGGTTAACCTGAACTCCCATTCCTTAACAATGCACTAAGGATACCTTCAACTTAGGTAACCTTAGTACGATGTTAAAGAATGGGAGTTAAGGTTAACCTTAGTTAATGTTGCTTTGTGAAAGGAGCCCCTGGTCGTAATGATTTGTTGTTACATTCCGCACTGGTTGTCAATATAGAAATGTCCAAAGACCCTTCGATACAAAAAAACACTCAAAAAGGGGGAAGCTAGACCACTCTCCATCTCCCTGTCAGGTGTGCTGTGACCAATAGTGAGCGAAGTAATCGTAAAATAATCAGCGGCCCGGTATCAGCTTGTACAAAGACTAGCCATGCGTATATACACTTCGACTTTTACATTGCAGGTTCAGATTGAAAAGATTGGGCTTGAAGACAACAACACTGCGGTTGAGGACAAATGTCTCTCAACATGTTCCTTTTATTAACTAGTATTACATTTTCATGATAGCTCGATGCCAGAGTCAGGTCAGCTGCCTCTGCTGCTGTGTTGCTGTCACCTATTCATTAATATATCCACTAAAGGAAGAACAACAGACTCATGTGTATACCATTCACTGATATTTATTGAGGTTCCACCGAGAAATAGAATGGTATGTTCCAAAAAGAAAGCATCAAAATCGGGACCGAAAGGGAAGCACAATCAAGAGAGGAATAAAGAAATGTCAGCCAAAGGGTATGCCAAACATTGATTGATAGGCCGAAAGGGTGTGTCCAGAAATAGGCCGAAATATGTCGTGAGATCAGTCCAAAAGGGAAAAGACACCACAAAACATCTTACCACACAAACACACTCAATCACGTGAACGAAAACGTCACACGTGCAAGGCACAACTCTCACACATCCACCCATACTTACATGCGAAACGCCTCTCACACATTCAGATATGTTCACATAAAGACATTCAAACATGCACATATTTCTATATCCCTCAATCTCGCCCCCCCTCTCTCTCTTTCTCTAACACAGACACACACACACACACACACACACACACACACACACTCACACACACACACACACCACAAAATACACATCTCTCTACCATGCACCAGTTCACAAACGCAAAACACATCTGACACAAACATCCCGTTATGTTTATTTAAACCTCTTATACATACACAAATTCAAACTTTCAAACAAAACACAACCTCCTACATATATCTTATACACACTCTAACCTGAATGCACACGCGCACACTGGATGAGCAATCTACAAAAAGATTCTCCTAAAGAAGGCAGCCACTCTCCTCACCGCCTTCCTCACAGGATGAACCTCTCTGTCCTCCACGAAACTGCCCTCGTCTTCGTCTTCATAGACCCAGTAGTCACTGTCGTCGTCACTAGGGGCAGGATAGTGGTCGACGTAGGTGATGGTGACTGGGGTGGGGAGCGTCTCACCGTGGTTAGGGCGGGCCCAGAATGGGGTGAAAAAACTCAGGGGGTCATGTGAAGGGGTCGGGGAAGCAGTCTGGGGACGCTACATCGGTCAGTGGGGAGGGAGGGAGAAAGGAGGGGCATTTAAAGGAGTTATAGGAGGTGTTAGAGTTGAATAAGGCAAAAGAAAGTCATAGTCATAGTCCCAGATTACACATGAAAAATAATGTTAATGTGTACATGAGAGAGGGGAGTGAGGAGGTTATTTTCCGGACACCATAACAGTCGGGGAAAAGTGTCCAGTGCAGTAGCACGTGTAAGAGATCACTGTCTCACGGATAAAAGCAAACTATTCCACGGAATAGGAAGCAGGTGTAGATGGGATGTACATACACAGTCGGACTCCTCATCCAGCGACGGCCATAGACTAGCAGCAGGAGTGACATGATACCGGATCATGTCTTCCCGTGCTGAAAATAATCCAGACAGCACATTCAAATACACAGCAACTACATATACAACAAAACATAGCAAGATATTCGTTCTTCCAGATAGGCATATTGCACATAGTAGGACTTAGATTAGGGCGTTTTCACCTTGAGAAGGCAGCATGGTTCCTCGATCTAGCCAAAACATACAGAGCCCTGCAGACGTTATTATTTACCCCTTAGCATTTTCAGGTACAGTCGGACGCACACAAGCTCATTGTTTCCTTATCAAATGCATCTTCTAACGATGTCAGTGTAGGCCTTACAAGTCTACAGGTCAAAACTAGTTTTAAAGGTTTAATATACATAAAATAAATCAGAGATTAGTTTACATTATCCCCCATCATATGTATACACGGAAAGTTCACATTTCAAAGGCAGAAAAGCCATATAAAGATAGTCATTGATGAATTGTAGTAAAATTTGCAAATGGCGGCCATGTACAAATGTCATCACTACCGATACTGCTGTCACACTGCGGCCGATTCCAGTATAATTCTACGTCGTTCACAAGTTAAAATACAATAAATGTCTTCTTAAATACCTTGAATATGCAGCCTTGTAAACATCTTGTCAGTGGAAGATCTTGAAACGATGCTGTAGTCAACGAAATGCAGAGCGACAGCGAGTAAGAGCAATGGCGGGTCTGTTAAAAACAGAGGGGACGTTGGTAACGGCAACGGTAACTAGTGTGGAGACGAGGTCAGAACGAGGCGTCATCGTCCATTTCCGGTAAGGACAATCAGCCGGCTGTAGTTGCATGACATGGGGCCAAAGGTTTGGCGGTTTTGAGGTTTCCGGTCATTGTCAATATATTCAAATGTCGGATATGGTAATTAACCACCAAATCGGGCCCATGGGCTGACACAAATACAACACTCACCCTTCAAAAGTAATGTTAGTGCAAAATATAAACAAACTTTGAGCATTCCTTTCCATTCAAAAGTATTTCAGATTCCCTTTTCTTAGCTATTTCGTATATAGTGATCCCAGAAACAGAAGTCGCTTTATAAACTCCTGCGGCGAAAGTTAAGATTGACAGACCATTATTATCGTCTCGTGTATGGTTGCGAATGCATCAAAGTATATTGTGACATTTTGGGAATTAAGACCATGAACAATAGGGAAGGAAAGACATAACTGTCGAGCCAAAAACAAACTTCTTTCAGAAAAGGAAGCTGATCCTGGTGTGTCGGCTGTTGTCCTGGTTTCCGTCGGTGATAAAAAGAAGGACAGGCTGAGGGTATTTTGACCGCGAGTATTAACTGGTATACCGCTGAACATATTTAATTGCTGGTCAAGACAATTCGTCTCAGCCGGGAAAGGTCTGCTGGTGTGTGGGTGGTGTACATTAAAGTTTACCGTGACGGCTGAACTCATGACTGTCGCGGAAGGACAAGCAGGTAGATGCCTCTAACTCCGCGCGTTTAACTGGCGCTAATAAGCCGACAAGAGTGGTCTCCCTTCAATAAGGGATGAGCTGGGTGAGGCGCCAGTGCATTCATTCCTCTCACTTACAAACGAGCTAAAGGGTCATTAACCTTGTGGTTGAATCAGTTGGTTTGCACGTTTATTTTGTACATGGTATAACTGAGAATTTAGCGCCAGGACCACTTCGTATTGCCAGTTATATCCTCGCTCACCCAACTGCAAAGTCGGGATCCCTGGCCTTTAATTGTCAGCCAGTGTAGTTGAAAATCTGGGGCTCCTTTCATGAAGCAACCTTTACGAAGGTTAACCTGAACTCCCATTCCTTAACAATGCACTAAGGATACCTTCAACTTAGGTAACCTTAGTACGATGTTAAAGAATGGGAGTTAAGGTTAACCTTAGTTAATGTAGCTTTGTGAAAGGAGCCCCTGGTCGTAATGATTTGTTGTTACATTCCGCACTGGTTGTCAATATAGAAATGTCCAAAGACCCTTCGATACAAAAAAACACTCAAAAAGGGGGAAGCTAGACCACTCTCCATCTCCCTGTCAGGTGTGCTGTGACCAATAGTGAGCGAAGTAATCGTAAAATAATCAGCGGCCCGGTATCAGCTTGTACAAAGACTAGCCATGCGTATATACACTTCGACTTTTACATTGCAGGTTCAGATTGAAAAGATTGGGCTTGAAGACAACAACACTGCGGTTGAGGACAAATGTCTCTCAACATGTTCCTTTTATTAACTAGTATTACATTTTCATGATAGCTCGATGCCAGAGTCAGGTCAGCTGCCTCTGCTGCTGTGTTGCTGTCACCTATTCATTAATATATCCACTAAAGGAAGAACAACAGACTCATGTGTATACCATTCACTGATATTTATTGAGGTTCCACCGAGAAATAGAATGGTATGTTCCAAAAAGAAAGCATCAAAATCGGGACCGAAAGGGAAGCACAATCAAGAGAGGAATAAAGAAATGTCAGCCAAAGGGTATGCCAAACATTGATTGATAGGCCGAAAGGGTGTGTCCAGAAATAGGCCGAAATATGTCGTGAGATCAGTCCAAAAGGGAAAAGACACCACAAAACATCTTACCACACAAACACACTCAATCACGTGAACGAAAACGTCACACGTGCAAGGCACAACTCTCACACATCCACCCATACTTACATGCGAAACGCCTCTCACACATTCAGATATGTTCACATAAAGACATTCAAACATGCACATATTTCTATATCCCTCAATCTCGCCCCCCCCTCTCTCTCTCTTTCTCTAACACAGACACACACACACACACACACACACACACACACACACACACACACTCACACACACACACACACCACAAAATACACATCTCTCTACCATGCACCAGTTCACAAACGCAAAACACATCTGACACAAACATCCCGTTATGTTTATTTAAACCTCTTATACATACACAAATTCAAACTTTCAAACAAAACACAACCTCCTACATATATCTTATACACACTCTAACCTGAATGCACACGCGCACACTGGATGAGCAATCTACAAAAAGATTCTCCTAAAGAAGGCAGCCACTCTCCTCACCGCCTTCCTCACAGGATGAACCTCTCTGTCCTCCACGAAACTGCCCTCGTCTTCGTCTTCATAGACCCAGTAGTCACTGTCGTCGTCACTAGGGGCAGGATAGTGGTCGACGTAGGTGATGGTGACTGGGGTGGGGAGCGTCTCACCGTGGTTAGGGCGGGCCCAGAATGGGGTGAAAAAACTCAGGGGGTCATGTGAAGGGGTCGGGGAAGCAGTCTGGGGACGCTACATCGGTCAGTGGGGAGGGAGGGAGAAAGGAGGGGCATTTAAAGGAGTTATAGGAGGTGTTAGAGTTGAATAAGGCAAAAGAAAGTCATAGTCATAGTCCCAGATTACACATGAAAAATAATGTTAATGTGTACATGAGAGAGGGGAGTGAGGAGGTTATTTTCCGGACACCATAACAGTCGGGGAAAAGTGTCCAGTGCAGTAGCACGTGTAAGAGATCACTGTCTCACGGATAAAAGCAAACTATTCCACGGAATAGGAAGCAGGTGTAGATGGGATGTACATACACAGTCGGACTCCTCATCCAGCGACGGCCATAGACTAGCAGCAGGAGTGACATGATACCGGATCATGTCTTCCCGTGCTGAAAATAATCCAGACAGCACATTCAAATACACAGCAACTACATATACAACAAAACATAGCAAGATATTCGTTCTTCCAGATAGGCATATTGCACATAGTAGGACTTAGATTAGGGCGTTTTCACCTTGAGAAGGCAGCATGGTTCCTCGATCTAGCCAAAACATACAGAGCCCTGCAGACGTTATTATTTACCCCTTAGCATTTTCAGGTACAGTCGGACGCACACAAGCTCATTGTTTCCTTATCAAATGCATCTTCTAACGATGTCAGTGTAGGCCTTACAAGTCTACAGGTCAAAACTAGTTTTAAAGGTTTAATATACATAAAATAAATCAGAGATTAGTTTACATTATCCCCCATCATATGTATACACGGAAAGTTCACATTTCAAAGGCAGAAAAGCCATATAAAGATAGTCATTGATGAATTGTAGTAAAATTTGCAAATGGCGGCCATGTACAAATGTCATCACTACCGATACTGCTGTCACACTGCGGCCGATTCCAGTATAATTCTACGTCGTTCACAAGTTAAAATACACTAAATGTCTTCTTAAATACCTTGAATATGCAGCCTTGTAAACATCTTGTCAGTGGAAGATCTTGAAACGATGCTGTAGTCAACGAAATGCAGAGCGACAGCGAGTAAGAGCAATGGCGGGTCTGTTAAAAACAGAGGGGACGTTGGTAACGGCAACGGTAACTAGTGTGGAGACGAGGTCAGAACGAGGCGTCATCGTCCATTTCCGGTAAGGACAATCAGCCGGCTGTAGTTGCATGACATGGGGCCAAAGGTTTGGCGGTTTTGAGGTTTCCGGTCATTGCCAATATATTCAAATGTCGGATATGGTAATTAACCACCAAATCGGGCCCATGGGCTGACACAAATACAACACTCACCCTTCAAAAGTAATGTTAGTGCAAAATATAAACAAACTTTGAGCATTCCTTTCCATTCAAAAGTATTTCAGATTCCCTTTTCTTAGCTATTTCGTATATAGTGATCCCAGAAACAGAAGTCGCTTTATAAACTCCTGCGGCGAAAGTTAAGATTGACAGACCATTATTATCGTCTCGTGTATGGTTGCGAATGCATCAAAGTATATTGTGACATTTTGGGAATTAAGACCATGAACAATAGGGAAGGAAAGACATAACTGTCGAGCCAAAAACAAACTTCTTTCAGAAAAGGAAGCTGATCCTGGTGTGTCGGCTGTTGTCCTGGTTTCCGTCGGTGATAAAAAGAAGGACAGGCTGAGGGTATTTTGACCGCGAGTATTAACTGGTAAACCGCTGAACATATTTAATTGCTGGTCAAGACAATTCGTCTCAGCCGGGAAAGGTCTGCTGGTGTGTGGGTGGTGTACATTAAAGTTTACCGTGACGGCTGAACTCATGACTGTCGCGGAAGGACAAGCAGGTAGATGCCTCTAACTCCGCGCGTTTAACTGGCGCTAATAAGCCGACAAGAGTGGTCTCCCTTCAATAAGGGATGAGCTGGGTGAGGCGCCAGTGCATTCATTCCTCTCACTTACAAACGAGCTAAAGGGTCATTAACCTTGTGGTTGAATCAGTTGGTTTGCACGTTTATTTTGTACATGGTATAACTGAGAATTTAGCGCCAGGACCACTTCGTATTGCCAGTTATATCCTCGCTCACCCAACTGCAAAGTCGGGATCCCTGGCCTTTAATTGTCAGCCAGTGTAGTTGAAAATCTGGGGCTCCTTTCATGAAGCAACCTTTACGAAGGTTAACCTGAACTCCCATTCCTTAACAATGCACTAAGGATACCTTCAACTTAGGTAACCTTAGTACGATGTTAAAGAATGGGAGTTAAGGTTAACCTTAGTTAATGTTGCTTTGTGAAAGGAGCCCCTGGTCGTAATGATTTGTTGTTACATTCCGCACTGGTTGTCAATATAGAAATGTCCAAAGACCCTTCGATACAAAAAAACACTCAAAAAGGGGGAAGCTAGACCACTCTCCATCTCCCTGTCAGGTGTGCTGTGACCAATAGTGAGCGAAGTAATCGTAAAATAATCAGCGGCCCGGTATCAGCTTGTACAAAGACTAGCCATGCGTATATACACTTCGACTTTTACATTGCAGGTTCAGATTGAAAAGATTGGGCTTGAAGACAACAACACTGCGGTTGAGGACAAATGTCTCTCAACATGTTCCTTTTATTAACTAGTATTACATTTTCATGATAGCTCGATGCCAGAGTCAGGTCAGCTGCCTCTGCTGCTGTGTTGCTGTCACCTATTCATTAATATATCCACTAAAGGAAGAACAACAGACTCATGTGTATACCATTCACTGATATTTATTGAGGTTCCACCGAGAAATAGAATGGTATGTTCCAAAAAGAAAGCATCAAAATCGGGACCGAAAGGGAAGCACAATCAAGAGAGGAATAAAGAAATGTCAGCCAAAGGGTATGCCAAACATTGATTGATAGGCCGAAAGGGTGTGTCCAGAAATAGGCCGAAATATGTCGTGAGATCAGTCCAAAAGGGAAAAGACACCACAAAACATCTTACCACACAAACACACTCAATCACGTGAACGAAAACGTCACACGTGCAAGGCACAACTCTCACACATCCACCCATACTTACATGCGAAACGCCTCTCACACATTCAGATATGTTCACATAAAGACATTCAAACATGCACATATTTCTATATCCCTCTATCTCGCCCCCCTCTCTCTCTCTTTCTCTAACACAGACACACACACACACACACACACACACACACACACTCACACACACACACACCACAAAATACACATCTCTCTACCATGCACCAGTTCACAAACGCAAAACACATCTGACACAAACATCCCGTTATGTTTATTTAAACCTCTTATACATACACAAATTCAAACTTTCAAACAAAACACAACCTCCTACATATATATTATACAGACTCTAACCTGAATGCACACGCGCACACACGCACACTGGATGAGCAATCTACAAAAAGATTCTCCTAAAGAAGGCAGCCACTCTCCTCACCGCCTTCCTCACAGGATGAACCTCTCTGTCCTCCACGAAACTGTCCTCGTCTTCGTCTTCATAGACCCAGTAGTCACTGTCGTCGTCACTAGGGGCAGGATAGTGGTCGACGTAGGTGATGGTGACTGGGGTGGGGAGCGTCTCACCGTGGTTAGGGCGGGCCCAGAATGGGGTGAAAACACTCAGGGGGTCATGTGAAGGGGTCGGGGAAGCAGTCTGGGGACGCTACATCGGTCAGTGGGGAGGGAGGGAGAAAGGAGGGGCATTTAAAGGAGTTATAGGAGGTGTTAGAGTTGAATAAGGCAAAAGAAAGTCATAGTCATAGTCCCAGATTACACATGAAAAATAATGTTAATGTGTACATGAGAGAGGGGAGTGAGGAGGTTATTTTCCGGACACCATAACAGTCGGGGAAAAGTGTCCAGTGCAGTAGCACGTGTAAGAGATCACTGTCTCACGGATAAAAGCAAACTATTCCACGGAATAGGAAGCAGGTGTAGATGGGATGTACATACACAGTCGGACTCCTCATCCAGCGACGGCCATAGACTAGCAGCAGGAGTGACATGATACCGGATCATGTCTTCCCGTGCTGAAAATAATCCAGACAGCACATTCAAATACACAGCAACTACATATACAACAAAACATAGCAAGATATTCGTTCTTCCAGATAGGCATATTGCACATAGTAGGACTTAGATTAGGGCGTTTTCACCTTGAGAAGGCAGCATGGTTCCTCGATCTAGCCAAAACATACAGAGCCCTGCAGACGTTATTATTTACCCCTTAGCATTTTCAGGTACAGTCGGACGCACACAAGCTCATTGTTTCCTTATCAAATGCATCTTCTAACGATGTCAATGTAGGCCTTACAAGTCTACAGGTCAAAACTAGTTTTAAAGGTTTAATATACATAAAATAAATCAGAGATTAGTTTACATTATCCCCCATCATATGTATACACGGAAAGTTCACATTTCAAAGGCAAAAAAGCCATATAAAGATAGTCATTGATGAATTGTAGTAAAATTTGCAAATGGCGGCCATGTACAAATGTCATCACTACCGATACTGCTGTCACACTGCGGCCGATTCCAGTATAATTCTACGTCGTTCACAAGTTAAAATACAATAAATGTCTTCTTAAATACCTTGAATATGCAGCCTTGTAAACATCTTGTCAGTGGAAGATCTTGAAACGATGCTGTAGTCAACGAAATGCAGAGCGACAGCGAGTAAGAGCAATGGCGGTTCTGTTAAAAACAGAGGGGACGTTGGTAACGGCAACGGTAACTAGTGTGGAGACGAGGTCAGAACGAGGCGTCATCGTCCATTTCCGGTAAGGACAATCAGCCGGCTGTAGTTGCATGACATGGGGCCAAAGGTTTGGCGGTTTTGAGGTTTCCGGTCATTGCCAATATATTCAAATGTCGGATATGGTAATTAACCACCAAATCGGGCCCATGGGCTGACACAAATACAACACTCACCCTTCAAAAGTAATGTTAGTGCAAAATATAAACAAACTTTGAGCATTCCTTTCCATTCAAAAGTATTTCAGATTCCCTTTTCTTAGCTATTTCGTATATAGTGATCCCAGAAACAGAAGTCGCTTTATAAACTCCTGCGGCGAAAGTTAAGATTGACAGACCATTATTATCGTCTCGTGTATGGTTGCGAATGCATCAAAGTATATTGTGACATTTTGGGAATTAAGACCATGAACAATAGGGAAGGAAAGACATAACTGTCGAGCCAAAAACAAACTTCTTTCAGAAAAGGAAGCTGATCCTGGTGTGTCGGCTGTTGTCCTGGTTTCCGTCGGTGATAAAAAGAAGGACAGGCTGAGGGTATTTTGACCGCGAGTATTAACTGGTATACCGCTGAACATATTTAATTGCTGGTCAAGACAATTCGTCTCAGCCGGGAAAGGTCTGCTGGTGTGTGGGTGGTGTACATTAAAGTTTACCGTGACGGCTGAACTCATGACTGTCGCGGAAGGACAAGCAGGTAGATGCCTCTAACTCCGCGCGTTTAACTGGCGCTAATAAGCCGACAAGAGTGGTCTCCCTTCAATAAGGGATGAGCTGGGTGAGGCGCCAGTGCATTCATTCCTCTCACTTACAAACGAGCTAAAGGGTCATTAACCTTGTAGTTGAATCAGTTGGTTTGCACGTTTATTTTGTACATGGTATAACTGAGAATTTAGCGCCAGGACCACTTCGTATTGCCAGTTATATCCTCGCTCACCCAACTGCAAAGTCGGGATCCCTGGCCTTTAATTGTCAGCCAGTGTAGTTGAAAATCTGGGGCTCCTTTCATGAAGCAACCTTTACGAAGGTTAACCTGAACTCCCATTCCTTAACAATGCACTAAGGATACCTTCAACTTAGGTAACCTTAGTACGATGTTAAAGAATGGGAGTTAAGGTTAACCTTAGTTAATGTAGCTTTGTGAAAGGAGCCCCTGGTCGTAATGATTTGTTGTTACATTCCGCACTGGTTGTCAATATAGAAATGTCCAAAGACCCTTCGATACAAAAAAACACTCAAAAAGGGGGAAGCTAGACCACTCTCCATCTCCCTGTCAGGTGTGCTGTGACCAATAGTGAGCGAAGTAATCGTAAAATAATCAGCGGCCCGGTATCAGCTTGTACAAAGACTAGCCATGCGTATATACACTTCGACTTTTACATTGCAGGTTCAGATTGAAAGGATTGGGCTTGAAGACAACAACACTGCGGTTGAGGACAAATGTCTCTCAACATGTTCCTTTTATTAACTAGTATTACATTTTCATGATAGCCCGATGCCAGAGTCAGGTCAGCTGCCTCTGCTGCTGTGTTGCTGTCACCTATTCATTAATATATCCACTAAAGGAAGAACAACAGACTCATGTGTATACCATTCACTGATATTTATTGAGGTTCCACCGAGAAATAGAATGGTATGTTCCAAAAAGAAAGCATCAAAATCGGGACCGAAAGGGAAGCACAATCAAGAGAGGAATAAAGAAATGTCAGCCAAAGGGTATGCCAAACATTGATTGATAGGCCGAAAGGGTGTGTCCAGAAATAGGCCGAAATATGTCGTGAGATCAGTCCAAAAGGGAAAAGACACCACAAAACATCTTACCACACAAACACACTCAATCACGTGAACGAACACAAGAGAAAAAATGTTGATTTACAAAAATTTACAAAATATAAATGTCATATTTACAAACATTTACAATTATTGTAAAGGTGATGTTTACAAGACTTGTAAATGTTTGTAAATTTAGGAAAGATTTTACCGCTACTTCTTTCAATTTTGCCGTTTCTCAAGAATCCCCATGACTCTTTAAACTTACTAATTTATTATTTATTATTTCTTTTGTTCATTTAGAGTTCTTACTGTTGATATGCATAATGGATCTTGCATGTGCAATTGGCGTATTCAAGAAATCTCATAAACATGTCAATAGATAATTGGTTGTGATATCAGTACGTTTGGATTGGAGCAAGTATTGGTGGATGTGATGGTGGTTTCTCATATATGAGGGTGGTGATGCCCCATGCATTGGTGGATGCTGTGGTGTACTCATGTATGCCTGTGGTGCGCGATCCATTGGTCGACGTTGTTATGTACTCATGTATGCCGGTGGTGGTGTCCTATGCATTAGTGGATGTTTTTGTGTAGTCCTGTATGCCGGTGGTGGTGCGAAATGCATTGGTTGATGTGATGATGGTGTATTATGTATGCCGGTGGTGGTGCCCCATGCATTGGTGGATGTTGTCACGGTGCCCAGTGCATTGGTGGATGTGATGGTGGTGTCTCATGTATACCGGTGGTGATGCAACATGCATTGGTGGATGTTGTGGTGTGCTGATGTATGCCGGTGGCGGTGCGGCATGCATTGGTGGATGTGATGGTGGTGTCTCATGTATGAGAGTGGTGGTGCCCCATGCACTGGTGGATGTTGTTATATACTCATGTATGCCGGCGGTGGTGCCCCATGCATTGGTTGATGTTGTGGTATACGCATATATGCCTGTGGCGGTGAGCCATGCATTGGTGGATGTGATGGTTGTGGCTTATGTATGCCAGTGGTGGTGTTACATGCAATGGTGGATGTTGTGGTGTACCCATGTATGTCGGTGGTGGTGCCCCATGCATTGGTGGATGTGATGGTGATGTCTCCTGTATGAGGCTGGTGGTGCCCCATGCATTGGTGGATGTTGTGGTGTGCTCAGGTATGCCAATGACGGTGCCCAGTGCATTGGTGGATGTGATGGTGGTGTCTCATGTATACCGGTGGTGATGCAACATGCATTGGTGGATGTTGCGGTGTACTGATGTATGCCGGTGGCGGTGCGGCATGCATTGGTGGATGTGATGGTGGTGTCTCATGTATGATGGTGGTGGTGCGGCATGCATTGGTGGATGTTGTGGTGTACTCATGTATGCCAGTGGTGGTGCGCCATGCATTGGTGGATGTTGTTATATACTCATGTATGCCGGTGGTGGTGCCCCATGCATTGGTGTATGTTGTTATGTTCTCATATATGCCTGTGGCGGTGCGCCATGCCTTGCTGGATGTGATGGTGGTGGCTTATGTATGCCGATGGTGGTGTTACATGCATTGGTGGATGTTGTGGTGTACTCATGTATGCCGGTGGCATTGCGCCATGCATTGGTGGATGTTGTGGTGTACCCATGTATGTCGGTGGTGGTGCGCCATACATTGGTGGATGTGATGGTGATGTCTCATGTATGAGGCTGGTGGTTCCCCATACATTGGTGGATGTTGTGGTGTATTCCTGTATGCCAGTGGTGGTGCAACATGCATTGGTGGATGTTGTGGTGTACTCATGGATGCCGGTGGCGGTGCGCCATGCATTGGTGGATGTAATGGTGGTGGGTTATGTATGCCAGTGGTGGTTCCCAATGCATTGGTGGATGTTGTGGTGTACTCATGTATGCCGGTGGCGGTGCACGATGCATTGGTAGATGTTGTTATGTACGAATGTATGCCGGTGGCGGTGCACCATGCATTGGTGGATGTGATGGTCGTGTCTCATGTATACGTATGAGGGTGGTGGTGACCCATGCATTGGTGGATGCTTTGGTGTACTCATGTTTGCCGGTGGTGGTACACAATGCATTGATCGATGTTGTTGTGTGCTCATGTATGCCAGTGGCGGTGCACCATGCTTTGGTGGATGTTGTGGTGTACTCCTGTATGTCGGTGGCGGTGTGCCATGCATTTGTGGAGTGATGGTGGTGTCTAATGTATGAGTTTGGGGGTGCCCCATGCATTGGTGAATGTTGTGGTGTACTCATCGATGCCGGTGGTGGTGCGCCATGCATTGGTGGATGTGTTGATGGTGTTTCATGTATATGTATGAGGGTAGTGGTGGCCGATGCATTTTTGAATGTTGTGGTGTGCTCATGTATGCCGATGGTGGTGCACCATGCATTGGTGGATGTTTTTGTGTACTCTTGTATGCCAGTGGCGGTGCCCAATGCATTGGTGGATGTGATGGTGGTGTCTCATGTATGCCGGTGGTGGTGCCCGATGCATTGGTGGATGTTGTGGTGTACTCATGTATGCCGGTGGCGGTGCACGATGCATTGGTGGATGTTGTTATATACTAATGTATGCCGGTGTCGGTGCGAAATGCATTGGTGGATGAGATGGTGGTTGCTCATGTATACCGATAGTGGTGCACCATGCATTGGTGGATGTTGTGTTCTAGTCATGTATGCCGGTGTCGGTGCGCCTTGCATTGGTGGATCTTGTGGTGTACTCACGTATGCCAGTGGCTGTGCGGCATGCATTGGTGTGTGTGATGGTGGTGTCTCATGTATGAGGGTGGTGGTACCCCATGCATTGGTGTATGTTGTGGTGTGCTCATGTGTGCCGGTGGTGGTGCACCATGCATTGGTGGTTGTGATGGTTGTGTCTCATGTATACGTATGAGGGTGGTGGTGCGCCATGCATTGGTGGATGTGATTGTGGTGTCTCATTTACATGTATTGTGGTGTACGATGTTGAGATGATTTTGTTACTTTAAGCCAGACATAGTGAAATTAATATTTCGAATCCGCGTCGTTTTATCTTGCAACTGAAAATTTAAGTCTTAGAATTTTATTCAACTTAGGATAAAAGTTGTTTAACAAACGATTATAGATTCAAATCGTTATTACTGGTTTGTATTGCAAGGAGGTAAGCGCAGCAGTTAGAACAGTGAAACAAGAGCACGTGCGGTACGTGATGAGCGTTAACTTAGACCAACCCAAGTTCTCAACGTTTTATTTAATGTGCACCCTAAACCCCCTGTAATACAAACAAAGAAAGTGATTTGAAATTATGATCGTTTGTTTAACAACTTTCATCTTAAGTTGAATAATATTTTGAGAATTAAATGTTCAATTGGCAAGGTAGAAAATTATAAGAAATTTGCCATCGTAATTTCATTTTATTCGATTTACGTTTTTGTTTAAAGAGACATTCATCGGTACGCTTTCACGGCAAACGGACTGTAATCGCAGAATAACACGAGTGAGTCACGAAAGCGATGAGCAGTGATAAGCACATCACGATTTACAACATCCCCACCCACGGACGACAGTTAGTTTTAATTCATTTACATTGAATGTTCCATACACCTATGTCACTTTGGGTTTAACTTGTAATTTTAAATTTACAATGGGTTATACCTGTATTGTATTAGCCGTTGAGTATGTTTTAGCTATATTGTCTTACATAAATAAATCTGTAATTAATGAAAGAAAATTTTGTTTCGTTTTGTTTCAATAATGAATATTACCAGGTCTTACTTGGCTCACGCTAAATAAGAAAACATGCCTTTGTGCAAACACTTGTGATTGAGGTGCTTTCGTTCGGCGACTGGGATTAGGTTGCGTAAGCGAGCGACTGAAGCCCGCTTGGAGTTTGAGCACCCACCTATAGTGATGTGAAATATTCGTCGTGGGGACAGAAAGTCTTGAAATCCTGTAGAGGTAGGACGACTTCAAGGATTCTTCGGAAGGGCGACAGAGGACCAGACAGGTAGGTGTTTCCATATCTATTTGGAAGAAAATATGCGTCTTCGTGGATATTTGTTTAATATACACTGCACACTCATTCTCTCATAGTACACAGCCATTTAGGTGTAGATGGGAAAGGTTGATACTGGTTTCTGCATGTAAACGGAGTGGTAGTGTAGCCTGGTTGTTCAAGTGTTGGCACGTCATGTTCAGAGTCAGTGTTCGAGTCCTCACTTAAATACTATGTCCCACGCCCACTTATGAGGCCCGTCGTTGGAATATTGCCCAAAGCGGCAGAAAACCACACTTACTCGCTGTTGTTAATCCAATCTGCAAACGCGAGAAATGTGATTACTGATGCCTATGCATGACTCATTTCTTTCAGACGCAGGAACCCTGGCACACTCTGGATTTGGTGTTGTGTCACTCTAAACCCTTCCACCTGGACTTTAGTACACTGGCTTTCCAAGGGTCCGATGGGATGCGTTTTTGTCTCATGGTGGCTCCATTGTGCGTCTGCTCTCCGCGTAGCCCCCTGCCGAGCGTACATGGAGTAGGTTCGGTGCTAGGGCCTGACTGTACAGTCAGGATGGTTGTTTCAGCAACCCAGCTAGTTTAGGGTTGGCACACTGGTGGCCCCAGTCTTTTCAGCACCCCCAGTAGACCCAATGCTGACTGCACTTGACTGGTAGATTAGGGGTTAGTGTAGATAGGGCCCCCTTCGTGCATGCCCTGTACGATGCTATCTATAGATAGTATAACTTAGTGTTAACCCACCATTCCGTCCTTCAATAGGTAGTTCGAGACAAAGCAAGTCCTGGATGGTCACTTTGAAAGTCAGTGTACTGGCCTACCTGCTGGTAAAGCATTCACTATTTTAGTTTAAAACTTAAATTAAATTTTGTTTTTCACGTCCCGACATATTTGCTTTGTATTTAAATGTAAGGGGATCGTCGAATAACCGAATGGTTAAAGTGTTCGCTCATGACGATCCAAACAACCTATTTCGATTTCCCATATCTGAATGGTGTGTGAAGCATATATTTGTTGTTTCTCACCGTGATATAGCTAGTATATTGCTGAAAGCGGTGTAAAAGGACACTCATGCAGTCATAATCTGTGTGTGAAGCATAAATTATGTAAAGTGTTCTTTGCCTTTGTAAGTAGAACCGTTGCTTACGCATGCAACTGTTCCTTTCAAACAATCTTTTGAATAAACCATAACATGCAATGCATCCTTGTTTATCATGACGTCTACTGCAAAATTACAACTTGAGTTTCATGTTTGAGATTTTACGTGTAGGCATATAAGTTGCATATATGCACACAGTAAGTGCCAGCGATGTAAACTATATTCTCTGTACTGTTATGAGCAGGGATGCCATCTTCCTGGGGGCGAAATGGACCCTGAAGTCCCCAGAGGCAGGACGACTGCCAAGAAGATATTCCATGGATACACGTGAACCAAGGATTCTTCGGAAGGGTGACAGAGGACCAGACAGGCAGGTGTTTTCAACTCTATTTGGAAGAAAATATTTGTTTCATATATTGTGCACACTAATTCTCTCATAGTATACAGCCATTTAGGAGTGAGTGAGTTTAGTTTTACGCCGCACTCAGCAATATTCAGTTATAAGGTGACGGTCTGTAAATAATCGAGTCTGGACAAGACAATCCAGTGATCAACAACACGAGCATCGATCTGCGCAAATGGGAACCGATGACATGTTTCAACCAAGAAGTCAGCGAGTCTGACCACCCGATCCCGTTAGTCGCCTCTTACGACCAGCATAGTCACAGCCATTTAGGTATAGATGGGAAAGGTTGATACTGGTTTCTGCATGTAAACGGAGTGGTAGTGTAGCCTAGTTGTTCAAGTGTTGGCACGTCATGTTCAGTACCATTGTTCGAGTCCTCACTTAAATACTATGCCCCACGCCCACTAAATGCTGGAAAAATTGTCCAAAGCGGCAGAAAACCACACTTACTCGCTGTTGTTAATCCAATCTACATCCGAGAGAAATGTGATTACTGATGCTTATGCATGACTCATTTCTTTCAGACGCAGGAACCCTGGCACTCTCTGGATTTGGTGTTGTGTCACTCTAAACCCTTCCACCCGGACTTTAGTACACTGGCTTTCCAAGGGTCCGATGGGATGAGTTTTTGTCTCATGGTGGCTCCATTGTGCGTCTGCTCTCCGCGTAGCCCCCTGCCGAGCGTACATGGAGTAGGTTCGGTGCTAGGGCCTGACTGTACAGTCAGGATGGTTGTTTCAGCAACCCAGCTAGTTTAGGGTTGGCACACTGGTGACCCCAGTCTTTTCAGCACCCCCAGTAGACCCAATGCTGACTGCACTTGACTGGTAGATTAGGGGTTAGTGTAGATAGGGCCCCCTTCGTGCATGCCCTGTACGATGCTATCTATAGATAGTATAACTTAGTGTTAACCCACCATTCCGTCCTTCAATAGGTAGTTCGAGACAAAGCTAATCCCGGATGGTCACTTTGAAAGTCAGTGTACTGGCCTACTTCCTGGTAAAGCATTCACTATTTCACTTTAAAACTTAGATGAAATTTTGTTTTTCACGTCCCGATATATTTGCTTTGTATTTAAATGTAAGGGGATCGTCGAATAACCGAATGGTTAAAGTGTTCGCTCATGACGATCCAAACAACCTATTTCGATTTCCCATATCTGAATGGTGTGTGAAGCATATATTTGTTGTTTCTCACCGTGATATAGCTAGTATATTGCTGAAAGCGGTGTAAAAGGACACTCATGCAGTCATAATCTGTGTGTGAAGCATAAATTATGTAAAGTGTTCTTTGCCTTTGTAAGTAGAACCGTTGCTTACGCATGCAACTGTTCCTTTCAAACAATCTTTTGAATAAACCATAACATGCAATGCATCCTTGTTTATCATGACGTCTACTGCAAAATTACAACTTGAGTTTCATGTTTGAGATTTTACGTGTAGGCATATAAGTTGCATATATGCACACAGTAAGTGCCAGCGATGTAAACTATATTCTCTGTACTGTTATGAGCAGGGATGCCATCTTCCTGGGGGCGAAATGGACCCTGAAGTCCCCCAGAGGCAGGACGACTGCCAAGAAGATATTCCGTGGATCAATGTCTCTTCTGGCGGCAGGACAACGACCACAAAGCCGCCAGACTACCAGAAAGGCAAGTTCTCCAAACTATCTTTTGAAGGCAACATATAATATATTCTTGTTGACAATGACGTCATGAGCAAGTTACAACTTGTGTTTCAGGTTACAGCGTTTTCCTGACCAAAAAGCATATGCTTTTAATATTTATTATCTATGTAGTAAGTATCAGTGATATGAAACATTAACCTATTCGTTATCGTTACTATTAGGAACGTGGATACCATCGTCCTGGGGGCGGACATGGACCCTGAAGTCCCCCAGAGGCAGGACGACTGCCAAGAAGATATTCCATGGATACACGTGAACCAAGGATTCTTCGGAAGGGTGACAGAGGACCAGACAGGCAGGTGTTTTCAACTCTATTTGGAAGAAAATATTTGTTTCATATATTGTGCACACTAATTCTCTCATAGTATACAGCCATTTAGGAGTGAGTGAGTTTAGTTTTACGCCGCACTCAGCAATATTCAGTTATAAGGTGACGGTCTGTAAATAATCGAGTCTGGACAAGACAATCCAGTGATCAACAACACGAGCATCGATCTGCGCAAATGGGAACCGATGACATGTTTCAACCAAGAAGTCAGCGAGTCTGACCACCCGATCCCGTTAGTCGCCTCTTACGACCAGCATAGTCACAGCCATTTAGGTATAGATGGGAAAGGTTGATACTGGTTTCTGCATGTAAACGGAGTGGTAGTGTAGCCTAGTTGTTCAAGTGTTGGCACGTCATGTTCAGTACCATTGTTCGAGTCCTCACTTAAATACTATGCCCCACGCCCACTAAATGCTGGAAAAATTGTCCAAAGCGGCAGAAAACCACACTTACTCGCTGTTGTTAATCCAATCTACATCCGAGAGAAATGTGATTACTGATGCTTATGCATGACTCATTTCTTTCAGACGCAGGAACCCTGGCACACTCTGGATTTGGTGTTGTGTCACTCTAAACCCTTCCACCTGGACTTTAGTACACTGGCTTTCCAAGGGTCCGATGGGATGAGTTTTTGTCTCATGGTGGCTCCATTGTGCGTCTGCTCTCCGCGTAGCCCCCTGCCGAGCGTACATGGAGTAGGTTCGGTGCTAGGGCCTGACTGTACAGTCAGGATGGTTGCTATAGCAACCCAGCTAGTTTAGGGTTGGCACACTGGTGACCCCAGTCTTTTCAGCACCCCCAGTAGACCCAATGCTGACTGCACTTGACTGGTAGATTAGGGGTTAGTGTAGATAGGGCCCCCTTCGTGCATGCCCTGTACGATGCTATCTATAGATAGTATAACTTAGTGTTAACCCACCATTCCGTCTTTCAATAGGTAGTTCGAGACAAAGCTAATCCCGGATGGTCACTTTGAAAGTCAGTGTACTGGCCTACCTCCTGGTAAAGCATTCACTATTTCACTTTAAAACTTAGATGAAATTTTGTTTTTCACGTCCCGATATATTTGCTTTGTATTTAAATGTAAGGGGATCGTCGAATAACCGAATGGTTAAAGCGTTCGCTCATGACGCTCCAAACAAACCTATTTCGATTTTCCATATCTGAATGATGTGTGGATCCGATATTTGTTGTTTCTCCCCGTGATATAGCTGGTATGCTGGTAAAAGCAGTGTGAAACCGACACTCATGCAGTCTTAATATGTGCTGGAAGTATAAATTATGATACAGAATACTGTTTACCTTTATTAGCAGAAGCCACTGTGTTCTTCCAAACAATCTTTTAAAGAAAACATAAAATGCCTCCTTGTGTACAATGACGTCTACTGCCAAGTCACAACTTGATTTTCGTGTTTGAGATATGTTCTCGTGGAATCATATATTTTGCATTTATGCACACAGTACAAATGATGTAAAATATGTTTACCTTTATTATCAGGAGCGTGGATACCATCGTCCTGGGGGCGGAAATGGACCCTGAAGTCCCCCAGAGGCAGGACGACTGCCAAGAAGATATTCCAAAGAAGATATTCCATGGACAGAAGTGGATCAAGGATTCTTCTGGAGCAGCATGTGGATGTTTTACTGTTCGGACATTTTGTGACAATGTACTCTGCGTGTCTACTACTGTAAACCCTCCAGTAGAATAGGTAGCGTTGCATACGTTGAGGGAACACGGTTCCAGAGTTTTTTTCTCAAAAATGTTTTTTATCTCTGGTTTTACGTGTCGGGCTTCAGTTACCTTTGACCTTGTTCAAATCTCAAATTTGATCAAGATCAATTTAGACACACATTCTGCGACAACAATGTTGGTGTTTATGTTCGAGGATTTGGTACTGTTCCATGTTGGGAATGATGACATTCATAAAACAATCCGCACAGCTGGTCCAATTGTACTTGTTTGTTTTGCTGTTTTGTTTGTGAAACTTGTGAAATTGAGAAGAATTGTTTTTGTCCATGGAAATCGGATGTGCACGACTTTATCGCCTTGTAGGAGTGCTTGTTTTTAGCCATATACTGCTATGCACTGCTAAACACCGCCAACACAGAAACACATCACGAAACAAGTCCAACATTAAAACAATAGATCAATACACGGGGGTATTCTAATGTCTACAAACCAGAACTTACAATACAAAAGCCTATCAACATTACTAGATCACATCGCACAGACCTTTAGTTCAATGTATGTACTAAACAATCCAGTGGTGTCTGTAGATGAGACAAGACATTAAATGAAAAGCTCCCACCAACATCCAACAGTCTAGAATATTACATTCCACAAGTAAACAACCAAGTGCATGTTTGCCAATCATATTCCTTAACCAGTTGACCATGGTTGGAGCATTTGTGATGGTCAGCTTATCCCTGTTCTGGTGTTCTGATGTCGAGAGATGCTGCTCCCCATGGATTGGTTGAACTGACACAGAGTAAATGCAATAAAGTCAGTATGCCATCAGAGAGAGATCTATATCAAAGCAGATAAACTGAACAAATTGTAAGCTTCTGAATGTATCAAAAGTGATTAACAGTTATCTGACAGACCATTTGAATAGCTACTACGAGAGCTTAGAGGCAGTTATCGATCGTGAAGCATAGTTCTCTAATACTTTGGATACTGCTATTTCATCAAATAGTTTAGGAATGTTGTTTTTTTCTAAACTGTGTTAAACATGTGACACAAAATGAATTGTTTTTTAGTTCTCTGCTGTGTATAGGCACTAAAACTACAATGGTGACTATCTTGGCAGCCATTTTTGAATTCTGAGTAATATCAAGTTATTCCATGTAACATGTTGTCACTCTAAAAGTAAACAGGAAACAAAATCTCGTCTCAAAGAGTAAGCTGTAAAACATTATATTATCACGACATGACCATACAAAATCACCTGTTTTGTGCCCGAGTCACCACTCTAGAAGATACAAGTGTCAAAAAACATAAAAAGTATCAACATTGGCCGTAAATGGACACATTCGGTATTAATTTTTATGTAAATGTAACTGCCGAGAAGACAATTCAAAATGGCGGTCATTTTCATCATTTTCAAAAGCAAATATATGTCAAAAAACATATACACTCTTTAGCAATACACAAAAGTCACAATGACAGTGATCAGATTGATATTAGTAAAACTATCCATGATTAACTTTGAGATGTTGTCGGCCAGCAAACCAAATGTCATGAAAATGCTCACAGACCTCCACCACATAAAATGGCCTGTGAAAACCTGAGTATTAAAGGCCTTTTCTTGAGCCAAAGACATCATACTGGGGAGGCTACGACATCAGACTTTTAGCTGCTTCCTCCTGTACTACTTCAATACCCTTGGATACAGCAAAGGGGTTCACCTTTTACGGTGTCTTGTCAGGAGTCTCGATCACAAGGAAAAGCGGCCAATACTCAGTCGATGCAGAAGGTCTGTGATCAGTATCATTAGGGTCAATTTCAAGTGGACATTTTGGGCTTTTGGGCGGAATTTCATAGCTGTAAGCCATGGTTAGTGTAATATGGTTCATCATCCGAGCCACCCACCACGGAGTATCACAAGGACAATGCTAAAAGCAAGTGGGTCTCCAACTTACAGCACCAAGGATACCCGGATGATCATCTCCAGTAGAAGAATTAATATTAATATTTCTACCAGATTGGCCCATAAGCCATATTAACTACGAGGTCGGAAATATCGGGGTTCATATTTTTCATACGATGACCTAGGGGAAAATATTGCTGTGTCATGGTGAGGTGATGTCGTGAGCAATGCAAGGACGCCACGTCTCCTCTATAACGTTGCGTTCTAAATGAGGCCATTGTGGGTAACCAGCCCATGTTTGAAAGTTGAGTTTGGTAATAGATAGGCACACTCGTGCCTAAATATCTGTATATCCCTCGCTTCCGTTCGGGGAATACCAACATTCCAATTTGTGTCGTAAACATAGTTTCACATTAATTAGCAACAGCCTTAACAATAATAAGCGTATTGTATCGTGCTTACGTCAACTCTCAGGGTGTATTGCACTCTGTAGTGTAAGTTGTGGTAAGTTGTCAAAGTTAGATGTAAATGGAAAATTAATCTCAGTTATATATTCTTTGTATCTGAACGTTAGATCGTTTGTTAGCGTTGGCGGCTATTTTAGTGAATCTTTTAAGAATAATTCGGATTTAATGCAAGGCGATGTTTTTTCTCCAATTCCATTTTCATTTTATCTCAGTGATTTTGAGACCCCTTTTTTGAAGATAACTGAATTTCTTATAAATGTAAATCCCTAAGCATTTTTCTGTTACTGTATGCAGACGACGTGTCCTCATTTCTGAATCAGTTGATGGTTCACAAAAGCAGTTAGATTCGTTGTTGAATTACTCCACTGAAGTTAAAAAACTATACATGTAATTCTATGGCTTATGCAGAATTGGGTCGTCCCCCTCGCATATATCAGAGACAATTTAACATGATAAAGTATTGGTGCAAGTTGCTTCACACAAATGATCTTATCCTTCGAAATTATTATGAATGTCTTTTGTGAGAAGTAAAGAACCGTCGTGTAAATAGCTGGGAATATCAGGGGAACAATATTAAATCTGACATTGGTATCAATGAATTATGACATAGAGATGAAGTATGTCCTGCATTTCTACCTTCTTACATACGAAGTTTCGATCAAGCATCTCAAGAGATTGTTGTTATTTATCCAATTGATCAGTATGTGTAATTTATATAAATATTATTGATATTTGCACTCTGCTGTATTACCTATGTAAAGCTATCCCGCACATCTTCGGGAAATATTTATCTAAATTCCGACGTAACTCTCGTAATCCAACTATAGAAACAGCATGTTGAGTACATAAAACTGTACATAAAACCATATTACTACAGATGCCATATTACTAACATATAAAACCATATTAGTACAATGCAACTGTTGTGTAATTTAGGTGAATATTTGTATAAAGCTTCTTGTCTCAGAAATGAAATGATGTTAAATAATAAGGTACTTTCTGTACATTCTACATTATAATCAATGTTTCGTCATCCACCTGTGCCAACTTTCGTCTTTGTAGGCACCACTGATTGTCTGTAAAGGTAAATTATGAATCTCAATCTGACATGGGCACTCATACAATGGTATAATACATCACTTCATATAATGGTATAATACATCACTTCATATAATGGTATAATACATCACCTGAATCATCCAAACGTTCATCGATAGGTAGGGGTGGCCATTCTTCACTGAGTCGTGTTTGCATTATCCCAAGATTGATACTAAATGTGATGTCAGACACGTGTAAGGAGGAACCATTGTTATACCATTCAGTAAGTTAGACTGGTTTAACGGAATGGAATCGATGACGAAAAAAAACAGATTGGAACAGGCAAGGCAGGATGAATGACGTCTTTAACACGAGCCGAACCTAAGTATGGGAAATTGACGGGGGCTGTTTTGGAAATAATACCATGCAATTTGTGTCAGCGGTTTCTGGAAAGCAAATTAAGAGTTACTGGAGAAGCGATAGATTTAATGCCTTTCAAATACACGACAAGTTGTACCACGGGGCGCTCAGATCAGACGTGATTTCATTCTGACTTTAAACACGTTTTCTTTCCACATAACGGTTCCGGTGACTTTTATTTTCTATGCAGTCATTCTTGTGAAGTGGTGGATGTTTTGGTGTACTCATGTATGCGTGTGGCGGTGCGCCATGCATTTGCGAATGTGATGGTGGTGGCTCATATATACCGATGGTGGTGCCCAGTGCATAGGTGGATGTTGTGGTGTGCTGATGTATGCCGGTGGCGGTGTCCCATACTTTGGTGGATGTTGTGGTGTACTCATGTATGCCTTTGGAGGTGCCCCATGCATTGGTGGATGTTGTGGTGTGCTCATGTATGCCGGTGGCGGTGCATCATGAATTGATGGATGTTGTGGTGTTCTCATGTATGCCAGTGGTGGTGCGCCATGCATTGGTGGATCTTGTGGTGTTCTCATGTACCATACATGAATGTGGTGGTGGTGTCTCATGTATGAGGGTGGGGGTTGCCTATGCATTGGCGAATATTGTGGTGTACTCATCTATGCCGGTGATGGTGCCCCATGCGTTGGTGGATGTTTTCGTGCACTCATGTATGTCGGTGGCGGTGTGCCATGCATTGGTGGATGTTGTGGTGTACTCATGTATGTAGGTGGCAGTATGCCATGCATTGGTGGATGTGATGGTGGTGTCACATGTATGAGGGTGCTGGTGCCCCATACTTTGGTGGATGCTGAGGCGTAGTCATGTATGCTGGTGGTGGTGCACCATGCATTTGTGGATGTTGTTATGTACTCATGTATGAATGTGGTGGTGCCCCATGCATTGGTGGATGTTGTGGTGTACTCATGTATCCCGGTGGCAGTGCGCCATGCATTGGTGGATGTGATGGTGGTGTCTCATGTATGAGGGTGCTGGTGCACCATGCATTGGTGGATGTACTGTACTCATGTATGCCGGTGGTGGTGCCCCATGCATTGCTGGATCTTGTGGTGTTCTCATGTAGGTAGGTGACGGTGCACCATGCATTGGTAGATGTTCTGGTGTACTCATGTATGTTGGTGACGGTGCGCCATGCATTGGTGGATGTTGTGGTGTACTCATGTATGCTGGTGACGGTGCGCCATGCATTGGTAGGTTTTGTAGTGTCCTGTATGCCAGTGGCAATGCGCCATGCACAGGTGTATGTGATGGTGGTGTGTCATGTATGCCGGTGGCGGTGTGCCATGCAATCGTGGATGTTGTGGTGTAGTCATGTATGCCGGTGGCGGTTTGCCATGCATTGGTGGATGTTGTGGTGTACTCATGCATGCAGTTGCGATGCGCCATGCATTGGTGGATGAAATGGTGGTGGCTCATGGATACCGATAGTGGTACGCCATGCATTGGTGGATGTTGTGGTGTGCTCATGTATGCCGGTGGCGTTGCACAATGTATTGGTGGATGTTGTGGTGTACTCATGTATGCGTGTGCCGGTGCACCATGCACTGGTGTATGTGATGGTGGTGTGTCATGCATGCTGGTGCCGGTGAACAATGCATTGGTGGATGTTGTGGTGTACTCATGCATGCCGGTGGCGGTGCACCATGCATTGGTGGATGTTGTAGTGTACTCATGTATGCCAGTGGTGGTGCCCCATGCATTGGTGGATGTTGTGGTGTACTTATGTATGCCAGTGGTGGTGCTCCATTAATTTTGAATGTGGTGGTGGTGTCTCATGTATGAGGGTGGGGGTTGCCTATGCATTGGCGAATATTGTGGTGTACTCATCTATGCCGGTGGTGGTGCCCCATGCGTTGGTGGATGTTTTCGTGCACTCATGTATGTCGGTGGCGGTGTGCCATGCATTGGTGGATGTTGTGGTGTACTCATGTATGTTGGTGGCGGTACGCCATGCATTGGTGGATGTGATGGTGGTGTCTCATGTATGAGGGTGCTGGTGCCCCATACTTTGGTGGATGCTGAGGCGTAGTCATGTATGCTGGTGGCGGTGCACCATGCATTTGTGGATGTTATTATGTACTCATGTATGAATGTGGTGGTGCCCCATGCATTGGTGGATGTTGTTATATACTCATGTATGCCGGCGGTGGTGCCCCATGCATTGGTTGATGTTGTGGTATACGCATATATGCCTGTGGCGGTGAGCCATGCATTGCTGGATGTGATGGTGGTGGCTTATGTATGCCAGTGGTGGTGTTACATGCAATGGTGGATGTTGTGGTGTACCCATGTATGTCGGTGGTGGTGCCCCATGCATTGGTGGATGTGATGGTGATGTCTCCTGTATGAGGCTGGTGGTGCCCCATGCATTGGTGGATGTTGTGGTGTCCTCAGGTATGCCAATGACGGTGCCCAGTGCATTGGTGGATGTGATGGTGGTGTCTCATGTATACCGGTGGTGATGCAACATGCATTGGTGGATGTTGTGGTGTACTGATGTATGCCGGTGGCGGTGCGGCATGCATTGGTGGATGTGATGGTGGTGTCTCATGTATACCGGTGGTGATGCAACATGCATTGGTGGATGTTGTGGTGTACTGATGTATGCCGGTGGCGGTGCGGCATGCATTGGTGGATGTGATGGTGGTGTCTCATGTATGAAGGTGGTGGTGCGGCATGCATTGGTGGATGTTGTGGTGTACTCATGTGTGCCAGTGGTGGTGCGCCATGCATTGGTGGATGTTGTTATATACTCATGTATGCCGGTGGTGGTGCCCCATGCATTGGTGTATGTTGTTATGTTCTCATATATGCCTGTGTCGGTGCGCCATGCATTGCTGGATGTGATGGTGGTGGCTTATGTATGCCGATGGTGGTGTTACATGCATTGGTGGATGTTGTGGTGTACTCATGTATGCCGGTGGCATTGCGCCATGCATTGGTGGATGTTGTGGTGTACTCATGTATGTCGGTGGTGGTGCGCCATACATTGGTGGATGTGATGGTGATGTCTCATGTATGAGGCTGGTGGTTCCCCATACATTGGTGGATGTTGTGGTGTATTCCTGTATGCCAGTGGTGGTGCAACATGCATTGGTGGATGTTGTGGTGTACTCATGGATGCCGGTGGCGGTGCGCCATGCATTGGTGGATGTAATGGTGGTGGGTTATGTATGCCTGTGGTGGTTCCCCATGCATTGTTGGATGTTGTGGTGTACTCATGTATGCCGGTGGCGGTGCACGATGCATTGGTGGATGTTGTTATGTACGAATGTATGCCGGTGGCGGTGCACCATGCATTGGTGGATGTGATGGTGCTGTCTCATGTATACGCATGAGGGTGGCGGTGCACCATGCATTGGTGGATGTGATGGTCGTGTCTCATGTATACGTATGAGGGTGGTGGTGACCCATGCATTGGTGGATGCTTTGGTGTACTCATGTTTGCCGGTGGTGGTACACAATGCATTGATCGATGTTGTTGTGTGCTCATGTATGCGAGTGGCGGTGCACCATGCTTTGGTGGTTGTTGTGGTGTACTCCTGTATGTCGGTGGCGGTGTGCCATGCATTTGTGGAGTGATGGTGGTGTCTAATGTATACCGGTGGTGATGCAACATGCATTGGTGAATGTTGTGGTGTACTCATCTATGCCGGTGGTGGTGCGCCATGCATTGCTGGATGTGTTGATGGTGTTTCATGTATATGTATGAGGGTAGTGGTGGCCGATGCATTTTTGAATGTTGTGGTGTGCTAATGTATGCCGATGGTGGTGCACCATGCATTGGTGGATGTTTTTGTGTACTCATGTATGCCGGTGGTGGTGTCCCATGCATTGGTTGATGTGATGGTGGTGTCTCATGTATGCCGGTGGTAACTCGCTGTTGTTAATCCAATCCACATCCGAGAGAAATGTGATTACTGATGCTTATGCATGACTCATTTCTTTCAGACGCAGGAACCCTGGCACACTCTGGATTTGGTGTTGTGTCACTCTAAACCCTTCCACCTGGACTTTAGTACACTGGCTTTCCAAGGGTCCGATGGGATGAGTTTTTGTCTCATGGTGGCTCCATTGTGCGTCTGCTCTCCGCGTAGCCCCCTGTCGAGCGTACATGGAGTAGGTTCGGTGCTAGGGCCTGACTGTACAGTCAGGATGGTTGCTATAGCAACCAAGCTAGTTTAGGGTTGGCACACTGGTGGCCCCAGTCTTTTCAGCACCCCCAGTAGACCCAATGCTGACTGCACTTGACTGGTAGATTAGGGGTTAGTGTAGATAGGGCCCCCTTCGTGCATGCCCTGTACGATGCTATCTATAGATAGTATAACTTAGTGTTAACCCACCATTCCGTCCTTCAATAGGTAGTTCGAGACAAAGCTAATCCCGGATGGTCACTTTGAAAGTCAGTGTACTGGCCTACTTCCTGGTAAAGCATTAACTATTTCACTTTAAAACTTAGATGAAATTTTGTTTTTCACGTCCCGATATATTTGCTTTGTATTTAAATGTAAGGGGATCGTCGAATAACCGAATGGTTAAAGTGTTCGCTCATGACGATCCAAACAACCTATTTCGATTTCCCATATCTGAATAATGTGTGAAGCATATATTTGTTGTTTCTCACCGTGATATAGCTAGTATACTGAAAGCGGTGTAAAAGGACACTCATGCAGTCATAATCTGTGTGTGAAGCATAAATTATGTAAAGTGTTCCTTGCCTTTTTAAGTAGAACCGTTGCTTACGCATGCAACTGTTCCTTTCAAACAATCTTTTGAATAAACCATAACATGCAATGCATCCTTGTTTATCATGACGTCTACTGCAAAATTACAACTTGAGTTTCATGTTTGAGATTTTACGTGTAGGCATATAAGTTGCATATATGCACACAGTAAGTGCCAGCGATGTAAACTATATTCTCTGTACTGTTATGATCAGGGATGCCATCTTCCTGGGGGCGAAATGGACCCTGAAGTCCCCCAGAGGCAGGACGACTGCCAAGAAGATATTCCGTGGATCAAGGTCTCTTCTGGCGGCAGGACAACGACCACAAAGCCGCCAGACTACCAGAAAGGCAAGTTCTCCAAACTATCTTTTGAAGGCAACATATAATATATTCTTGTTGACAATGACGTCATGAGCAAGTTACAACTTGTGTTTCAGGTTACAGCGTTTTCCTGACCAAAAAGCATATGCTTTTAATATTTATTATCTATGTAGTAAGTATCAGTGATATGAAACATTAACCTATTCGTTATCGTTACTATTAGGAACGTGGATACCATCGTCCTGGGGGCGGACATGGACCCTGAAGTCCCCCAGAGGCAGGACGACTGCCAAGAAGATATTCCATGGATACACGTGAACCAAGGATTCTTCGGAAGGGTGACAGAGGACCAGACAGGCAGGTGTTTTCAACTCTATTTGGAAGAAAATATTTGTTTCATATATTGTGCACACTAATTCTCTCATAGTATACAGCCATTTAGTAGTGAGTGAGTTTAGTTTTACGCCGCACTCAGCAATATTCAATTATAAGGTGACGGTCTGTAAATAATCGAGTCTGGACAAGACAATCCAGTGATCAACAACACGAGCATCGATCTGCGCAAATGGGAACCGATGACATGTTTCAACCAAGAAGTCAGCGAGTCTGACCACCCGATCCCGTTAGTCGCCTCTTACGACCAGCATAGTCACAGCCATTTAGGTATAGATGGGAAAGGTTGATACTGGTTTCTGCATGTAAACGGAGTGGTAGTGTAGCCTAGTTGTTCAAGTGTTGGCACGTCATGTTCAGTACCATTGTTCGAGTCCTCACTTAAATACTATGCCCCACGCCCACTAAATGCTGGAAAAATTGTCCAAAGCGGCAGAAAACCACACTTACTCGCTGTTGTTAATCCAATCTACATCCGAGAGAAATGTGATTACTGATGCTTATGCATGACTCATTTCTTTCAGACGCAGGAACCCTGGCACACTCTGGATTTGGTGTTGTGTCACTCTAAACCCTTCCACCTGGACTTTAGTACACTGGCTTTCCAAGGGTCCGATGGGATGAGTTTTTGTCTCATGGTGGCTCCATTGTGCGTCTGCTCTCCGCGTAGCCCCCTGCCGAGCGTACATGGAGTAGGTTCGGTGCTAGGGCCTGACTGTACAGTCAGGATGGTTGCTATAGCAACCCAGCTAGTTTAGGGTTGGCACACTGGTGACCCCAGTCTTTTCAGCACCCCCAGTAGACCCAATGCTGACTGCACTTGACTGGTAGATTAGGGGTTAGTGTAGATAGGGCCCCCTTCGTGCATGCCCTGTACGATGCTATCTATAGATAGTATAACTTAGTGTTAACCCACCATTCCGTCCTTCAATAGGTAGTTCGAGACAAAGCTAATCCCGGATGGTCACTTTGAAAGTCAGTGTACTGCCCTACCTCATGGTAAAGCATTCACTATTTCACTTTAAAACTTAGATGAAATTTTGTTTTTCACGTCCCGATATATTTGCTTTGTATTTAAATGTAAGGGGATCGTCGAATAACCGAATGGTTAAAGCGTTCGCTCATGACGATCCAAACAAACCTATTTCGATTTTCCATATCTGAATGATGTGTGGATCCGATATTTGTTGTTTCTCCCCGTGATATAGCTGGTATGCTGGTAAAAGCAGTGTGAAACCGACACTCATGCAGTCTTAATACGTCTACTGCCAAGTCACAACTTGATTTTCGTGTTTGAGATATGTTCTCGTGGAATCATATATTTTGCATTTATGCACACAGTACAAATGATGTAAAATATGTTTACCTTTATTATCAGGAGCGTGGATACCATCGTCCTGGGGGCGGACATGGACCCTGAAGTCCCCCAGAGGCAGGACGACTGCCAAGAAGATATTCCAAAGAAGATATTCCATGGACAGAAGTGGATCAAGGATTCTTCTGGAGCAGCATGTGGATGTTTTACTGTTCGGACATTTTGTGACAATGTACTCTGCGTGTCTACTACTGTAAACCCTCCAGTAGAATAGGTAGCGTTGCATACGTTGAGGGAACACGGTTCCAGAGTTTTTTTTCTCAAAAATGTTTTTTATCTCTGGTTTTACGTGTCGGGCTTCAGTTACCTTTGACCTTGTTCAAATCTCAAATTTGATCAAGATCAATTTAGACACACATTCTGCGACAACAATGTTGGTGTTTATGTTCGAGGATTTGGTACTGTTCCATGTTGGGAATGATGACATTCATAAAACAATCCGCACAGCTGGTCCAATTGTACTTGTTTGTTTTGCTGTTTTGTTTGTGAAACTTGTGAAATTGAGAAGAATTGTCTTTGTCCATGGAAATCGGATGTGCACGACTTTATCGCCTTGTAGGAGTGCTTGTTTTTAGCCATATACTGCTATGCACTGCTAAACACCGCCAACACAGAAACACATCACGAAACAAGTCCAACATTAAAACAATAGATCAATACACGGGGGTATTCTAATGTCTACAAACCAGAACTTACAATACAAAAGCCTATCAACATTACTAGATCACATCGCACAGACCTTTAGTTCAATGTATGTACTAAACAATCCAGTGGTGTCTGTAGATGAGACAAGACATTAAATGAAAAGCTCCCACCAACATCCAACAGTCTAGAATATTACATTCCACAAGTAAACAACCAAGTGCATGTTTGCCAATCATATTCCTTAACCAGTTGACCATGGTTGGAGCATTTGTGATGGTCAGCTTATCCCTATTCTGGTGTTCTGGTGTTCTGATGTCGAGAGATGCTGCTCCCCATGGATTGGTTGAACTGACACAGAGTAAATGCAATAAAGTCAGTATGCCATCAGAGAGAGATCTATATCAAAGCAGATAAACTGAACAAATTGTAAGCTTCTGAATGTATCAAAAGTGATTAACAGTTATCTGACAGACCATTTGAATAGCTACTACGAGAGCTTAGAGGCAGTTATCGATCGTGAAGCATAGTTCTCTAATACTTTGGATACTGCTATTTCATCAAATAGTTTAGGAATGTTGTTTTTTTCTAAACTGTGTTAAACATGTGACACAAAATGAATTGTTTTTTAGTTCTCTGCTGTGTATAGGCACTAAAACTACAATGGTGACTATCTTGGCAGCCATTTTTGAATTCTGAGTAATATCAAGTTATTCCATGTAACATGTTGTCACTCTAAAAGTAAACAGGAAACAAAATCTCGTCTCAAAGAGTAAGCTGTAAAACATTATATTATCACGACATGACCATACAAAATCACCTGTTTTGTGCCCGAGTCACCACTCTAGAAGATACAAGTGTCAAAAAACATAAAAAGTATCAACATTGGCCGTAAATGGACACATTCGGTATTAATTTTTATGTAAATGTAATTGCCGAGAAGACAATTCAAAATGGCGGTCATTTTCATCATTTTCAAAAGCAAATATATGTCAAAAAACATATACACTCTTTAGCAATACACAAAAGTCACAATGACAGTGATCAGATTGATATTAGTAAAACTATCCATGATTAACTTTGAGATGTTGTCGGCCAGCAAACCAAATGTCATGAAAATGCTCACAGACCTCCACCACATAAAATGGCCTGTGAAAACCTGAGTATTAAAGGCCTTTTCTTGAGCCAAAGACATCATACTGGGGAGGCTACGACATCAGACTTTTAGCTGCTTCCTCCTGTACTACTTCAATACCCTTGGATACAGCAAAGGGGTTCACCTTTTACGGTGTCTTGTCAGGAGTCTCGATCACAAGGAAAAGCGGCCAATACTCAGTCGATGCAGAAGGTCTGTGATCAGTATCATTAGGGTCAATTTCAAGTGGACATTTTGGGCTTTTGGGCGGAATTTCATAGCTGTAAGCCATGGTTAGTGTAATATGGTTCATCATCCGAGCCACCCACCACGGAGTATCACAAGGACAATGCTAAAAGCAAGTGGGTCTCCAACTTACAGCACCAAGGATACCCGGATGATCATCTCCAGTAGAAGAATTAATATTAATATTTCTACCAGATTGGCCCATAAGCCATATTAACTACGAGGTCGGAAATATCGGGGTTCATATTTTTCATACGATGACCTAGGGGAAAATATTGCTGTGTCATGGTGAGGTGATGTCGTGAGCAATGCAAGGACGCCACGTCTCCTCTATAACGTTGCGTTCTAAATGAGGCCATTGTGGGTAACCAGCCCATGTTTGAAAGTTGAGTTTGGTAATAGATAGGCACACTCGTGCCTAAATATCTGTATATCCCTCGCTTCCGTTCGGGGAATACCAACATTCCAATTTGTGTCGTAAACATAGTTTCACATTAATTAGCAACAGCCTTAACAATAATAAGCGTATTGTATCGTGCTTACGTCAACTCTCAGGGTGTATTGCACTCTGTAGTGTAAGTTGTGGTAAGTTGTCAAAGTTAGATGTAAATGGAAAATTAATCTCAGTTATATATTCTTTGTATCTGAACGTTAGATCGTTTGTTAGCGTTGGCGGCTATTTTAGTGAATCTTTTAAGAATAATTCGGATTTAATGCAAGGCGATGTTTTTTCTCCAATTCTATTTTCATTTTATCTCAGTGATTTTGAGACCCCTTTTTTGAAGATAACTGAATTTCTTATAAATGTAAATCCCTAAGCATTTTTCTGTTACTGTATGCAGACGACGTGTCCTCATTTCTGAATCAGTTGATGGTTCACAAAAGCAGTTAGATTCGTTGTTGAATTACTCCACTGAAGTTAAAAAACTATACATGTAATTCTATGGCTTATGCAGAATTGGGTCGTCCCCCTCGCATATATCAGAGACAATTTAACATGATAAAGTATTGGTGCAAGTTGCTTCACACAAATGATCTTATCCTTCGAAATTATTATGAATGTCTTTTGTGAGAAGTAAAGAACCGTCGTGTAAATAACTGGGAATATCAGGGGAACAATATTAAATCTGACATTGGTATCAATGAATTATGACATAGAGATGAAGTATGTCCTGCATTCCTACCTTCTTATATACGAAGTTTCGATCAAGCATCTCAAGAGATTGTTGTTATTTATCCAATTGATCAGTATGTGTAATTTATATAAATATTATTGATATTTGCACTCTGCTGTATTACCTATGTAAAGCTATCCCGCACATCTTCGGGAAATATTTATCTAAATTCCGACGTAATTCTCGTAATCCAACTATAGAAACAGCATGTTGAGTACATAAAACTGTACATAAAACCATATTACTACAGATGCCATATTACTAACATATAAAACCATATTAGTACAATGCAACTGTTGTGTAATTTAGGTGAATATTTGTATAAAGCTTCTTGTCTCAGAAATGAAATGATGTTAAATAATAAGGTACTTTCTGTACATTCTACATTATAATCAATGTTTCGTCATCCACCTGTGCCAACTTTCGTCTTTGTAGGCACCACTGATTGTCTGTAAAGGTAAATTATGAATCTCAATCTGACATGGGCACTCATACAATGGTATAATACATCACTTCATATAATGGTATAATACATCACCTGAATCATCCAAACGTTCATCGATAGGTAGGGGTGGCCATTCTTCACTGAGTCGTGTTTGCATTATCCCAAGATTGATACTAAATGTGATGTCAGACACGTGTAAGGAGGAACCATTGTTATACCATTCAGTAAGTTAGACTTGTTTAACGGAATGGAATCGATGACGAAAAAAAAACAGATTGGAACAGGCAAGGCAGGATGAATGACGTCTTTAACACGAGCCGAACCTAAGTATGGGAAATTGACGGGGGCTGTTTTGGAAATAATACCATGCAATTTGTGTCAGCGGTTTCTGGAAAGCAAATTAAGAGTTACTGGAGAAGCGATAGATTTAATGCCTTTCAAATACACGACAAGTTGTACCACGGGGCGCTCAGATCAGACGTGATTTCATTCTGACTTTAAACACGTTTTCTTTCCACATAACGGTTCCGGTGACTTTTATTTTCTATGCAGTCATTCTTGTGAAGTGGTGGATGTTTTGGTGTACTCATGTATGCGTGTGGCGGTGCGCCATGCATTTGCGAATGTGATGGTGGTGGCTCATATATACCGATGGTGGTGCCCAGTGCATAGGTGGATGTTGTGGTGTGCTGGTGAATGCCGGTGGCGGTGTCCCATACTTTCGTGGATGTTGTGGTGCACTGAGGTATGCAGGTGCCGGTGTGCTATCTTTGGTGGATGTGATGGTGGTGTCTCATGTATGCCTGTGGTGGTGGAACATGCATTGGTGGATGTTGTGGTGTGCTCATGTATGCCTTTGGAGGTGCCCCATGCATTGGTGGATGTTGTGGTGTGCTCATGTATGCCAGTGGTGGTGCGCCATGCATTGGTGGATCTTGTGGTGTTCTCATGTACCATACATGAATGTGGTGGTGGTGTCTCATGTATGAGGGTGGGGGTTGCCTATGCATTGGCGAATATTGTGGTGTACTCATCTATGCCGGTGATGGTGCCCCATGCGTTGGTGGATGTTTTCGTGCACTCATGTATGTCGGTGGCGGTGTGCCATGCATTGGTGGATGTTGTGGTGTACTCATGTATGTAGGTGGCGGTACGCCATGCATTGGTGGATGTGATGGTGGTGTCTCATGTATGAGGGTGCTGGTGCCCCATACTTTGGTGGATGCTGAGGCGTAGTCATGTATGCTGGTGGTGGTGCACCATGCATTGGTGGATGTTGTTATGTACTCATGTATCCCGGTGGCAGTGCGCCATGCATTGGTGGATGTGATGGTGGTGTCTCATGTATGAGGGTGCTGGTGCACCATGCATTGGTGGATGTACTGTACTCATGTATGCCGGTGGTGGTGCCCCATGCATTGCTGGATCTTGTGGTGTTCTCATGTAGGTAGGTGACGGTGCACCATGCATTGGTAGATGTTCTGGTGTACTCATGTATGTTGGTGACGGTGCGCCATGCATTGGTGGATGTTGTGGTGTACTCATGTATGCTGGTGACGGTGCGCCATGCATTGGTAGGTTTTGTAGTGTCCTCCTGTATGCCAGTGGCAATGCGCCATGCACAGGTGTATGTGATGGTGGTGTGTCATGTATGCCGGTGGCGGTGCGCCATGCCATCGTGGATGTTGTGGTGTAGTCATGTATGCCGGTGGCGGTTTGCCATGCATTGGTGGATGTTGTGGTGTACTCATGCATGCAGTTGCGATGCGCCATGCATTGGTGTATGAAATGGTGGTGGCTCATGGATACCGATAGTGGTACGCCATGCATTGGTGGATGTTGTGGTGTGCTCATGTATGCCGGTGGCGTTGCACAATGTATTGGTGGATTTTGTGGTGTACTCATGTATGCGGGTGCCGGTGCACCATGCACTGGTGTATGTGATGGTGGTGTGTCATGCATGCTGGTGCCGGTGAACCATGCATTGGTGGATGTTGTGGTGTACTCATGCATGCCGGTGGCGGTGCACCATGCATTGGTGGATGTTGTAGTGTACTCATGTATGCCAGTGGTGGTGCCCCATGCATTGGTGGATGTTGTGGTGTACTTATGTCCTTATGTACTTATGCCCTGCTGTCTGAGGATAAATGCTATTTAAGTTTGTTTTCACAGACTTAAAAATCCAAATTACTTTTCACAGGTAGTAAAATATGTTTTTTAGTGATGGACATCGGGATATTGCATGACATTGCTTGTAACATAACAATTTCACTCTTGGAAGCGAGGTGGGGGTCGATATAATATTACTTACGATAATATTGCCACTTCGACCACAACCTCGCTTCCGAGGAAGGAAGCGTTATATTCATGCAAAATCCGTTTGGTCAGCAATGTATAGTAAGCTGTCTTGATTTTATAAACTCAATGAAACTTGAACTGCCTTTTCTATCCTGGAAGCGTGGTAGGTAGGAGGCGAACCACCCGTTTTGGCATATACAACAGGCCCCCACAACGCTCGCTTCACACACACAAACAACCAATTTAAGCACAAACTACGGGGTTCGGTTGAAATCTGTGCATAGTGACACCATCACACGACCCCAAGGAGCAATTGACGGCAACACAACATTTCGGCATGTCTTTGATGACGTCGAGAAATCAGCTTCCTACACATTTTCTATACAACTAACTGAAAATCGTTCCTTCTATGACGTCACCGCAGGGCTCTGGCGACAGAGTTACGTAAACTGTCTGTGGTTTCGTTTGCGGGCGGGGGAGAAGCAGACGGCTCTTTAGCAACTTTTAAACGCTTGGTATTATTAATTAACCACATTTTTTTTAAAAACAAAGAATGGTGTTTCTGACTAACCAAAAGTCTTTCATGTGCAGTGATAAAAAGAGTACCAGAAAATTGAGTTTATTCGTTCTGTAAGTGAATCACCAGAATGTGCCGACTGTAAAACTTTGGAAGACGTTTCCCATTATTTCTGTTAGTGTAAAATATTACTTCAGTGATTAATGATTGTGTAAAGTTTCTGTCTAGGTATTCACAGCAACAATTTTCTGAAGAATCCCTCTTGTATGGTTCATCAGAACACTTTGACCCAATGTTTTTAAATATGCATTTAAAATACTTTATATATAAGTCTCACTAAACTGATATCAAAGTTTCTATGAAACATTTCATTATAGATTTGAAATATGCTCTGAAAATATACAAATATTCAACGGTAAAGTTTATGTATTTAGACACACTACTGCAGATTTACAATAAAATTATAATTGGTAAATATTTGATTCTAGATATGTATTTAAAATACTTTATTTATAAGTCTCATTGTTCTGATATTAAAGATTCTTGCAACATTTCATTATAGATTTGCAATATACTCTGGAAATTTATAAACATATATAGGTAAAGTTTATATATGTAGAAGCACTCATGTTAGATTTACAATAAAAATTGGTGAGAGGTTAAGGGTATAAACCAGTAACCAGAGAAGTACCACGACAACCGCTTCGTTTCTTCGATTTCTAAATGTTTAACTACCTGTGGTAACCTATGACTTGTATTGATAAATATGAGTATTTGGTATAAAACGCACCACTGACAGCAACAGATGTAGTTAGGAACATTTCTAGAGAATGATTTTCGCGAATTCGCGAGATATTGTGGAATTAATCTTCTTATGAGAATGGTTTTCGAGAATTCGCAAGATATTGTGGAATTAATTTTCTTATTCAAGATGGTACTCAACGGTTCTGATTGGCTTCGAACCCACGTTACTTTAAGGGTATCAGCCATATAACTGTTACTTCTTTCCAGATACCAGTGTATCCAGCGACGGTGATGGAGAATGTGGTATATTTTCTGGGATGGCATGTGTCAAACAAGTACATGTAAGTGAGTCTGACCACCCTATCCCGTTAGTCGCCTCTTACGACAAGCATGGGTTACCGAGGACCAATATTCTATCCCGGGCCTTCACGGGTTAGATAGCAGTCAAAGTTACATATATTCTTGAAGTATAGTGAAATCATACCACCACTATTGGTGGATGTAATTTGCTTTTATTCATTCAGAGTTTCTGTAACATCGCTGAATATCAGGTTGTGTCTGTCACCTCCGATTCACCTATGCGAGGCGGTGGGGTGGCTTAATGGTTAAATCGTTCGCTCGTCACGCTGAAATCCCGAATTCGGTGTGAGAAATGGCCACTACATAAAAGAAAAGGCGCAAAATATTGTGAAAATACGAAAGTCTCTTTTGCACCACGTCACAATGAAACCTACATCACAATGCATGTCAGTTGTTATGCCTCATACAGCCTGCTACAGTAAACTACTCCGTTGCATCCAGTTTCTTGGTTTGCAGGTGCGTCACTCAGCTAACATCACTGGTGGAAACATTCTGTTTATGTTTTCAGACGGATAAAACGTCTCACACTTTTCCAGCGAGACGGTAACGTTCGCAATGTTTACATTCCCACAATGCAATCGTGGCTTGTCACTTGACTAGTCAGCTTCATATGTATGTTTTGTTGGTTGGCATAATTGGCTGACCTCCTTTGGCTGTTTGCACCCGTAAAACATACCACACAAATTAGGTAATAGATACAATACCGCCCTCGGTCTATTTACATGCGAAATATACAAAACGTGTGTCTTCATCTGGTATCTGATGGTGTCTGAGGTTAGATACCATGGAAAGTCACGAGTTTTGTATAATTTGAATGTAATGAGACGGAGTGTTGTATTGTATTTATGTGGCAGGGCGCGGAGTCATCCAAACGATGACATCCTTACCTTGTCTATGTGCTGATGGGGTTAAACTCTTTGGTCTTGTGGACAAGGCGTCCGACTTCAGATCAGGAGGTCCGTCGTTCGAATCCCAGCATGGGTCGCTGAAATTTTGTGGCTGCTACATTTATTACCCACATCTAACATGCATTGAATTGAGAAAATAGCATATTTTTGTTATTCTTATGGTTTCAAACCGAAACCGGTTTCTTTGAGATGTTGCAGACGAACTGTGTTTTGTAGAACATTTTTTTGCATATCACACTGTATTCACGTCACAACCACGTGGGTAATGAAGCACTGTTACACCCCGGGGTATATGATGCGAAAAGCTGTGACATGGGTCTTATGTAAAGTTAATGTTGTGCCAAATCATGTGAATTCTACCTAAACGCCCGGATGTGAATAACACACTTCAGCTGTCCCTGGTCATGTGGGCTCCATTCCCAGCTGGGGTGCTGTCCACGCGCAATGGCACCCCAGTTTGGCAGTTACCTTAGAGAGAGAGTTTTAGTGTCAGCAGAGGTCATCCCGATGCCTGTTATCAAGTATGCCCATTTGAAACTATGCCATGCTGGACTTTCCCTGTGTAGAGGGGTGATCAGTTGATATAGGGCACATGAGTTATGCTGGTCTGAATGTTTGAGTAGCATGGAAAGTATTATATGACATTTCTTGATGTAAGTTATTGGTTTGTATACTTATGGCAAATTCCAAAGCACTGGATCACTCAGGGACCAACCATTTAACTCTTCCCCCCCCCCCCCCCACACACACACACACACACAACACACACACACATTTCCTTCACAAACTTCAATTGCTGTACTAAGTCCTTTGAAATGCCATGATACATCTTCTTGAGCACTAAGGTCTGAGAAAGAATAACTGTGTGTTCATTTTGTTTTTGCATAACTTGGAAAACACAACGACTCATGAGCATGAAAAACATTTATTGCACATCAATAACAATCCTTAGAGTTAAAAGAATCTCACAGATTTGGTATGAAGTAGTTGTCGAACAAACTGTACAGCATCATGGTATAGCACACCGCTGAGTCGTCACAAGGGTTTTGGCTTACATATTCACAGGATCATTAATGTAAGTAACAAAAATATAATACCCCTGATTTGATGGTATGAATTTTAAGTACAAATGATACGATTACATATCACTTATTTAGAAACCACAAGTTAAAAAAGGCTTTAGTCAAGTGGCTGAACAAACACTCTGGCACTCAGTCTCGCTCTCACACAAAATGGGAATATGAAGGGGTTCCTACAGTTATCATGGGAAAATTTGCTGACACTGATCTACTTTGCATTTATTACCATGGATAAATGCCCATTTTCTACTGCTCTGAGGAAGCAATTTGTGATTTTTTGAGTTAAAATACTTTAATTTTGTTTTATATATTCAAAATTGAAAAAATATTTTGCATTTCTTTCTGAAAAATATCTGCAAATTCTCCAAAATAATTGTTAGAACAAATATGGAGTCATTTGTTAACAAAGTTGTGTAACAAACAAAAGTTAAATCTTAAAAAGATGGATAGAACACTGGCCAGTGTTGGTAGATACAAGGACTGAAGCTAACTAGAGATTTACCTCTCTTCATATGGACCTATTTAAGGATGGTGTTATTTCGAAATACAATCAAGCATGGTCTTCTGTTTAAGTATCTGAACATTTTAACCTTTGAAAAAATTGCACAGCTTTCTAAAGTCTACTAAAAAAGAATAGTGCAGACATTGAAAAAGCATATCTAATCCTGACTGTGTATTAATCCATCTAATAGCATTGAGAATCATTTATCATTAACATAGTCAGAGTTAGCATCCATCCTTGTTTCATACCACTGGCTGGCCCAGGTTGAGATGAACTCTGTGAAGGTCAAAAGCATTGGATGTCACACTCCAACCCAGTCTGTTAAGCATTCACAGATTGGGAACAGGTCGCCTGAAGTAATCAAAACCTCTCACACAAGAATCTCAAGAACAAGCTCAAAGCCCCAGACTCACCCACATCAATTTTGCTGGTTTCAAAACACAACCAGTTAGAAATTCCGCCTCTGCACAGATGGTAATGGTCTAACTATTGTAAAATTGACTGTAACCAACAACTTGGTGGTTTGATCAGATAGAAGTCATGTACTTCAAGGAGCTATAGGGGGAGACACTGGAGGTCCAGTCGTCTAAGGCACTGCATTCACTGAGCAGAGTTGTATACCTTAGACGTGCCAGAATCTGATGATCATGGGGCAAATCAGTCACCATGGGTCACCCAGTTTGTGGTTCTTGGTTTGTCAGCATCATCAGGTGCCTATGGTTTCATCAACTGAGGAAACCTCCAAGACATGCGGTACTTCAGGCTTTCCTCCGACATCCAAAGACACCTCCTCATACAGCAGAAATACTGCTCAAAGTATTTAAAACAAACACTGTCAAGTTACATATCACATTTGTTCAGAGACATAATACCTGTAAGGAGGAATCGGAGGACATTTTAAGGTAACCCAAGTCACATGGTTCTAGAACTGTGTAATGTTGGCAAGTCTGGTTCTTGAGACTTCTAGATTCAGATGGATGTACTTGTCTTGTCCAAAGTATGACAGTGTCAATGTATATCATGATTATTACACACTAATATCACAGGTACAACCAACACAGGCAACAGTGTAGTTTGCTTTCACAGATTTCTTCAACATTTGATTTCACTTTGCATTCACAGCTGTACTTGAGGCTAGTATAACACAACAAGCAAGAACTGTTTTCACTGTTAATAAATATCGACACTTCATATCAGTAACAAGTTAATATCAATGTGTTTTGTTCTCAAGTTAAATGTAATTCACTACCATAACGATAAAAAATGATATAGCATTTAATAATATTTATGTCATAATAATGATAACAAATAAGTTAATGTGATCACTGAGTGTTAATCGTAATGGTTGTTTCTTCTCTGTATGTTGTGTGAATCACAAAGAGTTGCAATGTCTCCATCTGAATCTAGCTGGCGTGTCCGCAATCCCAGGAACTTGAGAGGGCAACCATGAACAAGAATTGGATAATAAACACACCACTGATGCAAGGAACACCTCTCATCAACACACTTGAAATAAAAATACACCTGTTTAAAGCATGAATCCCAGTTTTGGGAAGCAAAGAATCCTGTATACAGAGCAGTAGAAAGCTTAGGTGACGCTCTTTGTCAGAAATCCAACAAAATACTTTCCAGCACCTTGACCCGAGGAATCACCTGCTCTTAAGTCATTTAGCCAACATACTGTCGTGTTTTCATGAATTCAGAATTTTCAATTGTAATGTAAAACTTATTACTCAAAGATAAAAGAAATATATTTTCATCATTAAATAAATATACTGAATAAAATCGCGTTACTCGCTGAATAAAATGTATAAATGAAGATTACGAGGTAAAATTTGATTATTTGGCAATAAATGAAATAAGAGGGATATCATCACTGTCAAAAACAATTTCTTTTGGTATGGAATTGTACAAAAATGACACTATACTAATCTTGTCTGACATGATACCCATGATACAGGGCAGTTAGACAATAGTGCAAAAATAATCACTTCATTGCTACGCCTTCTTTCAATGTTCCAATATATGCATAAAGACAACTATACAGTTGAATCTTAGAACCAACTCATGTTGCTTCCAAAGCAGAAAAATATGGGAAAAATACACGAGTACTTAAGGTGTCAAAGTTGTAGCGATATCGCCATTGCACACACACAAAAAAATAAATTAAACAAACTCAAGATAAATAAACTTGGGCTCTGAGGACTGACAATTACTTTTCAACAGCACAACAGCTTGACTAGAAAATATCACAAGGAAATATCGTAAAAAAAAGTATACCAATCAAGTTGTCAGTAATCTATATTGCACTGAACCTATTGCAATCCTTTTATATATCAAAAAAGAGTATTTGTACAAATTGAATATGCTGGATCATTAGACATTTCATGGCGTCACATCCAAACAAAACAGGCTGGCAGGAAAACTGTACAGAAGGACAAATAAATAGGATTTATCAATATATTCCAAAGGTAACATTAAAAAAAAGTTAACAGAAACAAACATGCACGTAAATTAGGTGAACCATTTATACACGGTGACCACACCATGTCGGTGAAAGACAAATCGTGTAATGATACGACGCAGATGGTCAGGCATACACATTTCAAAAAGTGAGACAAATTTCCACCAAAGTTCCATCACAACAAATTTGAGGGGGAAAAAATCAGTAAAAACTGGATGCAGCAATAAACATTGAGAAGATAGTTTCACTGTTTGACCAATCTGTAGTCATGTGGCAGCGTACAAATTGATTTTTGAGACCTCCGTCCTGAATTTAAACACAAAACCTACTGGACGTACGTCTTTCTGTCTTGCTAGACTCTCCACTCTCCAGAACACAGGGAAGACTTTGTGAGATCATCTGTTTGTCCCTTGTAGAGGCCTATTTAAGACGTCTCACTCAATACAGCTCCGTGGAGTCCATTGTCCTGCTTGGCGCTAGGACCGTTTGATTTCGTTGAAGGCAGTTAACTCAGCCTGCTACAGTCCAAAACCATAGCGAGGCCTAGGGAAATCACAATTCACTCCAGGACGATTATCATTGGCTATAACGTCTGTATCGTCCACACTTCTGTAAAACACTCCTCGCTTTGCTGTATGTGATCAATGTATGGACATTGATGGAATGGGTAGGATAACTGTCTCTTGTGAAAGTCCTCCACAAGTTTAGTAACACCAGACACTCAAGCTGGGTGGCCTTGAATCAGCTATTGTTAGTTCTCCGGGGTGTAGGAGCTGTCTTCAAACCTCCCACTGTTGAATGAGAAAAGGTGACAACCATAAGCCTGGCAACAAACTTGGTCTTCTGAAGCTTATGGCATATCCACAAACCAACATTGTTAACATCGCAGACTTGAGCCAAAGTAACATGAAAGCATCGATACCAGGTATTATATACACTTATTCACATATATATATATAGGTGACCATAACAGCAAATAATTTAATGTGTGTATATATAGATGTATATGTAACCAATAGTTTATCACAGGTATGAAACACAATGCAGCACAACTAACTTGAGGTGAACCCCTGGATATTCCGTCTTGAGCCAAAAAATGTAACAAAAGCTGGGGTTCTCTCAAGACTGTGGCTTTGTTAACACCATGCAACCAAATCAGCAAGATTCTGCCCTCCTGAACAGCAAAATGTAATTCAAACAGACACACTGGTTAGATGATGGCTGATCTTGCACGTGATCAAAACAGTAACACCACAACACATACGGAGGATGAAAATCAAGAGAAATCTGGATTGCACAAGAAGTACCGGTTAGAACCAGATCCTGCTGGTTTGTCCGAGCTGGAAACTCTTGTAAGTAGCACACCTGCATGCTACACACTGGGTCACTCAACCATTGCACTATATACAAGTTTCATGGCAGACATGCACTTTCTGCCATGAATGTCAACTTGGGGGTAAATTACTGTGATGCGTCTAGTTTAGTCTGGTTTCAATGCAGGGAATGCAACATCTTTGTGGCTGTTGTTCTGCCAAGGAATATGAAGCAACTACAGGGTTGATGTCATACATCATCAGTAGTAGTAGTTCAGTCTGTACAAATGAACGTCAACTGGACTGTGGTCATCAGATATTCCACTTCAATGTAACCACTGTGGTTCATCTGACCAACTTTCATTTCAGGATCAGAAAGATCCTCCTGACTATTGGGTGCAATCAGTTTGGTAGAAAAGTAGGAAGTTATAAACACTTAAACTCTGTGTGGTCATTTATGGAATATAAAAGCTGAGGTTAATCCGAAGGACTCCATGATTTCAGCGAGACTCCAGGTATTATCATATTGCATGAGCAAAGGTTTCTCAATGTCCCAAAATAGTTGAATATCTCTGTTCTAGCCAAGGTTTCAAAAATATTTCTCAAAAATTATTTGATGATCTGGTGATGATCTTGATGTGACGAAATGATTGATTATTCTCGTCAAGATGAGCAAGCATCAAGGAAAGATCCTATTCCAAATCCAGGGTTACATTAGAGTTGATTTTATGGCGCTATTCTAATGGATTTCCACAGTTGACAATTTTACAGTTGATTACTGTTTAGATGAATAACAAACAAACATGAAAATACTACTACGTAAGTCACCAAGTGAGGGATGCTAAGTCAGTCACACATGCTCACCAACCAAGCAGGTTATCTCCCCTAGGATGAGCACACACATTGTTGTAATGTCAAGCATTAATCTCCACATTGGAACACACGCAGTTGAGTGAGTTGGACAACACAAACAATTCTTGGTTAGCACACTAGTAGTCTAGAGTTATCTCCCCCCTTGTCGGTCACACACAAGGGCGGATGGCAACCGCTATAACACTGTCACATGTACCCTTTTATCGTCTATAGATTCTTCCTCTTCTTCATCTCCTGGTGTATGATGGGTAATCTGTGGCCGCCGAGACTCGTCCACTGCGGAATACTGGTTATAGTCTTTGAGTTCTTGGGCACTGTAGCCCCCTAAATGTTCATAGTATGGGCCCCGAGGGGTCCTCTGGCGTATAAGTTCCCGGGCTGCCAGGTCCATCTCTTCTGGTGTCATGTCAGTGGCTTCTGCTATTTCACGTTGCAGACACTTGGCATCCAGGTATTTGCCTAAACCTTCTTCCTTTAGTACCTGAAAGACATGGAGTGGTCAATCACTTAAGTCACAGTGCGTTGGGAGTTGGACTGTGAAAATGTTATACCATGGTTTAGCTGGGACTGAGTAAAGTGAAACTCTGATACTTCACTCACTACAAGAGAGCAGATTGGGGAGAGTAAAGGAAGTTTGTACAGCACTTACGCTCCACAGAAACTTATAGTCCCACCTACCATATATACTGCATTCTACCTCTACTATTCCACCCATAATACCACCACTACCTATACCAACTCTACTGCGTATATTACCACTATGGGCTTCATGAAAGTGGCGCCTCACCATACGATACATATCTCGATACTGAGGTCACAATAGGTATCGCGATACACAGTTTTGGACATGTTGTGCATAACAAGCAGCCATTACATTGATGGGAAGTTGTCTGATGTTGAAACCATAGTTCACTGAAAACCTCTTAACAAATAATCCAGGTCATTATTGTTATAGGTAGAGATTAATAATGGACAACTACCCATCAGCCAAGTACTCATCACTCAATCTCAACAAGTCCAGGTCCCCGTTCCTCAAAGCGATTGTACCTCTACGACAGTCATAAGTCTACGTTAAAGTATGGGAGTTACGATCATCATAGCGCTACAATCGCTTTGAGGAACAGGACCCAGTTTGCTGTTTTGTGTAAAAAATACAAGAGAGAAATGTGTCAAGACTAAAAATAGTAATCGACATGTGTAAAAAAACAAACTGATATAAATTCACATGAATTGTGTTTCTTATCATGAAAAGCTTGCAGACGATGCACCAGTGCACTGAATCGTGACATCCCTAATTTCCAATTACCCTAATTACCACCTATTATAATATCATTACCACCTCTACCATCACTACCTATATTAGCACTGATACCACTCCAAACAATGATATCACTACCACTACTACCTATATTAGCACTAACACCACTTCAAACTACAATATCACTACCACAACAGCCCATATTAGCACTAACACCACTCCAAACTATAATATCACTACCACTACTACCTATATTAGCACTACCACTACTCCCACCTATAATATCACTACCACTACTACCTATATTAGCACTAACACCACTCCAAACTATAATATCACTACCACTACTACCTATATTAGCACTAACACCACTCCAAACTATAATATCACTACCACTACTACCTATATTAGAACTAACACCACTCCAAACTATAATATCACTACCATTACTACCTATTAGCACTACCACTACTCCCACCTATAATATCACTACCACTACTACCTAAATTAGCACTAACATTACTCCCACCTATGATATCACTACCACTACTAACTATATTAGCACTAACACCACTCCCTCCTATAATATCACTACCACTAGTGTCTATATTAGCACTAACACAACTCCCTCCTATAATATCACTACCACTACTACCTATATTAGCACTAACACCACTCCCACCAATACCATCACTACCACTACAGCCTATATTAGCACTAACACCACTCCCTCTTCCACCTATAATATCACTACCACCACCTATACCAGTACCAAATAAAACACTGCTTCAACATATACCTAATATACACCTGTATTCCTCCCTATGACATATATCACATATACACCTACACTACCACCTATATCTCCACCTCCTCTACCAACAGTACCTTTTCCACCATGCGTTCAGCACTGCCCCTCCTTTGAATGTGGGGGTCCCGCTGGTACTGAGACATCACATGCTGGGGTATGACCAGGGGCCCTCTGTCCAGACTCCGGTAGATGGGCCCAGCGGTGTCACCCATGGCCGCTGAGTCCGACAAGCGGTGACGCATTCGAGGTTCCTCTTGTTCTGTTAAGACAAATCATGAATAGAATCAAGCTACGAGTCTGTGTTATTGACTTAAGTCATGAATAAAGACCAATAATTGTACAGATGAAGATGAAAAAATGGTTAATGTTAAGTAATGAAGTTGAAATGTCCTTGGTTAGCTACAAACATGTGATCTCACATGAACCTTAAGGGAAAGATTTGTAAAAGGTTCGATCCAAATGTTATTTGAATGACATAACTTGGATGCTTCAGTTATATGAATGCCTTAAGTATACCCCAATCTTTACAAGGTATTCAAGCAAATAATGATTCCCAAATACATGAATTTACAGTAATGAAGATGTGCATCTGTGACAAAATAACATCTAGAAATATCAAGAAACATGACTTTAGGATGACAAACTTCTTGAATCGTTTTCTGATCAATCGAAGAAAAGATATGTATTGCAACTACTTTCAATTATTATTTTACAGTTATTTAGGAGATAAACATACTGTGTTGGAAAATCAGCGGTATATAACAAAATTATAATAGCTCTAAATTTTGTATTTAAAACCTCACGCTATATACCGCTGATTTTCAAACACAATACATTTATCTCCATTCTGCCATTACCATGCTATTCAGATTTCAAACAAATACTTAACGTGTTGGAAAATCAGAGGTATATAACGTGATTATATACCTCTGGATGACTTTGATTAACCAATCACAATCCAGTATTTACTGAAATCATGGTAGAATCATATTTATATTACAATGTTACATCAAGTCATGCTTTTTGGTTTCTGTAAAATGTGTCAACGTTTTGGAAAGATGAACCTAAACTTTAGAATAATGGTGCACTGTGTAAAGTTAAGAAATTGTTTTCAGGACTTTGGAATACACAGATGTATAAATTTTTCTACATACGTACCTTTTACTTTTATCACTACAAATTATTACTTTGTGACCTATGACTGCTAAATTGAGTCAAATAATGTGGTCTCAATCATTTGAAAATTACAAATAAATGTATTGACGAACATCACACCGTACCCTGTTATTTGAACCACCATTAGCTACCCAAAAAATGCAGTTGAGATAAACACCTTCTCCCATACATGCTCTTTGAATATTTACAGCATTCCAACCAGGTAACCATTCCATATTCCCATCACAGCTGCAGTAAACCACTTTATGCCAAAGCAGCCATTACGGAGCACCAATAAACCAACAGTATTCATTGAAATACAATCAAAACACCACTGAAGATAACACACAAGCAAGTATTCTGACACATCTGTAACGCATTCCCTCATGGGGTAGGTGGGTGTGAATGGTCACAATGTACTAATATGGTGATAGCAAGATTGTTTTATGCTGTGATCAGCAATATTCCATGGCCTTTGATTTGTGAGCTCTCTTAGAGCTAACTTAGTTAATGCTAATGTATGACACTTACGACTATCTCAGCGCTAAGAGAGCTTCGATAATCTAGGTCCAGGTAATTCTGAGGTCTGTAAAATGTCTGGACAGGAATATCTAGTGGCTAACATCGATCTACTGAGACATGGCGACCAAGTCAGTGAGCCTTACCACACGATCCCATTAGTCACTTTATGACAATCATGGGTTGTTGCCAGCCAATTCTAACCCTGATGTTCAGTGGGATGCATCAGTAGGTTATGCATAATGATCTTATCCTTAGATAATATCTACTATCTCAGGTCTATTAGTGAGTGACTGAGTTTAGTTTTACGCCCCCCTATACTACTCACAAGTTAAACGCCACCCAAATATCATATTTTTCTGAAGTTAATCATGACGTGACTGATTAGTTATGTGAAGAAAATCTTTAACCTATATTTCGCAGTATACTAAGTATATTGGAGTTGTATTGTACTTACACTGACACCTGTCAACCATGATTCAAGTTACTGTTACTCAGATGCACTTTGAACAGAACATTTTGTGTTACTGCTTACAGACATTTTTTGCTTAAACATAGGAGTGACATTATATATTTTGGATGCAGAATGCTGTGATGCAGGTTATCCTGTTATCCCATTTTTTAATGATATTTTATAGTTTGGATGCAGAATGTGTTTTCCCATTTTTTCATGCAACATTTTTTCACTGAAGTGAAATAATCAGTTCAGGATGTAATTCATGTATAGTCACCTTGGGATGCCACAAATGCTTTGGTTGTACTTAATGACCGTTTGTAACACATGATAAAATCAAATAATCCATGTACAACATACCATATTCACCCTATAAAGTAATTACTTCATGTAACTTTTAATTATTCAAACTGAAGCAATTTTGCACATATAGATCCAATGTCAACTAAACTGAAGATGACAAGAATTTTTATGGATGATCAACTTCTTTATTGCAGGGTAGCGACGTTTCGGTATAGATTCTTATACCGTTTTCAAGCGTGTGTTTTCACACGCTTGAAAACGGTATAAGAATCTATACCGAAACGTCGCTACCCTGCAATAAAGAAGTTGATCATCCATAAAAATTCTTGTCATCTTCATCTCAGCAACTTCTAGAATGCCTCTCAAACAGGTCAACTAAACTGAAATGTTTTAAGTAACTTTCACTGTGCAAGACAGGTACGATATCCTACAAGAAATGTTACGAGATCTATGGCTTATGAGAGCATTGTGAAACAGCGTCCAGGTAATAACGCTTTGAACCCTTTATGGATGGGGTCCCAGATAAATATTGCCATACACCCTCACGTCATTTCAGCACTTTCCTTATAATTTGTTGGTTGTATAGACAAGACAATATGGACTGTCATGAGCAATCTTCTTCAAACAGTGCTACAAGTTTACTCTATATCTGCAGATTAGGACTGAAGGGGTGTGTTAGAGAGTTCATGGGGCAAAGACATTACAAAAATGTTTCCTTGAAACCCCAAACCCACATGGTACTTGTGTTCATGAAGATGCGACGATGGACAATGGTGCGATTAAAGCTTGTAGACTGCAATATTTCAGAGACAAAAATGATAACATAAACAAGCTTAGAACCCTGGATATCATGAGGCTTCACAACATTGAGATACTACATGATCACATCAGCTACAGTCATGCACACGACGCCATACCACCTGTGTCTCAGTGTACAACATCTAGAAGCCACAACAGCTGATTGTTGACTGATTACCTCGAATAAATAGCAGACCCACTGCAGACAGACTACACAGCATTAGCTTTTGCTCTTTACCATGACAATAAGTTCTCATATATTTTCTTCAGTCTTGACTTTCAATGCGTACATGCCACAGATTAATTTAGTATCTAAAACTGACTTGAGTGAAATTATGAATAATAGAGATGAAATGTAAGCGTGTATTGTGGAAAATACAGATGCTTGAAATTAAAACACATATTTACACCTATGGCCTTTCAGTTTTCATTAGTTGGTTTACATCAAAACATAGATAAGAATTTCATGTAAGTGTTTGGAAAACAAGTCAGGTTAGTTCCACTACTTAAGAGAATACAGAACTCATACGTCAAACCATTACAGAGGTATATTTGTCAAACCGAAAGTTAACTGATTGTGATTTTGTGTTACAGTAACAACTTTTGTACCTTATTCACCATTTAAAATAACTGTGTTATTTTATTTTTCATTTAAAGTATTTGTAAAACATTCAGCCCAAAATACTTTTGCCTTCTCATTTCCAATTTTTCTGTTATGTAAACCAACTAAAAAAATTCGGCCTAAGAAACTGTAAAATTGTGCAGTGCAAATTATTCCAAACAGGACTGTATTAAACTTCAAGTCCAAATGTTCTACACGCTATAAAGGCAATAAACCTAATCTCCACTAAGTGATTTTTCATTTGGAATAATAAAATAAAGAGTAAATATAGATTCATTGAACATAGTTAGTCCAGATACTAAGTAATTTGATGCAATGATAATGAAACGACAAGTCTTATGATAACTGCCTCATCAGTGGCCTATGGAAAGCACTAAAACTACTGTAAGCATGTACAGCCGTCCTAGGTTCATCAAACACATGCCTTTACCCAAACCTACCTCTTACACGGTCCTTTCTCCAGTTTTTGAAAAAGTTCAAGAATTTACCACCTATCCCCGAAAATACACAAGAAAAATAATAAATCTCCTCTATATGGCAAAAAACATTGGAACTAAAACGATGAGATTAATTTGACCAGAAAATTACATTGTGAGGATGATGAGTAATGCAAATTCTATGGTAGTTGTTTACATGGTTAGGACGTGAAATAATTTCTCTTGCATTTAATGTTGTAGGTGAAGCATAACAGGAGAGGGTTTCACATTATTCCAATCAGGATATATGGAAAATTGACTATTTGTCAATAAAAGCATTTTCCTTCCATTTGAAATCAAATTGAATCAACTGCCCACACACCATACAAATTCATCTCATCATTTTAATTCATAACAATAAATACACAACTACCAAGTACCTAGCAATATTCTAGAATGTAAACTAGCCAGTATTTGAGTTTAGAAAACAGAAATAACAGGAATTCCAAGTTATCAATTTATCAAGAACAGATATAAAAGTGAATGCTTGTCACTGGGTGACAACCTACCGCAATCATATATCTTTCTCAAATATCATATTCGGTTTTCAAGGATCCTTTTCCTTCCTTGAAGGATGATACCTATTTCCTAAGCATAATATTCCTGAATTATTCTCTTACAAAATAGCTACAATCACAGAAAATTAACTCCCCTGTGACTAATATTAGCTCGATGTAAGAAAACAGCTGACAGCAATTCTTAAAACCTGTAACTTTTTTATCTAGTCCCAACATTTTACAGAGGCATCACAGGTTACATCTTCTTCAAAAAACATTGTACAAATATTATACTGGGTATATTTCAGTAAACACATTTCAGTTAGCACATCCTCTGCATTTGATGGGCTGGCATTTCAGGCAATTAGCCCTGAATACCTACAAGTAGTTCACACAAACTTACACGCCCTTGAATCTTGTTACCATTTCACTGACCAATCAAATGCTGAGACATAGGAGAAGAGATGGGAAAGTTGGGGGTGTACATATAGACGCAACTTCAGTTAACAAGATTGTTTATGACTTAAATTCCCAGAAAACTATCATGCAAAATGGCTGCCATGTTGTTGAGGTTGGTTTGCAACTTGCATTCTGATTGGTCTGTAAGAATGAGTATTGTAGCACATCAAAAAGGCCCAAACTTTTGAAGGTCCCGTTATTTGAGATTGTGAGAACCACAAGATGGATCAAGGTGTTACAGCAGAAGGATCATGTAAGTCTGAATCCTGACCCCTCTATTTTGCCTATATTGCTACAGAAACTTTGTTGAAAATGTGAAACAAATCAACTGATGATTACACACTATGCCAAGAAAGTGTAATCCTAAATATAGCAAATGTTAAGTCAACTGATGGACAATCAATCTTTTTCTCAACCCATATAATCACCAATGGTGATGCAAAATAATATCAAATGATGACATTAACAGGGTTTTATATGAAGAGAGCAATCTGCATTACAATGTAGACCTAGAGGTCAATACAGGTGTTTAGAGACCTTTTATCAGATGACCATGTATTAAAGTTATGGTATATAAGTACTGGAACACACTACACGTAAACAAAGAGTGTTTCACAGACGATACCAACTTGACAATAATAACAGCTATAAAAATATTGAGGAAAAGATACTAAAGAAACATAGACATTCCCCTGTTATTTTTTAACAAACATATAATATGACCAGTATATTATTGATGGGTTTGGACAATTTCCAGAAGAACTAACATTTCTCATTTCATTATCTACATAAATGAAATTTAAAATCTAAATTCATTTAACTTTGGAACTTGTAGGCAAATACAGAAAACCAAATGTTTCTTACTCATGCATGGTAAATATGCTCAATATGGAGCATCACTCAAACTATTTATAAGAAATAATTTTAAACTTCAACCTGTTCCAGAAACGAGATTGAAACACATTCTGAAAATAGTCCAATGCCTTTGAGTATTCATTGTCTTGAAACAGCGACATAAGGAATGATGAACATGATGAAGACGAACCTGGAGCCAAGTAATGACGTGATCGGCTGGGTGAGGTTGGAGGCGTTCTCACTGCATTTGGGTACTGTGTGGGGCGCTGATAGCCAGTCAGGCCCTCTGGGGTCATCCGAGCAACAGCCATCGCCTGGAATACAACAAGAATCATGAGTGACGAGAATCAAATTGAATCCAATATTGAATTCACAGATTCTAATACATTTACTTATCGTTTACATCAATTTTCACAAAATAATATGATTGCAATGAATGAGGAAATTATTCAAATATAATAAATCATAAAAAAGGAAATTGTTCAGAGAAGTGATTTTCTTGTAGAAATCATGGCGTTGGTAATTTTATGGTCTTCAGTGACAAAAATGATCGACAATAACATGGATTAAAATGTCCGAGACACTGAACAAATATTTACATGAGGAAGTAGTCTGATAAACTTATGAAATGAAATCATGCTGTATAGAGATTTTTAGTAGGTGTTAGTAATACTACTAGTAAGAATACTAGCTATACATAAATTTACTCGTGGTATATTTTCATTGTGAATGCTTGGACTAGATCTAAATTAAACATTCAGAGGTTATGTCAACATATTAAAAATCATCTATCAGGAAAATAAATGCAACTTAGTAACAAATTATTAACTGACACATGATGAAAATAATTAAGCTGGGGTTCGGTTAATCACAACATCAAGAGACATGTCAAAGATGCACACATCTGAAATTCTGTCCCAGTATGTAGACCATTTAATACTTTTTTTTCTAAAAACATGTATATATAATTTCATACTATTACAGTATGTCTTTGTGTATTCTCAATATATATCTTCTGACAATTATTTCAGGCCAAGTCTGTCACAAAGTTACCATGTTTCATACAGTTTTTGTTTTTGTTCCATTTGCCCCAAATAACTTGGGTGTTTGTAAGTGAGTGTATGCTGGACGTTGTGATATACATACATACGTATGCTCATGCAATGCTGTAAGCAGTAACTTTGGACTATACCACACCAGGCCACACTTCTAGCAAGTAAAACACTGCACCTGGGGGGTTACCTGAGCCTGCGTCAATCGCAAAGGCTCTGCAACTTTTCTCATCAAAGGATTTTCATCACTGTCCTGTTTCCCTATGCAACCCAACTTGAAGGATGCGCCTCGGCGACTCAGTTTCCGCGGTGGTGGCGTCGGAGGGGTCTGTTCACGTTCATAGTCACTATCCTCTTGTGGAAGGCTGAAATGGCACATGCAGAAAACACAATAACAACAAACTTACTGTAATTAGCACCTGGCTCACCCACTAGTTTAAAGACAGAGCAGGCCATTTTGGTTATTGAAAAACTCAGAACTGCAATTAGGAGTGTTTTGTCTATACATCCGTCAGTGCTCTTTGTTTGTAAAAAACAGTGAGTAAGTAAACAACAAAAACAAACAGCAATGAGGGTTGGTTCAGGGGCTCCAGAAGATGTCTCTGTCTTTAGCATTCAGGAGATTTTTCAAACACACTCACTGCATCAAAATCTAAACATAGCTACATTTCTGCCTTATGAAGTCAGCAATGACATCTGTGTTTTAGTACCCTTGTCATCAAGGAGAATGTTTTCCAGGGTGATGTTAAAATAACCCGTGAAGATAACCTGCGTAGAATTGCCCTTCAGTAACCCATGCTCATCGTAAGAGGCAACTAGCAATATTAGGTGATTTGTTTGACACGTCATTGTATCCCATTTGTGTAGATTGATGCTCATACTGTTCATCACTGGATTGTCTGGTTCAGACTCTATTATTTACGGAAAATGTATTAATAATATAAATAATGAAATCCATTCCTTACTCACTGAACAGAAAATGTATTCACCAGTGAAAAGTGATAAATACAAGGATTACAATTAAGTTTCTATAATGAAGGTGTTACATGTTAATCAGGGTCACAGAATACAACCTTAAATAAGTCCCACCTACAACTAAAAGTTCAATAACTTCACTGTCCATTGAAAGATTTGCTTGTCTCCACCATTGTGGCTCTATTTTCAAACATTTGATGAGATGAAAATCATCAAAAAGTTCACTGAATCTCAAACTTCAAGTTGAGATTAAATGCTAAATAATGAAAACAAAATACAAATCTAATCCTTTTGATGCAATATGTTCGGGGATGATTTTCCATGTCTTCCTTTCAATAACAATCTTTTTCAAAATGGCTGCCAAGGACAGGATTATGAGCTGTTACAGGGAAACAAGCCAGTCTTCAAAGAAAGCAAATGATTGTTAAAGTTAATAAAGAACTCACTCCCTGTAGACATAAATGCCATGCTTCTTGGTCATCTCTGGAGGATTGAGGACATGAGTACGGTTGTTAGGTATCACGTGTTCACCGAGCACAAGCGGCTGGGGGGAGGTAGCAGAAGAGTGCGTAACAACAGTTTCCAGGTCGGAGTCTCCCCCCTGTCCCTCATCTCCCTCCCCTTCAACTCCTTCCTCCCCTTCACTCTCTTCACCTTCTGAGGATACCTCACTGTAACAGATTCCATGGCCCTGTTAAACCATTGCCACTTAACTTTGATCATCTGAACTCATTGTAACAGATTCCATGGTCCTGTTAAACCATTGCTACAGAACTTCGATCATCTGAACTCACTGTAACAGATTCCATGGCCCAGAAAACTAGTAGCACTTAACTTCGATCATCTGAACTCACTGTAACAGATTCCATGGTCCTCATAAACCACTGCCACTATCTTTGATTCATCTGAACTCACTGTAACAGACTTCATAACCCTGTTAAACCACTGCAACTTAACTTTGATTGTCTTAACCCAATGAAACAGATTCCAAGGCCCTGTTAAACAACTGACACTATCTTTAATTCATCTGAACTCACTGTAACAGATTAAATGGCCCTGATAAACCATTGCCACTTAACCTTGGTCATCTGAACTCACTGTAGCAGATTCCCCAGTGTCACTTAACTTCAATCATCTAATTCACTGTAACGGATTCCACGCATGGTCCTGCTAAACCGTTGATCATCTAATCTCACAGTATCAGATTCCATGGCCCTGTCAAATCACTGTCACTGATTTCTGATTGTTTGAATTCACTGTAACAGATTCGAACACTGTGCTAAACCATTGCTTCTTAACCTTGACCATCAAAACTCATGTAAAGTGCTCACACAGCCGTGTTAAACCAATGCAAAATACACATCAGGCTATCAGAACTCAATGTATTCCCAAGGCCTTGTTAAACCATGGCCACATAACCCTAAATATCTTCTCTCAGTGTACTCCCAAGGCCTCATTAAACCATTGCCACATAACCCTAAATATCCAATCTGAAGATACTCCCATGGTCTTGTTAAACCATTGCAACCTTAAACATGTAAAAAGGCTTGTTAAACCATTGCCTTTAACCTTAATTATAGCATCTTACTGAAATGGATTTGGCATCTTTACCACCACAATTAAAAACATAATCAGATGTATTTCTACACAAGTTCTCTGTAATCTTTGTGCAATCCCTTAAAGTTATTACACAAATGCTCTTGTAAGATTCCATGAGGGAAGAGCATCTTGACCCCCATATGTGATGTCACCAAAAGGACAAGGAAAACAAAGGTTCAGTCAGGGGTCTCAAAGTAAACAACAAATAACAGAGTAATCTGGGTAAACAGTGTTAAGGTAGGGTAAACCAGAAAACAAACTCAATCCTGGGGAGATAACTCCATCTCACCTGCTCTTCTCTGACTGTTCACTCACAGATTGCTCACTCGATTCACTGTTAATATTTTTTCATTTGTTTTACATTCCATAGGAAACTTCATTTGGTAAGATAAAAAAATACAGTCTTCCCCACAATCTATATCAGATTACTTCACCATAACACATTCCTACTGAATACAGTAATTCCATGTCATTCATGACTTTGCTACACCTAATAAGTCTACAGCGATCGACATAAACATCATAATGATTGTGTCACATATCGGAATGGTTTCCTTAGACCATGCATTGTTTTCTATGATAGGAAGTCTCTGGACAATATGATGTGTTTCAGAAAAACCTGGACATCCAGTAAACAATTAATTATTTTTAAAAGCAAAATTAGATGAATATTCTGTATAAGTATCAGACAGATTGACATCCTTTCCTTGCAAGTATACTTCAGCGGAGAAGGCCAAGCATCTTATAAAAGAAAGGGGGAGAACTCTACCTTGACTTGCTGTCTCGTCTGTGGTCTTTAGTTGGCTCAGGTGGTATATTGAGCGATGGACGGGGTGATGGTGTATGGTTCATCTGGTTCCGGCTCTCCAGGTTCAGGTGATTACAAGATCCGGTGGCCAAGTTACCATTGATGTTCTCCTTAATTAACCAAGTGTTAACAGGAGAAACCTTGGGGTTCTCCTCTCCAGGCTTCCCCTTAAGTGATTGTGTGCGGTTTAAGAATGGAAGAATTGGTCGTGTGTATCCCGCAATGGCACTAACCACACTGCCGAACAGACCATGATTTCTCTGAAAAGAATCACATCAACAAAACATTTTAACACAAACTGTTCAAAAATAATCACATTACGCTTCCTGTTTGTTCTTTCCTCATCCAAAAATAGTTTGGACACAGTTCTTACATCTCAAACATCTGTCACTATTCATTAAACACAGGAACTGACAGTCCATTTGATTGAGATGACTGCCCGAAGGGTGACCAGGTTAAACAACAGATGCACTAACTCTATATCACCATCATCAGCTGCTCCAACTGACATGAGCCAATAAAAGCACAATACAGATGAACTGAACCGGGGAATGTTTCAACTTAGAAGGAAGATTGTAATACAATGGCATGGCCACAATATAGAAACAAAGATGAAAAAAAAAGATACTTGCTCAGCTTCATGCCAAAATAAAGTTTGCTATCTTACATATAAGGAAACAACATATATTCTATATGTATATTTCACAGTTATAGGATAACAACAGTTGTCATGTATATACTATGACTGTTATAGACAAGATAAAAGCCATATAGTAGAGTTGTTACTATACATATGATTATAGGATTAGAGAGTACAGGTGTATATTGAACTGAAACAAATTTCAAAGAGCTCCTTTGAAGACATAGCAGCTGCAGTTGCATCCATTTCCTTGTTAATACAATGAACTGTTTATCAAACAATATCATATTAATCGTAGGGGTGTGCTGGATTTTGGATATGGACGAAAGGTGAAGATTAATTTCTGTTAACGGAGAATGGGAAGATCTTGACAGAGGGTGAAAAAGAACTCTGCAATCGTGGGTGAAAAAATATAATTGTGCACAAACTGGAGGTATGCTCTTGATCCATAATCAGATTTGTAAAAAACACTTTGATGCGACTATAAAATGTATGTACCATCTTTGAAATAATTTTTGAGAAAGGTTTTCAAATATAGTTTAAGAATACTGTGCACCTGTGAAATTGAATATTAAGCTTTACCAACCCTATGCATAGGTTCTTCTATATCTTTATCTAAGAATTCCTCGTCATCCAAATTTCCTGATATGGCGCGTCGTATTTCCGGCCCAAGGTCGTGAACTGCTCGCAGACCCGCCTAAAAGACAAACACATCAGGTCTCTAGTGCTACACAAGGGAGATAATCTGCATTACTTATCTGTTAGTAAAGAAGGCTTAGTTTTTTTTTTGCAAAGTGGGGGGCCATTTTTCAAGAGTCATAAAGATATATGTTTTGTTTTCTCAAAGCATCGAAAGGCAGTTTTTTTTTAAAACCTTTCTTCAGAAAAAAAAAGTCAAGTGCTCATGTCACTGACAGATCTCATAGAACCCATGAAATCAATTTTAGCAGAACAAATCACTCATCTTGAATAAATGGATATAAAGATCTAGTTGAATATATTGGACAATTTAATAATAGTTTGTATGAAACATAATTGTTTCACACAATCCCTACAAAAAAAATTATCTTTAAAGTCCTAAATGTGAACATGAGCCCAAACTTATCATTTAGTTTTCTATACCAAGACTGGCATATATGCAAAAATGGCCCAACACTAATGAGACAGTAAAACGGAAAGCCATAGAAGAAGGGAGCCAAAAGATGGGATAAGAAAGGACACAAATTCCGGGATGAAGCAGTGTTGAAGGTCAGAATGTCAAGCAATTGAATTTCTCCATGTCAACATTGGCCAAGGTTGAAGTGCTGTAGAGACCATTTCTGTGCAGAATCTAGTTCTATATCAGGACTATCCTAACTAGCTATAGTATCTACTACCTGATCAAAAGTGCAAAATTTCTCATCCAAAATGCTGAAAGCAATACAGGTTATTCAGATGCAGAAAAATATTTTCTTTTTAAAAAAATATTCTAAACTATATATTACCTTAAATAAAAAGTGCTCTATCCTAACTTCCATAGAGGAATGTAAGCTACAGCCCCTATACTTTGTTACAGGATGTTTTCCTGGCAAGCAACATTCTTGTGGGATGGCAAAGCTCAACAAGCAAAGTGAAGTCCTTGAAAAGCATTCACATGCATGGTTATTCACAGAAAAAAAACTGTAGCATGTTATGTTTCATTAGCTATCGCCAAGCCATACATTCAAGCATGGGCAGAACAAGGAGAGTCTGAAGTTCATCACCGTCTAATTGGTGCCTATGTTTCACATTACAAGTAACTGTTTGTTTAGGGAGGGTCAGCAAGTTCTTTATTTAACATGCTGACTACCTTTGGTTCTTGACCAATAAAGAGCTAGGAAAGAAATAGGGTATTATTTAACAAATACTGGAGTGAATGAAATGATTTTACACAATTCAGGTAAGTATCTTCCTTCTTTCATGTGGATCTATATCTTTCCACATTCATCAAAGGTGTGTTCTTGTTTTTTGGATGGCGGACAAACTGCGGAAATTGTATCCTCATGTATGATGGCAGGTGCAATCTCTAGTACTGGTATATTTACACTTATTCAGATACTTGTTTAAAAACATTCATCTCACAAATATCTTTATTCTAGGGAAGCAAATATTTTCTGAAGAACTTTCAATGTGCAGCTTCTGTCACTTATGAATACAAGTGACAAATCCCCATCCTGTATCCGAAGAAATCTGCGCTAAAAAGTAGTACACTGTATGATTCCAGCCGTTTGCGATAACACCAGGTGTTCAAAATAAAGTGAGCACATCCTGCCCTAACTGACAACACAGCCTATCTGCTACAACGATGGATGACTCACTGATACATGATCAGCCGACAGATACAGGGAGTCAAAGCTGAACAACATGCATTTCTCATCAGTATTTCAACTGCACCATGGCACGTAGACAGTTTTGTTATGCACCTTTACAGAGTATTGAACAAAATACCAGGGAATTCCTACAACCTATTTGCTCAATTTCTAAATGTGTGTGCAGTGATTTTGTACTAAATCTCTATGTAGAATTGAACAAAACTTTTCTATATAAAATAACAACCAAATTATATAAATTCATGCTTAATGTTCGACTGATAAAACAAATTAACATAGACATATATATCTAGCATCTTACTAGCATAAATTTGGTTAGTCACAGCTCTGTGTACTAAGGCTAGGTAGTGTATGTCTATGAGATTAGCAAGCAGCAATGCACTATCTAACAGCATAGCTACATATATAGGAACAAATCTGGTAAATAAATACATATGTGCTATATATACAATACAAACATTCTGAAGTACTACATAACAAACAGTATGGTTATATGATGGAGATGAATAGACGATGATGCAACACTAGTAAATAGAGAGTAACAGAAGGGCTCTTAGTATTGATGGCTAAATATTTTTCATGCATTGATTGATGTATACAAGGATAAATATGGATAAATAATTAATCCATTCAAGGAAGACTGACATCATAGATATTACTAACATGAAGATGTAAGACTTGGATCCGTGGCAGGAATATGGCAAACTGTCACGTTTACGGCATATTCTGTTCTTAGGTTAGAATATTCAGGCCTGTTTTTGAACTTGGGAAATGGAATTTTGTTTTATACAACAAAAAAACTTATGCTGAGGCTTTAGTTGGGGTTGCTGTTGGTTATTTCTAGTGATAGCTACAGCCTGCCAATGTTGATGAATATGTCAAATCACAACCGCAAGGGATGTGAAAGTTAACTCCCTTGTCTGTGGATGACAAACTTTATCTTTTGAGAAGTTTCAGCACTGAACAGCTTAAAACAGCAACCTGAGAGACCTAAAACAACATACACTTTATCTACTTTTGAAGTGGTGGGCATTGAGGTGGCCCAGTGGTTAAAGTGTGTATTTGTTAGAGCTGTGACGATATATCGTAGTATCGATAATCGTGATATTTTTTTTAACGATAAATATATGGATACTTTTTTTGTATCGTGATGTATAACATTAACCTCAAAATTGTTAACTGTCACTAGAAACACTGTTACCTGATATCAAAATATATGTTTCTAATGAAAATAGCTGTGTATCCAATTGTATTGCCTCGTCCCAAAATATCATGATACGTACCGTATCATGAATTTTCTGTATCGTCAAACCTCTAGTGTTTGTCATGACAAAGATGGAAGTTCGATTCGACCACATTGGTACAATTAATATACAATAGCTACTGCCACAAATCTGACCCACTGAATTGCCTATTGTGTTTGTTCATGAACCTAAAATTGTGTTGATCAGTGCAATTTCGGAATTATTCATTGATCTTGTGTGATCAGTTTCATTCTCTATGAACTCATTTACGGGTTAAACTTTGTGTTTCCTTTTGAAAATCACCTTACAATAAGATGATGAAATTAATGTAAAAAAAGGTGCATTTGTTTTCGAATGAATTTCATCATTCAACACTAACATATGATCTGATCCTCAGCACAGTAAAGGGATAGTATATACCAGATGATGGCGTTGCCATTTAGGAGATATTCATTTTTAATGCCTGAAAGCATTTCAACACTTTGCCATAGATAACTACCCTGCCATAGCTCTCAGTCCTATAAATATGCTTGGATATAATTTCATGCTAAAATTTAAAAATTGAAGATATTGTAAGTCATACTTTTTCATAATTATACACCACTGTTTGAGAAAATGAATAATAATTATGCATTATAAAATAGAAATGAAATAAAAAGAACTTTTAACACATTTATAGAGTTTTGAAAAGAATAATGACTTCTTACACTTATGTTTGATCTATTTGGGCAGACAACAGGATTGTACTTTTACAGCATAAAATATCTATAGTCTAATTCAACAAATCTCAATCACTCTTTTAGCTCACCAACACAATGTGGCGAATTACTGTTCAAAATCATTACAATCAAAAACTAAATATTTTGCACAATTTCGGTACATATTCTTGTGAGAATCACTTTTGTGTGCATTCCAACATTCATGAGGTGAGCTAAAATCATCTGTTTCAAAATCCATTTTCACTATCTCGCAGATATATAACTTGAAATAAGTTATCTTTCAAGACATATCACAGAGCTACTGGATTTACAATTTGAAGTTGTCAAGGTGGAACAGACATAGGCATTGTTGGGTCCCTGCCCATTCCTCAAGTCGTGATGACGACACGTGTTGCTGTGTTTGATGGAGCTTCAAGTGCTCCTTTTTGTTGACTGGTACTACAGGTGACACTGGTGGATTCTGGGTAAGACTTATTCCTCATCAAAACTAGTCTGGACATGTCAAGCAGCCATACACACTTCATGTGATATGTGAAACAATCTTACAACACTGAACCCAGTATCTCCCCATCTCACAGGACAAAGCCAATGGTACCAAGTTGGTTGGTGGCTGCTTGTCCTGCATAAGATCCAGGTTCTGTTTCTACGTACAAACCCATTCTCCGTATCACCCTCCTTCAACACAATGCTGCGATTCTAACACACACAAACGCAGTAAATAACTGAAGACTTTTAATCCCCAACTCACACACTATTCTGAAATAAAACATATCCTCATCACATGGATTTTGAAACAGAACACACTATTCTAGAAAAGGAGACCTGAAAGGTACTTACATGCAAAGCGTTGGTATGTTCCTGGCCTTTCTGAATCTTTTGCATTTGTTCTTTGCGTTTCTTAAAGCGCCGGAAATAGTCTTGGATAAGAAATGTTGCATAGAATTTCCCCACTGTGACATCGTCATCCCCTGAAATCCAATGCAGTCTTCCCAATTAGTATACGTCTCAAAACAGTTGGTGAGATAATGCAGAAAGATGCCTGGTATATATATACATATATACAATATCATTCCAGGAAGACACTGCTACACAGGACATGGGACATACAGAATATGCCATATTCAGCCACAGGAATGTAGTTGCACTGGTTATGTTGCTATGGATACAGAATGCACATGGACTATGTTAGCATTGCCCTGGATTGGGATGTAACATGGCAGTTAAGATACAGGATGCTTCCAACGATATTAGCTTGTACATTTACACAAGATTCGGCACCATTTGGAGAAAAGGTTCACATTTCTACAATGTATACTGTTACATGATTGAAAATTGTAATATCAGTTGTTTGGTTAGAGAAAGAAAACAGGATTAGGCTCAAAACATTTCCTTTGGAAATAGATACTTCCAAATAAATTATTTCACTTATATTTGCCACCCAAAAATCAGTAATTTTACAATTTTAATATAAAGTGTTTAATCACAACCATATGATACTAATTGGAAATTTGTGAAAGAAGTTTACATTGACAACTTCCAGGATATTCTCACATGAATAGGCCATAGTCTTGCATGGTGTGTAATGGGAGATAATCCTACAAAATATGAACATTTCTCAAATGCCATCCTCTAAAGCTCTAAATGATATACTGAGCTTGCAGAATATACACATACAATAATACATATATTAATCATAGCTCCATAGATCACAATAGCTTGGCATATACTTCAGGCATAGACAATGACATACAATTACATCAATATATAAGAGACAACAGTACCAAGTATGGTACATCATTGAGAGGATTATACCACTGCAAGCAACAGGGTGCTAAATATCATCAGCTTCGCAAACAAAAAATGCACTCTTTGTTTTAAAAATAACCACTGCGCTTATGATATCATAAGACCAAAGTTTTGAAAAATCTCACCTACAGTAATAAAATATAAGAAACGTGGGGACAACGATCAATCTTGTGACTGCTGTCAATATTACATTGACAATGATGGATGAACTAAAAACAACAGACAGATCAAATTGTTCACGTGTACAGCTGCTTGGGAGCTATTCTGTCCCCGAATTCCACCCTGCTGAAGCTGATGCTGTTCAGCTTGAATGTTAACATGCTCTTCTATAGTTACTAACTACACACATGGTGAGTACTACATCTAGAGACTGTGCATCATCTACATCATATTCCAGGTGCCAACATCAGATGAATAGCGCTAAGAAATCTCCGCAACATATCCCATGGCAAAATAATCTGATAAGTGTGTAACACAAATACCAAATATGAAATTAGATTTTGGGAAGTATGAAAATGAAAATTAATATTGTTTTCAAAATCAGTTCTAAAGATCTCAAATTTTGTTGAGACATATTATAGTTAGCATTGAAATTCAAGTAACCCAGGAGTTTCAACTGAGTTTTGATGCACCTGAAACATGGGTGATCCTCCCCACAGTCTGTGTATGATTCATCTGAGTGAATACATGTACCTGAACACTACCACACGTCAGCGTGTATCTCTAACTCCGCCAGCAGAGGGCGCTAGAACACGGTGCCACCGCACTCAAAATGTGACTTGTCAAAACTTACACTTAACCAAATTTGTCAAGTTAAGCAGTAACAATTTTCACCTTAACATCAAACATTGGAAGACGATAATTTATTGTATACAAAATTTCACGCTCACTAATATGAGACAGAAGCTGAGCTATTTCATACAATGTGTATGTTGTGACAAGCCTCCTGACCAGATGAAAATCTCTGAATGCACTGATCGAATCATGACACAATAAATGCATCAGCTACACATCATTGCAATTTCCATGTTTTTGAAAATAATTTGGTATACTGTCCAGTCATTCTTCAGCTGTGCACAGAGGGATCCCCATTGATCAAGCTTCTCTCAGGCAGACGGGCAGAAAGCCCATGGGGAGATAACTCATTCCATACTTGCCTGGACCTAGCATTATTGTACAGTGATTCCTAAATTTGGTCATTGAAAGACCAACTTCACATATCAGATGTGACTACTGACTTCATGAAAAAAAATCTCTCTTCTCTTAAACTGCAGAAGTTTTAACATTAGAATGATCCTCGACTGCAACAGTCTCCATTGAAGAGCAATCAGAGAAAGATAAGATATGGTACGCATGGTTTCCATGGAATCATACATGTGTATCAGTACTACTGAAAATCTGATTTGGTATTACAGCCAAAATACTGGACTCTTGGCAATGACGAAATAGGGGTTGTGTATTCACAGAAATCAGATATGCTTGAAACCACTGATGGTTGTGTTACTACAAAATGATCAGGTATTTTAGTAAATAACTTGAACACACAGTCATAAAAATATGGATTTACTGTTACTATGGTATCTACATTTCCAACCTGGATCTTTGGCTTGACAAACTATGATTACTACGTTACACCCACAATGCAGCTTGGTATTATGGTAAATGTCATCACATTCGTGAAATGTGTAGACATCTGCTTGCGGTACTCAAAACAATATGGTAAGCTATCAGTTACCTACAAACTAACAAACTGAACCACAGATCACCAGTGTCACCACTTCACCAACTTCCAAAAAATATAATATAATATATATTTTGAAAGAGAAACTGTAAGTATATTTCAATAGCAGCCATCATGAATATAACTCTATAACCTATCACCTCTTGTATCCTATTGGGAAATTCATCTCCTGTCTAACCTAGCACCTCAAGACATGAGTTACCTCCCCTTGTCTCGACTGAGATGAGAGAAGGAAGGAAGAAGTTTCGACGATAAAACCAGAAAAAACCTACTGCCAGCTGGAGGGACGACTTGATCAAGAAGTTTAGGACTTGTCCTCTTCCAGATTTTTTTGATAACAGCTCTGAGCTCTTCATTGGCTGTGTCGATGTTGCCCTCCACTTTGATCTTCAGCGATGTCCTCACTAGTGCAAACAGTGTTGCATTGAACATTACCGTACCATCACTGTTCAGTGGCATGTTCATGCTGACTAGTCTCTGCAAGGACAGCATAAAAATATTTAAACTTCATTTTTATGAAGAGGTTTATGGATTGTTTTCTTGAAAAACCCGAGTACAAAAAAATATACACAAACGCAAAAGGCATTCAATTCCTAGTCAAATATAGCATCATTTTTTGTTGCATACCAAATACGTGGTCATGAATGCATGTTCAAATTGGTCAACAATAGGATGACATCATCACAAAGATCCCTTGCAAGGATGGGAGAACCACATGCGCCTAGTGACTGCAAGTTCTACGATCTCCAGCGAGTTAAGATTAATAATATAAAGTGCCGTTGAGATTGACATCCTAGGATGAAGGGAAAGTGCCTCTGAGTGTTATATAAATAGATTACAATATATCAGAAACATATAATGGTATGAATAATTAAAAAGGGGGACTGCTATATACATAGATTATAATATAATATAAATATATAAAGGTATTAATAAAAAAGGGGAGCATACCAAAGATGCAGGAAAAAAATGATTTTGGTTCCGCTGAAGCTCTGGTTAGCATTTACTAATCTACTACTCACCTTGCAGGCTACCCTGTGTGGACATAGTTTGCCAAAGCCAAGTGGTGGAGAGATCTTCCTCAGCAAAGTTACAACATCTAAATGTTTGATTCGACCTCTGAAACAACAATTACAACAGTCAAAGTTTGCTAATCATAATTATATTGCTTGCAATTATAGCTTTATTATCAAAAGGTAACAATGCAAAGTCCAAATACGGTTTTGTTACAGGTGAAAACATTCAAATAGCACCAATTTGTTTGCATTATACTAGAATAGTGCTTTTAAATCATGCATAACTATCAAAGTAAAAATAAAATATGCAACTTTGAAAAAAATCAACCTCAAACAAGTTTGTTTAAAAAAAAGTCAATCACACAGAGACTAATTTTTCCACACTGGATTTGTCATACTTAAACTTGTAACTAGACAAGAAAATATAAAAACAGAAGTTATTTAAATACATTTCAAAATTCAAAAAACAAAAAGAAACAACATAAAAAATGAGAAAAGATGACACTAAGCAAACATTAGTCAATTTAGAGAAAATATCAGTAATTACATGAAAGACTTGAAATTTCAAATGATAAATTATTGATATACAAATACAAGACAATACTCAATAATGCCCCCAAACTTAGACCATGAAAGTTTCAATACAAACCCTGAACTATACTTACTTTGCTTCTGGGTCATATTCTGACCAAAGTCGAACAAACTCGTCAAGATGATGCGGACCAAGGATTGACCAATCACGAGTCAAATAGTCAAAGTTGTCCATGATAACAGCCACAAACAGGTTAATAATCTGTAATGATATACAACAAATGAACTCCAAAACTGATGACTAGATGAGATACTTAGACAATGCTGTTTTATGGCACAGTCAGCACTATTTCAGGAGTGTTATGATGGCAACTATGATTGGATCAAGTCATGGCTAATCATTGTTTAATCTCCTCAACGTTGGTGTTAAACTGTTTAAACTTTATGTATTTCATGACAACTGTGCCATGCAATATTTTCATAGATTCAAAGTATTATTTTTGATGTCACATCTAAAATCAGTTTGTAAATATATATATACGAGATATACAATTCTTGATACTAGACGTAAAAATGAATAACACAAACACTAACCAGAAATGAACAAAGAATGTAAAATGAGATGAAGTAGATAAAAGCGAAGTTGTTTCCACAAATGCTTTCTTCATGATTGGTGTCGTTGCCGGAGCCTAGGTTGGGGTCAGCCATTCTGTCACACCGTACACCAGGTCGGTTTACACAGTCCAGCATTATGTTCTGCCATGCCTCTCCTGTGGCAGATCTGTAACAACACAAGTCCGTTAGCATCTTGCTATCTACCATTAGCAAACACAATCTACGGAAGTATGATGATAAACAGAGTTTAAAACAACCCCATCTTTCAAAGATGCTTTTGTCCATGATGGTCGACCCATGAAGATCAGGGTCAGAATTTATCTTCAGTAACCCATGTTTGACAAATAAGATTGGGTGGTCAGGCCTGCTTACTTTTTTGACACATGTTATCATATCCCAAGAGCGTGAACAATACTCATGATGTTAATCACTGGATTGTCTGGTCCAGACTGGATTATTAAAGCCCATCGCCAATACTGTAATACTGCTGAGTACTACTTTAAACAACCATTCAACCATGTAAGTGGCATGAAAATATATTAAGTCACTCATTCACTCAGGATGTAGCGAAACAACCGTGACAACAATGTGGACATCACACTTACCTAAAGAGCACCAGCACCGCATGCGGAAAGGTTTGGAAGTTGTTATTCCTGTGGATTTCGGTATCGTCATCTAGTCGTATCTTACCAAACACCTGCAACACCACAGAGATCAGTGTCATCAAACATTCACAACAACTAAACTACACATTCAGAACAATATACCATACATTGTAGTCTGTTTGCAGTGAAAACATACCACTGAATTTCACTTTAAGCAAAAAAGTAAATCGTATAAAGTAAAATTAACATTGCGAATTCTCATAATTTTACCTTGCCAATTGAACAATTCAATCTCAGAATTTTAATGAACTTAGGATGAAAGTTCTTTATCAACCATCATAGTTTCAAATCGCTATTACTGGTTTATACTACAATGGGGTATGCGCTTTAAATGAAACACTAAGTAGGGTTGGTCTAAGTTAATGCTTATCACATACTGCACATGTATTTGTTTCTTTGTTCCAACCACTGCACTCACTCCCTTTGTAATACAAACCAATAATAACGATTTCAAACTATAGTCATTTCGAAACAACTTTTATCCTAAGGTTAAAAAAATTCTGAGATTTAAATGTTCCGTTGGCAAGGTAAATATGAGGATTTGTGATCTTAATTTCATATATTTCATTTACTAATTTGTATAAAGTGACATTCATCGGTTACATGGTCATTTGACAGTAAGACCCTTGGTATCCATATTTCCTTCAGCCTCTTTGAATCTATATTTCTTTGAGCTTTCAGAAGTGAACGTGATACAGTGCTGTTACATGCCAGTGCACATATTAGATGACTTGATACATATATTTGTCCACTAATCTTGAGGACAGCCTCCCTGGTCTAGCAGTTTGAGTGTCACCCCACATGGTCAGTGGCTTCCTCCTTGCCTACATCATACTACAGACATTAAAAGATGGTACTTTTTATTACAGTTACACATCACAATGTGAAAAAGACAAGGACTAGTCAGCTCTTGGAAATCAATTTCGGTCCGTGTTACTGGAGCAATTTTAACTAAGCCAGAATTAGTCCTATAACAAGCAGCTACACACCTCAGCAAGCACTGGTGTAACAATACTGTTCACGACACTGAAGATCATTTCACATCAAATAGCAGTTTGATATGTGCAAGTCTCCGACATTACAACCAGGTGAATGACATATATCTGCAATCTAATAAAGGAGTCATAAAATTTCTGACCCCCCACAATAGGATGAGAACACTCAGCAACCCTTTCTACACTATGAAAGACAGTGTAAAGAGACATCTGTGATGATACCTTACATAACTAACACTGATCATAAACCACCTCAAACTGTGTCTTTGTAGCAGGGTAGTCCACCTGTATAGTTTACCTGCATTCCAATTACTGCATAGATAAAAAACAGCATCACAATAAGTAACGCCACATATGGAAGAGCCTGGAATAAAAGAAAACAAAAAATATTACCATGCAAAAATAAGTCATTTATCTACATCTAATTATTCACAATAGCTGAAAGAGGTTGTCTGCATATCCTAATATATTATGAAACTTGCAATGAAAGGTGTATGTCTTCTACGAGGCTAAACTGAAAACATCCATCTTTATATTCCTTTCATTTATCTATGCATACATGATCATGATCGTATCAGCACATTTCCTTTCTTCTATAACTAAATTCATTGCTGTGTCCCATGACTTAAAGGATGCAGATTATGCTGACTGTTATATGACCATTATATTCATTAAACATATTAACAATGGCATATTAACAATGGCAAGTGACACCAGTCAGGCAGAATATCATTCTTGGTAGGCACCTAGTGTCAATGACAGGTTCTACAGTAAAGAAGAATATCAATCTTGATAGACACCTCATGTCAATGACAGGTGCCACCAGTTTGGCAGAATGTCATTCAGGGTAGACACCTCATGTCAATGGCAGGTGCTACCAGTTTGGCAGAATGTCATTCAGGGTAGACAACTCATGTCAATGGCAGGTGCCACCAGTTTGGCAGAATGTCATTCAGGGTAGACACCTCATGTCAATGGTAGGTGCTACCAGTATGGCAGAATGTCATTCAGGGTATACACCTCATGTCAATGGCAGGTGCCACCAGTTTGGCAGAATGTCATTCAGGGTAGACAACTCATGTCAATGGTAGGTGCCACCAGTTTGGCAGAATGTCATTCAGGGTAGACACTTTATGTCAATGGCAGGTGCCACCAGTATGGCAGAATGTCATTCAGGGTAGACACCTGATGTCAATGGCAGGTGCCACCAGTATGGCAGAATGTCATTCAGGGTAGACAACTCATGTCAATGGCAGGTGCCACCAGTATGGTAGAATGTCATTCAGGGTAGACACCTTTTGTCAATGGCAGATGCCACCAGTATGGCAAAGTGTAATTCAGGGTAGACACTTTGTGTCAATGGCAGGTGCCACCAGTATGGGAGAATGTCATTCAGGGTAGACACCTCTTATCAATGGTAGCTGCCACCAGCATGGCAGAATGTCACTCAGGGTAGACACCTTGTGTCAATGGAAGATGCCACCAGTATGACAAAGTGTAATTCAGGGTAGACATCTGTCAATGGCAGGTACCACCACCAAAGCAGAATGTCATTCAGGGTAGACACCTGATGTCAATGGCAGGTGCTACCAGTAAGGCAGAATATGAATTTTGGCGGACACCTTGTGTCCAACACTGATCATCAGTGATCCACTGATCAACAAATGATTCCGAGAGGTTATTCTGCTGCAATGACAGTGTGTATCATTAACCTACCTGGAATGATTTTATGAACGTCCAGAGGAGTGTTCGTATGCCTTCTCCTCGACTAAGCAGCTTCACAAGCCTCATCACTCGGAATAGACGAAAGAAGTTGATACTGATAATGGTCTTGCCGGGCTGCAATAAATCAACTCAATGTTAGACATTATGACTTCAAATCTACAGTTTGAGACCTACAGCGTCTTGTTGAAATCACTGACCTTCAAATACATCTTCTTTGCTACATTAGAATTGTCACTTGTCTCCTGTGCAGACTTGATGAGTTATCCATGAAACTTCCATGTCTTAATTCTTTTGGTTAAAATATAACACTACTTCCCTTTTGTATCTTAAAAAGTTTGATAACATGATTTTAGTCGGTTATTGAAGTCTCATCTGCACCCTACAAGATATATGTAGCTGTTTGTATAATTTTGTTTTAATAAATTACGCCTTAAAATTATACCAGTATCAGAAACATTTGATTTATTCCACTGGCTGTGAGTAACAAATGAATTGAAGAATACTTGTGAAACAGAATCTGAGAAATGTGATTCAGTTGTTTTAAATCTAAGAATTTTGAAATTCATGTGAAATAGTTCAGTGTCAAAGTGTGTGAAACATGAAGAGAATCCGTTTGAATTTCACATAAACTTACCAGCATATGTTGAAATCATATGGGGAAAACATTCACCCATTATCCATTAATGTTATATTTCAACATCCAAAACATTTTATATATTCCTCTCGAAATTTCAAAGTTCATTCAATAAATCCTACTTTTAAATGACAAAGCATGAAATGAATTCAAAACTTAACTTTGAAAATAATTGTGTGGTTAATGACAGTATAAGCATTCATTGTCATTCAGGAGAGGAACTGATATAAGAGAGTGACGTACAGAGCTTGTTCGTATAATAGAAATGTGTGGAATATTCATGCTTAGGATAAACAAAGCCTGTTGTTTTACAGAGAGAGGATGCAGGGTGAGTCTGACCAGCATTAGGCAAAGGCATATTGCTGCAGTTGAGGTCCGACTCTTACCTCCAGTCAATCAAAGTATCATGTGAATGCATGCAGATGCTATTTAATGCAAAGTATCACATTTAGAGTAAGATTGAGAGACCTGTAGAAATTGACATTTGACATCAGTGCAAAAAGTGAACCCATCCCTCAAACTCATTACCTAAACTAAAAAAACCAAAAAAACTAAAATGTACATCTTTAACATTACAAACACATCTTTAAATTATGCAATATCAATAAACATGTGACTCATATGCTTTAATTTCAGTTAATTTGTCTTGTTAAATCTGTTTCAGTTTTGTGGGTGTTCCGTAATGAGGGATGGGCACAGTTTATGCATCTGATCCATAAATAGACTCACCACATACCGGCAGACGTCGCCTGTTACATTACACTCACGTTGATACTATTCAATAAAAAGAAAAGAACCAACAGGTTCTGTAGCTCACCTAAACAGACCATTATTATCCAACAGAATGTACTGTGGATACAGAGCTGAGGAAGAGCAGGTCGACGCGATAACTGGGTAGCAACAAATCAGTTGTACCAAATCTGGTTCTATTTGGAAATCAATTAAAAAGGCTAAAGTAATTTTGCTGAGAGTATAGCAGAAAAATGGGTAATCCGTTTCTTCACTTTGAAAAACTTGGAAAAAAACAGACAGAATATATGTAAAATTGGCCTATGTGTTAGTATAGTTAGAGAAATGACTAAATATCTCAAGATTTATCTTACGTCAACAAACTTAGCTTTATAGTAAGTACTGGGCATCAGTAATACTGATCAGGACCTTGTCCATCTGATGCCCTATCTTTTCTTGGCTCCAAACAGAAACATTTATAGATATCTCCTACACAGATTTGGACAATTGCAAGAAGATCCATAAAAAATTTATCCCTGTCTAGTTTGAAATCAAAGATGGCTGCCTAATATACCATTCCCCTATCCACTTACTAGATCTGAAAATTATCCCTGTCTAGTTTGAAATCAAAGATGGCTGCCTAATATACCATTCCCCTATCCACTTACTAGTTCTGAAAATTATCCCTGTCTAGTTTGAAATCAAAGATGGCTGCCTAACATACCATTCCCGTATCCACTTACTAGACCAGAACTCTACAAAATGAGGACAGGGCAACAGATGGTGGACAACACACTATGCCACAGCTCACCTCAGCCCTTTGGGCCAAGTGAGGGTGAGCATCCCTATGATATACTTTTACAAAAAAACGAAATCTACGTGCAGTAACATTCAAGTGCAGTGCATTCCACTAAGTCATTCCTCATAAATCATTCACAAAATATCAAACAACTCATTGTACATATTCCCAAGGAAAAAAAAAATTAAATTAAACAATACATTCAGACAAATGATGATAACAGTTTGTATTGTTAAACATTCAGTGACAATAAGACGCAACAAAAACAAACATGACATTGTGGTCACTGTCTTGACCAACCTTTAACTTGAGGATTTCATTAATTGGATATATTTTTCCTATTAGTTTCTTCAGCTACAGTATTAGTGAAACGATGGTTTAACCTTACATTTGTAACCCAATAATATTCATTTCTAAATTTAACGAACTATTTGTTAATTGTAACATCTAGTGATACATGTTTGTTAAATTTCCAAAACACACAACGGAAAAAAAATGTTTAGTTAAAATACAATTCTAGAAAGACTAAACTGTTTTCAAATCAAACTATTTCAGTTAAACACTTACAAGCACTTAACATCTAAATCTGTGCAGAAACACTCTTCTAGTCAACTCTAAAAACTTTCTCCTCCTGGAATATGCTTTATCAAAGACTCTTCGTGAGATTAATTTTTGGTCATTGAAACTGACAACACTTCAGTTGGAAAAAAATGTTAGTATGTTAAACATTTATCACTGCTAGTTATATGCAACCATACTCTGTTTTTCCTGAAAAAAAACCCCTCAAAACGGAAATAAAGATATAAACAAGTTTCATTTAATAGTTATATATGTTTGTATAAATCGTCATACAGTTGACACTAACATAATACATAGCCACTCTCTACCAAGCAAAAGCCATGAGAGACTTTCTTCTACCTATAGCTAAGCTGTTTGCTATATTAGCTGAGGCCTGTAACCTAGAGCATATGCAGTCCTGTATCTAAGTCTGTGGCGTGGCAGCTCTTCTAGGCTATCCGACACAGGGAACCAGGCCTCAGACACTCTGGACATGTGACATTACTGCTGGACAAATAACACGTACCTAACTAAATACAGATGAGAACCGATGATCTGGACATGATACAAAAGTACAAAATGCTACAATGTTCACAGTGTACGTCCATGCCCAAATGTATGATGATCTAGATACAGAGACTATAGGGAGAAGTCATTTTACACAGCTTAACTCACAAACCATTGACCACAGTGAACGTAAAACTGCAGAGATTTCAGAGTAGTCCATCATGAGATACCCCAATCTGCATACTTAACCTCCGAGGTGAGATCAGTTTGAAGTCGGCAAAGTCCGAGGTCAAAGGGACATGGGTGATTGTGTCATTACTGGATGTAGATATGATTTTCAAATGATGAGGATGAATTGTTTTCAAATGGGTCTTAAAAAGTATACAGAGAAATGAGGTTGTTCTAGAGTCAAAACCTGTGTTGGACAACTGTTTAAGGATCAGGGATGATATTTCAAGGATTTGTTTTCACCACAAGTCTAAAATCTTGAAGAGTTCAACTGAGGGCAAGGCTGAAATGTTATTGTTCAATATTAGAAAGTTTCTCCATGAAAGATGGTTTGTCAACAGAGTGTTATTCCTGGCAGAGTTTTGTCTGAGGGGATTGACGTGTCCTTGGCTAGGACAGCCACGTGCAGGAGAATATTTTTGCTGGGTTGGCATTTCTGGAGTGGGTTAATATGGGCATGTATTATGTGTATTGTGTAAGATGAATTCAAGTGCCGAATTTGAGAGGTTTCAAACCAGGAGTTTCTGAACAGGGTACTGCATTCCATGGAATAGGAGTGAGCAATCAATGGTTTAGCAGCGAGTAATCAATATATCCAGGTTGCGGGTTGAGGAAGACATTCCAAAAGTGTGTGACATTTTCTCAATTTACCAATGAGTAACATAATATTGGGTAGTGTTCTGGACAAGGCGTTTCAAAGCCTTGCACTGATTAATACTTATTGGTGATGTTCTTGTAATACATTTCCAAAAGGTGTACTGTTTTCAAGGAGGTCTTGGGTTTTCTGGGAACTACCTTTGCCAGGAGTGAAGGTGAGTAACATTGATGAGGAACTGTATCTATGAGAGAAATATTGGTGCTGTATATTTCCTGGACGCTGCATTCCAACAGTCTTCCAGGAAGGGTATTACTTCTCCAGGAAGGATTCCAAAGTGTTCCTCTGTTGACCTTCGAGCTTACAAGGGTGATTTCTGATTCGTTTCTTGGTCTACGAAGGGACTGTTCAGGCAATACTATATCATGAAGGTCTGAACTGTGGTCTGAACCTGTAGCAGGGATATACCGGGCATGCAAAAGCTGTATGAACCAGGCCCAGAGGTTTCAACCAGGAGATAAGGCAGTACAGTAAGCCTTGATATAACAAATGCACAATTTCCATGGATTCATTCTTTGACACATATCATGTTCGAAGTAGGTTTTTATATCAAATGGAACAGTATTTATTCCTCAAAAGGGGCGAACATTAATTAATCCTGGTTGTTCACTCGAGTCTCTTCATGCTGGGTTTACTATGGGGAACATGCAGCAAACAGTTAAGTACTGGTTAAAAGAGGAAATGTGACAAACCTCTGCTCTCTGTTGGTTAGTGAAGAGCAGCGAAAGAATAAAATTTGATTTAAAATCATTCCATGTGAAATGAAAGGTTATAGGTGATAAGGAAATCATATATGAAAATAACAAGGAAACAAAAGTATAATGTCTTGGGATAATCACAGTCAATTATTTCATAAGAAAACTAAACAAAAATTAAATAAAACATTTCAGTTTGTAAAATGAATGAACAAAAACATAATGGTTCGGCAACCATGAGGATCCCTTGCAGTCATTCTAAGAAACTAAAAACATGTTGCAATGCAGATAAATCTACTCTATGAATTCCTTTCCGTTTCCGCGGCAACATTCCCTAGGTGTAACCAGCAAGATTCCCTATGCAGGCACCACTCAAACTTTGCACTCAGTAATCCACAAATTCTGGATTCAAATGGACTTGGTTCAAATATCAATCAACAGAATATTGACTGACAGACTATTCTGTTCACTGTGGAAAAATTCATTTTTAAATTCATAAATCAAATATTATCCTACATCGAATTTCTGGAATATAATCATGAATGAAATGAGGTGATACAATGTTGTACCAACACCTATTTTATATTTTATACACATCATCATTCATATATTTATAAATGATAGTTCTAAGATACGAAATGTATATGCTTTAAATGTACTACCAGTCCCAATGTGGTAGAAAGATAGCCGTGATATTTCTAGACTTTACTTGCAATACATTTATATTAAGTCAGGCAGCCATTGTTAGTACAGAGGATGCATGCCCAGAGACGTTTCATGTTTCAACACAAAGAGAAAGTCATGTTTCAAGTGCAGTTAGGTTTCAGGCACTTCAAATAGGAGTCAAACTACAACTCATTCCAACAGAGGCTTCAGATGACAAACAGGCCAATGCTATCACTTGTGTTCTGGAGCAATCTTGGCAAACACTGCCAGTCTTGTTGAACCACCAGCCTGCAGTCATGGAATAAGGTCAGGTGTGGTTGCTATGGTAACAATACACGTGCCAGGCAGCCAATCAGACACCAGAAAAACAAGGTACTGTTATATGTCTCTGTCTTCACTCGTCTGTTTCACAAGAATTGTGTTACATATAAAATCTTGTCAAAGTATCAATAATTAAGACAAATCAACAAAGATTTAAAACTCTGATATTTGCTGATGTGTTTTCATCTTTAATCCAAGAGCACTGATGTATGTGGCATCTAATGAGGCAAGGATGATATTGGATCATCCAAGATTATTCAAACATCAAACTTCCTCCCAACTTCTTCAGTTTGTTAACATCTGCAGTCAGTGTCCTCAGTAAGAGTGCACAACTAACCAACTCAAGTGGCAGAGATACTAGTGATGTCACAAAGCATTGTGTTGGAGATCGACCTTGCCCATGCAATATCTCCTCTGGAAACCAGTTCTAGACAATATTTCAGTTAAAGCCATCACATAAACCTCCACTTGGTTTATGGATGGTCAAGTCCTTCTTTAACTGTCCTCCAACATCATATTTGCAAAATAAGTCCCTCAATATTGGTTTGTTTGTTTGTTCGCTTGTAAGGCCACACTCAGCAATATTCCAGCTATATGATAGTGGTCTGTAGACAATCCACCATTTATCAGACATGGTGATTTATCTTGAACCTGATTGGTTGTCCTTGACCTCTGTTCAACTGCCCCATAACAAACACACCCACCCCTGCATCAGCAACTGTGGCCGCGTTCAACCAGACTGCCACAAAACTAATCTCAAGAAATATTGGCAACTCATTCCAACATGGCATCATGCTTAGTCATTCCAAAGTCTGAAGATGGAAATTAATAATCAGAAGGCGTTGTGTAAAAAATCATGCACTTGTCTGCGTTGATCTCACTTTGTCTTTCCTGTACAAAGACATCAAAAGAGATAGTCAACAATGGAGGGGAAGGAATCGAATCTACTTACATTCACTTCAGTGTAAATGATGTCAATAAAGCTACCGAGTACAATGATGAAGTCAAACACATTCCAAGCATCTCCAAAATAATTCTGAAACAGTAGGTTTAAATATATTGCAAACAGATTAGACAATTAACATATGGTATGACACAGATACAGAAATACATTACCTGAGGTACCAAGATACTTTGAGAACGAATAGTGGTGTGAAGGTGTGGTTGTGATAAGATGCGACAATCACCTCATCATATGACAAATGCTATTTCATTCATGACATGACATATGATTGTCACAACATGAGATTTTAACCATGACACATGATAATTACCAAATGACATTTCATTCATGATATGATATGAGATGATAATCACCAAATAATATTTCATTTACATGACATACAGTAATCACCAAAAGACATTTCAATCATCATATGATAATCACTTGATAATATTTTATTCATAAAATGATTATCACCAAATGATGTTTCACTCATGATATGAAAATCACAAAAAAACATTTCATTCACATGGCATCTGACATCACCAAATGGCATCTCAGTCATATGATAAACACAAAATATGATTCATTTCATTCATGACATGTGTTAATCACCAACTGATAATTCAATCACAACATGTGTTAATTACAAAAAGATAAATTAGTCATGAATGTGTTAATCACCAAATAAAAATTCAAAATCATGATGTGTTAATTTCCAAATAATAATTCAATCATGACACATGTTAATCATCAAATGAAACTTCAATCATGATATGTTAATTACCAAATGACATTTCATTCATTATACGATAATCTCTTGACAACACTTCATTCATGACATGATATGATAATTACCAAATGACATTTCACTCATGATATGAAAATCACTTAAAAACTAATCATTCGTAATAAGATAATCACCAAATAATGTTTCAGTTATGTATGATAATCAAGAACTGATACATGATAATCATTTTAAAATGACATGTCAACAATGAAATTCACCATATGGCATTTTATGTTAGAGATATGATTCTTAAATGACAGTTGAATTGTGATAGTTAATGGTAAGTCCTTAAATTAGATAACTGACTACGACATGATAATCGTTAACTGACATTTCAATCATGAGAAAACATATTAATCACCGAATGCAAGTTCCATCATGATATGATAAATGAAAAACACAAAATGACTTTTCAATCATGTGACATGATACATTCTTATAAGATATATGAATCATGACATGACATGATAGTCACCAAATCCATTTCAATGACTACATTTCATATCACACTGCCCAAATGACTTTTCAACTAAGTATCATTAAGTATAATCACCGAATAACATTTCGGTTTATTTCACATCTCTATATCTACATATCATATGATATGGTATCCAGTTACATGGCATTGTCATCATGATACTACAAAATAATCTTCATGATTACTGAAAATCACATTGTGACATCATAACCATATGGCATGGTAAATAATCACCATATACCACAGTAAATTTGCACCATATGGCATCGTAAGTAATTACCATAAGGCATGGTAAATAACTGCCATATTGCATGGTAAATAATCACTGCATGAAATAGTAAATAATTACCATAAGGCTTGGTAAATAATTACCAAAAGGTAGATAATAACCATATGGCATGCCACGGATACTGAAATATGTTACCTTGAACCTAAAGGCTGCTAGTTTGAGGAGGAACTCCACTGTAAATACTCCTGTGAAGATCATATTGAGATAGTCCAGGGCCTTCACAAACTCCTGAGACTGCTGGTGGTACTGTGGATAATATACATAGGTTATAACACTGCTGGTGGTATTTTAGATAATATAAATAGGTTATAACACCATTGTGATACTGTAGATAATATACATAGGTTACAACACTGCTGGTGGTTTTGTAGATAACATACACAGTTTATAACACTACTGGTGGTTCTGTGGATAATATAAATAGGTTACAACACTGTTGGTGGCACTGTAGATAATATACATAGGTTATAACACTGCTGGTATTACTGGTAATATGAAGGTTATATTTAATTGTATGTGCATTACTACAATTTGTCACACATACTCACCTTCATGGCCAGTGTGACAGTGTTGATCATAATAAGGGCGAAGATGCCGTACTCAAAGGCCTTCGATGTCACAAACCACCAAATTTTATACTGCCATCTTGCTTTCGGGATGTAGCGTCGCATCGGCTTTGCTTTTAGGGCAAACTCAATACATTTGCGCTGAAAATGTTACCAGGTGACATCAAGTTAAGAGCATAAAAACATGGTGTAACTATTTACTTACACATTAAAGACATGTAGTCATTTTTAAATAAAAGACCTGACAATGATTTTGCCACAATGACATTTTCAATTTTTAGATATGCTCTGTATAATCCAACACATTCTGTTTCAACCAGTCTCAGAGTTGATCCATTAGAACATAAATTCAAAGACAAAACAATGAGGCACTTATCTTTGCATAAGTTTAAATGCTTTCGATAAGGCTGATCTAAGTATGAATGTAAATCTGGTTTAGATATATTGAGCAATTCTGTTCAACTGCACAGGGGCTTGATTTGTTGAATTAGTCATATTTTATCCATTAGAAATGAAGAGCAGCTACATGGACTTGTTTGGGACTGACACCTCAGTGACCTATTTAAATATTTCTCCTTAAATGCCACACTGTGTTTGTTGTGAGATGGGCTTGCAGTTCTCTGACAATGATGCTTTGTACAGTAGTTGTTACTTCAACATGTTAGTACTGCAACCCTAAATTTGAACAACTGATAAAACAAATAATTCAATTTGCTGAAAAATGAACCTGATTTTTGTCCAGCTCGCAATTCTTGTACTCCTGTTCACCCTCATTCTGGAAGGTGACGATGACAAAACCCACAAAGATGTTGACCATGAAGAATGCAATGACGATGATGAAGATGAAATAAAAGATGGCCACCATTGGCCGATAACTATGTATCGGACCTCGAGACTCCTCGTTGGAATCTATGGACCTGTACAGCAAGCTGAAAAACAGACACAGATTGTAAGCTGTGGTTCACAATGTATGGAGATATTACAAGATATGTCATGTCTGTATGATTTGTGACAATGTAGGGAACCTTCTTGGCCAAACAAAGTGGTACCAATTCATGAAATATTGCCTCTGTTTACCCTCCAGAAAATGGGTACTCATTGGTATAAGTCATATTAACCTTCTAGTGCCTTACAAGCAGCATGGGCCCTCTGGGGTAATACTGTTTGTCATGTTATATGTATTTAGGGCATGTCCTTGCATAATGCAGTTCAATGCTATAAAAGTGACCAATTACTACAATCATTACTATTATGTCCAACTACCTGCGCACATACGTAAGGTCCTCGACTGTAAAAATATGCAACCTGAAGACATGTCTATTACTTAGATATCTGTTTGTGGTGATACAAATTATATGGTAACTGCTGATTTGATGCTACAGCAGTATCCCAGTCAATTGTGTCTTTGATGTACCGTGAGAGTATACACTTACTCAGGCCATCCTTCAAATGTGGACACTGTGAACAGCGTAAGCAGAGCTTGGCTAACATCATCAAAGTTGAAGTTGTTTTCCTTCCAAACACGTTCCTTCACCTCAGGAGAGTGGAAGTCTCCCTCCCTAAAGTCGATATAGAAACCCCTGGAACACAAACAACGTACAACTATGACACACAGTACGGTACAGGAAATATTGCTGCCTTCAAGCAACTCAAAGAAAGCTCTAATCTTAACATACCTTAGATTAATAACGATTCAAAACACCTCAAAACAGGACAATATTCTATTTTTCTTTTATATATGAATCAAAATCAACCGTTTTCCTTCAAAATTTTAAATCTAAGGTAACCCGATCTGGTCAATACTGTGCCCTTGTTCGCTCATCTTACCAAATAGCAGAAAAATAGGCTCAGGCCAAACCCTTGTATCATAGGTCACAATAACAGTACAATGTTTCAATACCTGACTTTATACAGCTAGAACAAAGAGAAACCTAAAAAAAACCACAATGTGAACAGGGTCCTGCTGCACAAACTGAGTGTAACCCTGTGATTGTCGTAAGTTGTAACCCTGCGATTATCGTTAGTCCAATAATTTAACATAGACTTACGACACTTGTAGGGCTAGGACTGCCATGTAAAAAAGGATCTGGGATGTCACTGATGACATTTTATAAGCAGTAGAAAGGAACAAAACATGTTTACTCCCACTTACTGGCAGTCGGCTTTGGTCAGTTTGGACATGTCAGAACAGCTGAAGAATTTTCCCTGAAAAACATAAGTTTACCATTAGTGACAAAAATCCTGTCACCATATCATTTTAGACAATTTAACTTTGTGATCTCTACAGTGTTAACACAACATGATGTCTCCATCTACAGATCATTTGATACATTTTTTTTCAATGTCAATATATTTTTACAAAGTAACTTATGAGAACTGATGATTGTTATCGTGACAATATATAGTTTTGTGTCACATAACAAATAATTACTTATGTTAGACAAAACATTCTAGATTCTAGTTATGTAAGCTTGACAAAAGTTGACAAAAAGTACCACTGCTGGTGCAAACCAAGTCAGCATGCTTGTAAGTTCAGAATAGCCTATATCGGCAGTAAGAGTGAACCAAATAGATCCAAGGTCTTCATCATACCTTGCGTGTGTTGATAATTACTCATAACATCAATCTACCTGTGACGATCCAGGTTATAACTGGCCTTTACTAACCCATGCTCATTGTCCAGGCAAACAAGGGGTCAGGCTTCCTGACTTGGTTGATGCATGGCATGTTATTCCCATTGCATATATTAATGTTCATTATATCAATCACTGGATTATCAGATCCAGACTAGATTATTTACAGACCACTGGCACATAGCTGGAATATTGCTGAGTGCAAGGTGAAACCACAACCTATACACAACTACAATCAGTGGATTGTCTGGTCCAGTTGTCATTATTTACACCAGCAATAGCTAAAGCAATGCTGATATGCAGTCTTAAACAAACAGGCAAACATGAGTATTTAAATGTTGGTCTGTACCTTGAAGAGCTGTACTCCGATGACAGCAAACATGAACTGTAGCAGGAAGGTGACCAGCATGATGTTGTATATGGTTTTGATGGCCACGATTACACACTGCACTACATGCTGCAGACAAACATCAAGGGATACCATCAACACAAACAAGCATAAATATGTATTCATACTAAATATCTATGGGTAAAACTTTAATGTCATATTTTGAAATTAACATGTTTTATATCAGAATCAAGCTGATCAAAATAATTATTATAACTACATAATAAATGTCACTGAAACAAATTGGTTGGAAGAGTCTACAGAAGGAATTTAATTCCCCCTATGATGGCCGTGACAATTGCATCATGTTGTTAAGGCAATCGTCATGCCATTTATGGGTGGAAGCTTAACCTTGTAGTTACCTTGAGACCCTTGGCTCTGTTGATTGCCCTCAGCGGACGTAACACACGCAACACCCTCAAGATCTTCACTACAGAGATAGCCTGGTTGCTGAAATACACAACGTCAACCATCCAGGAACATGGCCAATACAACATGTACAATCTTACCTTCTCAAACACCTACAAGTGACAAATTTTTCTAAGAATAATCATAACCATTCAAGAGATGTAAAATATTTTCTAACAATTTTTTTACAGAATTAATGTCCTTCATATTATACACTTTTAAAACAAATGCCAAAATAAAACTTATATGTTATTCATGATAATTTCAACAAAAGAAACTTTGGTAATATGACTGTTCCCACTCGTAATATGGATAACAGGTTCTTAGACATATTTGGTGGTCCTTGGTCCATTACTATTATGCTGGATAATGGATCTACTGACTGTATTTTATCCAAGACTGGAAAAAAATATGAAACCAAATTTGTTTCCTGACACCATTTCACACATGCAAAATTATTTTTGAGAAATTGAAAAAGTAGTAGATTTCTCAATGAAAGTAGAAACATCATATGAATAATGTGTGTCATTTGTCTCCTCCAAAATGTCTGTAGCCAAACCTCTGACAGCTGCAATAACGTCCTCCCTTCATTAAACCTTTGAGTGTTCACTTGCAAGTTCATATTTGTGTACTTCTGCTTAAATATGTGAGACATAGAGTCTTGCTTGTAATTAGGTGAGACATGGAGTCCTGCTTGTAATTAGGTGAGACATAGGTTCTTGCTTGTAATTAGGTGAGACATAGGTTCTTGATTGTATATTATCCAATGAAATAGTGTTCATGTGTAATACCTGCATTTCACTTGTAAATAAAGTATAGAATTACAGGTATGCAAGTTGAAAAAAGGGTACACTGGGTTTTTATGCAGAACATTGTTATAACTGTTGGGGTCTACTCATGATTCATGCATATTTGTACACAAGCAACTCATAATTAACAGTTGGGCACCAGTTGTTTGTATTTTCCACGTAACACAGTTGAGCACCAGTTGTTTGTATTTTCCACGTAACACAGCTTATCTGGAACGTTTTTAATCAGTAGTCATGGCTGTATGCTGTGAACCATACACACTACATGCTTCCAAAGTGCCATACAGGCTGCAGTAGAGTGTTATTTGTTTAATGTATCCAAGTATAATGAGATCCTCAACATATAGTGCACATGCAAGCCATTATGTGAAGTGAGAATCAGTGGTACAGTGAAGGTGAGTATTCAGGCAGCTCAAGACTTGATTCGAACAATACTGACCTTCAAACATTTATGTATACACACATGCACAGTTACGCTTGCTTAACTGATTATTATATGACTAAAAACAAGAGATGTTAATAAAACTCTATGCATTATAACGAAACGACTACTTGCACTGTACTGGTATATTCATAACATAGGGCACACTGACAAAAGCAATGCAATAAGTCACTCATAAAGGTGGGACACAAGATTGCATGTTAATACCTGTAATCAAATCTGTGACAGGTAACCTGTGTTTTATACCATGAGCAAATATCCACTAACACTTAGCTCGGTCACACACTGCAAGCACTATCAGATGTACATTATAATGAGACGGTACTAGAGGTTTCAAGAGAAAGCCATTTTTTGTAAGTAGAATAACACAAAACATTTATACTACTCCAGAGAGGTTAAGGAACACCCAAATTTTCACATCAAACACAAATTAACAATATCATCGAATAAAGGTTTTCGGACATAATACATTTTTGGATGCCAGTGCTTATTTGGCTATAAGGAGGGGTATTAAATAACACTGATATTGAATATTCTTGAATGATGGCTTATGTTTAGTTAAAGTTCTCTTTCATAGATTAATGAAAGATTAATGAAAAGTTTTATATCTATTCATGCAATTAAAAAGAAAACAACAAATGTATCTTAAGTGTTCAAAAGCCCAAACCAGTGGAGGATATGAAAGAATCAGCTGTTCTTTAATTATTTTGAATACGATATTAATCAGTAATGTAACGTAAGTAGAAGATGCTATATGCAAGAGATCCACATGCAAGATGGCCGACAGATACAGACAATGGACGAATGGTAGAAGGCAAGCCAGTATGATAATGAAGAATGATGTTAAGTTTATGAGCACATAACTTCTGTATTCTGTTCAAGGACAACAACATTTCAACACAGATTCTAATGACATCGAAATGTTGCCTTACATAGAATAAAGAAGTTGTATATCCATAAAATTATCTGCATTCTTCATCCCTGCAGCTTCTAAAATGCCCATCAAAGATGACAGAATGATGATGCAATGTGTTCAGACAGAAGAGGATGTATATTGGATTTCTTGTACTTCTTTGTTATCTTTTTGTTCAGCATGGTAAGTGTGTTTTTTTTTTCAAATAACAGCATGTCAGCTTATATGGTAGATGGCCCCCAAAGACTGCACCAATTGGATGGTTACCACTTTGGTGAATCCAACAAACACAAGTCTGTACAGCAAACTGAGAACACCTGGGTCTAAATTTTCAAAGTTCTCTTAGCCATACATTAACACTGACTTTCGACTGTCTTAGTGGTAAGAGAGCCTCGAAGACACCAATAATGTCACAGACAGCATGGCCATATGTATTCAGAAATACTATGTGAGGTGATCTACAGAATATTTCTCATCGAGAAGACACAGTAGATTTGGGCATCACTCCATGTCTGGGAGTAAAAAGACAAACAATGTGTAACAAGCAAACACACTATCCACTGTACTACCCTACTGCCTCATGTAGGCAGGCATATAACTATGTCACACTAGGTCATGCTGAAGAATTGACTATCCTAGATTTCAGAGGTATTATAAACCAAAAATAACCTAACATGTTTAGCAGCCTGTAAAAGGAAAGGCAAATCAAGTTCAGCAGACTGTAATCTATTATGAATAGAAAATTAACCAAACTTAAAACAAAAACACCCAGCTGTAATTATCTTCCCACCTTTTTCAAAACTATTTTTAGTCTAAACATAAATATTTTAGGAAAAATATATGGTTTACACCCATATTAAAGAGACTGATGTTCCATACTGAGTATGAATGCAGGGAGCAGGGACCCAACCATTATGATGGTTATTAGTGTTTGTTTGTTGATGGGGGGCTGTAAACAGTGGGAGTCTGGACCACACAATGCCGTGATAAAAATGATGAACCACAAGCGCCACTATCAGGTATGATGGCAGGTTTTCAAATCTCAGAGTTTGACCATCAAATCCATCTTGTCACCTCAAACAGGATCTTAGGCATGATGGCTCCATGAAACGGAATTGTTCCTTGTGAAATTCGCTATTGAAATTCCTGTCATTTTCTTCTAAACTAATTCTTTTTGCGTCACAATAAAATCTGGTCGTGTCAAACTGTCAAACATTGTAACTCAAAAACATACAAAATATATACAAATCTATATGTATGATGACTTACTGACACCAATAAGACACTGAGAGACACTTGGTTATATAGTTGTCTGTGTTACATATATATACTGCTTTGTGTCAACACATGATTCGCTGTGTGAGAATACATTACCTCCAAAACATAGTTCTATGATGGACAGTCAGGGAAATGGGTTATTATACATAATAGATCTAAAATCAACAAGTATCAAATTGTGACAATTGACAAGTACATATTTTATTTGCTGTAATAAGCTCCCAGATGCAAAGAAAACCAAGAAAGGTGGTGCTTATAAATCCTATAACAATGAGTTAAATGTACAACTAGAAATTAAGGGAAATGCACAAACTTAATTCAAACATTGATGAAAGTAATACATTTAATATTACAGTTTCAAGGTAGTTTTGTATATTTTCTATATCTGTGAATAAGACGCAATGTATAAAAATATGAGATGTGAGGTGTCATGAAATTCGTAGCCACAGTAAGTAGTGGATATATGATTACTTACACATTAGTCTAGAAGTTCGTACAATGGTCCTTGAAGTACTCATATATTCAGTTCATATAAAACACTCGTCTATGAAAATGCAAAGGGGAATAACTCAGGGATAATGTAACATGTAAGAGGGCAATTCCTCACCTGTTTTGTAGGCAACTGCACTTTCTTGACAAATATTTCTCTGAATGAATTCTAGAACTAGGCTTTACAAACTGTCTCATTAATATTCAGCTCCCATATTTGTGTACATGGAAGTGAGATAAAAATACCACAACATCGTCAGACAGTCATCCAGTGGAGTTATTTTTGAGTACAATCAATGCCTATTGACCTACTTTAGCTATAGTATTCTGATTCAATCCAGTGAATCTCACAAAAGTTAACTTGTCAGTTACATAGTGACCTGGGATCCGTTTCACAAAACTCTTGTACGCCTAAGATCTTGTAAATTTTCTCACAGCATCTGTAGTTCCAGTGTTACAGTATAGGAAGTACAATGGCTACAAGAAAACTTACGAGATCTTAGGCTTATGATACTTTTGTGAAATAGGCCCCTGACACCTAACAGTTCACTGTTTGATCTTGAATCATCAACATATAAAATATTCATGTTGCACAGATAGAAACATGTTGCATTCACAAAATGTCTCATTCCCATGAGATGGGATTCAAACCACAGACCTTCTGATCCAAGATCAGACACCTTGTCCATATGACCAAGTCAAAATCATCAGTCAAATACTAAGTGCAGGTGTACTTACTCCAGTGGGAAAGAAACGAGAGAAACCGCCACGACCAACAGATCCAGAATGTTGAAGAGACTACGGCAGAAGGATTCCTTGTGTAACACCAGACCATAGGTGATGATCTGCAGAAACAAAGTGTGGACATCACCATAAAATGGTCACAAGCTCTTACCTCACTTCAGTAGTCCGGTCCCATTTGTTTGCCATAATGACTTGGCCAAACAGACATCTTTCTTTATTCAACATCCATGTAACATGAACTTACAAAATATATATTTTCACCAGTTTCAGCAATATTAGAGTAATATCATATATAGGGGGGATAAAGTAATAGCCTTTACACATTGTTCCTCGTATGGGAATCGAGTCCTAGTCATGACGAGCAAACACTAATAGTAGTACTTTCAGCACAAGGCTAACCTACGTATCCTCATTGAAGACATACCATTACCCCTTTATTAGTAAGTGAGTTGAGGTTTAAGTTACTTACAGAATTATTCCCACCACAAGAAGACGTGAGCACTTGGATCAGTATTCAAACTTCAAATGAAATGAACCCATCTCTAGAGTGAAGACAAACATTGTAACCACGGAGCTGGCCACGGAAAATGGATGTTTCAGACAAGCATGCTTACCTTGATTATAATCTCTATTGTGAAGACACTTGTAAAGAAGTAGTCAAAGTAGTTCAGGATCTGAAAGGTGATCACGCCAACATCAGTATTTGTACTGCAGTGTCAACAAACACCCAAACCCTGTTGTCACAGTGCTTTGGATTACCCTTTTCTGAGTTGTATGGAAATGCATTTCAACAGTCATTTTCTCTCGTAACAGCACTCACTTAAGATGAAAGGTCATTCTGTCACGGGATATCATGAGATCTTTGTCAGGACAAAGATCAGATTACATTTCATGTGCATGGTACATGTGAACAGATAATCCCAGCAAAATTACATGACCTTTAGCACAATCTCAGAGCTAAGATCTGTAAATATTCAACATCAATAGATACAACTTTCGCCACTTAGTATTGCAGAAAACTAAGAACTAAGAAGGGAGACAACTCACAATGTTCCTGGGAGACTTTGACCGAAGGGGATCCTCAGCTGCCAACATGGCACTACTGATGAGGATGCAAGCAAGGACGATGTTGCCAAAGTAAGAGTGGTTGCAGATCTTGTGACACAATAATCTGAATCTGAAATGAAATAATTCACAATGTACTCCACTTTCCAATCAAAGAACTCTTGTTTGGCAATTTTACAGGGATTTTCACTGCACATAAAATAACAGGTTTAAACTACTGTTGACACTGAGACACTATAATCGGAATTGGAACTCAATCATGATTGTTGGTTTGTCAATTATAACCCATAACTTGGTGACAATAACTGTTATACTGTTTACATATAACACACTCACATGATACTGTTTTAAGTGTTTCTTGAATGGGTAATAACATCATGTATACTTAAGTGATATCATCCATGAAGTGGGTGATAATATAATTATACCACATGGGCTACAATAATGATGAACTTTACATCACTTTACAAAACCTGGAACAAAGGGCCATTCTCTTTTCAACTAAACTGTAGAATTCAACCATGGTATGTTAACATATAGAGAAGAAAGCAGAAAGCTGGAGAAGTTTTGATTTTGAGCTGAGGTTTACCTGTTTGTTGGGGAGAATATGAAGAGTGAGCTGGCTTGTGGGATGGGCTTGGCCTTGCTGGAGATGTGGAGTTCAGACATGCGACGGGGACGCGCAGTCGAGACAGTCTGTGTCTCATCCTCATCCTCATCTTCTTCATCCTCTTCCTCATCATCCTCTGTCCCCTCATCCTTGTCGTCTTCCTCTTCTGGAAACACAAGCATGAGAAATGCAGGAGCAGGTCTTGTACTGATATAGCTGATTCACTTCCATCAAGATATAATTTATATCATATATATATCATATATAATTCATAAAGTGATCCCCTTTATTAGGCACTGACCAAAGCTGGGGAGATGGCAGGGAATGTTGTGAAACAGCTAAATGCTTTTGGCCACAACTTTAAGACACTGAGAAAATGTACAATAAAATACTTCAGGTCAAGTGAAAAATGCCTGATTGAGCCATAAAAATATGTAAAAGTTACATTTTTTCCTGTTTGTTGTATCCTTTTCATGCCACACGTTTTGTAGAGAAACCTAAATCAATTTAGTGATAAAGTAACTCGACAATGAGCTATGGCACAATTGCAGTCTTTGCATTGTGGCTCAAATCTCGTCAATCTATTCAATAAGTTTGAGAGATAGTTACCTTGTATGGGAACATGGTGACTGTTTCTGTATTCTCCTGGTTCATCACGTTCAGGAGTCAAGTCAATATGCACATGATGATCACCAGAGCTGTCTCTCCTGCTGAAACACACAGATCACTTTCATCAGAATTGACTCACAGGACAATTCCTGAAGATGTGTTTGTTTGTTGTTTCAGCCATATAGCTGCATTCTGCATGTAATCAAATCTAGACCACACAATCCAGAGACAAACAGCTTGAACATTGAACTAAGGAATTATAAGATGACATGTGTCAACCAAGTCAGTAAGCCTGACCACCCGATCCCAGTAGTCGCCTCTGCGACAAGCGTGGGTTGCAGAAGATCACTCCTAACCTGGGTCTTCATGGGCAGCAGTATCTGTATGGATAAAAAAGGGCTTGGCACACGTAATGTTTTCCATATCATTTCCCTGACAAAAGCCATATCTGGATCAAAGGGGTTTCACTTTACAACATGCACGTTTCCCTTCTACAGTGATGTTAATATATCTGTTTGAAATTACCTCCGAGAGCTTGGCTGTCGGCTGAGATTAACAGAGGTCTTGTCTTCGTCGTTTTCATTGTTATCATTTCCATTCACATCAACACCTTCGTCTTCTTCGATGTTACCCTGAGTAACATAAATTAATACTTAAACTAAAGAAAAATATGAGATCTGGTATGATTCTCGCTAATGGCATCGTTGGGAAGTCAATTTGAATTTTTATTTTTCAGATAAGATAACTGTATCTCTGGGACTTAATCTTTGTCAAGGTCATGCTCTCTGTACCTCTTTTTCTGGAGTTTTGCTTTTCGATCTTCGAATGGATCGTGTTCGTTCCTTCTCCTCATCCTTCTGTTGTTCAATCTCTGTGAGACTCTGAGCATCAGCCAAGTTGTCAACAGCAATGGCCAAGAAGACATTCAACAAGATATCTGAGAGGATGCATCAAGGGAAATATGTCTAGACTATACATACATCATGAAATACACTAAAAAAAACCAAGAAACTGACTAATTTTCACATTGGTAACGTCTAACATGCCCTCAGGATATAATCTCAGTATGATAATGGCAGCAGTGCGCCTGCCAATATACAAAATGAAAATAAAATGCATAAGACTTCTCTTATATTATAAACATTTTCAGAACTATTTGTATACATACAAACAAATAAAAATACAAAAAATAATAGCAAGAAATAGTCCTCAAACAGGCACTAAAAAGAGGATTCACTACAAAATATAAAGCACAAAGCAAAGACTTCACCAAATATCTTTTCATGATGTACACTGATAAGAACTATTGAACTGTAATGTGTCTCATGAATGCTGTCATGTATTTTTTCTTTTCTGACACCTGAAAGACCCTGATAAGTGTGTGGCCGCTATTGCTTGAGTGTCCTGACAGAAGTAAAGGATACAGTTACCACAGATGAAGAGCACAACAAAGTAAAGACAGACGATGACGCCGGGCTTCTTGACGCCGCCATATGCCTTGATCCCATCGTACATCACCATGTTCCAGTCCTCACCAGTCAGGATCTGAAGCACAGTTATCACAAACACTCACACCATCAGATCCAAAATGTTGGCTATATGAAGGGGATTTACTGTACAAAAACCAAGCCCGTCAATACACAAAGCCTTTACTAATGCCTTTACCAGTGTTACCCATGATGTTAGGGATTTCACATTCTTAGTAAAGTACATCATGTTTCAGGGGACTGAACTATCAACTTTCTACTCACAGAAGAATGCTGTTATTTAAATGTGTGCTAACAAAGTGGTCATACCTGTATTAATGAAGTTGTCATATCTGTGTTAATGTTGTCACATCTGTGTTAATCAAGTGGTCATATAAGTGTTAATGAAATGGTCATATCTGTGTTAATGTTGTCATATCTGTGTTAATGTTGTCATATCTGTGTTAATGAAGTGGTCATATCTGTGTTAATGAAATGCTCATATCTGTGTTAATGAAGTGGTTATATCTGTGTTGACTGAGTGGTCATACCTATCCCAACCAAGTGGTCATACCTGTCCGAATGAAGTGGTCATATCTGTGTTAATAAAGTGGTCATATTTGTCCCAATGAGGTGGCCATACTTATCCCAACTAAGTGATCATATCCATGTTAACAAAGTGGTCATACGTGTGTTAACGATTGTGTCATACCGGTCCCACTTTAGTGGTCAAACTGTCCCAACTAAGAGGTGATACCTGTTTTAACAAAGTGGTCATACCTGGAACACTGATAACAAGGACTGCCAGAAGGTATCAAAGTTGCTCCTAGGTGTCTCCTCTTCAAAGTTGAACTTGCCACCAAACAGTTGCATCCCAAGTAAGGCGAAGATAACAATGAAGAGAAACAACAGCAACAACAGACTGGCAATGGATCGCATACTGTTCAACAGTGACGCCACAAGGTTCCGCAGTGATGACCAGTACCTGGAAAAACAGCAACCCATGGGCCATTCTGATACTAATGCTTCAACTCTCCTGTCCAACAGAATTATCAGAAACCTCATTTTCATTCATCACTGCAACACTAGAAAATGTTAGTGAAATGTCCAGCTTGAATCCTTTAATTCCAAATTCTCAGAAATTTATGAAAATGTAAAAGATAACATTGAACAAAGAATAATTTTTCCTGAATTTGTAATCCCAGATAAAGGTAGAATTGAAACATTGATTTTATAAAGTAGTATGTTTGCCACATATAACTAATATGTTATCTGTTCATAAGGTTATTGGATTTTACTCATATCTTATAAAGACTATCATTTATTAATTATTAATTTAAATTATTAATTTTTCAATTTCAAATATTTTATACTTTACATCATACTTTTCTTCTATATTATTCTGTGTATATTATCATAGCTGACTGACTCACTGAATGATAGTACTCACCTGGTAGCCTTGAAAACTCTTAGTAAACGAGCACACCTGAGCACAGACACACCCAGTGGTGGCATTACGCTCGTGTATATAAGGATCACTTCCAATATACTGAACAACACAACAAAACTGTCAAAACGGTTAAACAGGGACACAAAGTACCCTTGGAAGCCAAGACTGTACATTTTGAGAAGCATCTCAAAGGTAAACAATACCACAAAAAACATATTGGCAATGGCTGAAAAAGAAACAAAAACATTGTTTAGAATACATGTTGAACATGTCATGATAATGGGTTTTTTTTCAAACAATTATTGATATTACTTAGATTGTTATTTCTTAAATGCAATTTATTTTAGTAAATATATACTACTCAAATTCTGACATTTAATCACATTAAATAACTTAAAGCAGCAGTTTTAAGGGAGTGAGTTAAAAGTTACTTATTACTTGTAATAAGGCTGGTATTGGGTCAGGTCTTAGTCTGGCAAAATGAATTGTCACATTTAATTTCTCCTTGGCAGAAAACATCCTGATCAAATCTTGACTACTCGTAGCATATGAATAGGTTTCTAATATACTGTAAAAATTATTCTAATTATTCTAAAAAATAATGATATTTCTGTCTATCAAAATAAAATACACATCGCAAAAACCCATCAATATAAACAATAATTCCTTACTTAGAAATATTATTAATAAGGAGGATATAAACTGAGATTATTGTGGGCTGAATGATAAAAGAAATGTTTCTCAGGCTATGCAACATCACCTTAAAATCTGTGCGTTTATCATGGTAGAAACTTGCACTATGCAGACTGTTATTTATCCATGACAGCTGACATTGACAGAGCTATGTTCATTGTGTATTTCTAGGTATATCCTGCAATATCCAGCTTCCAATGAATACTTCCCTTCCTCACTTTTGAAACAAAAAATGCCTGAGAAATATATTTTTAGAAAGAGAAATTGTTAAACCTTACCTTGAAAATTGTCCAACCATGGTGGTTGTTGGTAGTGTTCTGAAGTAAGCACACATGTATTCAAAAACACAAGAACAATAACTATCCAATAGAATGCTTGAGATTTCACTATTCTTCGGCATCCTCTTCGACATCTTCTATTAAACTTTTGAAAATGTAACCTGGAACAAAAACAAACATTATTCCACAAAATATCATTATCATTATAGATGATGTGCCAGTTTTCTATGCGAAGGTATTGATTTTTGTGGTTGTGGAGGTGGTTTGTCTGAATTGTCTCCCTTTGCACAAAGATGACCCCCTCTATATCTATAATTTAACATACCTACAGCAGATAAACATTCAAATCACTCTGCAGAGCCTGCTCTTTATTACCTATTTTCATGTGTGATGTGTTATCAAGGAAACAATTAATTGCTCTCACCTTTTTGTTTGAAACCAGGAGTGCTGTATTTCCCCGCTCCCCATTTCTTCTGTTTTCTCCACAGCGTCTGTCTCCGCAACAGCTTTACCTGAAACAAACATAGTATGTGATACCTCAGTCTTCCATAAGGTTGGTGCTCATCAGCATTAACTTCCCTCAGTTTCAAAGAAATGATACTGAGCCATATGTTTTAATCCAGTGGATTTTACTACTGATTTACTGTTATGAAATGTAATATCAATGCCGGCCCAGGGTAAGTGTGGGATACAAGTTATTCTTTATATTACCAACATATTTCAGTGTCATTTTCAGTAAACATGCAGACCAAAATTTACAGAATGTTTCTATGATGCCATTTATTTCAGCTGAACACTTGTAGATGGAATAGTTGTGTTCAAGTTTATGTATACAGGTATATGGTCTGTGTTTATATTGACATCAGTGAGTGAGTGAGACTTTAGTTTTAAATATTCCAGCAATATTCCAGCAACATGTTGGCAGTCGAGTCTGCACCAGACAACCCAGTGATCAACAGCATGAGCATCAATCAGTGTGACACCTGATCCTGTTAGTCGCCTCTTTCGACAGGCATGGGTTACTGAAGATCAATTCTAACAAGGATCTTCATAGGTATTACCTAACATTAAAGCTGATCAGTTGCTATCTGATCCAGCAGGAAAAAGAGGTCCCTGTATGACAGACAGTGTTCTTATCTGGTGTCAATCGTATGGGTTGGGTAGGCAAGTAAAGATAGATGCACTTCTGCCTCTTAATATCCACAGCCACAATTGTCTGCAGTAAGTGAGTGAGTTGTGTTTAATGCTGATATTTAAACTATTTCATTGATGTCCCAGTACTGGAGGTAAGTAGCAAAGCCCAAAGGGATGCTGGTTTCAGACCGTTATCCTTCTCAGAAAACGAGCACAGATTTGGTGGTCACAAACCTGGAACATAATCAGGACAGGGTTCAAATAGTTGTGGTCTGTACTCACTGTGTCTGGGGGTATTCCCATCCTCTACTTCATCCTCATTTTCTGGATCTATGTCTTCTGTAAAACACATCACACAGAGCAACTGAAATACTGAGTCAAATAAATCAGCGACAAATAGAGCTTTTTGAGAAAGAGACAGTAGGAGTTACACATTTTTGAGAAATGGGGTGCACACTTCATTTTCAAACAGTTCCAATGGTCAGTTAAGAAAAATTCAGCACAAAAGGGGTGTGCACACCCCTGCACACACCCCACTCCCCCTACCCCTCTCTACTAGATGTAGCAGCTATCCATAGAGAATGGGGAACAAGTTGGCTGAATATCTCTGTCTGGCCATAATGGGTGTCATGTAATATCTTGGCGATGATTAAAGTCTTAAAAACGAATTTCTATACTTTTCATCTGACTTCACATGCTGCAATGTAATCAAAGTCTTCAAATTTAAAGTCTGATGTAACATCGCAGAATAATAATGTAGTGAATATGTAAAATCCCCACCTCAACTCTTCCAAATATTTCTGGCATCTAGCATGTCCAAGAAGTCGAGGTAATCCAGAAGTCTTACATTATATTTAATAAAGTGTTCTGCATTCAGTAATATTCCAGCTATATGAACTCAGTCCTCAATAATCAAGTTTGGACTAGGCATTCCAGTGACTGACATCATGAGCATCATCCCCAGCTTGACCTCCTAATTCATGTCAACTCCAGCAGGACAGGAAGTTGGGGACTTATATACTCATCCCCAAAACTGCATAATGTCTCACCTGCTTGTGTGATCCAGTCTAAATATCCCCTAAGATCTTCTTCTAATTGCTGTTTTTCTCTAAGTTTTTGAAAATCACCCCGAGCTTTTGCTTTTTCTCTTTCTTTGGAAAACTCTCTGGAAAAGAATGGGCAGCAATACAGCATTGCACCTAAAACACCTCAACCAAATCACGTCGAGTCAACATTAAATACACATTTTCTAGGAAATGTGTCTTTGTCATCCTGTCTCACCTGTGTAAGTCAGTCAATAGTCTAGATACCAACTAAGACAGGCACATAACATAAGTGGCTAGAGACATGAACCTATAGCTACATTTTTGTGCGAAACTAGTAAAGACTTAAACATTATATAACACCATATATGAACCATTTTACCTTCTTCAGTCCGGCCATTTTAGACACGGTTACAAAGCCTGAAGTCATTTTCAGGGAACAAACATGAAGGTCAAGGTTAGGTGAAATCTTACAACATGTCATGAAAAACTTAATATGCATTCTGAGTCTGTCTACTTATTCTTATAACATTTCATTATTTTCATTAATTTCATGTTATGGATTCATGTTATTTAAAAGAAGCTGTCATTTATGCCAAGTTGAAAATCAGACTCGGACCTCTTATACTGGTCTTACAAAAAGTGGGAAGACGTATGTGAAATTTCGGCTTCAATAAGGTGAGCAAGAAAACTGTCTATAGATCAACAATGAGATCCCATTAAAAATGTGAAATGTCGCTCCCTACAGCAACTCACCCGCTCAACACACCAAGAACAAGGTTGAGAACAAAAAAGGATCCGATGATAATTAAGCTGATAAAATAGATCCATGGCCACTCACTTCCCACAGCATCATTCACCTGCAACATGCATCACAGGTACCGTAAATACCATAGTAAAGCCACTACATATTATAGATCAGGCTCTTCTACATTCAGCTGCTTGCTCCATTCTTTAACCCATATGATTAACATAGAAAAAAAGGAGAAGAGATATTCCCCCAGCCTGGGTTTTAATATAGGGGCAAAACATTTTGTGATGAAATGATATGACATTATTTTAACTGACATCAAAATAGTCGCCAATGATTCTGATGCAAGTTTATTCCACCAAATTTTCCTATGAGATTATCATCTCCTTAAACCTTCTCTAGAAGGCAGTTATGGATGATAATTAGTAAGAATTAACCTGCACTGACAACACAACCCATAATGCTCTGAACACCATAACAATACTAGCATTTCCAATCAGATTTAATAGTATATCAACAAAAGAAATATGGACTATTATCAAGACAATCTCATACCATGTGTGATATAGCCAACATACAATATTGTCATATGAAATAATCTGAAGTTTATCTCCAACAAAATCACGCCAGTCAGTGACTGACATCATGGTTGCAACACCACTAGCTACAATACTCACATCATACAAAACATCTGTCCATCCTTCATTGGTTATGCACTGGAACACTGTAAGCATGGCTAAACCAAAGTTATCAAAGTTCGTAATGCCATCATTTGGCCCTATCCACGAATCCTTCCTACACTCGGATCCATTGGCTACGGTTTTACAGTCAAATCCCCTTCCACATGGGTGAGGATCTTCTAAAGCTTCTCTTACTGCAAAGTAAGAAAAAGGAGAAGTGTTATTCAAATTTTACAAAGTTTAGACTCATAGATTGCAGAAAGTGACATCCATTGGAAAAAGATGCTACTAAAACTCCATTGTTGATGTGTGGGCAACTCTAAATGTATTTACTGAATGTCTTAAACAGTGTTTCAGATATGTCATCTGTGTCAGTCAGCATAATCTGGGCAGAAAAGCCACAAAATAATTTTACACTTTGGTGACGCCCTCAGGAATGGAGCTGACAAACAATACATTGTAATCTTGGATTCAAACTAATAATCAACAGATCCTGGGACCACTTCCATAGAGTTTTCTTTGCACTATCTTCAATACTTTAATATCAAAGTAGCCCAGTGGTTAAAGTGTTTGCCCATCACACTGAAGTCCCAGGTTCGATTCTCCATATATGTACAATGTGTGAAGCCCATTCCTGCTGTACCCCACTGCAATACTGCTGCACTACTGCTAAAAGCAGCATAAAACTAATCTCATTCACAACAACACTAAAATAGATTTGTCAAGGCCCACAATGTAACAGGCTGAAGTAGGATAATTAAACTGAATAAATAAGTAAACAAAATCATACTTACATGGATTTGTATAAAAACAGGTATCATGTAACTTCCCTGAGAAAAGTTCTAGTCCAATGATAGCGTAAATGATGATTACAAAGATAACTAACAGTGCTATGTGTAACAAAGGCACCATTGCTCGGAGGATAGAATTCAACACTACTTGTAAACCTGAAAAACAAAAAAATCCATGGTTAGCATTATATCAGTTCCAACATATACCAACATCAACAGTACAATTAAAAGTCATGTGTCACTTATCCTGCGCCATTTCTTCTAGATGTGTTGAAATCATGTCTGTGTAAAAGTCATTTGGGAGTTCCAAGTATCCAAATAATAAGAAACAAAATTCTCCTGACTGAGTGAAAATGACATTAAATAACATTATGTTAGTAAATTCATTATTAGGCCAGACTAATTTTACTTCTTGTTTTACTGGTCTGGTTGTATTTTTTTCAAGCACGAAAAAAAAAATAAAAAAAATATTAGGAGTTAAAAACATAAAATGCTAACATTTTCATTTTCAACTTTTGGAAGGAACATTATTTTGGCGATTTTATTATTTTTTTCCTCCTGCCTTCAGGTATTCTGGTCTGGTTGTATTTTTTTGGAGCACAAAAATAAAAAAAAATTTAAAATAATTGCCGCTAAAAACATAAAATGCTAATGTTTTCATTTTTAATATTTGGAAGGAACTTTACTTTGGTAATTTTATTATTTTTTTCCTCCTGCCTTCAGGTATTCTGGGGACACAAATCTGTCAAACAAGAAATAAAACTGGTCTGGCCTTACTATCAATTAAATGAGGTATTGTACAAAGGCAATCTTTGCCATCTTTTCACAATTTCTGACAATGACATTAAAGCCTGATCTGACTTGTAAGACTGCTTCACCTTAAATTGCACTTTCATCATTTTGTTGGATTACATATATGTCAAGAATAAAATATTACAGAAAAACACAGCAAAATAACAACAGATGTACCAGTATATACTGGATAAAAACATTTTGGGATATATGCAAATTTTGAAATTTTGAATAATGATGTATTTACTTACTGAAACACTGAACAAACATTAGTCATAAAATGCTAAACTATTTTGTCCAATGTACATTTATTTTTACATTTTTTTCTTAGTAATGGTCACTGACATTTTTTAAAAAATGGCTTGACATCACTGTATATTGAATCAAAATAAAATAAATAATAAAATTTAGGTTTCTTTGAGTAGACAATGAATTTAGTATGAGAAAATGCACCATGAGAGAATGTTGTAGCCAGGTCAAATAAAGGTTTTCAATATGGATGCCATGGTGGCCATCTTGAACAAATTTGGTTGCATCATTGTTATGCATCATTGGGGAGTGATCAGCTTCTTTGTCCAAGTGTTTTCTGATGAGATGTCTACATCACACAACAGAACAGACATTTAAGCCCATTTGACTAACAATCAGCTGAGCTAAAAGTGAACACATATAACACTATACGTACTTGGAGCTCTGGATACTAGCCGCAATGGCCTCAAAACCCTGAAGGCTCGTAGAGCTTTCACATCAAACCCTTTGCTATTTATCTCGGAAAGGATCTGACTTATAATACTGAAACAAAAGAAAAACAACAATGAATGTAAGTGAGAATTGACAAACTAACCCATGAGGTTCTGTTGCTCATCTGATATGCTCATGCAGCTATTATTATCAAAATGTGATGTTGTTATTTGAATACATCAAAATACAGCCGTAAGTCATGTGTGTGTTTTAATGAAATAACATCATAGTGTGCTATAATGGAAAGAGGCGTAGTAAGTAATTTGTGTGGACAGCCTTGAGTAAAAGGTTTGCCAAATTACAGGGCACACTACTAACAAAAGCTTTGACATATACTTGTGTGATTAGGCCAAGTGAAAACATTATAAGTCACATCAGTCATTTTTTGTTCATCAAATTGCAGTAAGTTCTTTGGCCTGTGGGGCGGTGGGTTAGCTTAGTGGTTAAAGCGTTCGCTCGTCATGCCGAAGACCCTGGTTCGATTCCCCACATGCGTACAATGTGTGAAGCCCATTTTCTGGTGTCCCCCGCTGTGATATAGCTGGAATATTGTTAAAAGTGGTGTAAAACTCACTCACTCACTCACTCACTCTTTGGTCTGTGGTCATTTATTTTCCCCAGTATCAAATGATGTATTTGATGGGTTCTAAGAAAAATGTAAATTCTTGCGTCTACATTACAACCATCAAATGTCTCACTAAAACATTAATAGCAATGCATTGTGTATACAATTGTAGGTTCCAAATATGACCTTAATTTCTAACACCAGGATAATGACAGTAGAATCTGTTCGCTAAAGAATTCAGCTTTCTAATCCCCAAGGTTGTCTGATAATTTGATATGAAGAGATCGGAGTTGTCCTGAATTATTCAGCCGATGAGTTCAGAGCTTCACATAACAGAAAGGTTGGACTTAGACAGTTACACTGTATGGCGATGGCCCATTTATCATTCAATAACTACTGGTCATGTGACGAGTGACATCCATTGGCTAAGGTGGAAACAGATGAGAGAAATGGGACTGTGGCCAGTTCTCAAATGCCAAAATAGGACATCATCTATGTTATATATTATTCATTAATTCATGAGAAATGGTCATATTTAAATGAACTTTTTACTGCCTAGTACTGAAGTCAGGAGAATCTTTGACTTCATTCCCCCAAGTGAACCTTTTCACATTTGCGAGGATTTTAGATTAGCCTGATCAAAACGTATTGTTTTAAACCCTCTGAAGGTCAATATATTTTTCTTTATCACGCATGTAGTGAAATGGGTTGATGGTGTCAACGCTCTAAAGAAATGATGTTTGAATGTGAAGAATGAATATCTGTTTGTTTGTTGAAGGTGCAAGATTTCTTCATAACACTGTCTTGAAAAAACGTCAGACTTCATAGATGTATCTGATCCCAAGATTTACAAGAGGGTATCTGATTATTCATAACTTGCTGTGTAGAGCTGCTTCCCCTTATATCACTGCATACCCAAAACCAGTGATTCAAATGAAACCTTCTTCGTGAATTAAGTTTCTGAGTTTGTCAGAACTATACCCATGCTTGGGGTTATCACTAGGGTGGTACACATCTAAGAACTTCATCTCATTCTAATTTCCACTCAAACAGAACTGACATGCCATGATACGACTGAAATACCATTCAGTTTGGCGTTAATCCAATCCCTCCCACTCTAGAAGTTCAGGGCATTTTCATCAAAGAGGGCTAAAAGAACTTGTTGGTCAGACACACGACAAGTGATCGTGTTGGCGTTAAACAAAATCCACCGAGTAAACAAATGTTTGTTATATTTGGTTTGATTAATAGGGCACAGTCTGTTACCCTGTATCTTGTGTGGCCACCTGTGGTACATTAAAACAGTTCTAAATTTACTTTAAAACTCACTCAATTGCAAAAGTTTTCAACTTCACAGTAGGCATGCAGCCATGTTATTCTGCTATAAATACAACCTCATGATAGGAATGCTTTCTAAATACATAAACAAACATATCTACATAAGTAATTAAAGGTTTTCAGTTCTAATTACATCATGAAGATTCTAGGTCTAACAACTCCCAAAATATGGAAGAATGTTGTGAATTGTCGAGTCTGTTATGATTAGTTAATTTATTGGAGATAGGCGTTGACTAGCAGCCAAGTCCCTCCAGGAGGGTGTCTCAGTGCAAATCTGCAGACAAGAAGCCCGATAAAGCTTACGTACACCTACGCCCACGTCAGTGTTTTACCATGTGAGACAAAAAAAATATACACACTATCTCTTGGAAACACGTGCAGAATATTACTCACTGGCTTCAATGTCTGTATTATACATCTAAGATCTCCATTGACGGATGTTTTCACTATTCAGTTACATTCTCAGAACTTTCATTTACATGAATGACATGAACTACAACCTCAGAACTAAAGCACAGACAACTACTGATAGGCAATAATAGTAATTCTTAATTTTTCACAATGTTAACACTTTATCCATCAATTCTATCACTCATTAACACTGTGAAAGCCAACCCATGGCAGAAGATGTATGCAGGCTTGGAGAATCGTGGGTTCCAAACTGTGCCATTAGACACATGAAACAAATGCTGATTTGTAATTTCTAATTTCTAGGTAAAGAACATGTTCATGGTTGGAGAGCTCCAGCAGTACAGTGGATAACACAGAACTAGAGAATTCTAAGTTGTGGCAACTGCCATTAATGATACTTTGAGACCCTGGAAACTTGATCCCCAAGTATCCAGAAACATAAATCTCCTACTATCTGGTCAAAACCCATAATGAAACAACTCTTGCATCATAAAAGTGACTTTCTATGATGGATATTCAGTTTCCGTTTCTGGACGGTAAATTTTAGAAATGAACCAGCCAAATCAACACAAAATTTAATCACTTATCTACACAAAGTTTTGATCTTCTGCCGAACATGTGAAGTGAAGCGTGAGTGTTCTATATGTTTGACATGAGACGAGGTCAGCTAATCTGGATTAATGACCAATCAGGAGCGTATAGGTGGTGATCAGTAGGCCTATCTGACACTGAGTGATTTGTAATTATCAAATAAAAATTCACGTTTTTTGTAAGTGATTTCCAGCTGAAAGTGTATGCTTGCTACCATTTCAACAACGAAGCCTGGATGACCGAAAGCAAGATATCTGGATATTCAGTTACCCAGACATTTCAGGCGAAAATAAATGTGTCCTGGCCCCGATTTCTTGAAACTTATGTCAGTTTTTACTCAAATTTCAAACTGAGTTTGACAAAATAAACAGCTGAATTTTAACTCAACAGTATTTTAAAGTAAAAAAAAAAAGAAATACATACATAATTTATCTATCCACCAAACTCAAATAGTCTACTCTGCTTGCATTTTAATATTGACTTCAGTTCATTCTGGGAAATGACTTTTCCTGTGTTTATTCACATTTGAGTAAAAACTCAAAACTTACGTCAAAACATGTTTTGAGAAATCGGGGCCAGATATCCGGGATCTCACTTTATACAACTGAAGAATATCTGCTTCTGAGGTAACCTATATATTTGGGATAACTCTTTATCAGTGAAGTACAGATTCTAGTACTATATTTCAGTGCTGGCAACTAGGTGCCCGGCTCAACCCCCAAATGTACACGAAGCTGTACTGAAAGTCTAATCCAACATTTGATATGTTACATTTGACCACTTTGTAAATTCTTTACAAGTGATGTAGTCAGGAGTCCTATTTCTTGATGAAATATTCTACCCTTTTTCGAAAAGATTTATAATCCATATTTTCATACAAATCAACTCTTATTCCTCAAATCATCGGTTAACTGCCAATCCATTACTGTGTCTTGCACCACTGAACCACATTACCCATTATTTTCCAAACTGTCTTACCCTCAATACAATTTAGACCTGAATGAATTAAGTTTAGATTTCCTCCCATCTCACTCGGGCTTTCCAACTTAAATGGGTTAATTATTACCATGACAACTATGTATATGTGGAAACAAAGTATTAGTCAACCTATCCATGTACACAAACAGTGAATAAGTCTCACAGCTTCCCTTTATGTTTATAAACAAAACTGAAAGAAATACTGTCTCACTAAGCCTGTTTAAGCAATAAGAAGTGTGATTGTGGGAAGTAAACATCAAGTCAAGATAACCAAGGAGGTAAGATTGTCGTATGTAACTATTAGGAATCCAATCCACTGCACTTGGCCATTTTGATAATTTCAGCTCTCTGGGGTTCATGACAAATGTAACTCTTTAGGTGACCAGAGCTAGGCCACAAGTGGTAATTTCCATCAAAATGGATCACAATGAACCCATTATAACGTGACTGAGGTGACTTCCGTAAACTCACAGTGGTCCGAGAGAGAGGGATCAGCTTGATATTTTGTCCTTGTTCATATCAAGACATCATAGATCTCACCCTAGACTGACTCTTAATCTCAGAATATATAATTTTGATTGTAACAAACCCATTTAAAAGGAGTCCAACGAACACCAGAGATACAGAACCTGGGGAAATCTAGACTTGCTTCATTTAGGGCTTAGCAATGCAGAGAGGACAAGGCAGTAGGGGAAATAATGTGGTTCAGAGACTGTAAGACAGACTAGTCTTGCTCATTCCATCAACAACTGCTTTAGTTGGTCAGAACAATCAAAGCTATCAGACAGTAATACTTGAGACCCTGCTGCCTCTAAAACATCTTATATGCACTGTAAGTGTGCATGCTTAATCCGTAACAAGCAAGGAATATATATCCAGCAGCATTCTATGACTGACAAAAATGAAACTTTCCCTGCAAAATGAGGATTAAGTTCAAGAACTGTGAAGGGATGGGTTTGGGTTTGACGTGTGAGCAAATATATTTTTCAAATGCCCACTGAGTGTGTCAACATCCTTAAAATGTCTGTGCACAGATGAGCTTTCAAAATGGCTGCCAGTAGAGATTATGCCTCACAGCAAACAGGTGAAGACAATATTTTCTTTGAAAGTTGTTCAAACTCAATGAACTTTTTGCTTGTGCGTTGAAAGTATTCTCCTGAGTGTGGAATGTCTTCCCTGAATGGGAGGAGATTCAAGCACTTGGAAATCTTTCACAGAACCACTGCGCTTGAGGTGCAATGCTTCAGCATTAGCTATCTTAATGAGAGGAATTGGGAACACTGTGTGCAGGTGTTAGGTGCTTGGGTCTCTATTGCTTGTCTGTTCATCTGTCTTATCTGTCTCTGTTATCAATCTTTTCTGTTTGTGTAAACTGTATTTACTTAACATTTCTGTCTTTGAAGGTTTTTTCCCTCCTTGTCCTGTCCTGTGCTCAGGTTTTTTGTCTGCTAGAGTATACCTGTCTGTCTTCAAACTGTTCGTCCTTGTGGGTATATCTGTCTTTGCATAATGTTTGTCCTAATGATCATGTTTGTCTGTCTTTGAGTGTCTACCTTCAGGAGTGACTGTATCTTTGGAGAGAGTGAGTGAGTGAGTAACAGCACCAGCAGTTTTGCAACTATTTCCATCTGTCTTTCAGCAGTACGTCTTCAGTAGTGGGTTTATCTTTGGATTGTCTGTATTCATGGGATTGCCTGTCAGTCTTTGAATTTTTGTCTTCCTTAGTGACAGCCTCTTGGCTGTTTCTTTTTACGAGTTGTTTATCTTTCTGTCACATGTTTGCCTTCAGGACGTTATCTGTCTGTCTTAAGGACTCTGTCTATCTTCAAGAAAGTGTCTGCCTTCAGGACAGTCTGTCTGTCTTTAGGAAAGTGTGTGTCTGTCTGCAGGATTGTGTGTGTCTGTTTGTCTTTAGGGTTCACGGTTCTATTTCCCATGAAAGCAGCTGTCTGTCTTTCTGTCATGTTTGCCTTCAGGACAGTATCTGTCTATCTTCAGGACTGTGTGTGTCAGTCTTCAGGAAAGTATTTGTCTTCAGGACTGTGTCTGACTGTCTGTCTCTAGAATTCTGTCTGTCTTCAGGAAAGTGTCTGTTTGCCTTCAGGACAGTCTGTCTGTCTTTAGGAAAATGTGTGTCTGTCTGCAGGATTGTGTGTGCCTGTTTGTCTTTAGGGTTCACGGTTCTATTTCCCATGAAAGTAGCTGTCTGTCTTTCTGTCATGTTTGCCTTCAGGACAGTATCTGTCTGTCTTCAGGACTGTGTGTGTCAGTCTTCAGGAAAGTATTTGTCTTCAGGACTGTGTCTGACTGTCTGTCTCTAGAATTCTGTCTGTCTTCAGGAAAGTGTCTGTTTGCCTTCAGGACAGTCTGTCTGTCTTTAGGAAAGTGTGTGTCTGTTTTCAGGATTGTGTGTGTCTGTTTGTCTTTAGGGTTCACGGTTCTATTTCCCATGAAAGTAGCTGTCTGTCTTTCTGTCATGTTTGCCTTCAGGACAGTATCTGTCTGTCTTCAGGACTGTGTGTGTCAGTCTTCAGGAAAGTATTTGTCTTCAGGACTGTGTCTGACTGTCTGTCTCTAGAATTCTGTCTGTCTTCAGGAAAGTGTATGTTTGCTTTCAGGACTGTGTCTCTCTTTAGGTAAGTGTCTGTTTTCAGGATTGTGTGTGTCTGTTTGTCTTCAGAGTTCAGGCTAATCTATTTCCCATTAAAGAAGCTCTATCTATATCATATTCAGGCTTATTTAAGAAAGCATTTCTTACTTACAGGAACTAGTGCTGACATTATTAAGAGTGTTTTCTTGAGAATATGTGCTCATCTAATTAGAAATTATGAATGAGTCATTTCCTTTATTCACATAATCACACATCACATATCCATACCAATTTAAAATACACAAAACATTCTGTGATCAATATTTACATCCGAAAATTTCATTTCCACTCCTCAGTGATCCTTGATATTTAAGAATCTGAAAAAAAGATAACCTTGCTCTTTTAAAATTGTTCATATTCTCTTTAAATTGTCATCACTCTTTCCCCCTCAGTGCTTCTACCAATTAATCAATATGTCTTTGAGAAGTTTTGCAAGTACCTGTGAGACCCTGTTCATGGCAGTCACATGGTCGTGGATCCGTTCTCTCTGTTCCATAGAGGGAACAGTCACGTGTCCCCTAGGTTCTAATTGCATAAGTGATACATTCTGTTTTCTGGGGGAAATTTCAAAACTTGATTAAGATTGATTTCCTGGCACCAACAGTAGTTGCGCTACTTTGGGCTTCTTCACTACGACACTGGATCATTTCAACATATGATATTTGCCGTGCAAAATTGTAACCTGAGTGCTTGCAACAGAATGAATCACAGTGCTATTTTTGTGATAAATTAAGTTAGTGACTGACTTTGGGTACATCACTGCGTTTAATATCTCAGTCATATCAGAGGGGCTGGTTGTAACATGTGAGGAAAGCTGAAGTGATGCAACGTACCTTTGGATAAAGCGGCAGTGAACCAATCATGCTATTTTCGGAGCTGAATTGAGCATGATAATTTTGGATGTTGAACTAAATGTAATGTTAGAAGACTTCCTCTGTGCTTATCCCTCTCTATCAATGCTCCAATATCGATAACATTCACTTTTTCAATAAAATTGTAAATTCCATCCTTCAGTGTTTAATTTTCCTCTGTCATTCTAACCTTCTGAAGTGAAGGGGCATGGCAAACTCAGTAAAAATGACAACTGACTTCTGCTACCACTAATTAGAAACCTGAGGACATCCCATTTGAGGTCATGTGAAACTGACCTTTCATCTGACCAATCAGAGTATCGCCTACCAAATCTGGAAAGTTACAGTCAGAAAGTGTTTTCAATCAAGCAACCTCGAAAAGGTTAAGTCAGCATATCCCAAACGACATTTTAAGACTGTATGGCAGATTTCATGACTCCCTCTCCAACATTTGAAGAGAAAGACTTTCTGTGGCCTGTGTAAGTTCTGCTGGACAATCAAAACATTCTTTTGACATGTTCCATAATGGGCTGTCCTGAGATTGTTGTTCAGCAGAAGCAACATGTAGATCTGCCTTTAAAGACACTGATGATCATAAATGGACCCATCATCTGCACTGAAATTCACTGTGCAAAGTAGTGTCCCTTGGGCATGCACTGTTAGGAACCTAGGATCATGGGTGTAAATCCTAGTTTACCCTAAGAACGTTATACCTATAGAAGGTGGTTTCCACTAAGATATAAATGTATGAGGCCTGCTTCATTTTGGGCTTTTCTAAACCCACTATAGCCAACTCACTTTGCTTCACTTAAAGCTGTTCTAAACCCACCATAACCAAGAACTCGCTCAAGGGAAACTAGTTTCTGAAGTGAAAGCATCCGATCATCAAAACACACACTGCACAAAGTAAATTTCCTTATAAAACTGATCAGTAAAATAATCATCATTCCTGTTCCTTTGGACTGAAGATTGGGTATTTTTTATTTCATTCACTTTCACTTATGCAGTACTGTCATTATTGACGCTTACAAGCTTAATTACTTTCAGTCATTAACCTACAAATGTGTGAGTAATTTCTGTGTGTCATACGAGCTACATGATTTAACCTTATTACTTGAAACAATCAATTCCTTATTTACTTATGCAGTTTGGAATACAGCATCTTGGTACACAAGCACTAATGGCTAATGGCATACTGCATGAAACTGTTTTATGCTTATATAACAGTTGAGTATATGTGCAAAAAGTGTTTCTATAACAGCAACTGTTGCATTCCTTTAATGATTTACGCACATTTTGATATGATGCACAGAACACCTTCAGCACTAACACCTGTGTGAATGTGCGGACAGCCAGTCACAAGGAACTTACACCTTTTGACATTTATGTTTACAGCCTTCAAGCAGATAGTATATTTAGATTGCCTGTCAAGTTAGAAATATTGCTTCACTTAACACCAAGTGCAGCACTTTTATCGCACAACAGATGTTTACTACTATTATCCCACTGAACACTGATATCCAGAGTGGCAATGATAGTAACAGTACCACTAGCTATAATAACAATATCATATACTCTGATTAGAGACCATTAGTCGTAAGCCAGATTTTCATCAGGCCATCCAAGAAATACTATTTCAGTCCTTTCTGTTGTCATTAATTTGATTATTGGAATAAATAATCACCGAGGAAAAGTCAATAGAGTTTTAGGTGACATTATACGAAGGCCATTAATAATGGCCGAACACAATACAACTGGAGGATGAGCCCTGGATCTGTAACAAGCTCATAGCTATAACTGACTTTACAATCTGTTGCATTCCTTGGGGAAGTAGTGTCATGCATATTGTTGTGGAGACCTTAAAGTCATGCAGTTCTTTTGATTCCCTCTGACTTTTAAGATATGTTCAAATTTTCTGATTTCCCAAAGGTTCTTGAATTTTTGCAAACAATTTTCTGTATCGCATGTTTTCATTTAAAAGTGTGTCTGAAGACATGGAACACACTACATTATTGCAAAACCAGCATTTCTTGATCTCCAATGTAGTTCACCATCAACCAAGTCACTGCCAAAGATGCTGCTGTTTGTAAGAGATAATTAGATGCATTTGAACACTGGTAACTAACCAGTGGATAACACAGACATCTTTATGGCTTGAATTTGGAGGGAGAGGTGTAGGACACACACAACTGCCTGGAGACTAACACTTAGTACAAGAAATATACGTACCTTAGTTCAAAATATATACATAGCATCAGGAAATACGGAATTTACAAGGGTCTTACAAAGACGATATTATGTGAGTGCCCATGTCACACTATGTTTACAACACGACGGTCTAAATGTTGGTCTTACGCTGATATTTAGACACGAGTGTTGTGAACATAGTTATAGGCATGAATATAATATTCTGCTTATTACCAAAGTCGTTAAATTGAGGAAAATGAACCCAAATCTACTTTCAAACATGGGCTGGCTACCCATCGTTGCCACATGTACAACGCAACATCACAGAAAAAACGTGACATCATGGCATTGTTCATGACGTCATGTTACCATGACAAAGTGATATTTTGCCCCGGGGCATTGTATGAAAAATATGAACCTCATTAGTAATAATGGTACCTTATTTAAAGATATATATAACATTACAAAAAGTAGGGATATTCCATTTTGCAAGAAAGAAAAAGTAAAACATATCTACTCAACATTTCCAAAGAAATGCAATAAATTGTCACATTTTCCCTTAATGTCTCTGGATCCTGTAGCAATATTTAATACCAATCAATCTTGACTTCCACAAACAGTCTTGACTCGAGTTTGATTCAAACTTAGTTTATTCTCTGATGTCTTAGAGACAAAGCAGACGGCAGATTTAATGACACTATCCAAAAATGGCTTCATCTCCCTCCCTACCAATTCATTTTTTCTGTTCAACCCATTCACAAATGAGTTCATCACATCCTCCTTGTGATTTCCCCTAAAGTGCTTGTGTGTTATGATACATACAAATCAGATTTTCCACCCAAATACTCTCCAGCACCCTGTGACTGATTACTGGATACAGATAGATAAAAGGGCTATCTATCTGCAGCAGAGTGAGACTTGGCAGTCTGACACTAAATATGCTTACTCGGCAGTAACACAGCTTATGACTTGCTGAATGCTTTCCTCATATGCTGTCCATGATGTAAGGCACCAACGACACACATACAGTCCCCAAATATAGTGATACTTCTTTTTTGGAAAATATAATTCTTTCAAACTGTGGTAAGGAACACTGGGATCTTACCTACAAAGTGTTTTGACTGCTGAGGTAGGCAGCGGGATCATGATAGCCATGATTTGGCCATACCACTCTCTACATCAGCCACTGGTCTAAATACTGGAACTGTTTTGGTCTAGTAAGCTGACAAAATTATTTGTGTACCAAACTGTAGCAAAATGCTTTGAACTGAGTATGGGTTTATAGGATGAAAATGGACGAGGGTAGAATATTGCATTAAAAATAAGCTCTTAGTCTATTTCGAGACTATTGAATTAGAGCAGGTAATGTTTAGAGAGAGTCACATTGAAAGAGACTAGAAAGCTTGAAACTCTGACATTCCAAAATCAGTGTGTAAAATATTAACAACAGGTTTCTGTATTTTTGGCCAAACTATCCAGACATATCTGCGTCCACAAGAGGATTGATGACCCGAGGCCATATCTTTCAGTCAAAATGGCTAAAGAAGGCCCATATTTGGTTGGTTACAGCTGTGGAATGTATTGAGTCGGAATGGCTAAAGAAGGTCCATGTTCGGTTGGCTACAGCTGTGGAATGTATTTAGTCAGAATAGCTAAAGAAGGTCCATGTTCAGTTGGCTACAGCTGTGGAATGTATTCAGTCAGAATGGCTAAAGAACGTCCATGTTTGGTTGGCTACAGCTGTGGAATGTATTCATTCCAGGGCTCATTCATCCTCAACTGTTGAAGGTGTTGTCTCTGAAGTAATATTCTAACCAACTTGTCATTGCTCCGCAAACGGCACATAAATCCTACTCCTTCATGCTATCCCTGGTGAAATCACTTGCCCAAATCTACCTTTTGTATAATTGAGCCTGATCTGATCAGGAAGTCAGGGCTGGTCATTGTTTATGTAATTATGCATGTCTGCTGACTTCAACAAAACACATTCATCACTTACAGGCCAGGAGTCTGCCTCCCAGAAACAATTTACAAACAGGTAGCTTAACTCCATGTGAAGATTATACCATCCACCACCACTACAGAAAAATCATTACAGCTACATACACCCCTGAGAGAAGTATGAATTTATTATCTCAATAACTCCTTGAAACTTGTGACAAAAGCAATTATTCCATGAGAGAGATATCACGCAGATGAGAGATAGCCTGGTTTCGGACCAAACCTCCACGGCTGATTCTTCCAGCTTATGATCCTTGATCAGTTTAGGTCCTTGTGCTGATTACTCAATCCCATAGGGCTTTTCTTCCCTTATCCTAACCACTGGCCTGATTCTGTTAATATTCCACAATACACAAAGCTTACAATTAGCCAGAATCTGCCCTCCTGACCCTTGACCTACTCCAATCACTCATCTTGTAAAAAGTATTGATGAGTGCATGTGGCTCCACATGGGCTACTGCCTCATAGTCATTATTGGTCACTTAATCACTTGGCATTTGTGTTCATCGGGGTGTAATTTTGACATTAAAACCACAGCTGCCTAAAACATGGTTATTTTCTTACAATCTAGACTCAATAATTTTCCACACACCCTACAGAGGGGGAATGGAAAACTAAGTTCTTCATTATTACTTGTCACTACTTCATGGCTGCTGACGAATAAGATGAGATTTTGACAGCTTGACTCACTGAATGGTACCCAAATGTCATTACATGGTATTAAATCAACATGCAAGGGCACTAAAAGGATCAACAAGTACTTCATCTTAATCCTTACATGTTGGAGATGTAGCATACTCCATTGAGACTGGCAGCCATTTTGCTGCAAGGTCAAGGCTGCTGACACAGATATATGAAACCCTTCAGGATATAACCAAAGCTGACCAGCACACAAACAACATGCTGAAATAAGTCAGATGAAAATGCCAGGCTAAAGAATTAGTGTCTCTTAAAAGTCCTACTATTTGATCTATCTTCAGAGCAACATTGTTTTCATTTCACCAAAACTTCAGAAAGTGCTTTCACACTCATACAGAGCCTCAGTTTGTCAGGAAATGAATATATTTCAATCACTGCATTCAGCCAATCAGCTGATTGCACAGAGATTGATTAACTTGGTGATTTACACCCCATCTCTTTGCTTGTGTAATAAAAAAGTCAATATATTACTAGATTACATGAGTACTCTGCATGCTGTGAAGACCAAATTACACACTTCTGTCAAAAGTACTTCCACTAGATTGAATCAATGCTACCATCTTACTGCTACATCAGTTACTAAAGGAATGTTCAGTCTTCTTAACACTTTCCATTGAAGTAACAAAACTTTCATTGATAGAAATTTTAAACACAGTTTGTGAACAGAATCTTAATCAGTTTTGTTCAAGAGGGTATAATAAAGTTATAATACTTTTTATGTACAATGAGTATGATATATCACACTATCCTCTCACTCTCTTGAAAAATACTATGCAATTGCTACAGATACCAAAACCTAGGGAGAAAGAAAACTTACATGTTATTCAACACACCAAAAGAAGATCAATCTCCATTGCCACAAAGACATTTCAGTATATTTCATATGTTTAAGCTTGGGACACAATTTTTTAAATGTTCCAGAGATTCAAAATTTTAAATCTTTCCAGCAAAGTTTCAAGACTTCATGTCTTGTAGATGAAAGAAAAATGTTAAAATGAGGTAAAACAGTGCAAGAAGATTATATATTGAAATACATATTGTGGGAGGAAACTTGTCAGCAAGGGTAATTCTTGGTTAAGACAAAACTTGAGAGTGAGAATTCCTGACCATACAATCCTGTCATGTCCAAGGCAGGAAACTCCACACAACTGCGATTGCTAATGCCTTTCAGCCATGCATAATGCCTATGTTCTTTAGTACGAAGTACAAATATTGCTATCTTTGAGTACTGACAGTAGTCAATCTGAATTTCATGAAATGTTTGTGATTGTGTTGAATTTCTATAGTTGATCACTAAATATTTTCTGAATGTAACTGTAAATGTTTTTCAATCAGCATGAGTAAGTTTAGTGTTACACATACTCAGCAATATTCCAGCTATATGGCGGCGGTCTGTAAATAATAATGTCTAAACCAGATGATCCAGTAATCAACAGTATGAGCATCGATCTACACAACTCGGGTACGATGACATGTGTCAACTAAGTCAGTGAGCCAGAGTGAGTGAGTAAGTTAATATTTAACGTCACATCGGCAATATTTCAGCCATATCGTGACGAGAACATTTTGATACTGAAATGACATATGTATACATTATAAAAACCTGTCGTCAAGGCACAATAAAACAGTGAGCCTGACCATCCAATGGGATACTGAAATTCAATTCTAACCCAAATCTTGATAGGTCTAAAAAAGTTAAAGCTCATACTCACCCTATAACAACTATGATAAAATCTAAGATATTCCATCCGTTTCGTAGATAAGCACCAGCATGAAGAACAAAGCCATATGCTATTATCTTGAGAACAGCTTCCAGTGTAAATATCACAATGAACACATACTCTATCTTTTCCTGAAAATAAAAAAAAGAACACTAAATGTATCAATGGCATTAATAAAATACATGAACACTGATCTTGAAACATGACTGCAACTGCTAATGAGTGAGTTTAGTTTCACGCTGCTTTTATCAACGATATCACAGCAGGGGACACCAGAAATGGGCTTCATCATCATCATCATCATCATCATCATCATCATCATCATCATCATCCCTAATTTAATGTACTGTTTTTTATTGTTTTAAATGTTTAAAATATTGATTTTGGTGAAAATACATACCAATGCTGCATTGACTTCGTTGGAATCGGACTTGGGGAACGGCGTGTACACTGCCAGTGCAATGCAGTTGGCAAAGATGGTGATCAGAATCAAATACTCGAAGGCTGTGATTAGTGTTAAGGCAAATATTTCTCAATTTGAACATGACAACATTAAACCTGCAAGAATGAAAATGTAGGAGATTAATGCCTTATGCAGCTTCAAAAACCTCGCTATTGTTCATGATGAGTGCTAATAAACTTTTTCTCCTGAAAACACACAACAAACCAATACAAAGTGCACACATCACATATCATCCTGATGGTAGTGAATCTCAACAAGCTAACTTGGTACCACACAAAAGGATTGGGAAAAATGTAGGATGTCAACAGTTAAGTAATTGCAATAGAATGGCATCATGTAGATACCGACAAAAGTTGGTCATTTCTAATCAAACAGCAATCCCATATCGTAATTGTATGTTTCAGCACTTCATCATAAAAAGTAAAGCATTGTTGATTTGGGGTTTGGGCCCGAACATCAGTTCAGTCGACAGTTCCAGACAAAATACACTAATTCCTTGATCCATTGGTGATTGTCAGGTCCGCCAGTTCTTTCATCCATCTTTGTAGTGGACACACAGGACTACAAAAACTAATTCACACTTCCAAAACCATAAATACTTTTCTGTGAATGCATGATGTAACTTCTCATTTGTAAAGATGGTATTACCTCTAGAAATATCATTTTACTTTCATCAACAGCACAATGAAAGTAGAAGGAAATCTGCAGATTGGAAGGACTGGAAAAACATTTCTTACTCACTTTGTAAACTCCTTAAATGCCAGATGTTTGGGGCTGGACATTCCATTAATTACAGAAACATCATATTTTATCAGTACATTAAATAACCACCATGCAAGTAGAACGACAATATTCAATATTTTTTGCTGTCTCTTGAGTGGATTTAGTACCTGAAACATAATACTTTGGAATCACTGCTGAATGTAAACATATAAAATGTCATAAGTGAAGTAAAGCTGGACACTGTAATTTACACAGAATATCAGTTAGCCTGAATAAATAACTCGATGAAAGAAACAATATGGTGGCCTATCACTGGTAGTGGTTCCTGGTAATTTTTAAAGATCTCACTAACATGACACATCTCTCTCTTACAATGTATATGTTGTGTGTTGTTGTATGTCATATGAATTCTCCACAGCTTGACAAATGTCACCCCCTATATGAGGTTAAACACAACATGTAAACACACAAAAACATGTCAACAATAAATGTCAAAATCAGAGATAGGGGTTCAAAATGGTTTTCAAAAGCCATTTGCCACAGGGCAATGACTTTAAGAAAGTAACTTGTGCTTCCCAATGTTCCACTTGCCCTGATTTTATGGCATAAATTATCAAAGTAATAAATAGCAAAGAAAGATAACTCTACTTTATTATCATTCCAAAACATAACAACTACATTTTGAGCAGATATGAAATATAATCCTAGTTTATTTGCAATTTGAAACCACAAATAGAATTTATCTAGTAGCCCACAGACAAGTAAGATACCATTATCTGATTGCCTGAAATGAAAACTGACTTGTAACGGACCTCAGGCGATGGGATTTTTAAATCCCTGAGAGACAACAAAGTAATGCTACACAAACCCAAACCATTCTACTATTAACAATGCAGTAGGTATAGTGGGTGAGGTTGACTATACCTTTCTGCTTTTGGAAACATAAACAAACATTCCTAAGTGAGTGAGTGAGTTTAGTTTTACGCCACATTCAGCAATGTTCATTGTTAGGATGAGAGGGCCACAATAAACTCAATGCGCCTAGTGGCAGCACAAATTTTATACTCCCCAGGGAGTTGAGATAGATAATACGATGTGATGCTGAGACAGGCATCCAATGATTGAGGGAAACAAATACCATCGGCTTGAGCAAGGAATAGTTGGATGGTTATGTGTGCCATATAAATGTCCTATTATGATATTATAGGGTAAGTGTGGGATACAAGTCATTCTTTATATTACTAACATATTTCAGTGTCATTTTCAGTAAACATGCAGACCAAAATTTACAGAATATTTCTATCACGCCATTTATTTCAGCACTTGTAGATGGAATAGTTGTGTTCAAGTTTATGTATACAGGTATATGGTCTGTGTTTATATTGACATCAGTGAGTGAGTGAGACTTTAGTTTTAAATATTCAAGCAATATTCCAGCAACATGTTGGCAGTCTGTAAACAATCGAGTCTGGACCAGACAATCCAGTGATCAACAGCATGAGCATCAATCTGCACAGCTGAGAACTGATAACCTGTGACAACCAAGTCAAGAACAAGCAAGACTGACCTCTCGTTCCCGTTAGTTGCAAACATATTTGCCTTTAGTGAAGTATGGTTTGCTAAAGACCTATTCTACCCCAGATCTTCACGGGTCCATTCTTGAGTAAAGTCAATCGAGTTTCTCATAATCATAAATAAACTTATTTATTGCTCTCAAAAATAATTATCAAGACCTGGATCCACAGTCAGCATGGGTACAATGTATGAAACTTATCTCTGACATAATATGTCTGAATATTGCTGAAATCCTTCTCCTTCACTCACTCACTCACTCACAGAATACCAAATAGATATGCCACCATAAACAACCCAACTGTAATCCTCCCATCCTGGAACAGGTCATGGCCTATTTGTGCAAGGCGCAACAGTTCTACATAAGGTAGATCTGTGAAAGAGACAATGGCAGGGAACCCCCATGTGAAAACAATCAGACTGCAGGCTGGTGGCTGTGACTGATCAACTGAAGCAAAAGGCTTGGAGGAACTCTTTCTAGTCAGACTCTGCAACTGGGGAGCTTGTGTGCAGGTATGTGTGGATGGAATGTGTGGCATTCTTCACCAGTCGGGGAACACTGGGCCAACATAGGTGTGGATGTAGATTTGGTTTCCAGAACTCCTTCTAAATGTTGGAGGGATTCAGTCACTGGTACATCTTGTGTCAAAACTATAATGGCAGCATGCCCCAGACGCCATCTTAAACCAACGTGATTATTCTCATGCAACTTAAAACTCATGCAGAAACTTAAAATATTATTACGTGGGTAAAACATTTGAACACATAAACCACACAGAAATTTCCATGACCGTCAAACAAATCATCTCAAAAAGTCATATTCTACTTTGTAAGAAAAACTGTTCTGTTGTTCCTTAAGCTTTCAACCATCCAGAACATGTTGGCTGAGACAATGATTTTACATTTGCTTTCATGGAGGGAGGACACACAAGTAACACTGAGTGAAAAGCATACCGTAATGTCATCTCATTGCCAGTTTCAACTGAATATTTTGGGAAACATTTTTGGCTGCCAACTGACTTAAATACATCTTATACCATTGACAGGCACAAAATACCCTTCTCCAAAAACATTCTGACAATGTTTTGAAAGTCACTCCTGGAACAATATTCCAGATATAGCAATGTCAACTTGCCCATGCATGGTGCCACAAAGAAGACGTTTGCCTTCATTGGAGGATTATCCGTTTTGAAATTTCCATGATACTGTGCAACATTTTGATTTACAATTTTCATTTCATTGATTTCCAAGATCCTTTATTTATGGTAGTAAACCGACGCTTCTGAACATTTGGCTGACACAAAATTTGGCTTATGTTTTAAGTTTTCTTCACAAATATAAAAAAATTGCCATGGTACTGTAGCTCACTTCAACAGCATAAATTTCCATAAAGTGGGGCATTTACAAAATTGCTTTAGGACCATGTGAAAAAGGAAACAAAACAGAAAATTTTAAAATCAAAACTGAGAGAAATAACAAAAATATATGTGCTAAGAATTCACATATCAAACTATGGAATGTGACTAATGTTTCTGGCAGTACCTGATATATCTGTCTTAATTTCAGATGAGTGCTGACAAAAGCTAGAGTTTGTGCCATGCTTTTTCAACACAAAATATGGAAACACTTGTACATAAATGACACAGGTTCCATATGTCACATTCAAAATGAGTTCAAACATAGTCAATAAAGACATCAATCAGTTTTTTCAATATCCCAAGGATGAACGACAAAAAGTTCCAATTAGTACACTACACATCAACAGCCTTCATTTTCTCTGCCTTTTAACTTGTACCAAGTACAACATAAAGAATGTGTTGCGCTGGTTTGTTAAAACTCTCCTTCAGTCATTCATGCATGGAAATCAAATAGGTGTTGAATAGAATCTGTACCCATGGAACTGCGTCTCAATACTTGAACCTGAAGCTGCTTTCCAACAGGAAGCTTTAATGAGGAATTCAGTAGTTCTACTTAATAGGGTTCACTAAGACACATTAAATATTCTTCATCATTCAGTGTTAAGAGTTCACCAAGTTTTATTAACAGGTGGTTATGAGTTCAAGTCGGGTTATAGCATACCTCACTTTCTACAGTAGGTCTCCGTAAAAACCATGGATGTGATTAGAAATCTGATTCTCATTATGATTATCTGGTTGAGTGATACATAGCGTCTACGTCACTACAAGGTCTTGAGTCTTATCAGTTGTTCCATGGATTTAATGATGTACTGATGTATTGCAAAATGTGTTTTGTAAGTTGGTGTCTTATATCAATAAAAATATAGAGACAGATGGAATGGTATTTGCAATGGGTAAGATGTTCCCTTCTGCGAGTAATGTTCAATCTGACTGATTAATTGAGCAAGCAGGTTTATTGATTGGGTGTATTGATTGTGAATCATGTTCAATCTAAGTTTGACTGACTGACTGACTGACTGACTGACTGACTGACTGACTGACTGACTGACTGACTGACTAAATGACTGAGTTAGTGGATATATTGACTGTATGTATTGATTGTGAATCATGTTCAATCTAAGTTTGACTGACTGACTGACTGACTGACTGACTGACTGACTGACTGACTGACTGACTGAGCTAGTGGATATATTGACTGTATGTATTGATTGTGAATCATGTTCCATCTAAGTTTGACTGACTGACTGACTCACTCACTCACTGAGCTAGTGGATATATTGACTGTATGTATTGATTGTGAATCATGGTCAGTCTGAGTTTGACTGACTGAATATAAGAGTGGGTGAACTGACTGGGTATGTTGGGGGGTAGGTGGGTGAGTGTATAAGTGAGTGAGTGGATTGGGTGTGCTGGTGGGTGGGTGAGAGAGGAAGTATTTCAAGCAGTTATCGGCAATGACCTTATTTCAGTATCCACTGTTTTTAGTTGTGTAGCTGGAATGTTATTGCTGTTCTCAAACAAATAAATCACAACTTAACCTTATTTTTTTTAAACTGATTGCTCTCAAGCGAACATGACAATGTGAACATCTTGTGCAATGTCGTAAATTGATGTGACAATCAACATTTGATTCCTTTCGGAAACTAAATTTCAAAACATTTGTGCAAATGTCTATCCAAATAGAAATATTAAAAAAAAAACACACAAAAAAAGAATAAACAAAACCCCTGTCTATCCAAATGACATAGATAAAACCTGCATCTATCACACTTCATTGGTAGCATTGGTATTTCAAACCCAACATCTTGTGACTCATAAGAAAATAAAATTAGGCAAGTCCATTGACCAAGGATTGGGAGAGATTCTTGCGCAATATGGAAGGTAATTGTATATCCAGATTGCGGGATCTGCATACGCTTGTTTCCAAACAACTACTGAGATGTGTGTATGCCAGATAGGATGTTCCAAACAACTAGAGAGATGTGTGCATTCCAGGCAGGGACCAGTCTGCCCCAAACACATGTCATGGGAGTTGCCTCACACAAAAAAAAATCAAAAGTTTTCACTCCAGAACTGGAATAGACAGGAAAATAATTCAGAGCCAGCTCAACGCAAATCTTCATCTTATGTTATTCTCAATCCATCCATATTTCCATTCTGTTGTGATATTATGACAAATGATAAACTCAGAAATGGTTTGAAAGCAATATCGCCATCTCTTTGTCTTCATAATGGGGGTGGTGGGGTAGTCTAAAGGTAAAAGCATTCGTTCATCACTCTGAAGACCCGGGATCAATTCCCCACATGGGTACAATATGTGATGCCCATTTCTGGTGTCCCCAAATGGAATATTGTTAAAAGTGGCATAAAACCCTACTTACTTACTCACTCTCTTGATAATGATCCTACCTGATTTCATAGCTATGTAAAGTTTCACATTCTTACAATTGTGTTCCAAAAGAAGCTATGTTGGTGAATGGGTAAAGGGTGGTTCTTGTAAAACACAGGACAACTGAGGCTATCTCATACTGTTTATAAGGGCAGTGGGGTAGCCTAGTGGGTAAAGAGCTTGCTTGTCAAGCCAAAGACCTGTGTTCCATTCCCACATGAGTACAATGTGTGAAACCCATTTCTGGTATCTCCCTGACATTATATTGCTGGAATACAGCTAAAAGTGGCATAAAACAAAATTCACTCACTCACTATGTTCACAAAATGTTTCACACAGATTGTAGCATCTTTCCTTGAAGACAATCAATACAAAACATTATTCACAGCAGTTTTAACTCACTATGTCAGGCCAGACTGTCCTTAATTAACAAAACATGTTAACCATTTAACATAATGATGAGAAATACTGATTCCTCAAATCAACACCAGCTCTCAATTACATGCTTTGTAGTTTTTATTAAAACAATTCCATTTTTCGGATGAATTTTCACTCATTATTGACAAATTTTCTGAAACATTTGATGAATTTAAGTGCTTCATTACTCAACACTTGACAAATTAGCAGGAATGTGAAAAAAACACATCTACCAAATATGAATTGTCAGAGGTGATTGTAGACAAATTTGAAAGGCATGAATTTTCTGTCCAATTATGAAACATCCCTATATCCCCACAGACTTTTACCAGAACTGATGGCGATAGACAAGGAAAACAACCTTGTCATGTGGAAAGAACAACATTGACTTTGGTATGGTTTGACACAACGGCCTTATTGTCTTCTGATTTAGCCATTGCACAACAAAGTCTAACATATCACATTGTCCATGTTATTTGAAGATATCCCCTAATTAAGCCAAGCCCTCTACAAGACTGCTCAGGCTTGTTTCTACCATACAGATAAATCATGTCAGCCTCTACTCCGGGCCAATCAATGACTTCCTGTCTTTGATGTTACAGGCCCTGTCGTGTTTAGGCAATTACATGGACACCTAACTGTAACTTATGCTAAGTTGTGCTCTTCAAAAATTTAGAGTTTGGCTTATCAGGGTAGGATTAAGCACACATTTAACTCTTAGAACACTGAATTAAACTTAAAACAACAGTGAATGTGAGACATCGAGTTCAACACATCTGGATTGTAATAGCTGTACATATTGTAGCAGTTAGCAGGGACTTCAGCTCTACTGGGGATTAGGCACATCACATCTGGGTTATAATAGTTGTAAATAATGTAAGAGTTGGCAGGGACCAGACTATGTCTTCAACACAACTGGGGATTGGAAAAATCCAAGTTCAAAACAATGTTTGACTGTACAGTGCCTTATATAATATTGAGTAGATTGAGCTAGAGATAGAACATACTTGTTTGTTCTTATTATTCACACACAACGCTTGTGGGCTGTTGGAAACAAAGTCTGCCAAGGCAGCAGACGGTCAAATCTTACAAAAGACAGACCAAGGTCAACTGGACACAGAGTCTGCCAAGGCAGTAGACGGTCAAATCTTACAAAAGACAGACCAAGGTCAACTGGACACAGAGTCTGCTAAGGCAGTAGATGGTCAAATCTTACAAAAAACAGTTCTCGGTCAACTGGACACAGAGTCTACCAAGGCAGCAGACGGTCAAAACTTACAAAAGACAGACCAAGGTCAACTGGACACAGAGTCTGCCAAGGCAGCAGACGGTCAAATCTTACAAAAGACAGTTCTCAGAAATGACAATCCAAAGAGTAGTGGAACCAGAGTCTGCCTAAACAGCAGATAGCCATCCTTTACAAAAGCTAATAAATGATGCTGCTTGTTTATGCTGCCAGGAGCTCACATTAGGTCATACACATAAGCCATGTATGGAATGTTCATGTATACAGACTACACTCTGATTTAAACAAAGTCTATCCATAACTTGAAAAAACAAAATCAACATAATTCAATCACCTTTTACTTCAACCAAAACATATCAACCTGAGCTTTAATTTTCTGTCTACTCCCTGCCGTGCCTCAAGTCATAACGCAACGACCAAGGATTCAAAGAATTACACAGCTTCAAAGAAACATGATGTTCTCTTCAAATTCCTGTGTGTACAACGTGCTTCTGTTGGCAGACGAACATTTGCTTGTCTTCACTACGGTCCATACAGGAAGTGGAAGCATGCGAAGCACGAATCCCTTTTCGCCTGTGGACTAGCTGGATCAGAATTTACATCACAGCTGAATAAACAGCATCTCATAGCTAGCAAAGCGGATTAGAGAGTATGTAATACCTATTTACCTATGACAGGCACATTACTAATTCCCTTTACAGAGTGCTTCCAGCAACAACACCACATGGTGTAGCATGGTATATTGATATTCTAGCTATAGTGTAGGAATATCAAACGTTTCTCATCTATGAATGGTTAGTGTTGTATATAGATTTGCCAGTGGAGTGGATTAGACCTGAGCTGTAATATATAAGATATCACTCTAATCTCTAATCTTCTCCACCCTGAAGTTGGGAGTTAACAAAAGACATTTTCAGAGTATTACATGATGATATAAAACTTCTAGTGAACTTGCAGTACAAAAACAGAGAAACTTACTACTCATGACCATCTCTTGGTTTTTTTCTAGGCATAAGTCAGTATGACATTTCTTCAGGAAGGGATTCTAATGACCTTGACATGTAACCTTTGCTCATTACCCATAAGCCATCTAAGGTGTCGATAAACACAGAAACATATTTATGGCAAATCTGGGCCTCGAACCTAGAATTAGGTTCCTGACATGCCTGAAGGGAGGCAACTTTCCATTTGTAAACTTCATATCTAAACGATAAATATATTTTTCATTTCCAGAAAACATGTTCACATAATTCAGCAATCCCATTTTGAAGTTTAACTTGTTATAATAACAATATGCCAACTCTAGCATCATGTGGAGTACATCCAGTCTCCCCAACCTACCCCTGCACAACATTAAATGCTAATTTCTGGCAATGGATCATTTACATTAAAACCTAAAGTCAAACACCCACGACTGAAAGATTCAGCCCTCATTTCTGTTCGGTGATGCTTGGAATATGAAAGATGCTGATGAGACCATCAGCAAGGAACATGGTGAAAAACATATAAAACAGACCCATTATATTCACATATGTGCCCATTATATTTGGAAACTAAAGTATGCATGTCACATCTAACCTGCAAAGACATGATTACACCAACACCAAAGCTGCTCCCTCAGACCTGCATATTTGGAAGGAGTTTTCATGATGCAATATCCTTAAAGTTGCAATAATTTCCGGAGGTCTTTACATGCCTCATAAATCTATCTCAGCTTATGACTAAGAACAGGCCTCCTAATGGCCATGAGAAATACAAAGAAACATGCTTATTACTATGCTCCAAAACATTGATTTACAATCAATCAGACAAAAGAAATAAAGAAGTGTTGTCCTAACCTTATTTTCATGCAAGCCTAAGTTTACATTGCAACCAAAGTATTCAGCTTTGTCCAATGGCGCCAACGGTTTCCTGTTCTTTGTTATATCCAGTTATCTTGGATATTTGGTTCTGCCTCATAATGATGTACATAAAACTATCTACTACCCACAGTCAGCACACATGCTGACAAAGTAGCCTCCAAAACTCGACTCGATATGTTCCAATACTTTGTTTGCAATTGCACTGAAAAGCTTCAATGATGTTTTTATATTATATGCATGTAAAATATGTTTCCTGCCAAGTTTCTCATATGAAACACACTTTCCTTCAACCAATTCAAATAAACATCCTTTCATAAAGGCATACTAGAAAATGTGATCACATGCTGGTACTGTACACAATCGCAGTGTCTTTGTGTTACACTGTCACTGTGATTATTGTATTTTATTGCACAATATTATTTGTACAAGACACTTAATCGATGAGCTGCTATTTAACATTTACTTGGAATGGCACCTTATAATGTGTTTGCAAGAAAAACACTGATTATTCTAGAATGTTATATATGAAAGAGATTCTTAAGTTTGGATTGTGCAGATAAGATCTACTGGTAGAAAGCCAACAAAATTTTGCAATCTGGTAATTACGCAAGGTGTTTCTTTTAATGTCATCAGCAGAGTGAACTAAATGTGTTCTTTTTACAGGTTCTTGCGGAAAGAGGACAACAAATCAGAGACCAACTGAAAATGCAACAAATTCATTTTACTCCATGAACTAGAGGCTACTTTGAGTTTTGCTTTGACTCGGTAAGTCGAAATCTCTTCAAGACAGATAAAATGGAACTGCTTCTTATAAGGGACTTTTGAAAAAATCTCCAAGTTATTTTAAATGCGTGTGCTCTGCATAAATGTGTTAGATATTCCCATAAAATGTGAAATATGTATTTCAAGCCAAGCCTGAAATTATCCTCTCAAAATTTGAAGTGTATGTCCTCAGCTTGGCATTGTGAAATATCTCCAGAATATGTGAAGTGTATGTCCTCAGCTTAGCATTGTGAAATATCTCCAGAATATGTGAAGTGCGTGTCCCCAGCTGGGCTGTGTTTGTTGAAAGCTGTTTAAAAGCCTTCTAGCCTAGTGCTTTCTTTTGAAAGATCTTCCAACACGACTTATTTGCCATTCCTTACTGAGTGTGGTGCTAAATTAATTCACATGTAATAACTCCCTTCCCTCCAGTACCGACTTGGAAGGTGACTGAGGGAAATTACAGTTACGTAAGTGGTTTCTGGTTTACATGGGGATGAAATGGACACTGATCAGTTTAAGCTGCAGATAAAGTATCAGTAAAAGTATCAGGTAATGCTGTTAACAAGATCTGGAGTCAGAACAGTAGCATTATCAGCCATCCACACCAATCCTTCAAATCTCTAAAACAAGACAATCAGATGAATAGGGCAGAACTGATTCTTCTTTTGGCATTATAAAGGAAACAAATCATTTTGATAATTTTGTTAAGTTCTCTAAATATTTACAGTGGTAGGGTAATCTAGTGGTTCATGCCATTGATAATCACCATGAAGATCAAAGTTTGATTCCTCAGATTGGTATGCATAAAACTACAATTTGGTGTTTTCTGGGTAATGTTGAAGGAATACTCATAAAAGTGGCATAAACCATCATTCACCTCAAGATTGAGCTATATTTTTAAAATACCACGTGCTTGTGGTAAGATAAAACTAACATGATCGCGTGGTCAAACTTGTCCAATTGTGTGGGTTGATGCTCATGATGTTTATCACTAGATTATCTGGTCCAGACTTTATTATTTACAGTGTGCCCCCATACAGCTGAATGCAGTACTACACAACCAGCCAACCACTGCCCCACCTGTTACTGTTGAAAAAGCCATGTCCAATTGTGTGGGTTGATGCTCATGATGTTTATCACTAGATTATCTGGTCCAGACTTTATTATTTACAGTGTGCCCCCATACAGCTGAATGCAGTGCTACACAACCAGCCAACCATTGCCCCACCTGTTACTGTTGAAAAAGCCATGTCCAATTGTGTGGGTTGATGCTCATGATGTTTATCACTAGATTATCTGGTTACTATTACTGTTGCCATGTACAGAGGTCGTATAGAGGCATGACTAAAGAGGTTTAACAAAATAGTGTCTCAGTTACAAAACATTAGCTCATCCCTTCAAAATATTTCCTGATGAAAGATAACCTTTTCCCCTACAGTTGGTCAGGAAACAAGGGATACTGTCTGAAAATAATTAACACTAGTCTTCGAACCTGTCAGGTAACTTATGAGTCTCTCAAACCCTGTTTAATCTGACAAAGCTACAGCTGGACATGCTATACACGAGCACCTGGTGTCACAACTTTTGCTGATTCAAATTCATGTTCACTTTTCCACACCAACATGATGATGATGATGATGATGGCGACGACAACAACGATGATGAGTGAGTAACTGACTGACTGAGTTAAGTTTTCTGCTGCTGTCGGCATTAATCCAGCTATATAGTGGTGGTCTGTAAATAATTGAGTTAGTACCTAAACCGAAACATCGCATTCAGTGCTATCCATACAGACTGGTTTTCCTCCATCTTCACAACTTCTAAAATGCCTCACAAAGAAGTTAATGGAAATCAGTTTGTCGTGAAGTGGTAGTTCCTACTAAAGGCCCTCTCCACATGAGAACTCTTGAAAATTTGGAGGAAGGGCAAAATAAAAATAAAATAGTGATATTTCCAGCGTATGCAGGAAACTACGCTTGTACGATGTATGACCTGACCACACCTGTTAACGAGATTCTGAGGATGGATACCTGATATACACCCCCACCAGACTGAGGCATGTTTATCACATTTTCTGTAGGAATATGTAGCATTCCATACAGGCCTATCTGCAGGGAGAGCACATGGGAAGGTCTGAAATCACCTTCTTGAACAGCTTTTCAATCAAATGTTTGCTGCACTTTTATAGAACAAACTTCTAACAGGACACTCTCCTCATAGGCAACACTAAAATTCCATTATTTAGAAAACATTTTCTCATTGTCATTTGTTATGCTTCACTACATGACCGGTTTTTATTTAACAATAAACTCTGCCATATTCCATCTGTTAAACCGGATCTCCACATGGGAGACACAATTGGGTTGCTCAAGACAATTCTAACCCAAATTTTCACGGAGCCAGATAATATCATTATGACAGAGTTATGCCTGGAGTAAACAAGGACAGTCCTTCCTGTTCTGTACAGAGAGCTGAAGAACTAATGACTGTCACAGACAATGATGGAACATTGCCACGATCAATCATTGGTTCATGAAAACAATTGATGATGAATTAGTAATGGACAATATGATGGGAACGCAAATGAAAAATATGCTGTCCTGTCCCACCATCACTCATAAAATAAATACACAGTAAATTCAAAGCATATGATGCAACACTTTCACAAAATGTCAGTCCTTTGCTGTTAGAAATTCACTGACTGGAATTAAGCAAAGAAAGCCATAAGCAATGCCTTGGTTAGAAATGTAAGCCAGCAAGTCTTCACTGATGATTACAGCTTGTGTATTTATTGGCAAACATAATGTACATCCTCAACAAAGTGGGGCCAAATCCCTTTTCTCCCTGGGCATCTTCATTATGGTTTCACGGCACCTCGGCCTTGCCTCAGGTTCTGCCAAAGTGGTAAACATCTAAGGACTTTCCGCTAATACACCATGACTGTAATACTGTAAACACCAATGTTAAACCATAATTCACTCACTCACCAACTCATTTAAGGTCAGCGAAGTAATAACGATACCTACCACCATGAACGAATATCATCGAACCCAAAATATATAGGCTGATGTTCATGATGTTAACCGCTGGATTGTTTGGTAAAGACATACAGACTACCATCATACTGACAGAAAATTGATGAGCATTAATCAATAAACAATCGTGAAATTTAACTCTTTATCCTTTAATGATAACAAGATCAATAATAAGTTTAAAGCACTCATGGAAGATCATATTTCATAATTTCATATTTGTCAAAGGCTTGCTGCCTTGACATTCAGGAATAGAGCATAAAGGAACTATTGACTTGTGAATGATTCAAACATTTGACAAAGTTCTCATTCTCAAAATGAATAGTAAAAATTTCATGTTTCAGCTTGCACATTCAAACGTTCAAGGAAAATGTCCAAAGAATTATGTCAGTTCTGAAAAGTGCACACTGTATCAAATTTAATGGCTTTAAAAGTAAGTCTGAGGAGGCAAAATAGTATTTTTGAAAAGAATATTGCCAAAACATAGTAAACATATTCAACACAGGTTTTCAAATACATTTACAACTTTCCAAACCACAGCATGATCTGACCTTGTGTCTACATACAAGGTGTCCTACATATTGTATACTCCTAAGGGTCTTCTATAATGGAGAGGTGGTGAGTTGGTCTAGTGGTTAACGTGTTTCCTCATCACTCTGAAAGCCCAGGTTTGATTCCCCACATTATGTATGAAGCCTATATCTAATGTATCTCCCTGTGATATTGTTGGAATGTTGCAAAAGACTGAAATCACTCACTCTTCCAAGATGGAAATACTGCACATGTTCTGAAGAAAGGATTCTGCCCATCAAAAGGTCATACTGTCATCAAAATATTTTTGTGTCGGTTACCTAACCCAAATAACAACCTTGTTTAATTAGTGACATATCTAGACATGATGACTAGCCATTCCAGTTGGATATATCACTTTCTTAACAGTCAGTTCTATGTAGGGATTAAAATTCCATGATGATCAAACAGGTATAAGCTGCACATGTTTTCTCCCAATCCTACAGAGATCAAGTCAAAACATACCCAATAACCTACAGGAAATGAATTTTGCAGCAAGGATAAAAGACAATAGTACCTGTAAATAATATGTTACCAGCAATAATATACTCTATACATTATTCTGACAGCAGTAAATGTACACAAATGTTTGCAATGTTTTCTAACTTGAAGATAATAGTAATACTGAGTGATGGTGCACCATGTTTCTGATAACAAATTACTCATACAGGTGCTTTTTTTCACAAATACACTCAACATTCACAACTTGGTGCCATTTATGCCAAAATGAATCTAAAAAAAAGCACTCAGTTACATGATAAATGCTCCTATCCTAATTGAATATGACAAAACGGCAGCGTGGTAGCAGGACCGTGGTGGTCAGTGCCACCTAGGTGTAGATAGCAGCTGCAGTTGGCCTCAAGGGAGAGAACTGTCATCCACCAAGACACTTTGCACATATGCCCCCTCATTTACTATGGATTGCTAGCACCGTTAGCAACCTGAATATATATGCTAAGTGGTAATTGCTGTTTTGATAGGTCTTTGCAGATTTTGTTTTATTCTGCCTACATGAAATTTTATCACAATTTGTTTTTTCATTTTAACATTGTGAAAAAGTGGCATACAGGTTTGAGATTAAACGATAGGATTCTGACTGTACTTGTGTCCTTGAGCATAGGCCTGGGTTAAGACAGATCCCAGTACCCATCATGGGGAGGTAACTCACACCCTCACTTTTCTTACAGTTGGGGTCATCAAACAGAACCTTCCATCTCTACAGTGCTAAATGAAGCAAGTCTAGATTTTCTCAGGTTCTGAATCTCTGGTCTCCCCCATGCTCCTTTTCCACTGAAATGGGTTTGTTTGTTTGTTACTATCAAAATTACATATATATACAGAGACTAAGCATTAATCTATGTGAATCCCTGTCACAACTATAACAAAACAACATGTAGCTTCATCTTGTATTGCTTGTCTAGTAGCACCCTGCCTGACTGAACTGGCTGAGATATAAACAGCATACTGCTCAGCCACATAATTAATTCCTTGTAAAATAACGTAAAACAATACTACCACCTTCAGTCAGTTGGTGTAAGGTAAGTACACACACTGCACTGTAGAGCTCACCTGAGGATATTACAGTGCTGCAGAACAGTTACATTCTATAGAATACTTTATCACTATAAGGAAACACAAACATAAATTTAACATGTACAATAAAATAGCTGGGATAAAAGCAAATCTTTATACAACATACTGCAAGAGACTCCATTGCATTTGATAGGCTAAGCAAGGGAATGTTTTCTGGGGTTTTCAACACATAGCAGTCTGGATCTTTACACGTTCACGTCAGACAGATTTACAGGACACTTGTACATCTTCATTAATACAAATATATTAAACCTGCCTGAAATCTTTGATAACATATTTCAGTATGGATGATGAATAAACGAAACTGTCCTCGTACCCATGAAGATCCCTGTTAGAACTGGTCTTCAGTAACCAGTAAAGGCATCTGGTGGTCAGGCTCACTGACTTGGTTGACACATGCCATCATATCAAATTGTGTAGAATGATGCTCACGATGTTGATCACTGGGATCGAGACTTGATTATTGCTTAACAGCCACCATAGAGCCGGAATATTTGGACATTTATGAACATCAGTATCTTCTTTCAGTAACATATCAGTGCCACACCAAAGTACAATATAGATGATCACCACAATCATTCCTGCTTAACAATGGTACAAGAATCTTGACGAAAATGTCACACTCACAAAATGAAAGAAATTGTTATCAATAAATTTGTCAGTATTGACAAATGATATAGCTTGGAAATTAACAACCACTGTCACAGTGAAAATAACCAATGTACTTTCGAATGAATCACTGACCTTTCAGAGTCACTGGTTTCATACCACTGCTTCTTTAATCTTACACACACATGACCTTTAAAATCTCATTTATGTACAGATGAATGGGCAAAGTTGACACTGACAAATAAAATCTCCATGTTCTGTTTTGTCTGTTTTCCTCTGTAAACAACCTAAAAACAAGAAGACAAAACACTTGAAGAAGTGTTCATTATGAATATTGTTTCACAGTATTGGCAAACCTTCTACTGCTTCTACTGTCAGTTGTTAAGACACATCAAACATGGAAGTTAACCATTTGTTTTCACCAGATGTTTACACTACAGTAGAAATCGACTGGCCATAACAAGCAATAATACCTTGGAGTGAATGGTAGGAGGTTTCGCACTACAGGTAAAAATGCTTTGAACAAAGTAGCTGAATGAGGTTTTTCACTACAACACAGGCAATAATGCCTTGAAACAAGAGGTTCCATGAAGTTTTACACCATAGACATCAATACAGGCAATAATGCCTTGAACCAAGAGGTTAAATGAGGCTTTTCACTACAGACATCGACACTGGCAACAATGACTTGAACCAAGAGGTTCCATGAGGTTGTTCACTACAGACATCAATACAGGCAATAATGTCTTGGAGCAAGTGGCTGAGTGAGGTATTGCACAACAGTAGCAACAACGCCTTGGACCAAGTGGTTAAATGAGTATTTTCCTCTACAGACATCAACACTGGCAACAATGCCTTGAACCAAGAGGTTCAATGAGGTTTAACACAACAGACATCAATACAGGCACCAATACCTTGGACCAAGTGGTTCAATGAGGTTTTTCACTTCAGACATCAATACAGGCAATAAGGAGCAAGTGTTTGAATGAGGTTTTGAACTAAGGGCAGCCATGAACTGGCCTAGGCACAGTTTTGTCAATATTTTTTTTTTTTTTTTAGTACACAATGTATTAGCATTAGCGGTGAAAAGGAACATAACGGTGCACTCAGTCTCAACTTTCTGACATCCGTTTCTTGTATATCATTCCATGACATTGCTGGAATATTGCTAAAAGCTGAACAAAAATACCACACAAATTTGCTCCAATAAAAAGGCACATCTTTTTCATGATCCTGCTATCATTCATGATTACATAATGACATTACTTAGCACTCTGTACGGAGACAGCGATACTGACCTCCATGATCATTAACATACTGACATATTGAATTGTACATGTGACTATCAACTATAGGTGGGGTAATAATTAATAGACGAATGTGCTGAACAAATCTATATCGTCTGCTTATTCATCTCCCATGAAGTGAGAAATTCTATCTAACGGATTAATCCATCATGTGGCTCCATATGAGGTTGATTACTGTTATACAATCAGATTTTACTGCCCAAGCACATGTTGGCAAGGAGGAATAACTCAAAAGGCTTGCCCTGCTTCAAGGAAGAAGCCACTTTCACAAGCCATCAAGAATCCTTGAAGGTATAAATCTTACATATGGTTTCACTGTCTTGTCAGAGAGTTAGAAATACATACTCCCTAATTTTAATACATGTTACATCGGGTCAAGTTGATTGCTTCTGGTGCCAAGGAAGCTGGAAGGATATATATCTGTCTGACAGACTGAGTTTTGTTTTTGATTTGCAACATGTCAGTCATATCGCAGCACCTATTTGATGATGGAAGTGATGCAGGTACAGTTAGATGCTCACACTATGCTGAAACCTGTGAGAAAGGGTCATGATGGTGTTGACAAATCTAAAACTAGAATCAGGATCAAACCTGGAGTCAAACTCCACAGAGAAGCATAGCACCTGGTACCTATGGGCCACTTGGGCTCCTCTTTAAGAGGAAGCCCATCTGGTTGTAGCTCAACATCCTTCTCATGCAATGATACATTTAAGGATAAACAATACTGAAGCTAACATCTTTGATATCAGAAGCTAGGAAGTACAATATAGATCAAAATTTGGTCTTGCAACTAATCATATAAAAGCAACCAAACATCACTAACATGATAACAAGAGACGAAACTGAAACATGTCTGTAAATCTGCATCATCTGAAACAGCCAAGGCTTAAGGACACTTTTAATTAATATTGTTTATTAACAGTACAAAAGGGTCATATAAACAATTTCCACAAGGCCTTCAGCAAGAATCATCAGATCTTCATCCAGACAAAGTCTCACAGTACGATTAAATGTTCATAATCGATTCACTTACTTACATTTCTGTTTCTTCATATTTTTCATGAAACGCACCACACACATTCATCAATATAACTGCTGTCAACAGTAGACAAAGGCATTACAGATTAACTATGCAGAATCGTGGTGTCTGTAACCATTTTTGAGTACATGTAGTACATTTTAATATGGAACAATATCTAGTCTTGAGCAATAATCCTTATACTGTACTACAGACAGCCATCAGCCATCATATAGCTTTCAGTCTCTAACCACCACTGTTCCAAATCCTGTATTTCAGTATTAAAATATTCTGATAGTTCTGCTCCATGGAATATGAGAATTTCATAACACCCAAGCCAGAATACAGAAAGGCATTAGTCTCACCAGCTCTATTCTACATCAGGGAAACAATATTTTTGCAAGGGTGAAATGTATGTGCAATAAATATAATTTCATGGTCTATACGTGAGTCTAACACTATCACTATGATCTAACCAATATGGCTGTTCTCCAAGCATGATATGAATGAGATATGCACCTGGCAACTATCAGCATGCATGACCAGCGCCAGGTAAATCTGTTAATTAACAGATGTAGAACAGCTGTGTCTGAATTACAGACACAACAGTGCTTGTTATGTCTATTAATGTCATACAAATATTCCATAAATTCTCTTGTAATGAACTGTTTCATCACTCATCTGTAACTCAGAGACAGAAGTAAACCCTTCGTTACGGATCATTATTACTGAAGGTAATGCTACCATTGATATAATCAAGAGGTAAAACTCTTGTTACTTTGTAACAATAGTGATGACATCGTGACTGCTGAATAACAAACAATAGCAACTGCTGAAACATACCATACCAATGTTGTTGCAACAGTGTTGCAATCAAACCACTAAAGGTGTTGCAACATAACTGCAGTGCAACATGTAATGGTGGGTTAATTATGCTACTGCAACAGGATTAAACCACTATAATTGAAACAGTTAATGCATAATGCTGATGCTAACATGTTGCAATATTTAGTGTCCTTAAAGAAACAACTGCAACCATAGCAACATGCCTGATGCCACTGAAATAATTTGCTAACTGAATGACTGCAACAGGTAACAAATTATTTTCGCAAAGCCAATACATTGCAACAGGGTTGCAATGGTGTGTCAATAATTAAAGCACATTAATGGTCAAAAGACTACTGTAATGGTAATATATTGCAACCGTGTTGTAATTAAAACACATTAATGGTTAAAACAGAATTACAGTAATGTTCTACATAAACCAGTGCAACTGTCAGAACATGACAGCAATGGAACTGTAACATGATACCGAGATGCTATGGGAAAAACAAATGTTAAGGAAGTAGTATCACTTCCTTGCATTACTCTCAATGGTGTAGTGCAGAATCAATGTCAACTATTGATTCTGTACAGCTGCCATCTGGCCGGGGATGGTTGCGATGTACCAATACTTCAATTAGGACACAAATAATGAGCAGAAGTAAGTAACATGAGGACCTGTAAACACCATGAATCCCTTTCACAGATGTTGATGCCATCTTTCACAAGTACAATAATGAATCCCATTGACACATTATGGGCATCTGCCATTATCTGCATAACTGCATAACAACATTGTAGGGGGACACTAGTCAGTTACACCAGCATTGCATTCTGGGAGTGTTTTGGCCCATTCCATGACATGCAAAACAAGCACACATGTTCTCAATCTTTAAAAAAGGAGTGGCAATATTTGGTCCGGTACTGTTGTACCTAGCAACATTTTTCTTGCTCCTTGTGCAAAGATGAGCATGGAAAGTGGGAGCTGGTTTTCTGTTGTAACACATGAGGTTCTTCCCCTGACATATGTTTCGTACTTTGCATCCGCTTGCTAAAAAAACTTGTCATTTAAAATGGCTGACCTTTCAACTAAATAAAAACATAAAAACATTTCCTGTATTCTGAGTTCCTGAAAGAGCAAATACTCCATAACAGCCAAATGTTTGGCTCGGGATTTTGGTTAGTGCAAATCATAAAATAAATACAAGAATGAAATTGTTGCAAAATTGCCTCTTACTCATATCACACGGTAATGAGATTTTATCTGCATGTTTTTGAGTTAATTGTCAATTTGAGTTCACATGACTGGCATCCACATGCACGTAAAGCGTGGTCAGTCTGTTAACATGTGTTGATCTAGTAAAGTTTCTCACAAACGCAAACCAATGTTCCTTTTTCAATCAAACAGCAATATTGCATGGTCAAACTGTCATGCCTGGTTAATGTAGAGAGTTGTTGTGACCCTTCACCATGAATCGTTGCTATCAAACTTTATAGTCTGCATGGCCTGGGAGTGATTATCACAGGCCACGGTGACATGGCAGGAATACTGCTTATCAACAGTGGCATATAACAATATTCACTCACTGATACATCTAAAAATAGAGTAGTGATAAAAAATACATGACAAACCTCAGTTTCAAGCCTACTAGCTATGGAATTAAAAAAATAAATAAATTGTATATTTTCAGGCAACAAAACACATTATTCTCAGTCATCTTACACTTACATCACACAGGTCACAAAAGGGTAAAAAATGTGTAACCCGTGTTTCAACACAATGGATATATCAGGTTACACATGGTGAATTCTACTGTATGAAAATGGAATCATTAAAAATAATCCAATCAAAATGGCTGCCATTGTAATCAAATTTAAACAGGCTCAGAATGCAGGTAATTCTTCATGAATGTGATTAGAGACATGTGGAGATACAGAATTTGTTGTATCGTTGAAGTAACAACATAAGAATCCGTAATCAGTTCCTCCATATTCCTGAGTGACACAAACTTTTTGTTCTGGTACACACAACAGAACTCTTTAAATCAAACAACACTTAAATAATGGAAAATTGAAGACTGACCATTTTCCCTAGACTAACAGAAAAAAATGTTTTATAAATTAAAACTAAACACAATAAAAGACTTTCTCCATTTTCAGAAACTGTCGTTATCTAGATCTGCCACGCATTCTAACCATGCATGGGATGCATTGGGATGTTTGGCTTTGGATCTGTACGACAGATTATATTTTCTCAAGCAGCACTGGAAACATACACATTGATTATTTTCTAAATGTGGATCACTTTTACATATACACCTTTAAGGAAACATGAGTGCAGGGGCCGAATTCTCAGCAGCTGAGATAATGCCTGACCAAGTCTGAAGCTGAAGCCATGCAATGAGGCTGCCGACAGACACTTAGCATTCAGTGAAGGTCACAGCACCACAGGTAGAAAAACAGAGGTCTAGAGAAGAGAGCTTGGACTAGCTGCCTGTTCAATAACAAAGGCTGGTCCAGTAGCTCTCTCAAGAACCTTACCCAATTCCCTTACTATCACCACACTTGTTCTCGCAGGATGAATAATTGATATGGCGATCATACTTCAGTATATCATAAAGGCCCTGGTGAATAGCTGACACATGAAATCACAGTTTCATCATTACTGTATAGATGTCCCTCGTGATGTTCTACATATGCCTACAGAAAAATACATCTCATTTGAAGAGTGGAATTCTGGTCTTCAGTGCCCAGTGTTTGTCTCTAGTGGAGATTCTTGGGCCTCTTTTCACACTACTGTAACCTTGGTGCAATGTTAAAGAATGGGAGTTAATCTTAGTAATTAAAGGCTGTCTTGTGAAAGGTGTTCCAAGTCAATATATCCCAGTTTGAGATTATGGGGCAGGTTTACATAACACCCTTCATCCCCATTTGTCCGTAAGTTGTGAGTACTCGACAATATGGGTCTTTAGTATCCATGTGGAGAATATGGGACAGGATTACATAAGACCCTTCACCGCTATTTGTCTCTAGGGAATATTCCTGGGTGATACAGATCTGTAGTATCCAAGTAGAGAATATGGGACAGGAGTACATAAGACATTTCATACATATTTGTCTCTAGGGATATTCCTGGGTGATACAGATCTGTAGTATCCAAGTAGAGGATATGGGACACGATTAATTAAGACCCTTCACCCCTATTTGTCTCAAGGGTGATTCCTGGGTGATACAGATCTGTAGTATCCAAGTAGAGAATATGGGACAGGGTTTCATAAGACCCTTCATCCACATTGGTCCCTAGTTGGGATTCTTTGGTGATATAGATCTGTAGTATCAAAGTGGAGAATATGGGACAGGGTTACATAAGACCCTTTCCTAGGATTGTCTATAGCGGCAAAAGAAGACCCAACAGCAAGAACCTAAGCTGCAGCTGTCAACACTTGGATGGTTTCATTAAAATGAAGTTATTAACATGCCACTGTGATGCAGCTTCATATAGCTAACTGCTGTGCCATGTTCAAGCTGTTTGGGAGGTTTAGAAGAACAGTTCTATCACTTCAGTGTTTGAATCCATTCCATGCCAGGTCCACATGATAGTGTCTCCATACCAATCATAAAAGTTGGTCAAGTGAGCCCATTCGGTGACACGCACAAACTTGGTCACATTCCCCTTCCAGCTAAACCACCGCCTACATGGTGCAGTGAATAGATGGGGGAGCCTGGAGAACGGAATGACTCGGGGTGAATACCCCTCATATCATGCCAATAAACTGTTAAATACTGTACTTGTTGTCACACTGCCTGCCTCCTGCCGGAACAGAATGAAACAAGGAGTGGTCTGCTTAATGTGAACCAATGTCTGAGTGAGCACCATAGTAGACACCTCGCTAGAGGTCAATGCTATAAGAACTGCTGGACAAATATAAGCTGACACACACAGGCACACATCAACAGACACTCATGCAGACAAAGACGCCATGCACAGACAGACACCTACACATGCATCCAACCCCTACCACCCACCCCACACACATACAAGGGCAATACCCACGGAAGCATATTTCACCTTTCCATTACCAGCCTTGCTCCATGTCTGTACAGGATACTAAGGTCTTGGATGTATAGTAATTCTATCCTTTGAAGAGGCAAGTCAAGGTACATGGACAGTTACGAGTCTGTTGTACTAACAACTTGTTCTTTTTATTAATGTTTCATAATAACACATTGCCACTGCCTCAGAAACTAATGCATGTCTACATCTCTTGGTGAGCAGTACAACATATATGACTGATATACAAAGTGGGTGAAATAATGTGACCCAATAACATGTTCTACAGAAACAAGTGTCCATTCAGTGTCAACAACTACATGAAGAAGATCACTGAAGACGTTTCAGGAGCTGCAACACTTTCCATCTTCAAGTATTGCAGAATTAACATCAATTATGTGCGCAAGCCTCCTGTTTTAAACAAAACCATAATTGCTCTCTAAGTGATGAAAGAATGTGTGCAGAAGAACGTTATGGATTTTCTGAAAGCCCTTACATCTTCATTGCCAACATAACCAGTTCACCTGAGGCCTTGGACAATGCAAGTATGTCAGCACAGTGTGCACTTACAAGAAAGACTAGCTTTTGCAAAAGACTAGGGTGTCTAGGCAACAGAACTATTGGCTGGACCTTGAGGAACATCAGTTTCACAATGCCTCTCAGCAAATGGTGGATTTCAAACACATACTGACAGCTGCTGAGGATTCTTATCTACATAGGTGGACAACATTGAGGCATTAGTCAAAGGAATGAGGAGATGCTTCTTGTATGTCTCCAGTAATGGGAGTGAGGGAGTGAATTGTGTTTCCAGCTGCGGTTGATGGCTTCAGTTGCATCACCACATGTCAGATAATACTGAAAGTGAACGTGTTGACATTTCTGTTTTAATGAAACCAACAGGCATGGAAGCTGTGTGACCATTAGAAACATGCTGTGGAAGGGTCTGAACCAAAGACCTGGTGAAAACTATGAAGGCCTGATCAGGGGATGAGACTCCATTGAACGAACTGTGTCTGATGTACAGACGACTTGATCATGGGTCATGCGTCACACCTATGGTGAGCATGGACACCTTCTGATTCATTTTGTCTCTGGACATTAACTTTTTCTGAAATCATAACAGAATTTTATATATGACAGCAATCCACATCACTCAGCTGATTCCATCAGTTGTCTGATCTTAAACCTAAGAACTCAACACCCTTATGCACACCCAGGACAAGCTCCTTGTATTATCTGGTGGACACCTCTCACACAGCACGCCCTGTGGTCAAATACCATTCATGAGTAGTGAGTTAATTCCTTGGTAGAGACTTCAAGTGGTCACCCACTGGTCAGAATCTCATATATTGGTGCTGTACTATGTGATCCACAATGTGTCCAAAGGCAGGGAGCACACATTATGGTTCTTACTCTCATACTGGAACATCTAAAGGCAATATGGCCAGGCCATGCCACATGGTTTCCGGTCTGTCTCAAGGCATAAGCTGATGCCAACTACAGTGACACAGGCACATGAAGAGCAGTGTGATCCTTTATGAAGCAACCCTTTCAGCAAAGAATCATAACAGAGCTGCCAGGGCCAGCCAGCTCGTCACTGACAAAATCAATATTAACCTAAGGATATAGGTGGAAAACCTGGGCTCCATTTAGCTTGTTTTCCTCCAATCTCAAGACACAGCATACCATGGACTTTGGTGTGGACAACTCGAAACATTTGCAACTGTTTACACAGATGTAACCAATAAAATTAATGAGTAAAAGAAAGCTATTACTTCAAACATCCATTTGGTAGATGGCACAAAAATATCTAATCCTGACATTGTAGTTTAAACACTCTGTTATGGATAAGTGAATAAATTAAGCTTGGTAATGAAGTATATGATGAAAAGAAGACCAGAGGTTTAGCAGCTGACCATAGGACAAACTTTATGGATGAACAACTTCTTTATTCAGGTAAAGAGATGTTCCGATACAGATTCTTGTATATATTGCTGCAATGTTACCTAACCATGTGCATGGATACATGGCCACAGCCCAAAACACTTGCTAAATTCCTTTCCTAGCAGTAACCAAACCTTTGGTAAGCATATCGTACATACTGTCAGTAAATCACGTTTTTGGTTTGATTTAACAATAATAAAACAGCACCATGTGACCTTGATGTTGAAGGAAAGCCCAAAGTTGTGCAGGCTTAAGATATTTACTGGTACATTTGGTTAACACCCATAAGCGCAGGTACAGCGCATTGAGAAGCATTGCTGTCAGGATTTGGATTAGGATTTGGAACATCTTCGTATACATGGTACCAAGATTTTTCTGCTGTACAATACTGTCATCAAACATTAGTCTTTTGGTCTAGACAATGAGAACGTGTTTTGTAATTATTCCTTAACAGAAACTCTTGCAATATATCCTTCACACACATATCATAACTCGACTCAGTGGGACTTCTAGGGCACTGGAAGTAGCTATGTAAAACTTCAGCACTTAAAGTGTCAGGAACAATTTTTGGTTATGGGTTCTAATCCCAGTTTATTTCATATATGGTTGATAGGTGTGGCTCTTAACACAGGTTTTCTCTTGTAAGGTGATGGAAACTAGAGAATGTAATGTTGGCTTGATTAAGAGTTTGCACATACTAGCTTGATGATATCTCTCAGCCCAGGTAACAGAGCTTTCACCCTAAGCCGTGCAATACACCACCAAGGTCAAAACTGAATTGGGGCATAGCGGTCAGGCTACTAAATTGGAATGGCATGACTTTCATAACAACATACCTGGGTGACTTTTCTTCTCCAGTGAAGTGCCCTTAGGTATCAAGAACCCAAACCTCATGTTTTGTCTCATGACTGTCATAAGTCCTAAGATATCCAATTGTCTTTCTGCTAAATTTGCTGAACAGACAAGGTCAAAATCACTTGAAATCACTGACCTGTTTTCCAAGAGATCATAGAGCTGAGGTCAATGCTTAAGTACAGAAATTAAAATCACTTTAAAATAAAACTACAATCACTTCACAGAACAATGCGGCAAAGCATTGCAGGTTCAACATGCAATTCGTCTCAAAGTAGTATGACAATAAAACCATTGTAAGATATAAAAAAATCAACAACAATGACAATGTGATGCTATTTTCACAAAGTAAACACTGAGGAATAGGGAAAGAATAAATAATTAGCAGTTTGTTCGGGTAGACTACAGGTGACACAGTGTTCCCTGTGCAGTCCAGCACTGGTTAAACAACACCAGCCATCAAACTGGTAATGGTAACACTGTTAGCCGTATTCCCCGCGGCTGGAGGCAAGGATATAACTATCTCTCTATAGTATCCAAGGAACTAAGCAATGCTTCAGTGGTCACGTTTTTAAGATTTGCTGTAGTCAGTTATGAATATGGAACAACATGTGTCTAAATCTATTCTGTATTGTTGCTGAGAATTGCATGTAATGTTTTGCAGCGCCATGTAATGACAGAGTTCGATGTAATGTCCGGACGGAATCTGTACGGCGCCGACATTTTCTTGTATACTTGAGATATGCAAGATGGAACAGTCTTATGACCAAATGGCAGCGAGTCAGAGTCTTTCTGTCTACATTTGCATGTGAGCTCGATGTGGAATGGAAGCTTAAAGTAATTCTAGATTCTGACATTTACCCAGTTTGTGAAAACCCTCTTTACAAAGTTAGAAATGAACAAGTACAATGACTATTTTAGGACAAACTAAGGATTTGGGGCCAGCAACTGTGGTTCTGGTGGCTATGGGACACGACTGGGATTACTCCTGTGCCCTAGATTACAAGGTCAACTGCACCCTTCCATGACTGAATACTGTATTCATAATGATCTCAAACTATTGACTATCTTCTGTGTAAGCGTACAACCAATGATAGAGTGTGTGAGTGTGATTTTGTACCTGTTGTTTTGTCAATAAATCATCATAACCCAAGGATAGGGAATCTGGGATTCAAACCCAAGAAAGCTGATGCAGACTGCCTCAGATATCTGTGCTAATCAGAATCAGTACAGAACATATTTCTGAAGTACGTAGAACAGTACTCATTATATAGCTGACTGCTGAGATCAGCAGTTGACAAGTTATCAGACAATGAAATGTTTACATATAGGTATCCATTTAAGCTTTAGCTGCAGAGCAGAATACTCCAGCATGGCATTATCAGCAGCAGACCTTGAGGTGCGCAAAGCTAGATAAGTAGCTTTTGTTTCCTGACAAAAGGGATGAATATTTGATAGCAGCATAAATACCTGTCATCTATCGACTGGGAAGAAGCAATGAGGAGAAAGCAAAAGCTCCAAAGCACAGAAATTCCTTGCACTTAACAACCTTTCAGATTTGAAGCTGATCCTTTGACCAACCAAGGATGTTTTCACACCACTTTTAGCAATATTCCTTTAAAGGACACCAGACACAGGCTTCACACATTGTACCCATATAAGGAATCAAACTCAGACCTTCAGAATGATGAGTGAAAACTTCACCTTCACCTCTAGGCTGCCTCATTGTCCTAGGTAGACTTTTAGGGTTCCTAGACACTCAAAATATGTGGATTTCAACATATGTAATCTATAAGCACAAAATTTTGTTATATCAGATGCTGTTTTATCAGGTGGTACCAAACATTTCAAAGGTAAGGTATTGTCATCATCGTCACGTGATACAAAACATTCCTCAGGAGTATATGTTCCTTAATGAGGGGACATCAAACAGTTTGGACCCAATGTGTTTAATGCTTCCTTAAATGTTGTATGACAGTCTAGACATGTTATGATGTACTTAATATTAAATTTTTAATGTATTTAAGCCTCACAGGTCATGCAGAGGAATGAGAAAGGGTATGAAAGAAAAAGAAGAGGAAATTGAGCCAGGGGTCTTGGGGACTGAAGATTCATACGATTCACCAGCATGATCCAATCACCAGAAAAGCCTCATCCTTCCTTCCGATGCAGACACTGACCATCAGACCAGAGGGGCTGTCCACTGAGTCTACTAACCAATGTCCATGGTGCTGACAACAACAAGGACATTTGTTCATACTCTCAACCAAAGGTTCACCCAGACAACATAACCTGATGACCAGCATGCCACCCCCACTGGCCATAATTATCCACGCTGGCCCAAGACAACATCCTCAGACTCAGAGGCTTTGAAGGAACTTCCCCTCGAGTCATTGGAAGACCAAGTTCCAGTCAGCAGTAAGACTGGTACATATCCCCATGAAGTACCAGTTAATCACACATTTGCCAATTGCTTCACCTACTTCCAATACTCCTCAGTGATAAGCAAATACTGCTGACCTCCTGGATGTCTGAAGTCAATACGCTCAGCCAAATGTTTATCACTTGGGACTTGCATTGAGAGACTCCATGTTTAGGAAAAATAATCAACCCGTGTATAATCTAAAAGCATTGAATTCTCATCCTATGATTACAGTGAAGGCCAGATTTGAATATCTTAGCAGATAAGTCTATGAAACATGTAAAGTTCTTGTAAGTCTACCTGGATGTATAACTGTGACTTACCACTCTAAGCTCTATTTCAGCAAACCCACAGGAGGAGAATGCAGGTATACCTTTACACATTGTACCCACTGACAGAACTGAATTTTATGCGAGAAAAATAATCAGCATCATGATTGACAATATCATCAATATGTTCTGCTGACATCATCAGCTCCAGTCTTTATACCTGTCCAAATTACACCATAATGCTGCATCAGTAATACTTTACACCATCATTGGAAAGTCAATGTTGTGGTTCATATCATAACTCAGGGCCTAGATTTTTTAAGCTCTCTTAGCGTTGGTGCTTAGTGCTGTGGGAGCTTCAAAAGTGTAGGCCCAGTACAACGGAACGAAAGAAAAATCTGCATCTGCAACGACCTATTTAGATTCAGCCCATGAAACCTAATCATCAGACGGTAAATTACTCCTTGCACATCCATCAGGCTGACACTGAAACATGGCTCCTTGTACCTCAGGTGCACATGGACCCTGCAATCCACCAGTTTTCACACCTCTGCCATTGACTGGCCATTTGGGTCAGGCAGGAACACACTGGAAAAAGCCAATAGCCAACATACACATGACCTTGACCTTGGAATGCAGAACAATATGGAGATTATCATATGTTGGATTTCGAAAGCATGATGGTGAAAGATATGAATATTCATTGTATCCAGTATGGTGCTCAATTGTCTACTAGCAATTTAAAGTGGGGAATAAGCTTGGTTTAGGCATGCTATTTATCTGCGTGTAAGTTTGATTTCCATGAAAGAGTTAACAAATTACAGCATAACCCACAGTTCTCATTACAAGATCCAAGCAATGTCACAAGTCATAGCATGACAACAATATACATGTATCAGTTTAACACAAGGCCTATCAATAATTGTGAGACAGGACAATAGAGCACTATACAGGTATTAAAGATTTACAAATTCACACAGTGCTAAACCTCATATCAGGTCAAAAGAATTCAAATTACCCTAACAAGGTAGGACTCCATGAGAACGGTTTATACCACTCATTCAAATGTTGGCGTTATTGCTATGTCCAACAATCAATACTATGACGAGAGCATGAAGGCTAGACAAAGCTGCTATTCCATGCAGTTGTCAGTTCAGGAAACTATAGGCTTTCTTCAACAGTAATAGTGTCATGGGTGTCCTGTCAACTGAGGGTTACACTTTGATATGCAGAGTTGTTACCTTTGGGTATGAAAGATGGGGGTTTGAATCCCTACATGAATACAATGTGTGAAGCCCTTTTTCTGGTGGTCCCAATCTTGATATTGCTAAAATATTGCTGAAATAGGCATAAAACTTAACTCACACGCTAAAGCTGACATGGGCAGTGGGATAATCTTGCGTTTAAAGCGTTTGCTTGTAACGCCAAAGATCAGGGTTCAATTCCCCCCCATTGGTACAAAGTTGTAAAGCCCATTTTTGGGGGGTGGTCCCTGTTGTGATATTGCTGGAATAGTGCTAAAAGCAGTGTAAAACCCAACTCACTCACTCACGTAAGCTGATATGCCTTAATACAACCAGAACACTGACACAAGTGGTAGCAAACTCAACTCACTCACTCATTCCAAAGTATACCGTATCTTAGCTTAATGCTTGGATCGTGTGTCAAAACATTACTGTGAGCTATCAGTCACCAATAAAGGACAATTTGTCAAGCTATGAATTAACATGTTTCACACAGAACAGCTGTAGTACAACATTCATTCACAAACAGTGAAAGTTGGGTAAATGTATTTTCCACCTTGACATCAGCCAACAAGCTATAAGCTGACAAAGAAGCTAATTAAGCAAATTATATTGCCTCATTAACAGTGTCAGCATTTTTTAATGGTGATATCAGCAGCAGCTCTTACAGGCCCATAATGACTGTGTCCTGTGTTATAATTACCGTACTTAACGTAACCACGGTTATTAGCATTGTTAGCCCTGATTACACTTGCAACAGGTCATGCTCTGTACAGCATTTACTTACATCGATGCCACACTTCTGGATGATGGTAACAAAGGCCCATAAGCTATTTAGTTCAAACAGATAAAACCTAAAATGTGAATTACGATTCACTGACAAACTGGAAGAAAAAATGTTCCTGGAATACTTCACATTTGTCTCAAATGTTCCCAGGGCGAATGAACTTCTGCCCTTTTAATTACAGTGAAAAATCATATTCTAATACCCGGCCTTACGTTGAACAATCTCGTGTGTCTAAGGGTCACATCATATTCTGAGGAGAGGTGGGGCAGCCTTGCGGTCAAAGCATTTGCTTGTCAGGCCAAGGACCTGGGTTAAATTTCCCACATGGATGCAGTGAGTGGAGCCCATTTCTAGTGTCCCTGCTGTGGCATCGCTGGCATACTGCTAAAAGCAGCATAAAACTGAACCCACTCACTCACTCACTCACACTGTCTCATATTCTGACATCAATGCAATTTCAGCACTGAACAAATTCACTGAATAATGCAGGAAGACAATATTAATGACAGTTATAAGAACACATTTCCAGTTTGAAATCCGAGCCAATCCACTGGAGCTATCAAAACTTATTTCAAACAGATAATGTAACATGATGACATTTGCCAAAGACTGTATGTAGTGCCTAAAAATATATCATAAGTTTATTGATTAATGCCACACTGGCAATATTCTGCCTATACGACAACACCTTGAAAATTATTAATTTGATCTGGACCAGACAATCCCGTGACCCGATTTCATGGAAATTCATCTAGGTTAAAGACCTGTTGGCATGGTACATGCTTAAATGGTTGAATAGGTCCACTGCTCTCACTTATTTGTGACATTCTGAAAATATTAATAATTCATTTGTGTATCGGTAGCTGCACTGAATCAGCATGCATGATAGTAGTATCATACTGGAGAGCCAAAGTCCCTGCAGAGGCGCATTGAAAGTGAATCATATTGAAACCAGAGAACAATGCTTACAAGTACATGCTGTTGTTACAGCACACAATGCCATGTTGCACAATCAGTTATACCATACTGGGAATAACACCATTATCTACACTGTGCACAAACGTATCAAAAACCCACTCTGCATTTGAACCAGCATACAACTTTCCAATAAACATCGGATCATACCAAATATATTAAATATTATAGCATGCTTCTTCCATCACACATCAGCTGATACTCATTCTATCAAATATTATTGAATACTCCTTCCACTAAATACTAGATCATATCCCTGTCCCATTAAACATTAGATCAAACCCCTTTGCATTAAATATTAGATCATACCTCTTCACACTGAATATTAGATCATAAACCTTCTCATTGAATATTAGATCATATCATTAGATCATTCTCTTCCTAGAAAATATTAGATCATACCCATCCCACTGAATATTAGATCATACCTCTTCACACTGAATATTAGATCATAAACCTTCTCATTGAATATTAGATCATATCATTAGATCATTTTCTTCATAGAAAACATTAGATCATACCCATCCCTATTACATGTCATGTCTCTGTTGAAGACCATGAAAGATTCCAGACATTACAAATCGAGGGTTAAAATATCGTCCACAAATTAAAAACACACACAAAGCAGGGCACCATGTGTTCGAAATACATGTGTTGCCATGGTAACTAGGAAGCATTGATTGCAGTATCAGTCTGAGCAAGACATCCTTGTGGTCTCAGAAAGCTTGGTGTCGCCAATTAATTTACATCTTCCGAGTGATAAGAATTAAGATATTGCATATTCTTCATTTCCATAAAGACAAGATCTCCTTCAAACTTGATTTCCCCATTTAGAAAGACACAACAAAAGATGTTAAACTACATCAACTCTATGTTGATGATGTCGAATGAAGGACATTACAAGATTCAGCATTGTTTAATAAAACATGACGTCTGTAAACTTTACATCTGAAACGACATCCACAAGATATCCTGCACAGTTCACCACAGATAAAGTGAACCCATTGTGACAATTTTAGTGCCAGAAGCAATGCAATTAAAATTGCAGAATCGGAGAATCAAAAGAATCAGACAATAACTCTCCGGAGACCAACAGCAGCATCTTGAGGGTAATAAAAATATGGAGTATGTTGACATACTGTAACAGTATCACAGCACTGCATTCAAACCATTTTCACTGAAGCACTAGCCAGACCCCACTCACTGTACAGTTGAAATCTGTTTCAGATACACGTTTCACTATAGCTTATTTTACCTGTATGATCTTGTGAGGCATTGAAACTAAGGAATCATCATCATCATCATCATCATCATCCTCAACAACAACAATTTTTAATGTCTCACTGACACTAATTGTCACGATCATTGTCATCATATTTGTGAACAGAGATCATATTTTCATTCAGTCACTGTCATCATCCTTATTGCCGTTGTCATAGTGATGGATATATGCAGGAAAACCTTAGTCTTTTTCAGTCCACATTTCAAGGAAACCCTTCCTGCTCAATTTACAGGATTTGATAACTAGC